>NC_142686.1:87328000-88010000 GCF_056320005.1 Nelumbo lutea
TCTCAGCCCACAATGATCAACACTGCCTGACAGGGAAGAACCTCTCCCTTGATTGTAAGGTGCAGTGTTGCACTCTCTACTCGGATGGGTCCCAGGAATTAAAACCTTTTGCAAACACATTTTCTTAAAACATAATATATAAATATCATATAAATATATTTTGCAAAACAAATCTTAAATATGGTTGAAATCGACTGCCGACAGTTTTGGTTTCCATAAGAGAGAATACAGTTCCGATCATTCACTTTGTTCAAAAAAGGGGCTGATCCTATCACTTTGATCACCCATTAAAGTGAATTCTTAGACTGCCCTAACATACCCAGGTTTTGATTCCCAAAGGATCTCACTGATTGGCATATCAAAGACAACCTGATCCGACATTCAGTGCGGTACCATAATCAAGTCTAGGGGTTATGTGTAACTTTCCAGTTTTGCCCATCAGTCTCCAAGGTCCAAGGCATAACTGGAAATTGGTCCTGGTTCAGTGCTTCAAACAAACACATACTACATATGCTTTGGGTTTAACCCTAGCAATCGAGACAGGCTGCCCCAACTTCTTTGTTAGCACATTAATGTTAGCCTTGGCAGGATAAACTCCCCAAGTCTATCCAACGGCTGAGAACATTCTAAACTAACACAAGTCTCATTAATATTAGCCTTGGCAGGATAAACTCCCCAAGTCTATCCAACGGCTGAGAACATTCTAAACTAACACAAGTCTCATAAGTGTCCAGTTTAAGGGGTAGTTACACTGAAACACACCAATGATAACATGAAACAATTATGTACTTTTATTCATTTACAATAAATGTATCTGTACATCAATCTGATTGGAGCTAAGGGCATACACTGTCTAACATAAACTTACCTTTCTCAATGAGATTATCTTAAATAGATTTCACCAAAGGTAAGAGAAATAATTTGAACCATTCCAAGTATCGATACACCTCTATGTATCGGCAGAGATGTATTGGTACTTTCAATGATACTCCCCCCATTTTTTTAGTTTTTTTTTTTTTTTGTTTTAAGTTTCAGTTTTACATATACTTGTATATATTATTTAAAAAAATGGATTCCTGAAAACACCTGTAAACAAATGTATCAGGAACCAAAGGATACGGTACGATATGCTCCATATGCTTCCATACTACTAGAGCTACTAATGTTGCTCCTTGGAAATCCACATATGCCTTCTTTCGTACCTTTCATTAGGTATAACTTGTGCTTTGGAAATCAGGTAAAATTTGGAACATGTTTGGGTGGAGTGCTCACCTTTAAAAGACCAATTTCCTTTTCTTTTCTCCCTATCTAATTATAAGAATGAGCCAGTTTCCACCTTTCAATCTCTATTGGGATGGGCTCTGAGCTTGAATGGGACTTGGGTTTCAAAAGGGGAGTTAGGGATTTAGAGTTGGACAATGTCTCGACATTGTTTTTAATCTCACAAAAGGTTTTTTGGACCCATTTAAATTGGACTCCTGGATTTGGATTCTTTCCTCTTCTGGTTTGTTTACCTGTGCATCCTTTTTCAAAGCCTTATCTCAAAATCATGATAACCTTGGTCAACATTTCCTCAATAAGGAAGTTTGGGAAAGCCAGTTCCTCCAAAGGTTGGAGCTTTTTGTTGGAAAGTTTTCTTAGGAATAATCAACACTTGTGATTTGCTTCAAAGAAAGATGCCTTATTGGTGCTTATTGTTGAAGATTAATCAGTTTTATGATGTTTTTCTGAGTAGATGTTTTATGTTAGTTGTTAGATAGGAGGTGGGGACCACATTAGTTATGTGGGTTCAAATTTTATTATGTTTTTGAGTCTTACATATGTTGTTTTATGTTTTGCCACCCTATAAGGGCATAATTGTCTTTGTATTGCTCTATTATTTTTAGTATAAATAATAAGTGAAGGGGGTGACCAGATTATTGCTCTCTTTTATTTTCAACTTCTCTTCTCTTATTCTCTTCTTCTCCTCTCTTCCTTCTCTCTTCAAGAAACTACTTTTCTTTCATATTTTTTAATTCAGCAGATTTCTACTTAGTATCAGAACATCGGCTAGGGTTTCTTGAAGCATTCTCATGCAGCCCTAGATCAGCCGATTGCATGAAGTAGTAAAGGGCTGATCGATTTGCTATAGATTGCCCAGTTCTTGAATTTTTTGGTGGGATCTAGTCATCAGGAAGGTGATCTACTGTTCGGCATCAAAATCAAGAAGAACTAGAGTACAGGGAAGAGTCCTAGAAAAGTTGGACTCTTTGTTTTTTATCTGATCTTGGGCGCCCATGTGTTGTTAGTTTTCTTTTAATTTTCTAAAGAGGGCGGTTCGGTTTCTGGAATTTTCCGAGCCTCTTGGAGTGATCGATTCACTCTTCTCTCTATTGGGAGGCGTGGGGAGGAGAGGGATTTCTCTCCAGCTAGGGTTTTCTTCTTCCGGAAGTGTTGGTTTCTGTGTGTGTGATATTAAATTATTTTTGAAAGGTCTCCAATCTATTTTTTTGCTTACTGTTGAACTATTTGAAGTAAGATGTAGAGTTGGAATACTGAGATGAAATCTACCAGTATTGTGGGACTGGGTGTTGGAGGTAGTAGTGATATTTTTGTGTTTGGGATCATTACTACTGTAAAACTTGATGATACAAATTATTTGGAGTGGGCACAATTAGCTAAGATGGCTATTAGAGCCCGTGGAAAATTAGGGTATCTCACTAGGGAGGAGAAGAAACCCGATACAGACTCTTCCCGATGCGTGCAGGAGAATTACATGGTAGTGTCCTGATTGTGTAATTCTATGTTACCTCATATTGCAAAAAATTTCGTATGGGCTAATACTGCTAAGGAGATTTGGGATGGAGTGACTGAAACGGTGAAACCTACTCTCAGAAGCAAAATGAAGCCAGAGCCTATCAGTTAAGAAATCAGGTGATAAGTATGAAACAGGGAGAAAAACCTCTTGCTGTGTACTTCTCCTTGCTGAAAATCCTTTGGTAGGAAATAGATCACTTAGAAACTGTGGTATGGGAAACTGTAAATGATGCAACAACTTATCACAGATTGGTAGAGAGGAATAGGGTTTTTGAGTTCTTGGCAGGGCTGAACCCTAAACTTGACATTGCTAAGCAGCATATTATTTCTAGGGAGGGTGTGACACTCTCTCAGGCATATACATTTGTCTCTAGAGAGGAGAGTAGGAGGAATGTAATGCTGAGACAGCCTGGAATTAACTAGTTGGCTATGGTTGGTACGACAAAACCTAAGCCGAATGGAGACAGGGGGAGTAGTGAGACTAGAAGGGAAGATAAGGACTTGGTGTGTGATTATCGCAAGAAGCCTAAGCATATCAAGGACACTTGTTGGAAGCTTCATCCAAATCTTATGCCTGCTCAGATAAGGAACAAGAAGGGAAATGCAAATGTGGCCACTACAGGAGACTCTTCGGCCCCACTTTCCCAAATTGGTTGGGAATCCATTGCAGTAGCAACAGTGAAAACAAAATTAAAGAGGTTTGGACAGTTTATGAGTAAGAAAGATTCACCTAGCTCTAGCCTTCCAAATGAACAACATAATGCAGGAACCAACTACACCACTTCCTTTGCACATACAAGTAGTTCATATGCAACTGCAAATCTTGCATCCACTTCAGGTAAGGAGGGATCTCTCTGGAATATAGACTCAAGAGCATCTGAGCACATGACTAATGCCTCTACCTTTTTCAGTTCCTATCAGTTGTGCTTTGGTAGAGACAGTCTCTACAGCAGATGGTTCACATATGTCCATTTTTGGGAAGGGGAAGTTAGAGTGACCAATGATATAACTCTGTCTTTTGTTTTACATGTCCCTAGACTTCATACCAACCTATTGTTTGTTAGTTCTTTGACAAAAAATTTGAATTGTTCCGTGACCTTTCTTTCTGGTAATTGTGTTTTGTAGGATCTGGAGTCAAAGAAGATGATTGGGAGTGGTCGTGAGGTGAATGGTGTCCACCTTTTGGATGAGATTCCGAGACATCAGGGCCATCATGTTAGTAGCAACAATAGTAGTGGGTCAGAGTTAGTGAACTAGATTATGCTTTGGCACAATCGCTTGGGACTTCTTTCTTTTAGTTCTTTGAAATGTTTTTTCCCAAAGTTGTTTGAGTCTGTTCAGTTATTTACTTTGGTGTGTGAGAGTTGTCAGATAGGAAAGTATTGCAGTCAGTCTTTTAAACCAAGTAATAAAAGAAGTACTTCTGCTTTTAATATTGTTCACACTGATGTATGGGGGCCATATCATATCCTTTCCATGGGAGGATTCCGTTACTTTCTCTTGTTTGTGGATGATTATATACAATATTCTTGGATATATTTGATGAGATCACATGATGAGGTTCCTAACTTGATACGACAGTTTCACCAGATGGTTCTCACACAATTTGGAGAGAGAACTAAGGCTTTTAGATCATATAATGCTAGAGAGTACTTTGAAAAGGATTTGACCACGTATCTCTTAGAACATGTTGTAGTTCATTAGAGTAGTTGTGCATATACATTGCAACAGAATGGAGTCGTTGAGAGGAAAAACAGACACATTGTGGAGGTGGCAAGGAGCCTTATGGTGTGTGCTTCAATTCCCGTGCAGTTCTGGGGAGATGCAGTTCTTACAGCCGTGCATTTGATTAACTGTGTTCCTTCGCGGACTTTGGGGTTTAGGGTGCCATTTACTCTTATTTTTCCAGATGGGGAGATATTTCATATACCTCTGAGGGTTTTTGGTTGTGTTTCCTTTGTTCACATTCTTGGCCCTCATGGCAAGAAATTGGATCCTAAGGCCAAGAAATATGTTTTTCTTGGGTATTGCCCAGAACCAAAAGGGGTATTATTGTTATGACCTAATGTTGAGGAGCAGATTAGTCACTATGGATGTTACCTTCTTTGAATTCACCTTCTTATCGAGTGGTTCTCTTTAGGGGGAGAGTTTTGGGGAGGAGAACTCACAATTTGTTCCTCTTTCTGTTTCTTTGGTGCCTCCATTAGTTTAGCCAGTTCCTACATCAGTTCACCCAGCACCTGCACCTCCAATTTCATCACTTGTGCCACTACGGGCAGCCTCACATAAATATTAGCGCCAACAGATAATGGTTGACTCCACATATCCTCAACAGATAATGGTTGACTCCACATAGCCTCACAGAAAGTGTTCTGCAGTCGAAACGCCCAATTCTTAGAAACCGATTACATCCTGGATACCCATCGTCAAGAAATAGTTCTTGATGAGGAGAGCTCAGGTGCAGTGAGAGATGTCCCACAAGCTCCAGGTAGTGACCAACCTAGAAGATCCACTCGGGTATCCAGGCCACCAGTCCGATATGGTTATGACCAGGATAGTTACCTGGTGGAAGCCTTGACTAGTGAAGAGGATCCTGTAACTTATGCGGAAGCTATGTTAGACATAGATTCCCAGAAGTGGGTGGAGGCCATGAGAGCTGAGATGGACTCGATGGAGACCAATGGAGTCTAGACTCTAGTAGATTCGCCCTCTGGGGTAAAAGCAATTGGTTGCAAATGGATCTACAAGAGGAAGAAGGGCCCCGATGGCAGGATTGAGACCTACAAAGCTTGTTTGGTGGCGAAAGGGTACACTCAGATAGAAGGTATCGATTATGAGGAGACCTTTTCGCCCGTGGCCATGCTCAAATCCATTAGGATCTTGCTAGCTGTAGCAGCATACCATGACTACAAGATTTGGTAGATGGATGTCAAAACCGCGCTCCTGAATGGAGATCTTAATGAAGATATCTACATGCAGCAGCCGCAAGGCTTCATAGCTGTGGGTTAGGAACACATGGAATTTAAACTTAATAGATCCATATATGGACTTAAGTAGGCTTCTAGGAGTTGGAACATCCGTTTCGATTCTACTGTCAAAACGTTTGACTTTGTGCAGAATCCGGATGAGCCCTGTGTTTACAGGAAATCTAGTAGGGATAAGATCACCCTTTTGGTGTTGTACGTGGACGATATCCTATTCATTGGGAATGATGTAGGAATGTTGACTTTGGTCAAGGTTTGGCTATCACAGTAGTTCTCCATGAAAGATCTTGGAGAAGCTTCATACATACTGGGTTTTCGACTCTATAGAGATAGATCAAAGCTGATAATTGGATTATCCCAGGCTGCTTACATTGACAAAATTGTCAAAAGATACAACATGGAAAACTCCAACAAAGGAAATGCTCCTTTCAGGCATGGAGTCCGTCTCTCCAAGATGTCTCCCAAGACTTCTGAGGAGATTGAGGGCATGAGAGACGTTCTAGGCGGTGAGTGTGGTAAGCAAATTCCAGGCCAACCCAGGGCAGGAGCATTGGACTGTTGTGAAGAAAATACTTAAATACCTTCGAAGTACAAAAGAGTTTTGTCTGGTATTCGATGGTAGTTCACTACAAGTTCTAGGGTATACCGATGCTGATTTCTAGTCGGATCCAGATGATAGAAAGTCTACATGTGGGTATGTTTTCACCATAGGATCGTGTGTTGTGTGCTGGAAAAGTAGCAAACAGGGGTCCACTGCAGACTCCACAACCGAGGCCGAGTACATTGCCGCAAGTGAAGCTGCCAAGGAAGCCGTGTGGATGAAGAAATTCATACACGAATTGGGAGTGATTCCGTCCAGCACATCACCCATCCCGTTGTTGTGTGACAACAATGGAGCGATCGCCCAGGCTAAAGAGCCTCGGGCTCACTCGAAGTCAAAGCACATGGAGAGGAAGTACCATGTACTGTGGGAGATCGTTGGTAGAGGGAACATCCTAATTCAGAAGGTAGCATCAGCGGACAATGTGGCAGACCCATTGACTAAGCCACTGACACAGAAGGGGTTTGAGAAACACGTGGAAAGTATGGGACTCCGGCTTATACCGGATTGGACCTAAGTGCAAGTGGGAGCTGTTAGACAGTTTTGTATGCCCTTAGCTTCAATCCAAGTTGGTGTACTTTTGACATTTAGTGTAAATAAACAAAGTACATGTTTGATTCATGTTGTTTGGTATATTTCTGTGTAAGACCCTAAAACTGGACACTTATAGAGACTGGTGTTAGTTTTAAATGTTCACATCCATTGGATAAGTCTAGGGAGATTTATCCTGCCAAGGCTGATGCTAATGTGCCACCAAGTGTTGGGATGGCTTGTCTCGGCCATCAGGGTAAGATCCAAGACACATGTAGTATGGGATTGCTTGAACCCTTGAACCAGACCAGATTTCCAGTATTGCCCTAGACCTTGGAGACAGCTGACCCCTAGACTCGATTATGACACATCACTAGGTGTCGGATCGGGCTGTCTTTGATATGTCATTTAGTGAGATCCTTGGTGGGGGTCAAAACTTGGACATGGGGCAGTTTGAGAATTCATTTGAGTGAGTGATCATAGTGACAGGATCAGCCCCTTTGTCGGACAATGGTAATGATCGGGAATGCACTCTCTGATGGAAACCAAACTGCTGGCAGTTGATTTCAATAGTTGGAATTTTGTTTTGCAAAATTAATATATATATATATATATATGTGTGCGGCACTGTTCCTTGCAGCCGAGGGAGAGGTCCTCTCTTGTCGAGCAATGCTTGATCATTAAGGGCTGAGAGGTTAAGTGTAAGACCATTTAGGATAATACCTGATGGGCTAATCTTGCACCTGCCCACCGTCCCTGGGTTTTTTATAAGATGGCTTGGCCCAGGGACCACTTAATGTAAGTGTTGGGCCCATAGGATCCATGTGATGGGCTCAAGGGGGTTACTGAGTTTTTCAGTGAATTCGGCTGGGCCGAACCCATGTGGCTGGTGTGTAGATCAATGCTTGGGTCCCACGCCATACAAAGAAGCCCAACTGGGCAGCAGATTGGAAACTAATTAAATACTGAATACTTAATGGGCCAAAAGCCCATTACGAGCTGGGCTGATATGATCACCCATCTGTGGGGCGAATCTGAGATTAATGTTAGTGAAAGGATTGGGCCTTTTACCTTATCCACTCTAGGAGACCAAATTCAAATCAGATTTGAATCTGGTAACCTCCTGATAAGATCAGGAGTAAACTAACTTAATCTGCAGATAGGATTAAGATTATCCCCTATCCAAATATTGATTTAGATTGCGATAACTCCTAATTAGGAGGATTTCTTAATCAAGAAGAAAGGAGGAGAAAATAGGGTTCGAATATACCAGATTTGGAACTAAGTTTCTCTAAGAGAGAGAAGAAAGTCTTCTGCAACAGAGCTTTTGATCTCAAGAACTCCAGAGAGAAGAAAAGCTGTTCAGCCATCTTCGTCCCAGGAGTTCTCCTCCAGCCGCCGCCAACCCTTCTTGCAAGATTCGATCTTTGTAGGAGAAAGAAGTCAAGAAATCAGTTCTTGACATCAGTCTTGCAGAAAAGACTGAAAAGGATTCAGTGTTAAGAGTTTCCAGTGGGTTCTTGCGAAGGATCCAGTGTGTAGGATGCACCCTGCAGGTTCCGTTCCATCAACAGCTGTGTCATCTTCAGCAGGAGCGGATCTTGGCATCTTCTTTGGGTGTGAACACCAACTTTGGGAGATATTGTTTCTCTGGATCAGGTATAATCCTTCATGTTTCCTTTTGTTTTAGATCTGGTTTGATTATGGTTCAAGTAGAATTCTTGAATATTGTATTCTAAATTTAGGGAATATGATTCCCAGTTGGGAGAAGGTAGGAAAATTTTTGAAATTCGCCCACCCATTCCGCACCCTTCATGGCGTCCATTAGATGGATCCTACCCTTCTTTCATACTGTTCTATTATTTTTAGTATAAATAATAAGTGAAGGGGGTGGCCAGATTATTGCTCTCTTTTCTTTTTAACTTCTCTTCTCTTCTTCTCTTCTTCTCCTTCTCTCTTCCTTCTTTTTTTAAGAAACTGCTTTTCTTTCATATTTTTTAATTCAGTAGATTTCTACTCTTATCTCCTAATTGGTGCATCCTTTGTAAAGCTAATGACGAGTCTTGCTATTGCTTATTAATCTCCTACCCTTTTGTTTCTCTTATTTGGGAATGGTTTGTTGGAAGTGTTTAGAATCCACCGTATGGATAGCCAAACCATGCTAGATGGCTGGGCGAAATTTCAAAAATTTTTCTAACCCTTGCGGGAACTGGTGCATTTGAAAACTCAAATTTCCAGATTGATTTTGCACTGAACCGGACCAGATTTGAAACCAAATCAAGAGGGGAGAATTATACCTGATGCGGATACTACAAACGCAAGTCCCAATGTAGAAGTTCACGCCCAAATTAGTCCTAAAAACTGTAGAAGAACTACTAAAGGGTAGTTTTGTAATTCTTCTGTACTTTATTTTTCTTTCTTGTACTGTAATAGGCATGTACTTTAGTGTACAATTCTTTTATTATCTTTGTAAGGACAATCTTGTCCCATTTACATAAGATTAATATACATATATCTTTTCTGGGTTGGTTCGATCAAATTGATCAACCCTAATAGATCTAAACTTTTGTCACTTTCCTTGTTCATTCACTTTCTCACGAATTGACATGGTATCAGAGCAGGTTGCTCTCTGATCCTTATCTCCTCCTTTTTGATTAGTTTGACAACTTTAATCATTGCTGATTGACTCTGGATTGTTTTGATCTCTCTAGAGACCTATTCTCTGTGTTTTGCGCATCCAGGGAGAGAGATTTCATTAGATCTCTCTCGTATGACATTAGTTTGCAGGGAGAGAGATTTTATTTATTCCAATCACTAATTCAGTTAACATTTATTCTTTTTAGCTGATTAATGAACTATATTTGGTGCTTCTACCCTTAATCTACCAAAGATTGCAATGAAAGTTCTAAGTTTGACATGTAGTACATCAGAATGTGAGCAAAATTGGAGTGTATTTGAGCATGTATGCCAAACTACTACACTAGAATACTTCCATTTTTTTGGATAAACTATCTTAAATTTACACATTTAATTCTTTTGAATTAGTAGATTCATATTAAGAAAATAAATCGGTTGGATCAGAAGCGATTAAGTGACTTGGTATTTGTTAAGTTTAATCAGATGCTTTAAGAAAGTTTTGTCTCACGTAGCACCAATGACCCCACCTCATTAAAAGATATAGATGAGAGTAATGAATGGTTAATGGGGGAGGTAATACGTGATGAGAATGGTGCAAAAGCTGATTTGGTGTTTGATGATGATACACTAACATGGGGAGATGTTCATCGTGCTTCTAGAGTTGAATTGTTGAAGATCCACTAAGGTATACAAGGTCTAGAGCTTAAACTTCACAAGTAAGAGCAACAAACACTAGTGGAAATAGACCAAGACGCCTTCAATTGGAAGATGAATAAGAGCAAGAAGTTGATGTTGAAGTTGAAGTTGAAGAAGAAATGGAAAAGGGTTTTGATGACTACAAGTTAGATGACAATGATGATGAAGTTGAACTTCCAAGTGAAGATGAAGAGGATGCTAATTGAGTCTTGAAGAATGGCTGAAACCTTAGACTCTTTTTTTTATATAGAAAATTGTCTCTTACTTTTTTTTTGTAGAAAATTGTCTATGACTCATTTTTTGGGTAGAAAACTGTCTATGACTCTTCTTTTTTGTAAGAAATCTGTCTATGGATCTATGTCTATAATCTATGTGTCTTCTTTTGAAAGAAAATTGTCTCTGTCTCTTTCTCTTTTTTTTGAAAGAAAATTGCCTATGACATGACTCTAACTCTATGTGATTGTATTTCATTAATAGCTTGCAACTTGCTTGAAGTCTTGAACTTAATGTTGGTTGTTGAGTACTTGAGAACTTGAGATGTTTTTATTTGATTATTTCAGATTTTTGTTGTCATTTGTCATATTAATAGGTTGTTTGTTAATAATTTAATTTAATTTGAAGTTTAGGTATATATATATTTTTTAATTATATCCTTCAATTCTCATTTTTTTTTTCTGATTTTTCAAAAAACTGTGCACCTCATCTTGTGCTTTGCACCTTGCACCTTAGGCGCAAAATGGCCATTGTACCTTTTTTGCGCCTTTTGCTTTTAAAACATTATTACTAAGATCTCTTGGGAACATTCATATCATGCATAATGGACCTAATAGTTTCAAGTAAGTGTCGGTTCTTCCGTTCAACTACACCATTTTGTTGTTGGGTATAAGAACAAGAAGTTTGGTGAATTGCCCCGTGTTGTTCTAAATATTGCTGAAATGGTGTTGAGTTGTATTCTTTTGCATTATTCAAACAAAGAAGCTGAGTATAAAGACCAAATTGGGTACGAATTTCAGCATGAAACTTTTGGAAAATAAAGAACAATTCACTTCTGTATTTCATAAGATAAAGCCATGTCATCATTTAATAATCATTACCAAAAATTACAAAGTACTTGTAGCCATTGTACGACACTACTTTATTGGGACCCCAAACATCAGAATGAACTAATGAAAAATGACTCAAAACATGATTATCAATCCTAGGACCGAAAGAGACTCTATGGTGTTTTCCAAACTGACATGACTCACAATTCAAAGAAAGATGACTTAATGATGGAACAAGTAACTTTAGGGTCTTGAGAGACGGATGACCAAGTCTATAGTGCCACTGGAGAGGAGTAAGAGAAGACTAAAGTGCTATTTTCGGACCACCACCATCAAAGTAATAAAATCCACCTACTTCATGCCCTCCACCAATCTTCATCCCTGCCTTGAGATCCTAAAACACAGAAGAAGAGGGGTAAAAGGTTATAGAACTGTTAAAATAATTTAGTTGCTGATGTTAGGGTCTGTTTGTCTAGTTAAAGTGTTTTTTATTTCGTTTTTTCTTTTTGTTGTGTCTGTTATTGTACTTAGGGGCACAAGGGTCTTTTCCCTTGTTATTTCTGCCACCCTATATATACTAAAATAAAGGCTGGCACCGCCAACACTGTTACATTGCAAAACCCTTCTCTCTTCTCTCCTCTCTTCTCTGCTCTTCTTCTCTTCTCTTCTCTTCTCTTCCTCTTATTTCTGGTCAGCCATACTATCAAGATGGTATCAGAGCGGGAATACTGATTAAAGAGAGCAGATCAAACAACCTTACTGAGAGAACAGATCGAACAGACTTGCTGAACCTGGGCGGAACAAATATCTGATTCTGGACTGAAAAAACAGCTCTACAACTGGTACAGTTCTCCCTGTTTTCTCTTCTTTACCCTCCTTGGTCATGTGCCAAGTGAAAACCCTATGAGTCTGGGTGGCTGAATGCTGTCGAATCTGTATACCCCTGTTTTTCTTGGATCGTGTGATCCTGTTCATGTGTTAAGACAACTGTAGGTCAAGGATGACCTGTCTTCTCAATGATTTTATTGGATTATAAGTAATAAGCATCTCTCCTGCTGATTAGTGGTTGTTAGACATTCTGGAATTCTGGTAGGTTGGGACTGTTAAAACTATACAGGTCTGAAATCTGCTGAATACTACCTCTGTTTTGTCCTGAATTTGGTACTGTTTGTGCTCAACCTGGTTGTTAAACCCAAGTGTGTGGGTGTGGACTGAGTGGAGCATTGTTTTGTGGTGTAAGGAGGGGTCCTAAGTCCGGTGTTTGGGACTGATTATCTGTTTGACCATGTCGACTGAGAATTCTGCTACTTCAGAGATTTCAGGGAGCCACAATGGAGTGAATGGGGGAATGGATATAAGCTTTCCCATGGCTGTTGTTCCCTTTGATGGTCTGAACTACCTTGAGTGGTCTAGGGGAATAAAACTCTACATCACTGCTAGGGGGAAAATAGGATACATCAATGGGAGAGTGAAGGAACCGAAGTATGGAAGTGCTGAGCATGATAGGTGAAACCAAGAGAACAATATGGTGATGTCTTGGCTCTTGGTTTCAATGCTGCCACAAGTAAAGAAGACTTTTATGTGGGCTGAAACTGCTTGCGAGATATGGGGACAAGTGAGGTCCACCTATTCAGAGTAGAGACACTATGCCAAGATATATCAATTGCAAGCTGAATCCTCTACTTGTGAGATAGGGGGAGAGGAGTCTCTCGATGTACTATTCTGATTTGACATCAATATGGAAAGAACTTGATCACTATCAGAATGTGAATTAGAAGTGTGATGAAGATGCAAAGGCCTATAAGTCGCTTGTATCTCCTCCTAGGGTTGAATCCTTCATGAGTCCATCAGGGTGCAGATCTTGGGTAGTAAAGACTTGCCATCAGTTCAAGAGGTGTATGCCTTGGTGCAGTTAGAAGAAAGCAAAAGAAGTGTGATGAATGGTGTAGAAGGGGAGTCAGTTGCCCTAGCTGTCCGGGGAAATTCAGATACAAATGTCGGAGGTGGTTTTAAAAAGGGTGACACTCAGAAAAAACCAGATGATAAGAGCAAACTTTGGTGCACTCACTGCCAGAAGACACAACACACGAAAGATACATGTTGGGATCTCCATGGAAAACCTAAATGGGCACAGGATTTGGGAAAGAAGTCAGCACCTGATCAGGGCAAGAAACCAGGCCAGTAGAATAAAAAAAGGTATAACTCAGCTAATATGGCATCGACAGAGACTAGTCCTTTGGTAAAGTTGAAAAACAGCCCACTTGATGTATGGAACTGTTTGAGATTAGATGCAAACCAGAAAATGAACAAACAAGAGAGGAAGAGAAGAGAGAGATGGCGGCAATGAGTGTTAGAGAGTAAGAGGTTCGAACGCAGCCCCTCTCTAACACTCTAAACATCTTATTAATAAGTTAATCTTTGACAAATTACAGAGAGGCCCTTGAATGAGCAGGAAAATACAAAAAACAGAATATTACAGAGTATGGGCCCAGAATAAGGCCCACAACAGAGAGAAACATAACATAACCTGAAATGACAGTCTATGGGCCATTCAGCCCATCTTCTCTACACTCCCCCTCAAGCTGAGCATAGATGTTAATCATGCCCAGCTTGCCAGTGTCATGTTGAAGCCTTGCCTTGGAAATGCCCTTGGTGAGAAAATCTGCCAGTTGTCCTTCAGAATTAATGAATGGAAGACACACTTCACCGGAGGAGACTCTTTCACGAATAAAGTGTCTATCAACCTCAATATGTTTGGTTCTATCATGTTGTACCGGGTTGTGAGCAATGTTGATGGCAGCCTGATTATCACAGTACAACATCATGGGTTTGTCATGATCTACCCCAAGTTCTTCCATTAAGGACCTTAGCCACAATAATTCCGAGACTCCATGTGCCATGGCTCTATATTCTGCTTCTGCGGAGGATCGAGCCACAACTGTTTGTTTCTTACTCCTCCAAGAGACAACATTACCAGCCACCAGACTGCAATACCCTGAAGTAGATCTTCTATCATCAATATTTCCAGCCCAATCAGCATCAGTATAGGCTTCAAGTTTCAGATGACCATGTTTGGCAAATAGAATTCCTTTTCCTGGAGAGCCTTTCAGATAGCACAAAATCCGTTCTGCTGCTGCCATATGGGTATCTCTAGGAGCATGCATGAACTGGCTAATGCAACTGACAGCATACGCGATATCTGGCCTAGTCATGCACAGGTACAAAAGCTTCCCAAGAAGTCTCTGAAAGACCCCTTTGTCTTCCAACAAAGTTCCATCCGAAGCTGAAAGTTTGTGACTCATATCAATAGGAGTTGCAGCTGGTCTTGCACCCAATTTTCCAGTTTCAGACAACAAATCAAGGACATATTTCCTCTGGGAAATAAGAATCCCATCCCTGGATCTGGCAACTTCTATGCCAAGGAAATATCTCAACTCTCCCAGATCCTTAATCTCAAATTCTGTACGGAGGAAAGACTTAAGGCCCAGAATGCCAGAGGCATCATCTCCAGTCACTATAATGTCATCAACATACACAATGAGATACACTGCTAGAGACCCACTTTTCTTCACAAAAAGAGTATGATCTGACTGTGTCTGAACATAGCCGAATTTAACAAGTGCAGCTCTAAATCTCTCAAACCAAGCTCTAGGAGATAGTTTGAGGCCATAAAGAGATTTCTTCAGTTTACATACCTTTCCTTGCATATCTTTCCCATACATTCCTGGAGGAAGACACATGTAGACCTCCTCATGTAAGTCACCATTCAGAAATGCATTCTTTACATCTAACTGATAGAGAGGCCAATCAAAGTGATCTGCCAGAGATAAAAGAACCCTCACAGATGTCATCTTAGCAACAGGGGCAAAAGTCTCCAGATAGTCAATCCCATATGTTTGTGTGTAGCCCTTTGCAATAAGTCTGGCCTTGTACCTCTCAATAGTCCCATCTGCCCTGTATTTAATGGTAAAAACCCACTTGCATCCAACTGGATCCTTCCCTTCAGGCAAATCCACCACCTCCCAAGTACCATTTTCATGTAGAGCATCCATTTCAGCTTGCATGGCATCTCTCCATTCTGGAATCCCAAGAGCTTCTGATACAGACCTAGGAATGGGGTTAGAAGCAACTGAAGAGAGGTAGGCACAATATGAAGGGGAAAGTAGGTCATAAGAAAGGTGTTTGGAAATGCAGTGTGTAGTACACTTCCGCTTGCCTTTCCTAACAGCAATGGGGACATCAAGATCTGGGAAGGGGGATTCCAAAGGAGCTGAAGCAATACCTGTTATCTCATCTGTGATTGGGAGGGTGTGAGCCTCATCTGTTGTAAGGGAAACCACTTGCTCATTCCTGGATCTTTGCCTTTGATACACTTTGGGATTATGGGTAGGACGAGGAGGTAAAGAAATAGGAGCACTAGGACAAGAGGAATGAAGTGGCTGATCCTCCTTTGATTCATTTTGTGAGGATACAGATTTGTCAAGAGACTGAACTGGGACAGGAAGGGGAAGAGCAAAAACTTGTGACAGACTCTCCCCCTGTTGACAATGTCCTTCCTGAGAGGAACCATAAAAAGGAGAAAGTTCATCAAAGGTAACATCCATAGAGACATGTCTGGTGCCAGTCTTTGGATCAAAACAACAATAACCCTTTTGTGTGGGGGAGTAACCGAGGAAGATGCATTTGTGGGCTTTTGGTTCAAACTTGTGTCTCTGCACACTTGGAATGTGAACATAACAGGTACAACCAAACACACAAAGAGGAATTGGGAAGAGATCCTTATCTGGATGAAGAAGATTGAAGGGGGATTTAAACCCTAAAACCCTGGATGGCATACGGTTTATGAGATAGGTAGCAGTAAGTACAGCATCACCCCAAAATCTTGTGGGAACATGTGAGTTAAATAAAAGGCTCCTTGCAACTTCAACAATATGTCTATTTTTTCTCTCAGCAACTCCATTTTGTTCAGGGGTTCTAACACAGGAGCTTTGGTGAATAGCCCCCATGTCAGAGAGATACAAGGATAAGCTCTTCTCAAAATACTCTTTTGCATTGTCAGATCTGAAAACCTTAATTCTGGTACCAAATTGAGTCAAAACAAGCTCATGAAATTGCCTCACAAGTCTCGGGATTTCGTCTCGGAATTTCATTAAGTATATCAAAGTGAATCTAGAAAAGTCATCAATGAACAGGATAAAGTATTTGTAGCCCCCCATAGAGGATAAGTAGTAAGGCCCCCACACATCAGAGTGTACAATATGAAAAAGAAAAGATGATCTTTTATTGCTCACAGGATAATTTTTTCTACAATGCTTTGACAATTGACATGACTCACAATTGAGACTGGACACACTGAGTCCCTTAAACAGTTTGGGAAGCAAATGACTTAAAGCAGAAAAAGGTAAATGACCCAACCGACAATGACTCAACATAATTTGACTGACTGACTCTGAAGAAGTAGAACCAAAAGCAGCATTCTTGGGATGATCAAAGCATTGGCCAGGGGTTTCGAGCAAGTATATTCCATTCGCTTCATGGCCACTCCCAATCACCTTCCGAGACTTCAGGTCCTGAAACACACAGTGAGAAGGGAAAAAGGTTACACAACAATTCAATGACTTGGTCAAGCTACTTACAGATAACAAGTTGGTATTTAACTTAGGTACATGAAGAGTGGAAGATAAAAGTAAAGAGTCTGTAGGCTTGACAGTTCCCTTGCCAGAAATGGGGGTAAGAGAACCATCAGCTAAGGTGATTTTGTCACGACCAGGAAGCAAATCATATGACACAAACAAAGTGGAAAGGTTGGTCATGTGATCAGAAGCACCTGAGTCAATGATCCAAGGGGTCTTGGGATTACCTGAGGTAGATGCATGGTTAGCAGAAGCCCTTATACCTGAGTGAGCAAATGCAGAGGTGGATGGACTTCCAGAAGGGTTGGATGATGAAGTTACACCTTCAAGCTGGCTGATCATCCTTCCAAACTTCTCATAATCAGCTTTCATGGCTGCCAATTGTGCACTTGCAAACTCAAACACCACCTCCTTCTTTCCTGTGCCACTAGGGGCTTCTGTAACCCCTTTGGGTTTGATTCCCATATTTGCAAAATGATCATTGATACTGACCCCTTGAACCTGCACTTGCCTCCTGCTTTCTTCACTGCTGACCAAAGCATATGCTTGAGACAATGAAACATCTTCCTTGGACAAGATGTTTTGCTTTGTAATGTCATATTCAGAATTCAGCCCTGTCAAGAACTCAAAGACCCTATTCCTTTCAACCAATTTCCTATATGTTTCAGCATCCTTAGGGGTATCCCATGTCACGGCCTCTATCAAATCAATCTCTTGCCATATAGATTTTAGGGCTGAGAAGTATGCTGCAAGTGACTTCTCCCCCTGTCTTAGATTCTTCACATCACTTCTCAGTTTGTAAGCTCTGGCAACATTCAACTTCTGTGAGTAAGTTTCTGCAACACTATCCCAGATTTCTTTAGCCGAGTTCATCCACAGATAATGCTGACTAATCTGTGGCTGCATTGAGTTCACAAGCCACCCAATCACTGTGTAGTTTTCTTGTACCCATCTTTCATAAGATGGATCATCCTCTGGAGGAGCTTTCTTGCTCCCAGAAATAAAACCCCATTTTCCTTTGCTACAAATGTGGATTTTCACTGATTGTGACCAGGCCAAGTAGTTGGTCCCATCAAGCTTAACTGTAGTTACAGCCAACATAGAATCAGTTGGGGTTCCCAAAATCTCTCCATATTCAGCAGCATTCTTGTTTTCAAGGCTTGAGAAATCCATCATGTAAAGGCTCCAATTAGGATTTTTAATAGGTTTCTCAAGGTACTGGGGTCTTGATGAGTTTAGTTTGAGCTGAATAGGCAACAACAACTAGCTCACAGAATCAGTTCAGACTTGATAACTGTGACAGTCCAGTTCGGTGGTAGCTTTTTTCTTTACTGTTTCACCCTTTAAAGGACACCCAACAAACCTCCAATCACAAGGTATTTCAGGTTCTCAACAGCCGTTGTCCCAAAGAGAAGAAAACAGGGCCACAGTCCTTAAGAGACCTTTCGTCGAACACTCAGAGTGCAGTAGTTAACAGCCTACTGTTAACTAGAAGAAACCACTTCAAGGTGTTCAGTATAGGTCCAAGAAGAGGCTGGGATGAAGATGAGACTAGTGCCACTTAGTTTTAGATCAGTTTCAGCAGCTCGGCAGTCCAATAATCAGCCGAATAGCACTTCCAAAACAACTCAGAAAAACAGTCTAGCAACAGTGGGCCGAATGCATGTGGGCTTTGAATGCTTTAATAGTCCTCCCAAACAACAAAAATAACTCAGCAAAGGACTGAGAAAAGACTTACAGCAAGAGAGTCTCTGGTTTGAACTATAAACCAGGCCGAACACTTGTTCTCTGAGATAACTTCGAAAGTCCTTTTCTCTGATTTCAAATCAGGCAAAAAAACTTGCTCTCTGATTCTTCCTGGTCACCGAACCCTTCTCCAAGTGTATAGAAACTTGGGCACCCTCCAATGACCTCCAAGAACCAGGCGGATGACTGTAAACTTTCAGCCCTAGAACCTCCTCATGTAGTTGGCTGAACTAGAACCACCTGAGGGACACGCCAAGCAATGGCCCGCTCTGATACCAAGTTGAAAAACAGCCCACTTGATGTATGGAACTGTTTGAGATTAGATGCAAACCAGAAAATGAACAAACAAGAGAGGAAGAGAAGAGAGAGCTGGCGGCAATGAGTGTTAGAGAGTAAGAGGTTCGAACATAACCCCTCTCTAACACTCTAAACATCTTATTAATAAGTTAATCTTTGACAAATTACAGAGAGGCCCTTGAGTGAGCAGGAAAATACAAAAAACAGAATATTACAGAGTATGGGCCCAAAATAAGGCCCACAACAGAGAGAAACATAACATAACCTGAAATGACAGTCTATGGGCCATTCGGCCCATCTTCTCTACAGGTAACTCAGGAGAGGCATCCCAGTTCTGACCCTAAGGAAGACATTATCAACTCCTTCCGTGAACATTTGGAATTGTATGGTAGGACTCTTCGCTAGATGGATTCTAGTCCTACTCCCTCTACCTCATTTGCGTCTACATCAGGTAATGCCACAGCCTTCCATGTGTCATCTCATACTATTGATTCACCCTGGATTATTGACTCCGGAGCCTCAAACCACATGACCGGTAAATCAAATTTGTTTTAGACATATAAGCTTCTATCTAGGAGAGAGAAGGTAAAACTGATTGATGGTTCTTTTTCTACCATAGCTAGCCGAGGCACCATACCTCTCCCACTTGGCCTTACCCTTCCTAATGTACTGCATGTTCTGAAATTACCTATTAATTTGCTGTCTATTAGTAGTCTGACTCACTCCTTGAACTGCTCAGTCACTTTTTTCTGTCTTCATGTGTGTTTCAGGATTTGACCTTGGGGAAGATGATTGGTAGAGGAAGCATGGTGGATGGTCTCTACATGTTGGAGAATAATGTTGGTCTAGTGGTGACAGAGTCCATGAGTTCGTCAAGTGAGAGTCAAGCCTATTTATGGCATAGTCGTTTAGGTCATCTTTCTTTGAGTTGTTAAAAGTTATGTTTCCAAAGTTGTTTGAGTCATATTCAGTGAGTCAGTTACAGTGTCAAACTTGTCAGTTGAGTAAGCATTATTGAAGTTCTCTACCTTTACGAAATAAAAGATCTGAATTTCCATTTCATATTGTTTATTCTGATGTTTGGGGCCCTGTTACTCTACCTACTGCAATTGGCTATAAGTACTTCATTACCTTGATTGATGATTATTCTAGATACACTTGGGTTTACCCTATGTGATCTCGAGATGAAGTGCCACAAATTGTGAAAGATTTTCAACGCATGGTGTTCACTCAGTTCCAAACGGAAATCCATATCTTCCAATCGAACAATGTGAAGGAATATTTCCATAGTGATCTCATGAAGTTTTTTGCTTCGAGTGGGTCACTTCAGCGAAGCTCTTGTGCCAGGACACCCCAACAAAATGGTGTGGCTGAACGGAAGAACCGTCACCTTCTCGAAGTCGCTCGTGGCTTATTGATTCATATGAATGTGCCAAAACGGTTTTGGATGGATGCAGTCTTGTGTGCGACATATATCATCAATCGCATGCCCTCTCGGCTACTAGAGTATAAGGCCTCACATCAGCCCTTGTTCCCTACAGCCCTGCTGTCCACCATTTCGGTGCGTGTTTTTGGGTGTCGTTGTTTTGTTCATAACCTGTCCCCTACTCGTGGTAAGCTTGATCCTCGGGCTATTCCTTGTGTTTTTCGTGGTTACCCTTTATCTCAAAAGGGGTATCGCTGCTATGATCCCATTGCTCGCAAGTACTATGTTTCCATTGATGTCTCATTCTTTGAGAATCAACATTTTTTCTCGGTTTCTCCTCAAGGGGAGAGTAGGGTTGAGGAGAAACAGGCGATGACTCAAATTCAACTACCTCTTTTACCCGATCCTCCTCCATTCAGGATTTTTTATCGTCGCCATAAGAGCCAGCAGAGTTCAAGAGCCATGGAGCCTGACACTATGCAACCAACATCATCGGATTCACCCGAGGCAAATCCGTCTCATCAGCCAGGTACATTTGCTCCCATTGATATGTCTATTCCTCTAAGTGTTGATTCACTTGTCACCAATGATCTTAATATTCCTATTGCTAAGAGGAAAGGTGTTAGGTCTTGTACCACTAATCATCCTATCTCTAATTTTGTGTTCTATGAGCATGTTTCGCCTTCATACCGTGTCTTTCTCTCTTCTGTGGACAGTGTCCCCGTTCCTAAGACCGTGGTAGAAGCTTTGTCTAAACCTGAATGGACAGATGCAATGCAGGAAGAAATTGATGCTTTACACAAAAATGGCACTTGGGAGTTGATAGACCTTCCTGAAGGGAAGGAACCAGTGGGGTGCAAGGGGGTGTTCACAGTGAAACACAAGGCTGATGGAATTGTTGAAAGGTACAAGGCTAGACTGGTAGCAAGAGGCTTTACACAAGCATATGGAGTAGACTATGCAGAGACTTTTGCTCTAGTAGCCAAGATGAACTTTATCAGGATTCTTCTTTCCTTAGCAGCAAATCTTGACTGGGACCTTCACCAATTGGACATCAAAAATGCTTTCTTGAATGGTGACTTGGAAGAGGAATTGTACATGACCCAACCCCCAGGGTTCTGTGCCAAAGGCAGTGAACAAAAGGTGTGCAGGTTAAAAAAATCTCTATATGGTTTGAAACAATCACCTCGGGCTTGGTTTAGTAAGTTTCATTTAGTAGTTCAACAGATGGGGTTCAAACAATGCTAGTTAGATCATACTCTATTTGTGAAAAGAGGTGAAGGTAAAATTGCAACTCTTATTGTGTATGTGGATGACATAGTGATCACAGAAGATTGAGAGGCTGAAATCCGGAGACTAAAAAAATTCTTAGTCACTAAATTTGAGGTGAAGGATTTAGGCCCCTTACGTTACTTACTTGGAATTGAAGTTGCTCGCTCTCACAAGGGCATTTTTATTTCCCAACGGAAATTTGTACTAGATCTACTAGAAGATACATGCAAGTTGGGGGTAAAACCATTTGATTCACCTATTGAACCTAATCACCATCTGGGAGACAGTTAGGGAGAGTTTTTGAAAGATGTAAAGATGTTCCAGAGACTCGTGGAGAGACTTTTGTATTTGTGTATGACCAGGCCTGATATTGCCTATGCAGTGGGTGTCCTTAGTCAATTCATGCACAACCCTAGGACAACTCACTTTGAGGCTGTAGAGAGGATCTTGAGATATCTCAAGAAGTTTCCTGGAGCTGGTTTGTTGTTCCAGAAACAGTCACTTAAAAGTGGAAGTATATACTGATGCAGATTGGGCAAGAGCAGTCAAGATGTTCTAGAGACTCGTGGGGAGACTTTTGTATTTGTCTATGATCAGGCCTGATATTGCCTATGCAGTGGGTGTCCTTAGTCAATTCATGCACAACCCTAGGACAACTCACTTTGAGGCTGCAGAGAGGATCTTGAGATATCTCAAGAAGTTTGCTGGAGCTGGTTTGTTGTTCCAGAAGTCACTTAAAAGTGGAAGTATATACTGATGCAGATTGGGCAAGAGCAGTTAATGACCGAAAGTCTACCAGTGGGTATTGTGCCTTTGTAGGAGGAAACCTTGTCACATGGAGAAGCAAAAAACAAATTGTGGTGGCTAGATCCAGTGCTGAAGCAGAGTATAGAGCGATAGCTCATGGGGTTGCGGAAATCATGTGGATAAGAAATCTGTTAGGTGAACTGGGTTTCGCAGTGAGCAATCCTATGTCACTCTACTGTGACAATAAAGCTGCCATCAATATTTTTGCTAATCCAATTCTGCATGATAGGACGAAACACATTGAAGTGGACAAGCATTTTATTAGAGAGAAACTTGAAAGTGGAGAAGTGTGTACACCATATGTCAGCTCAGAAGAACAACTTGCAGATATCTTCACCAAAGGTCTTCATCATGTGTGGCACAAAGATTTGTGTGACAAGTTGGGCATGATTGACATCTATGCTCCAACTTGAGGGGGAGTGTTAAAATAATTTAGTTGCTGATGTTAGGGTCTATTTGGATAGTTAAAGTGTTTTTGTTTTTTATTTCGTTTTTTCTTTCTGTTATGTCTGTTATTGTACTCAGGTGCACAAGGGTCTTTTCCCTTGTTATTTCTGCCGCCCTATATTTATAAAATAAAGGCTGGCGCCGCCAGCACTGTTACATTGCAAAACCCTCTTCTCTTCTCTTCTTCTCCTCTTCTCTTCTCTTCTCTTCCTCTTATTTCTGGCCGGCCATACTATCAAGAGGAACAATTAAGAAATTTAGTCAATCTACTAACAAATATGAGGTTAAAAGGAGATTTGGATACATATAAGACAAAGGATAAAGATAAAGATGTGAGGTCAACATCACTAACACCACAAATGGGAAAACTAGAACCATTAGCAAGGGTTACTGTTCGAGATGTGGAAGGCTGGAAAGAGAAGAAAACACACCTGGAGTCCCAGTCATATGATCAAAGGCTCCAGAGTCAATAATCCAATGTGAAGGTTTGGATGCCAAACAAGCCATACCTAAATGAACAAGAATGGTTGTATTCTGCTGAGAGGATGTTTGAAGAAATTTCTCATACTCATCATGTGGGACACTCACCATTTCCTTCCCAGAAGCACCTGTAGATGTTGAGGGTGTCTGATCAGCCTGTTGGTTCTCACTAATTGTGCCACTAACACTAATCCACAATATGTGCACCTCCTAGGACTAGTTATCCGTCCTCTACCATGACCTCACCCTGAATCTCGAGTACATTGTGGCCACCTGTATAATTGAACATAGGACCGCCTTGATTTCTTGGAAGTCCATGTCCAACTCCACCTCGGTTCCCTCTTGCCACCACAAAAGCAGACCTATCCAAGAAAGTGGAATGCTCCATGGGTTCAATAGAAATCCTCCAGTATCGGGCAGAAACCACCTGAAGAGAGGGAAGAGTTGATCCACCTAATATTTGTGCCCAAATAGGTTATTATTCAGATTTTAATCCCACTAAAAATCTTGTCACATTAAGTTGTTCCCGTTATTGGTGCTGAATTTTAATATCCAAAGTCAAAGGGTGATACACATTAAGCTCATTACGAAGATTTTTCATACTTGCATAATGTTTCTCTAGACTTTGATTTCCCTGCTTCAAGTTAAAGTACTCTTGATAAAGTTGGTATACTCTAATGGTGTTATCTTGGCCAAAATCAAGTTTCTTAGCATGGTCCTAGATCTCCTTAGCTGTATCCAAAAACATAAAATTCACACTAGTTTTAGGCTCTATTTAGTTTTGGGCTGATATTACTTATTTTATTTACATAGCATAGTTAAGGAGTTATTGGGCCTTAGGCCCATTAGTTATTGTTTAAGAGCGTTTATTCAGTTCTTACAACTAGTCGACTTACTAAGGGCATACTTGTCTTTGTACTCTCTTTTATTTGTGAGTATATAATCTAATGAAAGGGGCGGCCAGACCTAATCTTGGTTTCTTCCATTCTCTTCTATCTCTCTTATCTTTCTTTCTAAGCAGAAACCTTTTCTTCTCTTTATTTTCTTCTTTCTTTTACAGATTTTGTATCAAAACAAGTTATCCAAACTTTTCTACTTGGTATTAGAGCAAGTTTAAAGATCTTTTGAGCTGCTCCATCATGTAGCCCCAAATCTACTGATTGCATGATGAGGTAAAGGGCTGATCAAAGACTTCAAGTAAGCCTGGTTTTTGGATTTTTTGCTGGATTTGCAATCTCTTGTAGCTGGTCTAGGGTTTGACACCAAAATCAAGAAGAACTGGAGAAAGGGGGAGAGTCCTGATATAGTAGGACTCTTCAATTTTGACCTAGGAAGTGGCACTCTAGTTTTTTAGGGTTCCTTGAGGTTTTCTGAAGGAGGTGGTTCAAGTCCCAACTTTTTTTGGAGTTCTCTAGAGGGAGCGACAACCTCTTCTCTCTCTTTTTCCCGCTCTCACAAAAAAGGGAATCTTTGGAGAGAGGTGCTTCTAGGGTACCAAGAAGGTGTTTGAGCTTTCTAAAGGTGACAAATACCTTTCTTTTCATCTAAAATTGATTTCCTAACTTGTTCTGGGAGTTATAGAGGGTTGTGGAGTCGTAAACAAATTTGCATGTGAAATGAGATTTAGGGGAGGAGGTGTTGGAGACCCCTTCGGGGCTGGGACCATCACTATAGTCAAGTTGGATGGTACAAACTACTTAGAATGGTCACAATATGCTTTGGCACAATCGCTTTGGCACATCATGTTAGCAGCAACAGTAGTAGTGGGTCAGAGTCAATGAACTAGATTATGCTTTGGCACAATCGCTTGGGACATCTTTCTTTTAGTTCTTTGAAATGTCTTTTCCCAAAGTTGTTTGAGTCTGTTCAATTATCTACTTTGGAGTGTGAGAGTTGTCAGTTAGGAAAGCATTGTAGACAGTCTTTTAAACCAAGTAATAAAAGAAGTACTTCTGCTTTTAATATTGTTCACACTGATGTATGGAGGCCATATCAAATCCCTTCCATGGGAGGATTCCGTTACTTTTTCTTGTTTGTGGATGATTATACACGATATTCTTGGATATATTTGATGAGATCACGTGATGAGGTTCCTAACTTAGTACGACAATTCCACCAAATGGTTCTCACACAATTTGGAGTGAGAACTAAGGCTTTTAGATCAGATAATGCCAGAGAGTACTTTGAAAAGGACCTGACCATGTATCATTTAGAACGTGGTGTAGTTCGTTAGAGTAGTTGTGCATATACACCGCGACAGAATGGAGTTGTTGAGAGGAAAAACATACACATTGTGGAGGTGGCAAGGAGTCTTATGGTGTGTGCTTCAGTTCCTGTGCAGTTCTGGGGAGATGCAGTTCTTATAGCCGTACATGTGATTAACCGTGTTCCTTCACGGACTTTGGGGTTTAAAGTGCCATTTAGTCTTCTTTTTCCAGATGGAGAGATATTTCATATACCTCTGAGGGTTTTTGGTTGTGTTTCTTTTGTTCACATTCTTGGCCCTCATCGCAAGAAATTGGATCCTAAGGCCCAAAAAATGTGTTTTTCTTGGGTATGCTCAGAACCAAAAGGGGTATTGCTGTTATGACCCAGTGTCGAGGAGAAGATTTGTCACTATGGATGTAACCTTTTTTGAATCCACATTCTTCTTCTTGAGTGGTTCTCCTCAGGGGAGAAGAACTCACAATCTGTTCCTCTTCCTATTTCTGTGGTGCTTCCATCAGTTCAGCCACCACCTGTACCATCAGTTCAGCCAGCACTTGCACCTTCAGTTTCATTACTTGAGCCACTACGGGCAACCTCACAGCAATATTAGCGCCGACAGATGATGGTTGACTCCACACATCCTCAACCCACTGAAGGGATGAGAGATCCATCATATGGATAGCCGAACCCTGTAGGTAGGTAGGGCGAAATTTCAAAAGTTTCTCTCCCATATGGGAATCACATTCCCTGTTTTAGAAAACTACATTTTCAAGGATCAATCTTGAACCTAAACCGGACCAGATCTGAAACCAAAAGGTAGGAGAGGGATGTACCTGATACGGAGTAACAGTAACTCCCAACGAAGGTGTTCACACCCAAGGAAAATGCCAAAGACTGCTCCCACTAAAGATGACATAGCGTAGGGTGGAGCAGAATCAGCAGGTGGTTTTGCAGCAAGAACCGAACTCTTCAACAAGAATTCGATGGAGGGTGAGTGAGCACGACTTCAGATAAGTTTTTCACCAAAAACTGATATCAAGAATGCTTCTTGATCGCTCCCACAGGTGGAGAACGAACTGGCTATGGCGGCGGCGATAGAAGGAGGCAAGAGCAGAAGATGGCATCAGTCTAACTGGAGCTGTCTTCTCTCTTGAATCTGTAATTTTGAAGGATGATCTGGGGTTCACCCTCCTCCTCTATTTATAGCCTTAAAGAGAGCTTCTCCTAATCCCATTAGTAGTTTACTAATCCAAATCTTATTTGGATTTGGGCTCTCTTTAAGAGATAAGGATAAACCGTTATCTTATCTTTAGATAAAGATCAACCCTCCTAATCTTATTAGGAGTTTCCTAATCAAAATCTTTATTTGGATTTGGACTCTCTGAGTGGATAGGGATAACTCCTTATCCTGTCTGTTGATCTAAATCCCAGAACCGCCCCTTCTTTAAATAATCATATTATACCAGTTCGAATTGGGCTTTAGGCCCATTAAGTTCATGTGCTCACATATCCTCCAAACTGCTGCCCAGTTGGGTATCCTTGTATGGTGTGGGACCCAAACATTGATCTACATATCAGTCACATGGGTTTAGCCTAGCCTCTGTTACAAGGCCTGGCCGAATTCCTTGTAGGAAACAGTGAACCCCTGAGTCCATCACCATGGGCTCTTAATGGGCCCAACACATACACTAAGTGGTCCCTAAGTCAAACCACCTTATAAAAACCCAAGGATTGTTGGCAGATGCAAGATTAGCCCATCAGGTATTACCCTCAATGGTCTTATACTTAACCTCTCAGCCGATAATGATCAAACACTACCCGGCAAGAGAGGACCTCTCCCTTGGCTGCAAGGGACAATGTTGCACTCTCTACTCACATGGATCCCGAGAATTAAAACCTTTTGCAAATATTTTGAAAAACCATGATATATATATATATATATATATATATATATATATATATATATATTTATATAAATATATTTTGCAAAACAAATTTCAACGATTGAAATCCGCTGCCGGCAACTTTGGTTTCCATCAGAGAGAGTGCATCCCAGATCATTCACTTTGTCCGACAAAAGGGTTGATCCTGTTACTATGATCACCCACCTAGATGAATTCTCGGACTATCCCAACATACCTAGGTTTTGACCCCCTCTAAGGATCTCATTGATTGGCATATCAAAGGCAACCCAATTCGATACCTAGTGCATTATCATAATCGAGTCTAGGGGTCAGGTGTAACATTCCAATTTTACCCATCTATCTCCAAGGTCTAGGGCAATACTAGAATTTTGGTCCAGTTCAGGGTTTCAAAAAAACCCACACTGCATGTTCCTCAAGTCTCACCCTGGCAGCTGAGACAAGCCACCCCAACCAACTTGGCGGCACATCAATGTCGGCTTTGGCAGGATAAATCTCCCCAGATCTATCCAACGGCTGTGAAGATTCTAAACTAACACGAGTCTCATATGTGTCCAGTTTAAGGGTATTACACATAAACACACCATAATATGTGTCTAGTTTTATCTCTAGCAGCTACCTATTCATTGCCCTTATTCCAGTTTGATGTCAAAAATGCTTTCCTCAATGGTGACTTACAGGAGGAGGTATATATGGACATTCCAACAGGGTTTTATGAAAATGTTGGTAAAGGAAAGGTGTGTGCAAACTCAGAAAATCTCTTTATGAACTGAAACAATACCTAGGGCTTGGTTTGACAGGTTCAGAGGGGCACTCATCCGTTTTGGATACACAGACACAGTCTGATCACACCCTCTTTGTGAAGAGGAGAGATGCTTTGGTGTCAATTCTGATTGTGTATATGGATGATATAGTGGTGACAAGAAATGATCTGGAGGAGATTGATGATCTCAAAAAATCATTGCAGCAAGAATTTGAGATCAAAGATCTTGGTAAGCTCAAATACTTCTTAGGGATTGAAGTTGCAAGATCCAAGCATGGGATCTTCATTTCACAGAGAAAGTATGTATTTGACCTACTGCGAGAGACTGGGAAGCTAGGGACCAAACCAGCAGACACTCCTATTGATCCAAATCACAGAATTAATGGTGTGGATGACACGACCATATATTTCTTATGCTGTTAGTGTTGTGAGTCGGTACATGCATGCACCTCGGGTTCAGCACTGAGAAGCTATTGAGAGAATACTTGCATATCTGAAAAAGCACCCTAGCAAAGGCATTTTTTTCTCAAATCATGAGAATCTGAAGCTAGAATCCTATACAGATGCAGATTGTGCAGGACGCTTAGATGACAGGAGGTCTACATTAGGAGTGTGTACCTTTGTCGGTGGAAACTTGATCTCCTGGAAGAGTAAGAAGCAAGCAGTTGTGGAAAGGTCAAGTGCAGAGGCTGAGTATAGATCCATGTTTCATGGTGTCTCAGAACTTCTTTGGGTTAGATCTCTTTTGAGTGAGATTGGGGTGAAAGCAGAGGAACCTATGATGTTATATTGTGACAATCAGGCTGCAATCAATATTGCCCACAATCCAATTCAGCATGATAGGACAAAACACATTGAAGTTGATAGACACTTTATAAGAGAAAAGGTAACAACCGGAGAAGTTTGTTTGCCTTATGTCTCTTTAGATTTGCAGCTAGTTGATGTTCTCACTAAAGGGGTGGCAACAAACAAGCTTGAACATGATCTACGCAAGTTGGGAATGTGTGACATTTACTCCCAACTTGAGGGGAGTGTTGAAGATTAATTAGTTTTATGGTGTTTTTCTAAGTAGATGTTTTATGTTAGTTGTTAGATAGGTGGTGGGGACCACAATAGTTATGTGAGTCCAAATTTTATTATGTTTTTTGTGTGTTATATATGTTGTTTTATGTTTTGCCATCCTATAAGGGCATAGTTGTCTTTGTACTGTTCTATTATTTTAGTATAAATAATAAGTGAAGGGGCGGTCAGATTAATTGCTCTCTTTTCTTTTCAACTTCTCTTCTTCTTCTCTCTTCATTCACTCTTCAAGAAACTACTTTCTTTCGTATTTTTTTAATTCAACAGATTCCTACTCAAACCAAGAGGGAGATGTATACCTGATATGGATACCACAAGTTTAGATCCCAAGGTGGAAGTTCCCGCCCAAATTAGTCCCTAAAACCAACTTCCACTGAAGATGGTGTAGCTTGATGTTGAAGCCGGTTCAACAACGTAGTTTTCAGCAAAACTACAACCCAACTGCTTGGATCGAAGTGGGGAGTTGAGCACGAATTTTCTCTAAATTTTTCTTGCAAAAATAAGAGAGAAAGAACTGATCTTTATCAGTCCCAAAGCTGTGGTCAAATTAGGGTTTCTTGGGAAACAAGAGAAAAAGAAGAGAGTCGAATTAACTGGTGTTCTAGCGTAGTTCGCCCTCTTCTTCTTTTATCTCTTTATGGAGGCACTTCTCCTAATCAAATTTAGAGATTATCCAAATCTTTATTTGGATTTGGACTCTATTAAGAGATAAGAATTATCCTCTTAAAAGGATAGTTGCTTTATACCCATTTCCAAACCCAAATTAACCCCATGTCACATGACAGCTTAAGCAGTCATGTGACATCTTAATTAATCATATTAATTATGGGCTTTAGGCTCATCAGCTATATGCCTCACAACCCAAAAGTGTTGTTTGGCCAATTTAGGTTTGATTTGTATGGTGTGGGTGTTATGGATGCCTTCCTCGGGAAGACGTACCGTCGCCACCGCCAGCAGCAGCAAGGATTCAATGATTCTCATCCTACCCAGTTCGGCAACAACAGCCTTATCTAGATTAGATTAGCTCATTTTGCTTGTTCTTATCTTATTGTTCTTATCTCTTATCTTGTTAATAGCTTATCAGGTTAGGATTAGCTTATCTTATCTTATCTTGTTAGTAGCTTATCAAATTAGGATTAGCTTATCTTATCCTTAGCAAGATAGAACTGGAAGTCTCCCAATTCAGCAAGGAGACTCCCCTTGATTAGGACTCTTGTAATCTCCTATTTAAGGAGAACCCATTATTGAATGAGATATCAAATTATTCAGTCAAGAGTGAGTTAGGAGAGTTGGTGATCTCTTGGACAAATCACCAAGGGCGCCAAGATAGGTTCATCACGAGCAGGAAGGAACAAGGGAAAACAAGAGGTTTTCCTCGTGGACCGACTCGTGACGAGATCCTATTCCCGGGCCCTCAACAACTTGGTATCAGAGCAAGGCGTCATGGGAGATCTGGAGCAACTACCTTCTAGGGTCCACGACCTCGAGCACCAACTCGTGGAGACCAACTCCGAAGTTCGTGAGATCAAAGGTGAAGTGCGAGAACTGCGGCGACTAATGGAGATGTTTCTTTCCAGCAGGGAAAGGAACTCTGACGGAGGGACAATAGCTAACGACCGCCAACCAGATCTGCTGGAGTTCCAGCGAACAACAGTCCGTCCGCAATGGAGCAGCCATCATCCCCAAGTACAGTAGGTTGGAGTTCCCATCGTACAACGGCAACGGAGACCCCCTAGGCTGGTTGTATCGCTGCGAGCAGCTCTTCCGGAATCAACGGACAAATGACCAAGACAAGGTAAGCCTAGCCGCCTTTCATTTAACAGAAGAAGCACAACTTTGGTTTTATCGGTTAGAGCAAGAAGAACCTGGGCTCAGTTGGCCCCAGTTTAAATCCTATTGCTTTCTTCGGTTCGGGCCCCCATTGACCAGCAACCCACTGGGCGAGCTAATTAACCTTAAACAGACCAGAACAGTTGCTAGCAATAGTTCCAAACCCTCCTCGCGAGGGCATCCTCTGTGCGACCAGACCAGCAAGTAGATATGTTCAGAGCAGGGTTAGCAGAATCCCTGCGAGTGGATGTCGAGATGCAGAATCCCCCAAATTTGGTCACAACCATGAACTTAGCCCGCGCTTTTGAGCGCAAGCTGCAGCTCAGCCACGGAATTTTTAATGTGGGTCGTCCACCGAACTCGTGGGTGCCCCCAAGACCAGCAGCAACGACCCCCTCTTCTGCTACCAGCCGGGAAATGAAGCCTCCCACGACCACCACCTCTAGAGCAGTGATAAGTACAGGCAGTAACATGGTCACTCCTCCCATCAAGCGCTTGACCAGGGCAGAAATGGCAAAGCGCCGAGCGAGAGGTCAATGTTTCAACTGTTATGACCTCTACTCGGCAGGACATAGATGCAAGAGGCTTTTTTGCCTTCTCATAGATGAGCAAGAGGAGGAAGGGGAACCCGTCATATTCGAACCAGAGATCTCTCTCCATGCGATCACCGGTATTAAAACCTCTCAGACCATGCAGTTACAGGCACAGATCGCAGGTCAGCCGGTGCGCATTCTCGTCGATTCAGGGAGCACACACAACTTCATAAGTGAACCTGCAGCCCTACAGTTAAAACCACCAATGGAACTCCGGCCGCGACTACAAGTAGCCGTCGCAAATGGTGAAAAAGTTCACATTCCAGGGATTTGTAAGGACGTTCCAGTACAGGTCAATTCTGAACTAATTCTTGTTGATTTATTTGTACTCTCATTGGATGGGTTCAATATTGTTCTCGGGGTCAAGTGGTTAATTACCCTAGGCCCGATTTTGTTCTTAGGGTCACCATGACCTTCCACTTGAATGGCGAGCAAATTTCATGGCACGGTTGCAGGGTTAAAGAGAAGACACCCCAGGTTCATGCACTCCAGACAGAACCAGCAACCATAGAAAAACTTCTCGCTGAGTTTTCAGATATGTTCCAGGAACCGAAGGGCCTTCCCCCTTCCCGAGCTTGTGACCATCGTATTCCTTTGGTGGCGGGTTCATCACCAGTCGTTGTCAGGCCTTATCGCTACCCTCACTTGTAGAAGGATGAGATAGAAAAACAATGTACAGTGATGCTGAACCAAGGGATCATACGCAAAAGTCACTCCCCCTTCTCTTCGCCGGTTCTATTGGTGGCGAAGCAGGATGGAACATGGAGGTTCTGTGTTGACTATAGAGAACTCAATGACCGGACGATCAAAGATAAGTTCCCTATTCCCGTTGTGGACGAACTGTTGGACGAGCTGCATGGTGCCCATTATTTCTCTAAGCTGGACCTCAGGTCCGGATATTTTCAAGTTCGCATGGCTCCCGGTGACGTGAAGAAGACTGCTTTTCGCACTCACCATGGCCACTTCGAATTTTTAGTCATGCCATTCGGACTCTCCAATGCACCATCTACATTTCAGGCACTAATGAACGAGGTATTCCAGCCCTATCTGCGCAAATTTGTTTTAGTTTTCTTTGATGATATCCTCGTCTACAGCAAATCATGGGTAGAGCATGTCCACCATCTGAGGACCGTTTTTGTACTCCTACGCCAACACAGCTTATTCCTGAAACGGTCCAAGTGCTCCTTCGGGGAACGATAGGTTCTTTACCTCGGCCACATCATCCATGGGTAGGGTGTCACAGTTGATAGTTCCAAGATTCAAGCTATAACAGAACGGTCCAAACCTCAATCTGCCAAGGCCTTACGTGGGTTCCTCGGTTTAACGGGTTACTACCGCAAATTTGTACAGAACTATGGAGTGTTGGCACCCTCGTTAACCAACCTGTTGAAGAGAAACTTCTTCCGGTGGGACGACGTAGCTGATGAAGCTTTTCTATCACTGCGAAATGCACTGTCTTCAACCCCTGTCCTGCAATTACCTAATTTTGCCCTCGAATTTACAGTCGAGTGCGATGCTTTCGGAGTGGGTATTGGGGCCGTACTACAGCAGCAAGGGCACCCGATCGCCTTCTTCAGCCGCAGATTGGCCGACCGGCATCTGAAGCTTCCAGCCTATGAGCGCGAACTAATCGGCCTTGCCCAAGCCATCCAGCACTAGAGGCCGTATTTGTAGGGGCGATCGTTCATCGTCAAAACTGATCATTATAGCCTCAAATACCTATTAGAGCAGCGTCTCACCACTTCCCCTCAGCAGCATTGGGTTAGCAAACTGCTCGGGTTTGACTTCCGGGTGGAATATAAGGCGGGATCCTCTAATCGCGTAGTTGATGCCCTGTCTAGGCGAGAAGAAGACGCGATGGTTCTATGTAGCATTTCCCAACCTCGGATCTCTTTGCTTGACGACATTAAGAAGGCAGCACCACAGTCCCCGGAATGGTCGCTCTTACTGCAGAAGATCCAGACCGGCACGGCCGACCCCGATTGGTCACTTCACGATGGGTTGGTACTGTATAAGGGACGAGTCCATCTTCCAACAGACTGCCCGTTAATTCCCACCATCATCACCAGCATCCATAACTCCACCCATGAGGGCATTCAAAAAACACTACACCGCGTCCAGACTGATTTCCATTGGCGAGGTATGAAGACTTCTATTCGAGATTTTGTCCAAAATTGCTCCACATGCCAACAACACAAATGGGAAAACCTACACCCGACAGGCCTCCTTCAGCCCCTTTCCATCCCATCGCAGATCTGGGCCGACATATCCATGGACTTCATTGAGGGACTTCCCAAGGTAGGGGGCAAATCAGTTCTCTTTGTGGTAGTCGACCGCTTCTCTAAATACTCGCACTTCATTCCTCTATCACACCCGTACAGTGCCACTTCGGTTGCCCTCACCTTCTTTACACATCTTTCGCTTACATGGGTTGCCGGAATCCATCGTTAGCGATAGAGACCCAATCTTCACTAGTGCCTTCTGGAAAGAATTATTTCGACTACACGGCACCACCCTGGCCTACTCATCAGCTTACCGGCCACAAACCGACGGTCAAACGGAAGTGGTTAACCGCACTATCGAGATGTATCTCTGCTGTTTCGTAGGCGATCAACCCCGACGGTGGTTGGAATGGCTTCCTTGGGCCGAGTACTGCTACAACACAGCCTACCATTCCTCCCTCGGCATGGACCCCTTTCGCGTCGTTTACGGAAGGGATCCTCCCCGCTTGATGTCCTACGAGCCTGGATCTACTCGCTTGGACGCAGTCGATCACTCCTTACAAGACTACGACGCCCTCCTCGCCGATGTCCGCATTCGCTTACAGCAGGCCCAGCTCCGCATGAAGCTCCGCTATGATAAACACCACCGGGAACCGTCGTTCGATCCAGGACAATTTGTTTGGTTGAAGCTCCAGCCCTACCGACAACGCTCCTTGCGCCACAAGGCCACCGCGAAGATGGCCCCCAAGTTCTATGGGCCCTACAAGGTTCTACGACGGATTGACAGTGTGGCCTACCAGCTGGAATTTCCAGAGACTAGCCGAATTCATGATGTCTTCCGCATCTCCTTGCTGAAACCATTTACGGGTGTTCCCCCAAACCAAGTTCCCTCCCTACCACCCTTGAAAGATGGCAAACTGGTCCCCCAGCCTAAAACTGTCACCCGCTCTCGTTTCAATCGTGGAATCCTTGAGGTCTTGGTGGAATGGTGTGATCTACCACCAACAGAAGCCACATGGATCCCATTGGCAGAGTTCCAAGCCACATATCCAGCTTTCAAGCTTGAGGACAAGCTCGTAGTCCAGGAGGGGAGTAATGTTATGGACGCCTTCCTCGGGAAGACGTACCGTCGCCGCCGGCAGTAACAGGCCCCGGGCCCACCGCCTGTAGTAGCAAGGATTCAGTGATGCTCATCCTACCTAGTTCGTCAACAGCAGCCTTATCTAGATTAGATTAGCTCATTTTGCTTGTTCTTTTCTTATTGTTCTTATCTCTTATCTTATCTTGTTAATAGCTTATCATATTAGGATTAGCTTAGCTTATCTTATCCTTAGCAAGATAGAACTGGAAGTCTCCCTATTTAGCAAGGAGACTCCCCTTGATTAGGACTCTTGTAATCTCCTATTTAAGGAGACCCCATTATTGAATGAGATATCAAATTATTTAGTCAAGAGTGAGTTAGGAGAGTTGGTGATCTCTTGGACAAATCACCAAGGGCGCCAAGATAGGTTCATCACGAGCAGGAAGGAACAAGGGAAAACAGGAGGTTTTCCCCGTGGACCGACCCGTGACGAGATCCTATTCCCGGGCCCTCAACAGTGGGACCCCACAATGACCTCACATAAGCCCACATGGGTTCGGCCCAACCTCTATGAAAAGGCCTGGCTGACTTCACTGCTAAACACAGTGAACCCCTGAGCACATCACTCTGGGCTCAAAATGGGCCCAACATTTATAGTTAAATGATCATTGAATCCAGCCATCCTATGAAAACCCAAGGATAATGGACTTAAGTAAGATAAAGCCCATCAGGTAATCAGCCTTTAATGGTCCCTTACACTTAACCTCTCAGCCCATAATGATTAAACACTGCATGACAGGGAAGGGCCTCTCCCCTGGATACAAGGTGCAGTGTCACACTCTCTGCTCGGATGGATCTTGGGAATTAAAATCTTTTGCAAACATTTTTCGTAAAACATTATATATATATCATATAAGTATATTTTGCAAAACCAAATCTCAAACACAGTTGAAATCCACTGCCGACAATTTAGGTTTCCATCAGAGAGAGTGTAAACCCTATCATTCACTTTGTTCGACAAAGGGGCCGATCCTATCATTATGATCACCCACTCAAATGAATTCTCAGATTGTCCCAATATACCTGGGTTAGGGGTTATGTGTAACTTTCCATTTTTGCCCATCAATCTCCAAGGTCCAGGGCATAAGTGGAAAATGGTCCGGGTTCATTGTTCTAACCAAACACAAACCACATGTGCTTCAAGTCTCAATCTAGCAGCTAAGACAAGCTGCCCCAACTTCTTTGGCAGCACATCAGTGTTAGCCTTGACAGGATAAATTCCCCAAGTCTATCCAACGGCTGAGAACATTCTAAACTAACATGATTCTCATAAGTGCCCAGTTTAAAGGGTAAATTCACAGAAACATACCAATGTTAACATGAAACAATAATGTACTTCTATTCATTTACAATAAATGTATCTGTACATTAATCTGATTGGAGCTAAGCGCATACACTGTCTAATAGTAAACATAAATTTGGATTTATGTTTAGAAACATGAATCAGATTGCCAAGCCTGCACATAATTCCTTGCACTCTCCAACACTTGAAAATGTATCAGGTGATTTTCTCCAAAACATTTTGTGGAGCATTTGGTAAGCTTGTGAGAACCATAAGGGTACTTATTTTCTGAGGCAATTTCCTCTTCCATTTTCCTTTATCTTGAAAAGAAAGCGTCTGTGTGGAGCAAATTAGATTATGATATTGAGATTGTAGTGTTTGTTTCTCTAATTTTGAGTTCTAGAAATTTACATTCAGTTTATAAGATTGATACAAGAAAACAATCAAGCTGTACTCTAACAGTTGAGCATTATTTATTAAGAGCTACTGACCTGACTATTTAATATCATCATTTAAGTATTCACCACTGGATTTTAAAGTCATAGGCACTACTGGGCTGTAAGGGCAACCTATAAATGGCCCATCACTGGATATGGTTTAGTGTGGGACCCAGCATTCATCGAGTATCAGGTAACAGAATGATGTAGAGCTGACAATGGGTTGGGTAGGCCACTACTAAGCTGTGAGCTAATGACCTGATCTACCCTGACCCAGACCCAACCCAACCCATTGACAGCACTAAGATGATGTACCTCTTAGTAGGAACTCCTACAGTGCCTTGAGTTTTACGGCTAACACATGAGATTATAGAAACAGGCATATGGGGCTGTCATATTTGTTGACATTCTTCTGTGATTGTATTAACCTCAACGATTTAGAGTAACAAAGATTTTTTCATATTCTCATTCCCAAATATTATGAGGGAATAGGATTCATGCTGCCGAGCCCATACAGGTGGGACAAGGCTTAATTGAGTTGAATATTTAGAATAACAAGGATTATTGACAGTCTGGTTTCACAAGTTCTTTTATGTAGCAACTAGCAACATTGATTTCTTCATATTATCATTTCCATATGTTATTTTCTTTCCTAAGGTTTACATTGTAGTATGGAAGCCCCATTTCACTGTGTCCTAAATGACAATGATGGGTCCTTGCTTTTCTGATGCCTAGGAAGATCAGTTAGACAATTGAAATGGGTCAGTTGGCTAAGATACATAGAAAGATTTGAAGGTATGGGTTGGTATACTCTGCAACATGTGCAATGTGGCAAATTCGTATTATTCTCCCTTTGTGTTATGGTTTTGGTTTTGGTTTTGGTCTGTCAATGGTACACAAAACATGTTCACTTATGGCTCCATTTCTGTGCATGTTTTGGTTTTGGTCTATGGCAAGCATAAACATGTCCATTTATATCTCCATTCCGTGCATGTGAGCGGTGCCTGATCATGCTAAATTTTATACAAGCACAAAGGAAATGGTAGGCCAATGCTTCCTGTCCTGCTGCGAGCAGATGGCTAGTGAAGACTGTACATTACTGAGCCCATGTTCAACATCAGTGTTGACAGGCTTACTGAAGATGCCAGCTAGCCTGGTTGGTATAATCCATGAATGTTGGTTGATGCTACAAAACTGGGCCCGAAACTGTCTTCACTGACTAATCTACTAACCTACTTACTACAGCCGCCTGCCCACTGAAGGAAAACATGTGGCCATACATCCTGGATGGCTAGGATGGCAAGCAATCTGTTTGTTCTCGTCCTGCCATAAGCAAATAGATGCATTATACTCTGTTTAGTCCATGCTCAGCACTAGTGTTCGCATGCTTGTTGAAGTCTTGAAGATGCCAGCTAACTCAATTGGTAAACTTCACAGTGTTGGTCGATGGCCCAAACCTTGGTCCAAAACTTGTCTTCACTGCCTATCCTACAAACTACGTCCATCACTTGCCCACCAAAAGATGTCCAGGCATGCCTACTGGATAGCAAGCAGTGTGTCTTTCCTTGCCCCCAGCTACAGGACAGAAGTTCTTTTAGACAAGATCAAAGGATGATTTGAATGATTGGTCCTCCTTTTGTTGCCCATATCTATATCGATTATTTGCCCATATGGAGGACATATTGAATGTTAATGGGATTGTGCATTTGGCAGAATGTACTTGTAGAGTTGATACATGTCATGTTCTTAGGTCTTGGACCTTGTGGAATTTCTTCATCTGCCATTTATAGAGTATAGAATGTCTGAAATCCCCCAATATTAGCATGCTCCTTGTGTCATTCATTGGTTTTATATTGGAATTCAAATTACTTGGACTATAACATATGGACACCATCTAGGTCCCTGATATGCCACATTGATTTTCTATATTAAATGTTGTTCTCAGATCTCACCATCATCATTCCTATATTTAATAATACATGTATATAATTTATATTAGTTGAAAGGTGGATGATGTACAGGAAATGACATTTTTATTTGGATGTGTGAATGTTGACTCGTGTGAATGAGTGAGGCATGCAGTAAGGTCAGCATTACACTAAGGGATAAATCAGAGTCTGATGTGGCATGGGACGGCCGAATGTGACGAAAACACGTACCCCTCGTTGAAAAAGACAGAAAAACAAAAACCCTGTTTCTTTGAAGGGACCGCATATCTCCTTTGGCCAAGTAAAATTGTGGTCTATTGCACTAATTTTTTTCCCTCTTATTTTAATCACCCAGCCACATGGTGGCCCAAATATGGAGTGGGAGAACCTGATGCGTCACTGTTTTGGTTCCAAAGCTGTCTGCCCTCGCCCGGCTAGTCTAAATGGAAGGGTTCCTTTCTCTAAGCTTTCAATTTCATGGCTGTTTGAACTTTGAAGTAGTCTCTGAGGGGGGAAGCTGAAACTTGAAAGGGCTCTTTGTGGGTGTGGTGAGTAGAGCATTAAAAACTAAAAATGTAGGACGGAACTCCAAAAGGAAAAGGTGGTTCTCTTCTCTTGAGTCTTGACTCACTTGGCAAGGCCTCTTTTGTTTGCTTCTGAGTTTGAATTTGATGAAACACCAATCAAGGGTTGAAGTTTCCAAAAACAAACAAATACCCAAATTCCTCTACGAGATTAAGATTGTTCAGCGTTGAGGGCATTACTAATCAATCTGATTTGTGGCCATTCTTTAAAAGAAGCTTAAAAGTTAAAACGCGTAACAAGGTCAAACTAGCATCCGTGGTTGTGCTTCCCCCAGCTGGCTAGGTCTTGTTCCCACTCCTGTGCAAACAAAAACAATCCATGATGGCCTACTCTGATTCTGTCAACCGACCAATCTTTCGAATCGGACTCTATACCAGCAGCCAAAGGGTCTACGTTCTGTGGAGAGCCGACAAAAGAAAATCCAGACCACTCATCTGATGGGGGATGCTCTTTCCACGTTACCTCATACAACATGTATATTGCACTTTTCCCATAAAAAGGGATAGTCCTTCCACATGATATTATGAAGGGTTTAATCGTTTTCTAAGCTATGAGCCAATAATAAAGATAAAACAGAACAAAAACGCTTTCCAAACATGTTTATAGCTTGTCCCTTTGAAGTCTCTCTTTCCATCCGCTTGCCTACCATTACCCCTACCTTCCTCCCCCACCCTAAAAATAAAGCTATAGAAGTAAAATTTCAACTTTTACCAACAGTAGTATGAAATGGAGAAGGCAATTATGAGTCCAAGATTATGGCTTGTAGACTGTAGAGGGTGGAGCCCGATGTGGGTTTGGTTTGGTTTTTCTTAAAAAAAAAAACACGGACATTCTCCTCCACCCTCATTAAGTGAAGGACAGTCTAGAACCTTTCTGTAAATCATTTTGATATAATGCACTAATGTGTAAGAAAATGAACCAGCATGGCAAGAACTTGATCTACTTGAGCTTGAAAAGCCGCAAGAAACTTCCGACCCCTAGGAAACGTCAAGTCCACATTGTTACAATACAATTGATCAGTTTGCCAACGGTGTCCGAATTTTTGAATTGGGTAAATTACATGGGGGGGGGGGGGGGGGTGACACTTAAAAGCACTTTGTTTCCGTCCCCTGTTCTGATCTAGAGTGACATTAATAATTTGCCCATTAAAGATTCAATGGGTTAAGAGTAGAAGCCATCAATATGATGACAATGGTAATGCTAAAACGCAATATCTATTTTGGATTGGGTTTTGGTTCTTCCAAACACTCAAATCTGAACTTGTTTTCTTTTTTGGTAACGGTTTGGAAGTACAGAACCCGGTCCAAGGCATGCCAATTGCCTCATTTTTGTCATTTAGATTGCTTTTGCCCCCAGCCCATCATATCTCGAATGCTCAGTTTAGTAATTTTATCTTCATTGTCAACCCTGTTACATATGGTGTAACGAGAAAGGGGCAAAGTTCAGAGAGATTTCGGGAGGTTAAGGTCATGTTTGGTTCATAGTTTTAGTCTTCATTCTTTTAATTCTTAATTATTCCGGGTAAGAATAAATAGCATAAGAGTGTTTGTTATAAAATTCTTGCCATGGTGTTACGGTCTGATACAGGCTTAGCCTTGCCTACGTTTGGAAGGCTTATGTTAAGGGACATCACCGTCATTTTCGCCTATAAGATTTTTGGGAGAATTGATGTTATTTTTAGGCAAACTACCAAAAGCTTAACGTATTTGAGGAGGGGTGGTTGACCTCATTGGGTGCCTAACCTTGGCACTCCTAGACCAACTTCCCTTGCGGGGCGGCCTTGATTAATGGCTAGATGGCTACTAGGGTTCTTCATGGGCGCACGCATGCTCATGGGGACAAAGCATGGACCGGCACTGCGCTATCGACACTCAAGGGAGGCTTGGCATGCAGGCCTATCTCAAACATGACCCTTCACCTCGCTAGTCCCTTGCCCAAGCTGAATGGGCTATCCCGTTGCCCCTAGCGCATGGGTGTGTTCCAACCCAAGCAGTTGTCTCTCATCATGGCACACAAGTGCCCATCATCATCGGCATACAGGAGACCCATCACATCGGTGCCCAATCACCTCTTCGGTGCACAGTCGCCTCACATTATGACCGTCCCACTTTAGCACGTAAGTGGCACCTCCCATGGACCAACCAAAGCTAGTTAAGTGCCCCGACCATGAGACTTGAGGTCATGATCCAATGCTACTAACCTTGGTGGAGCCATCTCATCGGGCAACTCCTATCCTCTAAGCACACAAAGGCTTGTCCTAGCCTGCCTTGACCTGGATGCCGCACGGGTTTCTTCCATTGTAGAACTACCCTCGTAATAGTTGGTATTAGAGTCAGGTTGCCAATTGTTGCCGCAGTTGGTGTCAAGCAAATTAGCCTAGAGCCAATTGAAGCAGTAATCTCGACAAGTAGCATTATGGGGTGCGGTCCCTAAGCACTTCCACTTGGGTACAAGCAAGCAGCATTCATATCAGGCCTAGCAAGAGGCCATTCATTGTGTCCCCATTCCAATGACTCTAAAACAACTTCCCTTGCGGGGGCAGGCGCATTGGTTGTTGTGCTCATGTGGGGGTAGACGCGTGAGCCTTTTCATGAAAGGCATATTGTGGCAGTTTGAGTGGGGGAGTGGCATGCTTCCTCACGGACATCAGTTGTTATTCATTTTGGTGAGGTGTTGGGCAGTGCACCTACATCTTGGTTTCGTGACAGATGAGCCATTGTTCCGTAGCTTTGTTTCAGACACTATTAAGGTGGGGACAGTAGTCCAAAATTGGTTGGTGTCGACGGTTGGTCAAGGAATATCATTGAAGTGGCAGTTTTGCATCAAACGGGTCCTTAGTTGAAGCTAGGGTACACTAGCTATTGGAGCATGGCGGCCCTTCATCGGAAATGCATCAGAGGACATGCTCAATTCAACAAGGCAGAACACTGGTAGCAGCAATAGCGCATCACAAGGCGAGTGCATGTTCGGCAACATCATGGGTAAAAGTTGCCACCACTCGCACACATTGCGGTCAGATCTCTTTGAGGCAGCAACACATTGGGGTCCCCTTGGAACAAAGAGGTAGCCTGAACCAACGAGGTGAAGTGTAGTTTCGAGGGCCAAGAGAGCATAAACCATGGATTAGGTTTGAGTAACCCGCACACGGCGAGGTGGAGTCTTCAGGCCAACATGGTAAAAGGGTACTTAGGACACATCGCCAACAGCAGGAGTAGACCTATCAGCGTGTTCAGTAGCACCACTGAAAAACTACCAAGAAGACGGTCGAGCCTTGAGGTAAAGATGTTACATGGTGCGGACCTCTACGAAGCACCACACATAATTTCTTCTAGGGCCCTTCTTTCACACAGTTCAACGGCATAGCCATTGCGTAGTTTGAGTAACCTTAACACAGGGGGTGAAGTCCAGGTAGGCCAGCATGGTGAAATGGTTTCGTCCCCATAAATGGACACCAACATAGGCAAGACCTGTGTTGGCCAGGCGAGCCCTGGAACTAGCAGAGAAGTGGATGGCGCGGGACACAAATGCTCATTCACGAGAAGACCATTGTCGATGATGATAATGGATTGAGTGGGGGAGCCTGTTACGGTCTGACACAAGCTTAGCCTTGCCTACGCTTGACAGGATTAGCCTTGCCTACGCTTGGCAGGCTTACGTTAAGGGACATCACCGTCATTTTTGCCTATATGATTTTTGGGAGAATTGATGTTATCTTCAGGCAAACCACCAATTGGGTGCCTAACCTTGGCACTCCTAGACCAACTTCCCTTGCGGGACGGCCATGGTTAACGGCTAGCATGGCTACTAGGGTTCCTCATGGGCGCATACTCATGGGGACAAAGCATGGACCGGCACTGCGCTACCGACACTCAAGGGAGGCTTAGCATGCGAGCCTGGCTCAAGCATAACCCTTCACCTCTTCGGCCCCTTGCCCAAGCCGAATGAGCTATCCCGTTGCCCCTAGCGCATGGGTGTGTTCCAGCCCAAGCGGTTGCCTCTCATCATGGCACACAGGTGCCCATCATCATCGGTATACAAGAGACCCATCACATCGGTGCCCAGTTACCTCTCGGCGCACAGTTGCCTCACATTATGGCCATCCCCCTTTAGCACGTAAGTGGCGCCTCCCATGGACCGGCCAGATCCAACCGAGTGTGATAAGAATAAAATTTGCCATATGTTTATCCCTCAATATTCAGTATTTTACACTTAATTGATACCTAATTGGACTCATTACTCTTGTATTTCGATTCAGGGCAAGCAAGAAGGCGATTGGAAGAAAACAAGGCTAATCGGATGTTTTTGTACAGTTTCGGCACTGATCAGTGATATGGGCCTAACTCTCAATTCCGGACTCCGATTTGGATATTTCAAGAAGCACTGGAAAGATAAGGAAAAGGCCCACAACTTTTATGTTTTGGGTTTTGGCAGAACCGGTCCGCATCGAAGACGAATTTGGGCCCAAAGTCAGAGCAATTTCACAGCAAGGCCCATTTCACAAGCTGAAGCCCATTTCGCAGAAAGTCTTGAAGCAAGCCCGAATTGTTAAAGAAGCCCAGTTTGAATTCAAGATCCAAGAGTCCCATTAGAATAAAAGTTGAATGTAATCTCAATAAAAGAGTTTTACCAGATTTAAATTCTCAAATTGTAATCCTATAAAGATAAGAGATAAGAGTTAGATAGGATAAGTTCAAATTAGACTAGGACTTTCCAGTTTGAGGATAATCTCCTTAAGGGAGTTGGAGAGCAGCCCTCTCCCCAAATCTATATAAAGGGGGCGGACCAGCACCCAAGGCATCAATTCTTCCAAGAGAGCTTCAGTCTTCAGAGAAGGAAATCAGCAACCAAGGAGGAAGAAGCAAGATTTCGCCCCCCTTTCTCATCTAGAAGCTGCGTCTTCATCATGAAGTGTTTGTAAGTTTTTATTTCTGGTTGAAGGGTTAAGAAAGCCTTGATTCTGTAATATTGTGAAATCTAATTGATTTTTTTTATTTTAGTTCATTGTTTATGGGTATTCATATGTTTTCTGCTAACTAACTGTGAGGATTATTTTTGTTGATTAAGCAAGAAGGGCCCCTTGCTCATTCAATGGAAATAATCTATGGCCGATTGAACCTCCAATTTCGTATATGATTGGTAGGTTCGATCATGGTGGCAACTGACATAAATTGATTGCAAAAAAAGTTTTCGATCTATGTTAGGAAAATATATGATCTGGTTTAAACGATCCGAGCTTGTGAGATCACTGACCAAAATTGAATCTCTCTCCTCTTAATGCTATTAATAGGTTAAATCCTAAGAGCTTGTTTAGGACTGCCTATTAATAAGGGAAGCAATCAAAGAACTTGTTTTGGTTGTTGAATAATAAGAGTAGAGGCTGACTGTTAGAGCTTGTTAATAGCTATAACCAATTTATTCATAAATATAGGAATCTATCTTTGCATCAAGGATCAATGCTACGAATCAAAGCTGAACTTGTCCCTTCAACCGGAAGCCATCTCCCATCGATTTAATCTTTGTTTTCTGTTATTTTCTGTTATTTTCTTATTTTCGTTAACTTTACAACCCCCCTTAATCCATCTACTTGGAAATAAATCAACCCAATCCCTGTGGAGAATGACCTTGCTCATCACTATTTGCAAATTATTAACCCAGAGCAAGAATATTTATCTTTGGTTGGGTTCGGCACCCACCAGAGTGCCTTGGCTATGCGACTTGAGGTCATGATCCAATGCTACTGACTTTGGTGGAGCCATCTCATCGGACAACTCCTAGCCTCTAAGCACATAAAGGCTTGCCCTGGCCTGCCTTGGCCTAGAATGCCGCACGGGTTTCTTCCGCTGTAGAGCTACCCCCGTGACAATGGGCCGTATTCTTTTTAGAATGAAAAATCAACGCATAACACAAAAATTATGGTAGTCTATAGCATAAAACTAGGGCAAATTCCCGATTAGTACCCTGTACTTTGTGTCTAGTGCCACTTTGGTCCCCGAACTTTAAAATGCAATAATTCAGTACCTGAGCTTTCAAAATGTGACAATCCAGTACCTACCATTAATTAGCAGTTAACCTGTTGTTATGTGACATTTGAAAAGGACACAAATACCCTTTGAGTGTCATTTAATTTTCTTTATCAACCATCTAAACGTTGACAAAAAATTAAAAGTCCCAAATCCTTGCTTCTTTCATTCAAGAAAGTTGGGGTTTCATTTAAGTGGGCATTCTAGTGATCCCAACTTTCTTGAATAGAAGAGACAACGATTTAGAACTATTCTTATTATTTGTTTTTTTTTTTTTTGTCAATGTTTGGATAGTTGATAAAGAAAATTAGATAGCACTCGAATAGCATTTGTATCTTTTTAAAATGTCACTTAACGGTTGATTAACATCTAGTTAACATAGGTACTAAATTGTCACATTTTGAAAGTTTGGGCACTGAATTGTTGCATTTTAAAGTTTGGGGACCAAAGTGACACTAGACCCAAAGTATAGGGTACTAATCGGGAATTTTTCCTAAAAACTAATCATGCCCCATTTTGCTCATTTTCATTTTTTGAGGAAACTTTGCCTACAAAACTGCTATCATAGATGTTTACTAGCATACTACCATGGAAGTATTTTTACGAAAGCACTTTTATAAAAGTATTGTTATGAAAGAACTTTTACAAAAGTACTTTTATGAAAGTATTTTTATAAAAGCTTACAAAAGTACATTCGTAAAAGTAATTTTATAAAAGCACTTACGAAAGTACTTTTATTAAAGAACTTTCATAAAAGTATTTTTCTAAAAGCACATTTGCAAAAACACTTTTATGGAAGTACTTTTATCAAATTATTTTTCTAAAAGCACATTTGCAAAAACACTTTTATGGAAGTACTTTTATCAAAGTATTTTTATGAAAGCATTTTTACAAAAATACTTTTACATACGACACTTGTCAGTCTTAAAAGAAATCATTTTTAGGAAAAAACTGTTTGATTCATACCAATATTTTCTCATTTTGCCTATTTTTACCTATTCTTGTCCCTTGTTAATTTTAAAAGAATTCATTTTTAAGAAAAAATTGTTTGATTCATAGCAATATTTTTTCATTTTGCTTATTTTTACCCATTCTTGTCTCTTATAGAATTTCATCTTAGGTAAGAATGAGAAAGAATGAGAATTGAATCTATTGATGCTCGGGTTGGCCGAGGACAACAGGGTAATTTCGTCCCTAGGCTCTAGAGGTGGGCCGAAGGCTTTGAGGATTTGAGGATGAAATGTTGAGGCCGAGGCTATTCGTATGCCGAGCCCTAGGGAAACCGAGGGCTAGTAGTTAAGGTGCTGCAAGACAAAGGATGTCAGAGGCCCCGAGTAAGAACCCGTGGCGGAGACTCCGACGGTCAAGTCAGTATGAGGGTACGAAGAGGAGAACTAAGTATAGACGAAAGCTCCAAGGAGGCTAACCGTAGATATTAAGCTCCCAATGTAAGGATACTCAAATTCTGTGGTAGGATCAGATTTCAGAATTAGGATCCCTCACTTGGAGGGGGGGTACCCCCTATTTATACTTGAGCCCCTGGAGGTTGATGGACATGAATGCCTGAGATGGGAGTCGTACGAGGGCAGTCAACGAACTCTGTGGAGATGCATGGCGCTCCACGATTGGCTCCATACGAGGGGTGTAGGGTACCCCCAGCTGTGGCTAATCGCATCCCTGGTTCTGGCATTCTTGGGCTGGGCCTCCCAGCCTAGAATGGGCTGGGCTGGGCCACCCTACATCAGAATCAAACATGGCATAAGTGTCACCGCCCTTAAGTACAGGGTGTCAATCTGTAATTTACCCTTTTCAATTAGATGTTATCAAAGGCTCCGGTTCCAAACTTTATCTTGTGTTTCATAGTAAATTTAGTGGGGTGTTTTTCATTAATGCCTTAGAAACAACACTGGCTTATGGGGTCACTCACTGTTTTCATTTCTGGTGTCATTTTCCAATTCTCTCTTTTGATGGAGGCTAGTTAGGTATGTCTGTCAACATAGACTGGCCTGGATGTTTCACCATCTCTAGGGTCCGACCGGGTCAGGACAACATTGGCTCTGTTGTGTTATTGACTTGGTCATATAAGCCTTTCCGTTCAGTTGATGAAATTTTATTTGTTTAATACTCATTTTCTCTCTTTACTTCTATCGAGTGCAACCATCACAGATATGGAAGCATGGAACAGGACAATAATTAGGTTTGATTTAACATCTCTCAAGTCCCAAGCCCTGTTCTTCAGCTTTGTCATTGTGTTTTAGAATCTGATGGTCATCTAAAGACATGAGTTGAACACTCTCCAGCCATGGAAATTTGCATTTCAATATATGGTTCTGCATTTAACAACGTAGGTATTTGTTGGCAAGTTAGCTTTTTAATAAGAAATCTTGTCACAGAGATTGCTCTAGTTTTTCACATGTGGAAAACCGAGGGCTGTGAATGCTTTGACGCAGTCTTACTTTGGACCAAGAGAAAGTGAAAAACCATTGGCGTAAAGGATTGCTTGCACATGGCTTCTCTAGTGCTGAAAATGACAACAACAGTTTTCACATGTTGAGAAACTAAAGAGGTCTCTGTAGCACTTTTCTCTCTTTTTTATTTTCCACATGGTTTTTCTTGATCTGACACAGGAGGAAATCAGAATTATATTTTACTGACTTAGGAGATAATCAAATTTACATGAAACAATGTCTATTAAACAAAAGATTGGTTAACTAATCACTATGGCTTTTGGGGTAAACTAGAAAAGAAAAGAAAAGAAAATTTAGTTGTTGGTTACTGATATGAGAAAATATTAAATAGATGGAGATAATGCAATTGAACACTAGACATTAAACAGCTGGAAGTTGACTTGTGAAAGTGATGAGAAGTCCTGTATATAGTGGGAGTTCACTTCTTTTATTTATTTTTTCAATTTCGATAAATAAATAGCCTGGAGATGATAAAAGTTGGCCTTAGAATTTATAGAACATTCTATTCGAATGTTATCTTCTTTGGGTTTCAAGTTGTGAGAAATAAAAGTGGTGGGTCTTTGTGTATTCATGTATTTATGTATGTAATAAATGTGTTAGATAAATTAGGGTGTTAAAGTTAGAGGGGAGGCAGCTAAATATATTAGTATCTGACCGACTACCTACATGGAAGACATGCTTTTGTATTTGTTTTGGGTATTTTGTTTTCTTAGAGTTTATTCAATGCCCACTAACCAGAAAAGGGAGAAGATTGAAATTGAGGGTTTTGTTTTTCAGGGTTGGTTTTGCTTATCTTTGGAGACAATAGACTCAGTAGAGGTTGGTAGCCATCCAATAGAGGTGGAGAAAGTGAGAGTGGCCACTCCCCCACCTTCTGTCTCCTCCTCCCTTGTGATGTGGATATACAAGTTTTAAGAACAAAAGGGGAAAAAGAAATGTCCAATTATAATATAATAAGGCAAGAGCCAAAGCCAATTGAAAGCTAGAAGTTTTGGAAGACGCTCCGATTATTAGGAGAGCTTGGTATTTGTGAATATGACGGGAAAGGGATATGTCTTTTTATTATTTAGTATATATACATCTGAGGGTAGTTTTAAACTTGAGAGAGACTTAGAGAAAGAGAGAGTCAAATTATTTTATTGAAATGGGAGGGGAATGGGAAGTTATGTATTGTAATTATAGAAGTGGAGGACTAATTAATATTGTATAGTTATTTCTAGAGAGGGAGAATGCATCATGTGGTTCGTCATGGTCCATTGATTTCCGAGAGGTCTCTTTTTGTTTTCTTCTTTTTATTTTGCCCCACTGCTTCCTGAGTTCCGGTTAAGGCTCAAAGTATACAAAAATTACATATTGTACATTTCAAAGAAGCGATAATCTTTGAGTTATTTTAAATTTCAAGGATTGAGATAGAATATTTCTAAGAAGGGTATTGTCCTTTAAAATTGGCCACTTGTCCCAATTCTTCCTCTTTAATATGTAGTATAAGAGATCTAGTGGAGTTAGGAATATCTCTGTACTTATTTCATGGGAGATATTCCCAATGCACGATTCAAAAGGGCTGTAAGGACAGTTTTGTAAGGATCAAATCTGATTTTATAAAAATTGAAGAGAAAGAGAAGAACAGTAAGGAATAAAATAAATGTGTAAATAAGTGTTAGATGGATGAAGAGACTCTTATTCAAACATGTCCGGCTTCATCTCGCAGTTTAGGGCATCTATAGAGTTATTTCTGTTGGACTTAATTGGCCTCTGGTTCTTGGGCACACCCTCACGTCACAAATTTTTTCTGTCACATGGACTTCACGTGGATGATGGATCACTCTTATGTGATAGGGTGGCGGCTAGAGAGACTGTGACAGCTTGATTGGCATTTATAGCTTTGAATAGATTATTGGAGTTGTAGTTGCAGACAAGTTGAAAAAGCATCTGTGTCTTCTCATGGTGAAGGTGAGGCATCAAATGCTTCCCTTCTGCTTATCTGAAACTTGTGGTATGAATGCATCAGAAAAAGGAGCTTGTGGGAACTAGAAATGTAATTTATGACAACTATCAGTTTATCCTTGTGTAGGGTTTGGTACGTGTTTTTTTTTTTTTTTTTTTCTCATAACAAACTCATGACCAATAATACATTCTGAATGTGCAATGCTAGGTTGGGTGTGGCTATTAAGCTTATCGTTTCAGAATGCTTATTTTTTTAGAGGCATTACGAAACTGTTTTACTCCAATGAAAATACATTATTCAACTTCTCCATCAGATGATCATCTCCTTTAGTATATATTGAGATATATAATTTTTTTTATCAGTAGTAGAGCAAAGATTTTATTAATGTTAATTATCAGTAATATGGACACAACAGTGGAACTCATTACATTAGCAGCACGCCCTAAAACGAACTTTCTCTTGCAGCCTCTTGTTTTGCCAACCCATTAATTAGGCTATTTGCCTTTCTAGGAACCCAATTACTGCGGGTGTTCATGTTAGACAGTTTTGTATGCCCTTAGCTTCAATAAAAAATTGATTTACTTTATGAGTTTATTGTAAATGAATAAAAGTGCATATTTGATTCATGTTCCTTTGGTATGTTTCTATGTAATACCCTTAAACTGGACACATATTGAGACTCGTGTTAGTTTAGAATGTTCACAGCCAGTGGGCCGGTTTGGGGAGACCTATCCTGACAAGGCTGACACTGTGGTGCCATCAAGTCAGTTGGGATGGCTTATCTCAGCTACCGGGGTGAGACCCTAGGCACATACAGTGTGGGATTAATTGAATCTATGAACTGGACCAGATTTCCAGTATTGCCCTGGACCTTGGAGATTGATGGGAAAAACTGGAAAGTTACACCCGACCCCTAGACTCGATTATGATACTGCACTAGGTGTCGGATCGGGCTGTCTTTGATGTAACAATAGTGAGATCCTTAGCGGGGGTCAAAACCTGGGTATGTTGGGACAATCCGATAATTCATCTAAGTGGGTGATCATAGTGACAGGATCAACCCCTTTGTCGAACAAAGGTAATGACCGGGAATGCACTCTCACTGTTGGAAACCAAGACTACCGGCAACCGATTTCAACCGTTGAGATTTGTTTTGCAAAGTATATTTTATATGAGATATAAAAGTTTATATATTATGGTTTCTAAAATGTTTGCAAAAAGGTTTTAATTCCCAGGAATTATATTTGAGAGAGTGCAACACTGTTCCTTGCAGCCGAGAGAGAGGTCCTCCCTTGTCGAGCAGTGTATGATCATTATGGGCTGAGAGGTTAAGTGTAAGGCCATTGAGGATAATACCTAATGGGCTAATCTTGCATCTGCCCACAGTCCCTGGGTGTTACAAGGTGGCTTGGCCCAGAGACCACTTAGGGTAAGTGTTGGGCCCATAGAGCCCATTCGATGGGTTTCAGGGGGTACACTATTTTTAACAGTGTATTCAACCAGGCCTTGTAACAAATGCTGGGCTGAACCCATGTGGCTGATGTGTAGATCAATGCTTGGGTCCCACGCCATATAAGGAAGCCCAACTGGGCAGCAGTTAGGAAGGTTAAGTGAGTACAAAAGTTTAATGGGCCTAAAGCCCATTTCGAACTAGGCTATTTATTTAGTTAATTAAAGGGGCGAATTCTGAGATAGATTAGCAGATAGGATAGGGTCTTAATCCTATCCACTCAGAGAGTCCAGATCTGAATGTGATTCAGATCTAGAAACCTCCTAATGAGATTAGGAGAAAGCTAATATAACTTGCAGATAAGATAAGGGTTTATCCTTATCACTAGAAGAGAAGGCTGATCCAAATATGAATTGGATAAGCAGCTCCTAATGAGATTAGAAGCTGATCTTTTAAGTTAACAAAAGAAGGAGGGGGCGGCAGCCTTTAGGAGATATACATCAGATCATCTTTAGTGCTGAAATCAAGAAGAGAGAATTCTACACCCTGCGAATACTCTCTTGCCGCCTCGCTGTTCTTGCCGCCCTGTTTGCTAGTTTGATCTCTAGTTGTGGGAGAAATCAAGATTGGATCTTGACATCAGTTATTTGAGAAAAGATTGAAAAGGAAGTTGTGCTCACGTACCATTCTACTGATTCTTGCAAAGGACAGAGTTCTTAGGGAAGAACACTACTGATTCTGCTCCATCCTACACTGCGCCATCTTCAGTGGGAGTAGTCTTTGGATCCTTCCTTGGGCGTGAACACCTTCGTTGGGAGATATTACTTCTCCGTATCAGGTATAATTCTCTCTTATTCCTTTTGGTTCAGATATGGTTCAGTTTAAGGTTCAAGAATGATCCTTGAAAATATGATTTTCTAAATAGGGAATGTGATTCCCAGTTGAAGGGAGAAAAAAAAATTTTTGAAATTCGCCCCTTTATTCCGCAATCTTTGGGCGTCCATGGGATGGATCTCTCATCCCTTCAGTTCATTGCCTTAAAATGCTTCTTATTTCCTATACAATACTAGTGGAGTGCCCCTGCATTGCAGGGGTTGATCAGAATACAATAACACATTAAATTGGTAATTTTATTCATATAGGCAGATTTAAAGTTAACTATTTGAGTAAACGAAATAAATTAATTTAGTGTTGTTTAATTAGTTAATTTAGTTAATTTAACTTAATTAATTAAATATAGTAAATCAATTCATTATTAATTTAATTAATATAATTAAATACTTAAATTACATTAATTATTAAAATTTTAAAATAAATAATTTTACAATTACAAATAATAACTTTAAAATAATTAATAAAATCTTAAAAAATACATTTAACTAAGACATTTTAACAAATGTAAATTGTTAGAGGGGTTGGGGAACAGGGGAGGGATGGGAAGGAGTGGTTGAATTCTTGGAGAGAGAGATTGAGAGAAGAGTAAATATTTTAAAATATTAGTTTTCTTTCGTTCCATGGATTTCAATTGAGACGTTATAGAGGTATAGATGAAAATGCCTAGCTTGGCCCAAAAATTCTAGGCTTAGTCATAAGTTTTATGTTTAGACTTGGTCTTGGCCTATCCCTACAAATTTTTATCCCAAGCTTTGGCCCAATACTCTAGCCAGCCCGAGTTCACATTAGATTGATAAATTTTCAAGTCAATGTTTGTAATTGTAAACCCGGTTCCAAATTAATTCATGATTTGGTGGAACCATCTTTGACCTGATAAGAATCAGGACAATATATTGATAAAGGGTGATTTGGCGCAACCTAGCGAGAGGGGGACACATGGACACGACTTGACTAAGGGACGACAGGTCAACTTAGCAAGACTAGTTCGCAATGTTTGAGCTTGGGTGTTCGGTCACCTCGACACAGAGTCACCTCGGCATAGAATCACCTCGGTGCAGGGTCACCTCGGCATTCAATCCAGTTCGGAACTAAAGAATCGATGTGTCAGCTTGGGGCTATTAACCCAAACCGCCACGTAACGACTTCGTAAGTTTCTCTAGTAAACTCCGAACCTCACGGGATCACGTCGCATAACGACAAGCCTAATATTCTCCCCACCTGGATCGGGTAGAATTGATAAACCTTATTAATTGATACGTTACTCCCCAATTAAAGCGGAAACGGATCCCCTCAAGATGAAGATCCCAGAACCGATCCCCGAAACCTGCGAGAGCTCAACTATATAAAGGCACCAACCCCAATGACACAAGGTACACGTGATTTTTCTACTCTCTAGCTCTCTAGCTCTCAAACTCTCAAAGCTTTTAGCTCACACCATAGTACACTAACTTAAGCATTGGAGTGACCTCATTGGGTTAGCCACCCCGGGTTCTCTGATCCGCTGTCTTGCAGATTCACCTAGCTCGTTGCTCAACTGGAAGTCGGGTCATCCTTCAGTAGGGAGTAGTCAGAACGCGCTACATCAATTCGTGCCGTCTGTGGGAACGACCAAAAAGTCATCTCCTTTTTTACAGTCATCGACCTTACTCTTACGTCAATGGCATCTTCTAGTCACGTCGGACAAAGCAGCGAGATGAATGTCTCTAGGGGACAGCCCCAACTCCCTTCGGTGTGCATCGGCCAGTTCACCATCCCGCTTACTGCGACTAGGGTTCCAATGCAGACCATGCCACCGAGCACCACATAGGTGAACGCCCCACTTCCCCCAGTGGTAGGCGCAACCTTTTCTGAGCCTTCTGTGGTTCCCCCTAGAGTCAGGCAATCCCAATTCAATGACCTAGTGTAGTGCATCCGAGCTATCCAAATCCAGATGCAGCAGGTTCAGCAATTCCAATAGTACCAGGAGTATCTCTTCTACTACCAGTACCAACAACAGTTTCCTCCACTGCCGCAAAACCAACAGCCGGTTCCACCTCGGCACCTAGAAGCTCAGCAAAATCAGAACCGACCTCGTGTCAACCAGGATGTTATCCAATCTATCCATCGAGGTGAAGAGACCCCCAAGTTCCGATTCCCCCCAAGAGTCAAGTCTCACCCCATGGGAGAAGAGATAGTCAGATTACTCCACCTGCCTCACAAGGGAACCTCGGAAATAGATCTAAGATCTAGGGATACTCAACCTAACAGGGCCAATCTTCCTCGGCATTCACAGCAAGAAAATGATGGTTTGCTTGCAAGTAACCAGTTTGGGGTTAGGGCCACAAACTCAAGATAGGGCCTCTCTATCCATGATAGCCAGCCCTAGAATCCCACAAGGAATCAGGAGCTACCTCGCCGCAGAATGGTACCAAAACACACTAAAACCAGCAGCACCAACGTCGAGCCGGTAAAGAGGTAATAGCGGAGATGTCGCAAGGCCGAACCAACAAGAAGGGCAAGCTAAAGGTAAGGAGGAAGCGAGCTCGGTAGCTACAAAGGTTGCTCCTCCCCTAATTTCCAGGTTGTCTCCCTTGTCTCTCGAGCTCTTAGCGACCCCGATGCCTAAGGACTTCAAGATGCCTCCCTTAGACAAGTATGACGGGTCCTTTGATCCTAATGACCATGTGGACTCTTTCTAGTCCTAGATGCACCTATTTGGGGTTGGCAAGTCTTGTATGTGTGTGGCCTTCTCTACTACCTTTAAAGAGGTAGTTTGGACATGGTATCGAAACCTCGCGCCATGATCGATCAAGAGCTGGTCGCAGTTTGTGGATTTATTCACCTCGCACTTCATCACCAACAAGAAGTGCCCGAGGTTGCAGGAATGTTAGACAGTGTATGCCCTTAGCTCTAATCAGAATGATGTACATTATGACTTATTGTAAATGAATAAAGTACATATTTGATTCATGTTATTGTGGTGTATTTCTGTGTAATACCCTTAAATTGCACACATATGAGACTCGTGTTAGTTTAGAATCTTCATAGTCATTGGATAGATATAGGAAGATTTATCTTGCCAAGGTTGACACTGATGTGCCACCAAGTTGGTTAGGGTAGTTTGTCTCAGCTGCCAAGGTGAGACCTGAGGTACATGTAGTGTGGGTTTTCTTGAAACCCTAAACCGGACCAGAAGTCCAATATTGCCCTAGACATTGGAGATATATGGGAAAAACTGGAATGTTACACCTGACCCCTATACTCGATTATGATACTGCACTAGGTGTCGGATTGAGCTGTCTTTGATATGCCAATCAGTGAGATCCTTAGAGGAGGTCAAAAGCTGGGTATGTTGAGACAGTCTGAGAATTCATCTGAGTGGTGATCATAGTGATAGGATCAGCCCCTTTGTCGGACAAAGTGAATGATCAGGGATGCACTCTCTCTGATGGAAACCAAAGTTGCCGGTAACCAATTTTAATTATTGAAATTTGTTTTTGCAATATATATATATATATATATATATATATATATTATGATTTCAAAATGTTTGCAAAAGGTTTTAATTCTTGGGGTCCATGTGAGTAGAGAGTGCAACGCTGTTCCTTGCAACCGGGGGAGAGGTCCTCTCTTGTCGGACAGTGTTTGATCATTATGCGCTGAGAGCTTAAGTGTAAGACGATTGATGGTAATACTTGATGGGCTAATCTTGCATTTGCACACAGTCCTTGGGTTTTTATAAGGTGGCTTGACCTAGGGACCATTTAGTGTAAATATTGGGTCCATTAAGAGCCCATGGTGATTGACTCAAGGGTTCACTATCTCCTACAGTGAATTCGGCCAAGCCTTGTAACAGAGGCTGGACTGAACCCATGCGGCTGATGTGTAGATCAATGTTTGGGTTCTAGGCCATACAAGGATACCCAACTGGGCAATAGTTTGGAGGATATGTGAGCACATGGACTTAATGGGTCAAAAGCCCAAATCGAACTGGTTTAATTTGATTAATTAAAGAGGGGTGGTTCTGGGATTTAGATCAGAAGATAGAAAAGTGAATTATCCCTATCCACTCAGAGATCCAAATAAAGATTTGGATTAGGAAACTTCTAGTAAGATTAGGAGGGCTGATCTTTATCTACAGATAAGATAAGGGATTATCCTTATCTCTTAAAGAGAGTCCAGATCCAAATACAAGATTTGGATTAGGAAACTCCTAATGCGATCAGGAGAAGCTCTCGTTAAGGCTATAAATAGAGGAGGGTGAACCCCAATTCACCCAATCAGATTACAGATTCAAGAGAGAAGACAACTCCAGTTAGATTGACGCCATCTTGTGCTCTTGCTTCCTTCTATTGTTGTCGCCATAGCTAGTTCGATCTCCACCTGTAGGAGTGATCAAGAAACGTTCTTGATATCAGTTTTTGGTGAAAAACTGATATCAAGTCGTGCTCACTCACCCTCCATCGAATTCTTGGTGAAGAGTTTGGTTCTTGTTGAAGAACCATCTCCTGATTCTGCTCCACCCTACACTGTGTCATCTTTAGTGGGAGCAGTCTTTAGCGTGTTCCTTGGGTGTGAACACCTTCATTGGGAGTTACTGTTATTCTGTATCAGGTATATCCCTCTCCTACCTTTTGGTTTCATATATGGTCCAATTTAGGTTCAAGATTGATCATTGAAAATGCAGTTTTCCAAAATCAGGGAATGTGATTCCCACGTGGGAGAGAGAGAAATTTTTGAAATTTTGCCCAACTTACCTGTAGGGTTCGGCCATCCATATGATGGATCTCTCATCCCTTCAGTGGTATCAGAGCCATGTTCAAATCTTGAACCGAAATTAATCAGATCTGAAATTGCGCAAATGGGCAGAATGCATTCTACCCAATTTGCGCAGATAATAGATTTTCTGGGAAATCGGTTAGTAGATTATGGGCGATTGATATGAAATTAAATCTTTTTAAATCTGATATATATTTAGAGTTGTTCTTCATATTTATCTTGATTTATGGGTTGTTCGTATGGTGATCGCATTCTTTAATGGCGTAGGAAAACTGCGACTTGCAGTTCTTTACATTCTGGTCCGTAATTATTTTTTTTTTAAATTTTCTAGACTGAATGTATAAGAGTTCGATTTGATTTAATATTAATAGAAAATTATGGTTTTTCTATTTTATTTCAATCAAGTTCGAAGCTGATCACGCAGAAGGAGGAGATTTCGCAGATTAGGGTTTCGCTATATGTGATTTGCAGTTTGTGAAACTACAAACTGTAATCTTACATCTATTTTGCAGGTAGCAGATCTGTGAACTGCCCTAGTACTGATTCTTGATTGTCTTTAATCAGTAATTTAATTTCAGACCAAATCTTGAATTAAAAATCAAACCCTAAACCCATTCGAACCAGATTGGACCAAATTTGTTAGACCGAATCTGTGGTTTGATGGGGGTTGTTCTCAGCTCTAGTTTTTCACTCTTGGGTCAAGGGATTGATAGTTAATTGCAAGACCTAATTCGGCCCACACCTGTAAAACCCAATTTTAAAGTGTTAAAACTGCTTAAGCCCATTAACTGCACAAAAGCTATTTGGGTCGAACTGCTCACTGCTATTCAACTCATATACCTAGATAATATTAATCAATAATACTATGGATCATTATGGGTTTTACAGATATTAATTGATTGAATCAATTATATCCCTGCATATGATGTATGGATGTGTGATGTGAAACGTACATGGGCCATAAGTACTTGGCCCATGCTGATACGATAGTGGTTCTTGCGCACACCCTAGCTAAATGCACATCATTGTCGTAGTGTCCCTAAAGATCATTGGATGATCCTCCCTTTGTGGTAAGCCCCACACCTCTTGAAGAGGAACCATGCAGAACCCTAGCCGCTTAGGGCCCACCAAAATTTGGCTTTATGAAAGTCAGTGGGAGCCACTTTCATTTGACCTAAATTAAATTAGATCATAACTTTTGTTCCCTCCTGAAATATGAGTGCATGTGATAGGGAGATTCATATTATAAACTCTCTAAAGGCCTTCCATCATTAGCATGAAGATGGGTCATTCAGTAATGAGGAAATGCACCATAAAATTGGGCTATTCATTTGCTGTTGGATCTGTTGGAATGTTTCATAAGATGATAGGGGCATCATAGACCGATGTGGGAGGGGCCTATCGTAAAATGGAAGACTCTCTCACGGTACCTTGGCATTCACGAATATGATGGGTGAGCACTCAATGGACAGAAAGGTTTAACTTAAAATGGCAATGAACCTTGTCTGACAGAGGTCAAAGAGAAAGCTCATAAGATGAGTGGATATGATCATTCACAGAAAGGTGGTGGGGTTATGCAGCTGAAACAGTTGCCTCCATGCACTCTATGTGATTTTTCACATTTCCAGACACATAATTCGTAGTCTCTGTCACTGAGCTAGGAGGGAAATCTCATAGATGAATAAATGAGAATGGAACATAGATTAAAAGCCATATTTATATGGATAACATTAATCAAATTAGGTTGTGGACTAATATTTGCTTTTTATTGTAAATGAATAATGTACATATTTGATTCATGTTATTATTATATGTTTTTGTGTAATACCCTTAAACTTGACACATATGAGACTCGTGTTAGTTTAGAATCTTCACAGCCATTAGATAGATCTGGGGAGATTTATCCTGCCAAGGCTAACAATGATGTGCCGCCAACTTGGTTGGGGTAGCTTGTCTCAACTACCTAGTTGAGACCTGAGGTACATGTAGTGTGGGTTTTCTTGAAACCCTGAACCGGACCAAAATTCCAGTATTGCCTTGGAGCTTGATGATAGTGGGCAAAACTGGAATGTTACACCTGACCCCTAGACTCGATTATGATACTGCACTATGTGTCGGATTGGGCTGTCTTTGATATTCCAATCAATGAGATCTTTAGAGAGGGTCAAAAGTTGGGTATGTTGCGACAGTTTAAGAATTCATCTGAGTGGTGATCATAGTGACAGGATCAACCCATCTTATGGAAACCAAAGCTGCCAGTAGCCGATTTTAATCGTTGAAATTTGTTTTTGCAATATATATATATATATATATATATATATATATATATATATATTATGGTTTCAAAATGTTTGCAAAAGATTTTAATTCCCAGGATCCATGTGAGTAGAGAGTGCAACACTGTTCCATGCAGCCTAGTGAGAAGTCATCTATTGTCGGGCAGTGTTTGATCATTATGGGCTGAGAGGTTAAGTGTAAGACCATTGTGGTTAATACCTGATGGGATAATCTTGTATTTGCCCATAGTCTTTGGGTTTTTATATGGTGGCTTGACCCAATAACCATTTAGCGTAAATGTTAGGTCCTTTAAGAGCCCATGGTGATGGACTCAGGGGTTCACTATCTCCTACAGTGAATTCAGCCCGGCCTTGTAACAGAGACTGGGCTGAACCCTTGTGGCTGATGTGTAGATCAATGTTTGGGTCCCACACCATACAAGGATACCCAACTGGGTAGCAAATTGGAGGATATGTGAGCATATGGACTTAATGGGCCTAAAGCACAAATTGAACTAGTTTAATTTGATTAATTAAAGAGGGGCGGTTCTGGGATTTAGATCAGCAGATAAGATAGGTAGTTATCCCTATCCACTCAAAGAGTCTAGATCCAAATAAAGATTTGGATTAGGAAACTTCTAATAAGATTAGGAGGGCTGATCTTTATCTGCAGATAAGATAAGGGATTATCCTTATCTCTTAAAGAGAGTCAAGATCCAAATACAAGATTTGGATTAGGAAACTCCTAATGGGATTAGGAGAAGCTCTCTTTAAAGCTATAAATAGAGGAGGAGGGGGACCCCAATTCACTCAATCAGATTACAGATTCAAGAGAGAAGACAACTCCAGTTAGACTGACGCCATCTTCTGTTCTTGCTTCCTTCTATTGCTGCCACCATAGCCAGTTCGATCTCCACCTATAGGAGTGATCAAGAAATGTTCTTCATATCAGTTTTTGGTGAAAAACTGATATGAAGTCGTGCTCACTCACCCTCCATCGAATTCTTGCTGAAGAGTTCGGTTCTTGCTGAAGAACCACCTGTTTGGTTCTTGCTGAAGAGTTTGAATTCTTGTTGAAGAGTTCGGTTCTACAGGAGTAATCAAGATTTTATCTTGATACCAATCTTTTGGGAAAAGATTGATTGGAGCTGTATTCACAAGCCATCATGTTGATTCTTGCGAAGGGTCAAGTTCTTTTGGAAGAACACTGCTGATTTTGCTACATCCTACACTGCGCCATATTCAGTGGGAGTAGATTTTGGATCCTTCTTTGGGCATGAATACCTCCATTGGGAGATATTGTTTCTCTGTATCAAGTACATCCTCTCCTACTCCTTTTGGTTTAGATCTGGTTCAGTTTATGATTCAAGAATGATCATTGAAAATATGATTTTCTAAATAGGGAATGTGATTCCCAGTTGAAGGGAGAGAAAAAAAAATTTGAAATTCGCCCCTTATACAGTTAATCCCACGTGTCTGTGGCATTAACGACTTGGCCACATCAGTGTTGACCGAATCACAAGGTTGGTATATGATGGTCCTTTGGATTTTTTAACTGTAGAATATCTTCCCACCTGTGAGCCTTGCCTACAAGGCAAGATGACGAAACGACCATTTAATGGTAAACCTGAAAGATGTATAGGCACACTTGAGCTAATACATACTGATGTATGTGGTCCCCTGAGTGTTAGGACACGAAATCAATACGTGTATTTTATCACCTTCATAGATGATTTTTCAAGATATGGTTACGTGTACCTAATGAGACACAAGTCTGAATCCTTTGAAAAGTTCAAAGAATTTAGACAAGAGGTCGAGAAACAGTTAGGGGGAGAAATTAAAGCCCTTCGATCAGATCAAGGTGGCGAATATCTCTTTGACGAATTCAGGAACTACTTAAAGGACAATGGGATTGTATCACAATTAGCTCCTCCTGCTACACCACAACTTAACAGTGTTTCAGAGAGGAGGAATAGGACCTTATTGGATATGGTTCGGTCGCTTCTCATACACTCAGAGTTACCCACATCCTTTTGCGTTTACGCATTAGAATCTACGATTTACGTGCTGAATCGGGTTTCAACCAAATCGGTTTCGAATACTCCATATGAACTTTGGACCAAAAAGAAACCAAGTGTCGGACACTTGAAGATTTAGGGTTGTCCAAAACAAAGAACGAGTGTAGACAAGTTGGAATCCAAGACTAGTCGTTGCCTGTTTGTGGGCTACCCAAAAGGCTCTGTAGGTTACCTATTCTATGACCCAAGTTCTGTAGTCAAAATACACAATTCTTGGAAACCGATTTCATCCTGGACACCCATCGTCAGGAAGTTGTTCTTGATGAGGAGAGCTCAGGAGCAGTTGGAGATGTCCCACAAATTTCAGGTAGTGACTAGCCTAGAAGATTCAGTCGGGTATCCAGGCCACCATTCCATTATGGTTATGACTAGGATATTTACCTGGTGGAAACCTTGACTAGTGAGGAGGATCCCGTGACTTACGTAGAAGCTATGTTGGACATAGATTCCCAGAAGTGGGTGGAGGCCAAGAGAGTAGAGATGGACTCAATGGAGACCAATGAAGTCTGGACTCTAGTAGATCTACCCTCCGGGGTAAAAGCAATCAGTTGCAAATGGATTTACAAGAGGAAGAAGGGCCCCGATGGTAGGGTTGAGACCTTCAAAGCTGGTCTGGTGGCGAAAAGGTACCATGATTATGAGGAAACCTTTTCACCAGTGGCCATGCTTAAATCCATTAGGATCCTACTAGCTGTAGCAGCATACCATGATTATGAGATTTGGCAGATGGATGTCAAAAAAACATTCATAAATGGAGATATTACTGAAGATATCTATATGCAGCATCCGCATGAAGGGATAGGAAATCCATCATATGGACACCCAAGATTGTGGAATAAAGGGGGCGAATTTCAAAAATTTTCTTTCCCTTCAACTAGGAATCGAATTCCTTATTTAGAAAATTTTATTTTTGAGAATCATTCTTGAACCACAAACTAAACCAGATCTGAACCAAAAGGAGGAGAGAGAGATAATACCTGATACAGAAAAATAGTATCTCTCAATGGAGGTGTTCACGTCCAAGGTAAAAACCAAAATCTGCTCCCACTGAAGATGGTGCAGTGTAAGGTGGAGCAGAATCAACAGTGTCCTTCCTAAGAACTTGATTCTTCCCAAGAATCACCTGAACGGCTTGTGAATACAACTCCTACCAATCTTTTCTCCAAAAGATTGGAATCAAGATCCAATCTTGATTTCTCCGAAGCAATGGAGATCGAACTGCTATAAGCGGCGGCTGTAGGAAGGAGGCGGTTAGAAAGAATTTGCAGGGTGCAAAATTCTCTCCTCTGTGATCTCAGCTCTGAAGACAAGACTTGAGTCTGTTGGATGTTGTGTCTAAAGGTTGTCACCCCCTCTTCCTTTTATAGACTTAAAGGAATTAGCTCCAAATCCCATTAGGAGTTGCTAACCCAAATCAAATATGGATTAGAAGTCCCTTTAAGATAAGGGATAATCCTTATCTTATCTGTAGATTAGATCAGCTAGTTCCTAATCTAATTAGGAAGTTTCCAAATCTAAGTCACATTTAGATCTTGGACTCTCTGAGTGGATAGGGTGTGGGTCCAATCCTATCAGCTGATCTTATCTCAGAATTTGCCCCCTTAAAGACTAATCAAATTAGCCCAATTCGAAATGGGCTTAAGGCCCATTTATGGTTATGTATTCATTAAGCCTTCCAAACTGCTGCCCAGTTGGGCTACCTTGTATGGCATGGGACCCAAACATTGATCTACACATCAACCACATGGGTTCAGCCCAGCCTTTGTTACAAGGCTTGGCCGAATACACTGTTATGGACAGTGCACCCCCTGAAACCCATCAGATGGGTTCTATGGGCCCAACACTTACCCTAAGTGATCCCTGGGCCAAACCACCTTGTAACACCCATGGACTGTGGGTAGATGCAAGATTAGCCCATTAGGTATTATCCTCAATGGCCTTACACTTAACCTCTCAGCCCATAATGATCATACACTGCCCGACAAGGGAAGACCTCTCTCTCGGCTGCAAGGAACAGTGTTGCACTCTCTCAAATATAGTTCCTGGGAATTAAAACCTTTTGCAAATCATTTCGAAACCATAATTACTTTTATATCTCATATAAAATATATTTTGTAAAACAAATCTCAACGATTGAAATCGGTTGCCGGTAGTCTTGGTTTCCATCAGTGAGAGTGCATCCCCGATCATTACCTTTGTCCGACAAAGGGGCTGATCTTGTCACTATGATCACCCACTCAGATGAATTCTCAGACTGTCCCAACATCCCCAGGTTTTGACCCCGCTAAGGATCTCACTGATTGGTACATCAAAGACATCCCAATCCGACAACTAGTGCAGTATCATAATCTAGTCTAGGGGTCGGGTGTAACATTCCAGTTTTGCCCATCAATCTCTAAGGTCCAAGGCAATACTGAAAATCTGGTCCAGTTCAAAGATTCAATTAATCCCACACTGTATGTGCTTAGGGTCTCACCCCGGTAGCTGAGACAAGCCACCCCAGCCGACTTGGTGGCACCACAGTTTCAGCCTTGTCAGGATAGGTCTCCCCAGACCGATCCACTGGCTGTGAACATTCTAAACAAATACAAGTCTCATTAAGTGTCCAGTTTAACGGTATTACACAGAAACATACCAAGGGAACATGAATCAAATATGCACTTTTATTCATTTACAATAAATTCACAAAGTACATCATTTTGATTGAAGCTAGGGGCATACAAAACTGTCTAACACCGCAAGGCTTCAATGCTGCAAGTCAGGAAAACATGGTATGTAAACTTAATAGATCCATTTATGGACTTAAGCAAGCTTCTAGAAGTTGGAACATCTGTTTTGACTCTGCTGTCAAATCGTTTAACTTCGAGCAGAATCCAGATGAACCCTATGTCTACAGTAAGTACAGTGAAGATAAGGCTACCTCCTTGGTTCTGTATGTAGATGACATTCTACTCATTGGGAATGATGTAGGAATGTTAATTACGGTGAAAGTATGGATTTCACAGCAATTCTCCATGAAAGATCTTGGAGAAGTTTCCTATATAGTGGGTCTTCGACTCTATAGAGATAGATCAAAGCGGATAAAAGGATTATCCCAATCTACCTACATTGACAAAATAGTCAAAAGATACAGCATGAAAAACTCTAAGAAAGGAAGTGTTTCTTTCAGGCACGGAGTCATTCTCTCCAAGAAGATGTCTCTCAAGATTTCTAAGGAGATTGATGGCATGAAAGACGTTCCCTATGCCACTACTGTAGGAAGCATCATGTATGCCATGCTGTGCACTCGTCCTAACATTGCTCAGGCAGGGAGTGTAGTAAGCAGATTTCTGGCCAACCCAGGGCAGGAGCACTAGACTACTGTCAAAAACATACTTAAATACTTTCGAAAGACAAAAGAGTTTTGTATAGTATTCGATGGTAGCTCACTACAGATCCAAGGGTATACAAATGTCGATTTCCATTCGGATCCAGATGATAGAAAGTCTATATCTGGATATGTTTTCACGATAAGATTGTGTGTTGTTTGTTGGAAAAGCAGCAAACAGGGGTCCACTACGGACACCACGACCGAGGCCCAGTACATTGCCGCAAGTGAGGCTGCCAAAGAAGTCGTGTGGATGAAGAAGTTCGTTCACGAGTTGGGAGTAGTTCCGTCCAGCACACCACCCATCCCATTTGTGTGACAATAATGGAGTCATTGCTCAGGCTAAGGAGCCACGAGCCCACTTGAAGTCGAAGCATATCGAGAGGAAGTACCACGTACTACGGGAGATTGTTGGTAGATGGGATGTTCTAATTCAGAAGGTAGTGTTAGCGAAAAATGTAGCAGACCCATTGACGAAGCCACTATCACAGAAAATGTTTGAGAAACACGTGGAAAGCATGGGACTCCGGCTAGTACCTTATTGCACCTAAGTGCAAGTGGGAGCTGTTAGACAGTTTTGTATGCCCTTAGCTTCAATCAATATGATGTACTTTATGAGTTTATTGTAAATGAATAAAAGTGCATATTTGATTCACGTTCTCTTGGTATGTTTCTGTGTAATACCCTTAAACTGGACACTTAATGAGACTCATGTTAGTTTGGAATGTCCACAACCAGTGGGTCGGCCTAGGGAGACCTATCCTGACAAGGTTGACACTGTGGTGCCACCAAGTTAGTTGGGGTGGCCTGTCTCAGCTGCCAGGGTGAGACCCTAGGCACTTATAGTGTAGGATTAATTGAATCTATGAACTGGACCAGATTTCCAGTATTGCCCTGGACCTTGGAGATTGATGGGCAAAACTAGAAAGTTACACCCGACCCCTAGACTCGATTATGATATTGCACTAGGTGTTGGATTGGGCTGTCTTTGATATACCAATCAGTGAGATCCTTAGCTGGGGTCAAAACCTGGGTTTGTTGGGACAGCCTGAGAATTCATTTGAGTGGGTGATCATAGTGACAGGATCAGACCCTTTGTCGGACAAAGGTAATGATCCGGGATGCACTCTCACTGATGAAAACCAAGCTGCCGACAGCTGATTTCATTCGTTGAGATTTGTTTTGCAAAATATATTTTATATGAGATATAAAAGTATATATATTATGGTTTTGAAATGATTTGCAAAAGGTTTTAATTCCCGGGATCCATATAAGTAGAGAGTGCAACACTGTTCTTTGCAGCTTAGGGAGAGGTCATTTCTTGTCGGACAGTGTATGATCATTATGGGCTGAGAGGTTAAGTGTAAGACCATTGAGGATAATACCTGATGGGCTAATCTTGCATCTGCCCACAGTCCCTGGGTTTTTCAAGGTTGCTTGACTTAGGGACCACTTAGGGTAATTGTTGGGCCCATAGAGCCCATGAGATGGGTTTCAAGGGGTGCACTGTCCATAATAGTGTATTCGGTCAGGTCTTGTAACAAAGGCTGGGCTGAACCCATGTGGTTGATGTGTAGATCAATGTTTGGGTCCCATGCCATACAAGAAAATCTAACTGGGTAGCAGTTTGGAAGGCAAAGTGAGTACATAACCTTAAATGGGCCTTAAGCCCATTTCGAACTAGGCTGATTTGATCAATCAATTAATAGGGGCGAATTCTGAGATGGATTAGCTGATAGGATTGGGCCTGGACCCTATCCACTTAGAGAGTCCAAGATCTAAATAATATTTAGATCTGGAAGCCTCCTAATCAGATTAGAAGATGGTTGATCTCATCTGCAGATAAGATAAGGGTTATCCCTTATCACTTAAAGGGACTTCTAATCAAAATATGATTTGGATCAGTAACTCCTAATGGGATTAGGAGCTGATCCCTTTAAGTCTATAAAATGAGGAGGGGGCGGCAGCCTTTAGATATGCAATCCACAACTCCTGTCTTCAGAGCTGAAATCACAAGAAGAGAGAATTCTGCTCCCTGCGAATACTCTCTTGCTGCCTCCTTCCTACAGCCGCCGCCTCTAGCAGTTTGATCTCCTACTCTACAGGAGTAATCAAGATTTTATCTTGATACCAATCTTTTGGGAAAAGATTGATTGGAGCTGTATTCACAAGCCATCATGTTGATTCTTGCGAAGGGTCAAGTTCTTTTGGAATAACACTGCTGATTCTGCTCCATTCTTCACTGCACCATCTTCAGTGGGAATAGATTTTGGATCCTTCCTTGGGCGTGAACACCTCCATTGGGAGAGATACTGTTTCTCGGTATCAGGTACATCCTCCCCTACTCCTTTTGGTTCAGATCTGGTTCAGTTTATGGTTTAAGAATGATCATTGGAAATATGATTTTCTAAATAGGGAATGTGATTCCCAGTTGAAGGGAGAGAAAAAAAAATTTGAAATCCGCCCCTTATTCCGCAATCTTTGGGCATCCATGTGATGGATATCCTATCCCTTCAGATGGTCCACATCCCGATCTCAATCGATGACGTGACTAGGACTTTTCAGATCGGTGCTTTGATCGACGAGCCACTTTGCTCCCAGCTAGTAAGTTTCTTACTCAAAAACTTAGATATATTTTCTTGGTCCGTGGCAAAGATGCCCGGAATAGACTCTAAAATTCTAACTCATAAATTAAATACCGACCCATTCACCAGGCCAGTTAGACAGAAGAATCGCAACCTCACCCCGGAACGCTGGAGGGTAGTTGATTAAGAGGTCAGGAAACTCCTAGCGGCTAACTTCATTAGGGAAGTCCATTACCCGAGCTGGCTAGCTAACCCAGTTATGGTAAAAAAGGCCAACGGGAAATGGTGCATGTGCATCAATTACACCGACCTGAATAGAGCTTGCCCAAAAGACTACTTCCCGTTGCTCAAGATCGATCGCCTAGTGGACGTGACCTCAGGTAATGAGTTGTTGAGCTTTCTAGATGCCTATTCTGGTTACAACCAGATTAGGATGGACCCCACCAACGAAGAAAAACCTGCCTTTATAATTGAGCTCGGGTTGTATTGCTACAAGGTCATACACTTCGAACTAAAAAATGCTGAGGCAACCTTTCAGCACCTTGTAAATAAAATTTTAGAGTTGTTAATTGGCAATAAAATCAAATGTTATGTTGATGACATGGTCGTGAAGACCCAGTTTTCAAATTTTTTGTTGGATGATTTACAAATTGTTTTTCAAATTTTACGAAAATATAATATGAAATTAAATCCCAACAATTGTGTCTTTGGGGTCACCTCGGGTAAATTTCTGGGCTAAATAGTCAACTAACATGGCATCGAAGCCAACCCAGAAAAAATAAAGGACATCTTAGATATGAGACCACCTTACAAAATAAAAGAGGTTCAGAGGCTGACTGGCCGAATAGCTACCCTGAGCCACTTTATGTCCAAGTCGGCAGATCGTTGCCTACCCTTTTTTAAAGCCATAAAAAAGAGTAAGGACTTCGAATGGATGGTAGAATGTCAGCTCGATTACGAGATGAAAAGATACCTAGGTACCACCCCAATTCTAACCCGACCCGAGGAAGGGGATGTTTTAAAGCTGTACCTTTCCGCGAGTGACGAAGTGGTCAACTCGGTACTAATTAAAGAAGTAGATCGGGTCCAACGACCCATCTACTATGTTAGTAAAGTTTTGTAGGACGTGGAAACCAAGTACCCAGAGATCGAGAAACTAGCGTACACGCTAATTATAACAGCTCACAAGCTTCGTCCGTACTTCCAAGCCCACACTATCATCGTCCTCACCAACAAACCTCTGAGACAGATTCTATTCAAGCCCTAGGTGTCTGGCAGATTGATGAAGTGGACTATCGATCTAAGTGAGTACGACATCCGTATGAACCTCGGATGACAATCAAAGCACAAGTCTTGGCCGATTTTGTGGCAGAATGCACATTCATTACCGCAACTCCCAAGCTAACTGAGTTCGAACATACGATGGAAGCATCAACCAGTACGGCGCCGATCCCAATCAGAGCAAGTCTGACCTGGGATGAGGAGCCCTGGATTCTTCACGTTGATGACTCGTGCAACCAGCAAAGAAGTGGTGTAGGGATGATTCTGTATGGCCCAAGTGAGGTGAAGTTGGAATACGCACTCTAGTTTGGGTTTGCGGCATCAAACAACGAAGCAGAGTACGAAGCATTGGTCGTCGGGCTAACCCTAGAAAGGAAAATCAAGGCAAAGCACCTTGTCATATGCAACGACTCACAGCTCGTGGTCAACCAAGTCACCGGTGAGTATGAAGCCCACGACCCCACTATGGCTGATTACTTGGCCAAAGTTAAAAAGATCCTACACGGCTTCATTTCCTACTTCATCAGACAAATTCCAAGGTCTGAGAACACTGAGGCCGATGCCTTGTCCCGATTAGCCAGCACAAGCAATAACACTATGCGGACCATGTATATAGAGGACTTACCTCAACCTAGCATTCTCGGGGGGTGGGGGTGGGGTAAGAGAGGTCACTCCCGTGGTGCAGGTGGAACCGAGATGGATCAACCCACTCGTAAGTTACCTGCTTCACGGGACCCTCCCTACAGAACGCAACGCGACCCAGAGGGTAGAGTGCCAGTTAGCTAAGTACGTCCTTATAGACAGACAGTTGTACAAAAGGTCCTTTACGCTCCCCTACTTATGCTGCTTGTGACCCTTAGAGGCCGAGTACATACTCCGCGACACCCATGGAGGCTTGTGCGGTGAACACTTGGGAGGCAGGGCTTTCGCACAAAAGGCGTTGCGGCAAGGCTACTACTGGCCCACGATGAAGGTAGATGCACTTGAGCTTGTCAAAAAGTGTGACAGGTGTCAGAGGCACGACAACATCCACCATCGACCTACTGTCGATCTAAAATACCTCTCTAGCCCATGGCCCTTCGCACAGTGGGGAATTGACATCCTTGGTCCATTCCCGCCAGCGATAGGACAAATGAAGTTTCTGGTCCTAGTAGTAGACTACTTTACGAAGTGGGTGGAAGTTGAACCTTTGGCAACAATCACAGCCCGCAACATACAAAATTTCTTTTGGAAGAACATAGTATGTTGCTTCGGGCTACCTTGGGTACTCATGATTGATAATCGGAAGCAGTTTGAGGATATTAAATTTCAGAGTTAGTGTGTTGAAATGGGAATTCAGCAAAATTTCACCTCGGTGGCACACCCCAGGCGAACGGGCAAGCGGAAGTCACTAACAGAGCCATACTTCGCAGACTGAAAGCTCGCTTAGCTCGAGCCAAGGTGTTGTGGGTAGATGAACTGCCCAGTGTCCTCTGGGCTTACCGGACTACCATTAAGACTGCCACAAGTGAGACTCCTTTCAACCTTACTTACGACACAGAAGCGGTGATCCCAATAGAAATCGAGGTGCCTACACTATGCTTGGAGGCTTATGACGAGGAGACGAATGATGACGAGCTCCGTACCAACCTAGACCTGGTAGAAAAGGTACGAGACATGGCATACATCCGGACTGCAGCCTACCAACAGAGAGTAGCTCGATACTATAGCGCCCAAGTCAGAAAGCGACACTTCCGCGTCGGCATTCTTTGGAAGGTAATGGTACCTGAGCTCGGCGTTGGTAAGCTCGAACTGAATTGGGAAGGTCCACACTGAGTAAGACGGGTATTTCGGGAAGGTACGTATGAGCTCGAGACTTTGGAAGGGAAGCAAGTACCTTGAGCATGGAACATCGGCGACCTAAGAAGGTACTACTCATCACCACTTAACTAGTCAAGAAGCCCAAGGGCCATGATGACGAGCTGACATAAGACCTCGGCACTACGATAAGTCCTAGTTGCCTCCTCGGCATAGGACGATAAGTCTCAATCGCCTCTTCGGCATGGGCGGACAAGTTCTAGTCGCCTCTTCGGTATAGGTAGACACGTCCTAGTCGCCTCTTCGGCATAGGCAAACTAGTTCTCACACTTGAGGCATAGATAGTTCAAGTACAAACCCTACTATGTCTATCCCACCTTGGTATATAACAATAGGTTGATCCCATTTGAAGTCAGGGCCGATGGCTCGGTGCTAAGGGATAACCGACACCTAAGTGAGTAGTCTGTGTGCGGACATGTCTAGTATATACCCTACAGTGTCCGCCCACCTCGGCATACAACGATGCGAAGTTATCCTTATCCATAGTCCAGCTCGTTAGCTCGATAGTTCGGGGTAACCAACACTTAGAAAAAATCTACTACTATTTTTTGTTCAGTTCGGGAGTTATTTACACTTAGAAAATTTTTTACATAAAGATTGCCAAAATACTTGTATTTCATTAATGTGAAGCTTTGAGTACAAAAGAGAAAGAAGAAAGTATCACTATGAACCGAGCTCGGAGGCTCGGGGTGTACATCATAAAGTTCTAAGAAAAGGGGCAAGAATCATGCGTTCGAACTGTCGGGCAGGTCAGTCTCCATGCGGTCCTCCTTCACATCCTATTCACCTAACGAGCCCGCCTTACGGATTTCATCGTCGCTTTCCTCTTCGGAGGAGCTGGGTTCTTCGTTGGCTGCCCTCGCCATCTCGGGAGTGAGATTAGACATGGAAATAGCTCCGAGGTCCAGTTCGGGAAACTTCTGCCACATCAGCCATTTGCATAGCTTGAAGCCAGACCGATAAGAGCTTGATCCATACTCGACCTGGAGATTGTGGAACTCCAGAGACTCTTTGAAGCCTTCGATGGCGCACTCTCTCTCCTCAGCTCGTGCCTCTTGGATAGCGGTCTCGAAGATCTCGGTGCGCTCTTTGATCATCGCATCGAGGTTCTCATTCTCACACTGGACCTTCTCTTTCTCATCAGTCAGCACCATGATCAGCTCCTGTTGACTCTAAGCTCCTTTCTTAGCCCGAAGAACCTCACCCCGAGCTAAGTCCAGCTCGTGGTAAAGTTTCCGAGTGTTCTCCTCGGCTTCCTGAGCTCACTTTAGAAGGACCTCGGACTGGTAGACTAGCGAGTGAATGGCGGAGTTCACTTGGAAAAAAGAAGGCAGATGTAAGTACATTTAAAAAACGAACAAGGAAATGAAGAAAAAAGGTAAAAGTACTCACCACCATATAGTAACTGGCAGCTTGACCTCCGAGCTGGCTTGTGGGCATGTCAGTCCACTCCGTGAGTTCGGTGGGAAATACGACATCCTTACTTTTGAGGAGTCCGAGCCAAGGGGTCATTATGCTCTCCTTTGAGAGCTAAGGCTCAGGCACAGAAGTGCTCTTCGACTCAGGAGGTGGAGCTCCTTCATCCTGGTCTTCGTCTAGGTCCACGATAGGAGGTTGGGAACGGACCTCCTCCTTCGAAAGCTTGGCTAAGATCGGCTCCGGCGCGGTGACCTCGGGTAGGACGAGGGCAGAAGGACCAGCCTCCCGGCGAGACTTCTTTGAGGCCTTCATCTTTTTTCCTCTTTGGAAGCTCCTCAAAAGGTTCTCTGCATTGACCTCCGGCATGGCAACTACAAGAGTAAAAGAAAGGGTTAGTTGCGAATTGAAGAAAATTCAAAATAAAAAGAATATGAGCGTCGAGGTGGAGGCCTACTAGGAGGGCTCATCCCAGCTCGCACAAGCTTCTCCTTGGCCAAGAAATCCCTCATCTCCGGGCCGAGGTCCCTCAAAGAATTAATGACCGCCCTGGTCTCCGCGTCTAGCCTCACCCCGGTGTCTTTAATGGTCACCCGCTAGTGAGTCGGGAAGGGCCACCCCTCAGGGTTCCGGACAACAAAGTATCTCCTCTTCCAGGCAGGTATTTTGTTCAGGCTGCCGAACAGGATTTTGATCCCAGGGCGAGGAAAGATGTAGTAACTATGTCCAATGTCCCCACGCAGGCAAACGGAGTTCTTTTTGATTGAACAAATCGAGCTAAAAATGTCTAGGGACAGAGGTCGGTTATACTCATGGAATAGGGAGATTGTACCTACTATAGTTCGGATGGAGTTCGGGTGTAAATGGGTGGAGGAGGAAGCACAACCCAACTACGAGCTGCTCTTCGAAAACCGTGAGCTCATGGTGATCATGAATCCAAGGGTACCGACCCAAAGGAACATTGAAAACTAGGTTATCAGGAAGACGATAACGAGCTACCAAGGACAGTAGTCTGTCCGAGGTCATAGTGGAAGGCCCAAAGTCATCCGGATCCCGACCCCGAGAAGAAGACAAGACCCCCTCCCTGGAGATCGGCTCCTCCTCCTGAGCTACAGGCTCCTCAGGCCGAGATGGCCTGACTTCGGGTAAAGGAATTTCTCTTAAAGGGCGAGGGGGGGAACTACCTAGCGAGGAGCTGACCTCACCAACGGGAACCAAGGACTGCACCTCGGCACCCTCAAAGTCACTAGAGTCACTAAGAAGCCTATCTATACTAGCACTAGACATATTGAAACTGGAATAGGAAAGGAGAACAAACTAACGAAAAAAGACGAACTCACCAAAAAGATGAAAACGACCTCGGAACACAAGGGAGGAAGTGGTGAGCTGAAAGACTCCGACACGACCTCGGGAGAGCTCAATTACAAGATTTTTGGTGAAGAAGAGGGGCCCCTCGCCCCTATTTATAGCTCATCGCATGGCGATCAATGGTTGAGACCTGCTCGATCCAACGGCTCTCATGAAAACCGGTTGCACGACACCCAAGGATGAAATCGGTTGAGCACACTCTTTGACATCCTCAGAGTCTATAAACAGTGTGACGTCCACACGTACCTGGGATGCAATTTGGGTCATTTTGTGATTGAGCCAGACGGTTGAACAGGCCTAACCAGTGGTTTGCTCTTCAGATTGTCATACCCGTGCCAAATCCACCTAGATCATCCATGAACTCCTCGCAGCGGATTGAGACCCCTGGCACAAGGAGTGGGGGGCAATTGATGAAGGGTGAGTTGGTGTGACCTAGCGAGAAGGGGACACGTGGACACGACCTGACTAAGGGATGATAGCTCAGCTTAGCAAGACTAGTTCGCAACGTTTGAGCTCGGGTGTTTGGTCTCCTCGGCACAGAGTCACCTCAGCGCAAAATCACCTCGACATTCAATCCAGTTCAGAACTAAAGAACTGAAGTGTCAGCTCGGGGCTATCAACCCGAACCGCCACGTAACGACTCTAGAAGTTTCTCCAGTAGTCTCTGAACCTCACGGGATACGTCGCGTAACGGCAGGCCTAATCTTCTCCTCGCTCAGATCGGGTGGAATTGATAAACCTTATTAATTGATACGTTACTCCCCAATTAAAGCGGAATTGGATCCCCCTAAGACGAAGATCCCGGAACCGATCTGCGAAACCCGCGAGAGCTCAACTATATAAAGGCACCAACCCCAATGACACAAGGTACATGTGATTTTTCTACTCTCTAGCTCTCTAGCTCTCAAACTCTCAAAGTTTTCAGCTCGCACCACAATACACTAACTAAAGCATCAGAGTGACCTCGCTGGGTTAACCACCCCAGGTTCTCTGATCCGCTGTCTTGCAGATTCACCTAGCTCACTGCTCGACTAGAAGTCGGATCATCCTCCATCAAGGAGTAGTCATATCGCGCTACATCATATATCATGAACCGAAAACCGAATTGACCCACTCAGGTCTTGGTGCAATTGTTGGGTTTCTCCATTGCAATCTAAATGACCAGGGTTCAAATCTTAGAAAATGGTTTCTCTATATGTTTAGAGGTAAGGCTGCCTGCCTATACCTGTCCCTCCCAGGCCCCACATTGGTGGGAGCCTCCTGCATTGGGTTGCTACCCAATTGGGCCTGAAAATAAAACAATTATATCTGAATATCGGACCATGGATTTTCTTCAAGTACGAAGAATATAAAAACTCTAAGGCTGTGTTTGGTTTGAAGGAAAAAGTAGGGAAAGGTAGGGAAGCCAATCTCAAGCCAAGCTTTGTTAACTTAAAATCAATCCTTACTTTTCCAATTTTCCCTTAGGCTGCATTTGATTGTGATGTAAATGCAAATCAACATAAAAAACCATTGTTTAATTTGTTTACATTTGTTTTCAGTGTAAATCCGGACCAATGTAAAACTCCAACCCCGGTCCCTATTTTCATGTGTTTGTTTGTAGTGTAAGGTTTACATTGAAAATCAATATAAATCTTCCCATTCGTTGAGTTTTACATCAATTATTGATATAAATATTACATCAATTTTATCGATATATTACTTACATCAATTATCAATTTAAAAAAGTTACAACAGTTCACCAAAATTTTAAATCCATCGGTGTTTAACTCCCTGATGTATTTTTAAGTTTACACCGAAAACAAACACAGCCTTAACAGAATCTTCCATCATCAATACTTTATAGACCCATCACCCATAGAGGCATTTTGGTCTCAACAAAATCTAAATTTCTGAAAGCAGGGTTTTTCTTGGACTTCTAAAAATTTATTAAGGCTGTGTTTGAAAACGATGCAAATATATAGAGTGTAAAACGGTCCCGTAAATTGTAAAGTTGGGTTATTTTTGCATGGACAAATTTACCTTCTTACCAAAGAGATTTTTAGCTATAATGGGTGCAAATACAAATTCCAAATAAAGCATGTGCCTTTTTTTTAATCAAAATCCCACTTGAATATAAATTTACTTGTTTTTTATTGATATACTTTTACATCTTATTATCAATGTAAATATGCATTAGAAAATGTATTTTTTATCATTTATCAATATATAAATACAATGTTTTCAAATACAGACAAAAATAAAGCGAAGTACCTAAACTAGAATTTACACTCTATTTACATCATTTGTAAATGCAGCGTAATGGTTTATTTCAGCACATATGAACAGAGATGGTTTGTAATATGTCATAGCTGATGTCTGATCTTAATCAGTAGAGTTTCAGGCAAAATGTAGGAAAAGTGGTCCCAGTAATTTTTCCTTTGTTTCCCCTCTTTTCAACATGTTTGTGGGTATACAGTGAATTTCTTCTTTTGCTTTTACTTTAGAAAATAATATTTTTCATGTGAAAAATGCTGGTTTGACTGGATCCAATGGTTGACAGTTCATGAGCAGGTGGAGAAGCACCAATCTAACATGAACCAGATATACATCTGTTTGGTGGAGTTAAACCGGGATGGTGCAGAGGAGTTAACTGCACTTGATAGCTATGTTAGGGTCTGTTTAATCAATACTAACATCTGTCAGCCATCAAGTCTATATGCCCCACAACTCCAATCTCTCACTTCACATGTACGGCTGTTATGGGTTTTCATTAGTTAAATATAAGGTTTAAAATGTTGCTACGTATTGACTATTTATCAAATTTTGAATCTATTTAAACTTTAAACATTAATATCCATCTTGTAAATTTATCAAACTGAAAAAAAAAAAAATAGAATATCAATTGTTTAAAATCCTGGATATGCGATTTTTTGCATATCTAAAGTATTGATACTTGGAACTACAGCACCAAACATAGCCTTCAGATGCAGCTAATCAAGATGGAAAGGAAAGCTGAATATTTGCTGGTTCAAGTCACATAAATAAAAAAACTAAATGTGGTTGTGGGTGCGGAAAGTTATTGTTAGGACTGCTGTTATTTGGTGAATTTGGAAGAAAATGAAGGAGAGGAAGGATACATATTCCCACAAAGCCAAACCCACTTTGATTTGTTGTTTACAGGATTACAGTTCTGCTTTCGTTTGCTTTTATCTTCTCTTCCTTTTTTTCCATTTCTACTTGCTTTCTTGATAGAACGACCCAATCAGATATGTATTGATCAATGAACCATGCCTTCTTTTGCAAAATTTAAATTAAATTAATGAAAACACGAAAAACACACCTTTAGATTTGACCATTAGTGAACCATATTGGTATTTAACACACCCACATATAAGCTCCAAATTTTGTAGGGGTATTTGAACTTTTCCTCAAAAACCATAATTCCCCCAAGTCAGTCGAACTGATGAACATTTTTTTTCAAAGGGTTATTAGCCGAAATCCTCCCTGTTAGATACTTCTATTTATAACATTTATACCTAAAACTAACCCTGACTGACCAGTCTACCCTGTTAACTAATTTTTCTGTAACAAAATTACTCTTTTTTCCTTGTTATTTCATCCCTGCTTCTTGTTCACTTATCTCACAACCCACCGAAAGATTGACTCCGGTGAATGAATGATTTTATTTTTGGAATTTTAGTTCAAAAAATAAAGTTCAATAGAGAGGCATCATTGTAATCTCTTAAACGACTTTCGTTTTTGTAACAGCAAATGTGTGGCAATGGAGTCTCTAGAGGCACAAAAAATTCAGGATAAATGTAAAAGAATGTTAGAAAAGTGAAGGTGATTTTCAGATAATAACCCTTTTACATTCAATGCAACCTTTATTACATGCCCTAAGGAAAAGCTTTAAGGTGGCTGTTGATAATGCTGAAATGGGTTCTAATATCTAAAAACTAGTTTTTTAGAGGTTGGATCTCATTTGTGTTAATGTTTAAAACCATACCTAGGAAAAGCTGTAATAGGTCTGATTTGTTAATTGGACACCTATGCAGGGAATGCATTCAAATTCAAACATATTCCAGATGGTTTGTAATGAACAGAATACCTTCCTTTTTTTAATAATGCAAAGGCTCTACAAAATCATAAAAACATATTTGCTGCTTTCATATACCAGATCCATAAAAGAAAAAAGGGATCTGCTTTTCAGATATCAGATTAAGTTTAACCAAACGCTACCTAAATGAACTTTCCATATTTATAGCATCATACTTAAAAGCTTCAATAGACCGAGTCAACTCAATAATGCAGGGGGCATGATGTGCTGAGTCGGGCAATTTAGTAGTGCAGACATGGACCAAAAAGAGTTTGGTTATTAAAACCAAAATCAATCAATCAAAGAGGCCTTATCCCTATAATTCTGGGGGCGGCTAATTGAAGGGGTAATGTTGGTTAAGTGACAAACACGCCATGAGTTCTGATCAGTCTCCCTCCCTAATACATCAAATTGATAAATTAGTGGTCGGTCGTGGAAGAACCACATAATTATTTTATTTCATTAATCGGATTTCTGTTGTTTTCAACTTCTTCTGCCTTTTCCTTTAGCTCTTAAAGCCATCTTCCATAAAATATAAAAACAAAAGTAATTCCATATCTCCACGTCCCCAGCAAAATAACCTCTAATATCCTCACTTATTAGAGAGAGAGAGAGAGCGCGCTCTGCATTGGTTGGATATGCTGTTAATTGATGATGAGCTTTGACAAAATAGGAAGAAGAAGGAGATGTGAGCTGTCTTTGTTCATGGAATAAGTCATTTGTGTAACCATTGACTCAACTTTAATTCATGATTGATAATTGCATCAACCAAGCATTGTTTACGCAGAGGAAAGAGAGAGGTGAAATAATGTTGCTGTACCAATAAATGCTTGTGGGATGGGGAATGGGGATTTGGTGAAAGGAATTGAGTTGGGTAGGTGGAATTTGATTGTTTAAGAGAGAAACAGAAGGGTTTTTGTGAGAGATGTATGGTGGTCTGTTTAGAATGAAGTTTGGGAGAATTTAGACGACAAAGTAAAGTGGGACTTGACCTTGTGTTCCTGCTTGATAGAATATTCACCCAAGGTTTTCAAAATCGAATCGGACAATGAACGGTTCAGGATCTGATTCTTAGGTCGAACAGTCCGACGAATAGATGATCTGTTCTAACAAAAAAATAAAAATAAATAAAAAATGGTCAAAAACTGTTGAATAGTTTAAATGATTCGACCACTCCGATCAGCAGTTTGTTGATCAAACCAACAGTTTTTGGCCAAAAGGACGATTTTAAAGTAAATTAGAACCGATTAAGTGATCAATTCCCGATTTTTCCAATCCTACATCCGATCCGATCCAATTTTGAAAACCATCTACCCACCAAATAAAAAAGAATGAGAGAATGAGAGAGTTTGGTGTGTAGTGTATTTGATTTGTCATTGCCTTCACCACTTTTTCCTTTATTTATTTCTCGAACGTATGGATGGCATCGCCTCTGCGGCAAAAGAAAGAAATCCCAATTCCCGTCGCTCCCAAACAACCGACAAAAATGTCAGGCCCTCTCGTAATTTGCCTCCAAATATTTTCTTTTGTCTTCTGAAAGTTTTTTGTGATATGGATTTGGGCACGCCCTGTTTTTTATAAATATAAATGAAACCTGATCTGGCTAAAAGACAAGGCCTACTTTGGTTATTTAAATTTATATCGGATTAAATATAGATAAGGGTATTATCTGAATTTGATATCCAAAATTCACATAGTCCCGTTCACTTTTTGGTAAGTTATTTATCATGATAGTTGTATTTGTATTTATTTGCGTAATTATTTTTTAGGAAACATTTATTTGGATAATTGTATTTATTCATGTTTTTTTTTTATTTCTAAGTAAATAAGACAATGACTATTTTATCTCTAAAAATTTATTATTAAAAGAGACAATCTTGACCAAACCCTGCAATAAGATTAGACAAAATTTTAATAATTTTTCTCTCTTTTTTGGTAATCGCATTCCCTATTTTAGAAAACTGCATTTTCAATGATCAATCTTGAAACAAACCGGACCAGATCTGAAACCAAAAAGGGAAAAGAAGAATATACCTGATACAGAATAACAGTAACTCCCGATGAAGGTGTTCACGCCCAAGGAGAAAACCAAAAAATTGCTCCCACTAAAGATGATACAGTGTGAGGTGAAGCAGAATCAGTAGAACGGATCTTTAAAAAGAATCAAATTCTTCAGCAAGAATGTAGTAGAGGGTTGGTGAGCACGACTTCAAATTGCCTCTTCTACCAAGAAGCAATATCAAGAACGATTCTTGATCACTTCCACTGGTGGAGATCGAAATGGGTAGGAGCGGCAAGAACAAGAAGAAAAAAAGTAGAAGACAGAAGCAGTCAAACTATGAGTTGTCTTCTCTCTTAATTCAACAGACCGTGAGTGTCTTCTCTCTTAATTCATAGCCTTAAAGAGAAAATCTCCTAATTTTATTAGGAGTTTCATAATCCAAATTTTTTTATTTGGATCTAGACTCTCTTTAAGAGATAAGGATAATCCATTATCTTGTCTGTAGATAAAGATCAACCTTCCTAACCAGATTAGGAGTTTCTTAATCCAAATCTTTATTTGGATCTAGACTCTTTAAGTGGATAGGGATAATCCCTTATCCTATCCACTAATCCAAATCCCAGAACCGCCCCCTATTTAATTAATCTTATTAAGCTAGTTCAAATGGGCTTTAGGCTCATTAAGGCTCACTTAACCTCTTAACCTGTTGCCCAATTAGATATACTTGTATGGCGTGGGACCCAAACATTGATTTACACATAAGCTACATGGATTTAGCCCAGCCTTTATTATAAGGTCTGGTCGAATTCACTGTAGAAGATAGTGAACTCCTAAGTTCATTACCATGGGTTCTTAATGGGCCTAACATTTACAGTAAATGGTCATTGGGTCCAGTCACCTTATGAAAACCCAAGGACTGTGGGTAGATGCAAGATTAGCCCATTAGTATTACCATCAATGGTCTTACACTTAACCTCTCAGCCCATAATGATTAAACATAACCCGACAAGAGATAACCTCTCCCTCGACTGCAAGGTACAGTACTGCACTCTTTACTCACATAGATCTCGGGAATTAAAACCATTTGCAAACATTTTGAAACCATAATATATATATATATGTGTGTGTGTGTGTGTGTGTGTATCTTTATATAAATATATTTTGCAAAAACAAATTTCAATGGTTGAAATCAACTGCCGGCAGTTTAGGTTTCCATCATAGAGAGTGCAACCCCGATCATTCACTTTGTCTGACAAAGGGGCTGATCCTGTCATTATGATCACCCACTCAGATGAACTCTCGGACTGTCCCAACATACCCAGGTTTTGATATCGATGACAGCCCAATCCAACACCTATGTAGTATCATAATCGAATATTGGGGTTAGATGTAACATTCTAGTTTTGCCCATCTATCTCCAAGGTCCAGGGCAATATTGGAATTTTGGTCCGGTTCAGGGTTTCAAGAAAACTCACACTGCATGTACCTCAGGTCTCACCCTAGCAGCTGAGACAAGCCACTCCAACCAGCTTGGCGATATATCAGTGTCAGACTTGGCAGGATAAATTTCCCCAGATCTATTCAATGACTATGAAAATTCTAAACTAACATGAGTCTCATAAGTATCCAATTTAAGGGTATTAAACAGAAATACACCACAATGACATGAATCAATTATGTACTTTCTTCATTTACAATAAATGTCAAAAGACACATCAATCTAATTGGAACTAAGAGCCTAACTGTCTAACACCAAGTGTAGATAACTTTCTCCACTAAAAAAGTTACTTATTCAATTAGGGTTTCTCTATACGAGAGTGGCCGTTGGGATGACATGCCAATGAAATCTTTTGTTGCGATTGTAAGGTCTTTCTCTCCTATATCAATGCTAGCACTATCTTTTTCCATGTTGAAGCAAGTCGCCGTTTTCTTCTTTGGGGCATATCTGTAGCAGTCCTATGAAGTTTTCAAATGGCCCTTGATCGAAAAGTGTATGCATGGCTGCCCAGCACTAACGGTGATTCAAGGCTTCATTATTCGTTCTTTTCTTTTGAAAGGTGAGGTTTGGATTATTTCTTTGGATTCAAAACATGTTTTGATCCCTTTCTCTATAGAGGAGGATCTTTTCAAAGTGTGGTTCTATGATATCTTTAAAATCAATTCATTTTAATTTAGATTATTCAAGTGGAAACCAGATTTTGTTTCCAACTAGGAGCCATCTATGGTTCCATTTGGATCAATCTCCCCTTTCTTCCAATTCAATTTTCTTGGAAGGTATATTGCATTCTATTGCCCAAGCCATTGGCCCAATGCTAAAGCTTGACCCTGCAACTACAAGTCTCTCTAGAACAAATGTAGCTTGGGTTTGTATTAAGTATAGTTTTCGAAACTGGGCCGGACGGTTGTACCAGAAAAACTAGGAATCGGTCACCTGACCAGTTTCATTTTACCCTAGAATTATCATTTTAGCTCAAAATCATTGATTTGGTCAACAAATCACTGACCTGAGTGGTTAAACTGTTCAAACCGTCCATTGATTTTTAATCGTTTTTTGTTTTTTACTTTTTTAATTTTTTTAGAACGGATCATCCGTTCGGTTTGAGTGACCGGACCATTCCACTTGGGAATGGGACCCCTGAACATTTCGTTATCATGTTCGATTTTAAAAACCTTAGTATTAAGTTGGATCTATGAGCAGATTCCAGAATATTGCACTCATTGCTACGGCTATGGCGCTAATACTTGCAAGCACAATAAGGCCAACAACCGTAAGGAAGAGATTCCAGCTAATCAGCTGGCGTCCATGAAAACAAAGTACAGACAGTCTTCTCTCAATATGAAACCAATAGATTTGGAAACTCCCTTAGATAAAGGAAAAATAGATCTGCCAAGATCCTGAGGTGCTGGCTGAAAATTTAAATAAAGAATATGAAATGCCAGCTATTTTAGAGCCATTTAATGTGAGTTTTAACCCAATGCCTATTCACAAACAAGGTATTATGGTCAAAGATGACATTTTTCTTACTGACTATAACAAACCATTTTGGGATTTTGGCAAAAAGGCTAACTCAGCCCCACCAACTAAAGAATTTTGGAAGACAGTACAACTCATCTTGATTGGTAAGTTTGATCGATGGAAAAATAGTTTGGATGTTTCTCCCCCTCGTGGCATTAGTTGACAGTGAGAACTCTTCCATTTCACCATTATCAATTCCAATTGAGGGTTTGGCGGCCCAATAGAAGGAAATTCCCCCAGTGACATAGGAGAATGATTTTTATTCTAATATGGAAAATAGAGAAAAATCGACTATGGCAGTTTTAAACTTGGGACAAATGTAGTGTTTGGTATAACTTCCGTTTATTTGATAAACGGTGTCATGTTATCACTAAATCATCATTTATCCCATCATGTCCATTCATATATATAGGTATTGATAAAAGTTGGTCATGATTTATGAGCGCACTGAGAAGTTTTATTTTAACACTTCCCTCAACAGTTAAGTATTTATTTATTGTTCTGCTGATGTAGTGCCTAATGATGCCTAATTATCAACAAATCTCAGAAAAAACATTTATCAACCACTTTTTCTTGATTTTGAAAACAAATCAAATACAAACGTTTATTTAATAAATAAAAACCATGCCAAACATATACAAGATGATGACTCTCATTGAGAGGAGAGGCTTGACATTAAAGAATTGAAAAGGTTTAGTGCTATGATCCAAAATGTCTTGATGGATTTTAATTCAAAGCAGAAAAGGGAAAGAAACTACATCTGTTATGGTTGGCATGGAAACTCAAACTGAATAGTCGAATGCTTATCTTGGGGTTGTTGACCTTGAGAACACTGTAGTTCTAGATAAAAGTGACTTAGAAGATAATGCTCTTGATCATGGTTTCATTTCTGTCCAAAGAAGAAGAGAGGTCGCAAATCTAAAAAAGGATTAAGATATAAATAGGCCTTCGGTTCCGGTGCGCAAATAAACAAGGCCAAATAAAAGCTATCACCCATTAAATTCTACTTGAAATTATTTTTTCCATTTATAGTTTTAAGCATTCGTATTTTTCTTTTGGGGTAAGGTCTATGCCCCTCATCCTTTCTTATTAATAAATTTCTTTTTTATGAAAAAAAAAGAAAAATTATTTATTTATCTGGAAGATGGATATCACTTATAAAATAAATTTTCTATTAATCCCACATAATCTGAAAAAAAAAATATAGGGTTTTTTAATCAATGAGAATCAAAATCCCATTAACCAACTTCCCCCTCTCAAAATCCAAAAATAGAACCGAACTGACCCATAGACTCAAAGTCATTTCATTAGTATATCCAGATTTGAAATTCAATGAACCTGAATAAAATTAACATAAATTTAAAAAATTTAAATGTATCCAGATCAAGCAATACCTGAATTTGATTTGATTTCGGTTGAAATTCAAATGGGGTATATGCCCAAATTACCACCCATTTTCTCCCTTTTCGTAATTGCAACTGTTTAAAAAAATCCTATTTATTTGTTGTGAATGATGATATGGACTCTTTTCTATCACTAACTACAGACAGAATTTGAAGGCTCTTTTTCAAATATGGACTGTTTTTGACCTTTTTTTTCGTGGTGTTACATACACACATTACAGGGGAACCGATGGTGGGGAAGAGCAGGGTATAAGTGAGGCCCATTGGCCATAACACATAGAGCCTGTGGTTCCATGGGTTTCATCCAGCACCTCCTATTGATAATGAGTTGTATAGGTCATCAGCTTGAAAAATTGGATTCGCTTAAAAAAAAAAAGCAGAACTCAAGATCTTGTTTTTTTTTTTATTGTTTTCTCATATATTGATATGAGTTGTAAACAATTCCCCCACCCCAAAATAAATAAATAAATAAAATATTCTAACAGTCATATTTGCCTTTTATTCCACATATATTAACTAAATATATGTTTGATTTGATAGAAAATAGGAGAAAAACAGAAAGTTGAGAAAAAATTAACAACATTTGTGAAATTCCTTAATAACTATGCTTCAATTTTCTGTTTCTCTCTTTTTCTATCAAACCAAACACAACCCAAATCTGCCTAATTTAAAAACTAATATCCTTGTCAACTACATTTGTTAAATGTAAGAGGACAATAAAATTTTACAGCCTTTCATCCCCTTTCATTGCAGATTTGTAACTTTTCCTCTTTTCTCTCGAGATTACAATATAAAATTCCAATTCCTTTGTATATATATGAAAATTGGTTTTGCATCATTTGTTTTCTATTGCATCTTATGATGATTGTTGTTAACGTATTCTATCAACATTAGTATCCTAGAATTAAGGAGAGATAGTCCTATCGAAATTAGTATCCTATCATTATCTCCTTAATTCTATGAGAGATAGTCCTATCGAAATTAGTTGTACATATCCTTTTTGTATTCTAATTTAGGTAGCCGACCTTGTATCCTAGTTCTATTATAAATAGGGTTGTAACCTGTTGAATTAGATATCAAGAATTATTATTTTCTCCATTTGTCTTCTTTGTTTTTCGTATCATGGTATCAGAGCTAGATCGATCTTAGATCTGCTGAAGCTCTTTCTTTTGGGCGTTGTCTACTTCGAATGAAGTGCATTTGAAGTCGTATCTTCTTTGTAATCTCTGAGATTGATTTGGTGGTTCTCTAAGGACTGTTTCGATCAGTCTTCTTCCGGGTTGTTTTCTAGTAAAGGACGAGTACCAGGCTGGTGTTTGCTTCATAGGAAAGAACAAAGTTCCAGCGGCTTGCATCTGGTGAAGCTTCTTGACATTAGTGTTTGTCCCTTCAGATACCCCGATCAACCTGGTTTACATCTTGTAGTCTGCGAATTGCCAAAGAAGGTTATGTTCGATGACATTTGCGTGTACCAGAACTGAGGTTGCCCCGACGAATAAGACATTAGGGATTCTGCGAAGTTTTTTTTTTAAGGTCAATATTAAGATTTTCCTGTGATTTGTGTTGATCCAAAGATCTGTGTTTCTCCTCATGGATTCATCTGGATCTACTCAACATATCGCTCATTCCATCATTGTTACCTTCGATGACTCAAATATTATGGTCCCAAGAGATGTGCAGGTTGTAAGATTGGGAGACTGTTTGAGCTATCATCTCTTCAATTACCATCTCTTATTGCTGCTATCACCTCTAGTGTCTGACATTCTCGCCTAGGTCACATTTCTACCTCTAGATTAAGATCTTTAATTTCTAATGGATGTTTGGGTCCTGTTAAAACAACACACTTTGATTGTGTTTCATGTCCTCTTTCAAAACATAATGCTTTGCCTTTTAATATAAGTGATTTTGTTTTTTTTGCTCATTTTGATTTTATTCATTCTGATATTTGGGGACCTTCACCTCATAATACCATGGGTGGTTCGCGTTATTTTGTGATCTTCATTGATGATTTCTCTCAATATACATGGATTTATCTTAAGCGTAATAAATCTGAATTACTTGCAATTTATATTCAATTTGCCATCATGATCAAAACTCAGTTTTCCTCTATCATCAAAATTTTTCGCATTGGTAATGCCATGGAATATAGAGGTTCTATCTCTACCAAATTTCTTTCACAAAATGGAACTATCATTCATAAATCTTGTCCCGATACCTCTCAACAAAATGAGTGTGCAGAACGAAAACATAGGCATATTCTTGATACTGTTCAAGCTCTTTTAATATCTTCCTCTTGTCCTAAACGTTTTTGGGGGGAAGCAGCTCTCATTGCTATTTATACCATCAATCGCATTCCTTCTCCTATTATTGGTAATATTTCTCCTTATGAACGTTGTATGGTCATTACCCTGATTACCAGTCTCTTCGTGTATTTGGTTGTGCTTGTTTTGTCTATTACAACCTCATGAACATACCAAATTGGAACAAAAAACACGTCTATGCTGTTTTCTCGGGTATGGTATAGAACATAAAGGATATCGGTGTTGGAATCCTCTTTCCCAACGGCTTTGCATATCTTGTCATGTTACCTTTTGGGAACACAAAATGTTCTCAAGTCTCTCATCATTTCGAGTTACCACGACATCTTCACATTTTTTTACTGATCCTACTATTTTGATTTTTCCTGATGATTTACCTGCAAGTTCAACAACTTCTTCCTCTGATAGCTCTAATAGTATTGCACAACCTGCAACCTCTTCGAATGCATCTACCTTGGCTATGGATCCTCCAGCCCTGCCTTCTTCTGAGCCCTTGATTGCTCTTGATGAGTTCAACCCTGACCATTCTGATGCTCCACTCCATCGTTCTGGTAGGGTCACTAAACCTTCCGTCCTTCTTCATGATTTTTATTGTTATTCTACCATAGTATCTTTACACGAACCTTACACCTATCGCGAGGCTAGTACTGACCCTCTATGGTAGAAAGCAATGGCAAAAGAAATTCATGCTCTTACAAGTACTCACACTTGGGATTTAGTTGACCTGCCTCCAGATAAATCCGTGATTGGTTGTAAATGGGTCTATAAAATCAAGACCCGGGTAGATGGTTCAGTTGAAAGGTATAAAGCTAGATTGGTAGCTAAAGGGTTCATACAAGAGTATGGCATTGATTATAAGGAGACTTTTGCCCCAGTTGCCCTTCTCACCTCTATGCGCAATCTTATTACAATTGCTGTAGCTAAGCACTGGCAACTATTTCAGATGGATGTTAAGAATGCTTTTCTCAATGGCGATCTTTCTGAAGAGATTTATATGCAGCCCCCTCCTGGTTATGATCATCTCCCTAATTAGGTTTATCGTCTCCGTAAGTCTCTATATGGACTTAAGCAGGTGCCTCGAGCATGGTTCTCCAAATTCAGCTCTACTGTTTGTCAGTTTGATTTTAAATCTAGCACTTATGATCATGCCTTGTTCATTCGTAAGACCTCTCAGGGTTGTGTCATTCTCCTCCTTTATGTGGATGACATGATCATTACTGGCGATGATTTGCAGGGCATTTCCACTCTTAAGACTTTTCTTAGCAAACAGTTTGAAATAAAAGATCTTGGTCGACTAAATTATTTCCTAGGCGTTGAGGTCTCCTCCGACCAATCGGGATATTATCTGTCTCAGGACAAGTATGCTATTGATCTTATTTCTCGTGTAGGACTCACTGATACTAAGACTGTTAGCACTCCGATTGAGCCTAATGCCCATTTTACAGCCACTGACGGTACTCCTCTTAGTGACTGCACCTTATATCGGCAACTAGTTGGCAGTCTTGTATACCTTAGTGTTACTCATCCTGATATTGCGTATATTGTTTATATTGTGAGTCAGTTCATGTCTTCTCCTCGCAATGCCCATTATGTTGTTGTGCTTTGTATCATCCGTTATGTCAAGGGCACTTTGTTTCATGGACTTCACTACGCCAGTTCTTCCTCTCTTCAGTTGATCGCATATTTTGATGCTGATTGGGCTGGTGATCCTACTGATAGATGCTCCACTACTGGTTATTGCTTCTTTCTTAGAGATTCTCTTATATCTTGGCGTAGTAAGAAGCAAACAGTTGTCTCTCATTCCAGTACTGAAGTTGAATATAGAGCTCTTGCTGACACTACCTTCGAGTTGTTATGGTTACGATGGTTATTCCATGACATGGGACTTACTCATTCATTTGCAACCTCACTTTACTGTGACAATCATAGCACCATATAGATTGCCCACAATGATGTATTTCATGAGTGCACTAAGCATATTGAGACTGATTGTCACTTTATTCGTTATCATGTGCTCGAGGGTACTATTCGCCTTATTCTTGCCTCTTCCCAGGATCAGTCTGTAGATATATTTACCAAAACTCACTCTCCTCTTCGCTTCCATGCTCTAGTTAGCAAACTCCAGATGACTGGTTCATTACCATCTTGAGTTTGAGGGGGTTAGTGTATTCTATCAACATTAGTATCCTAAAATTAAGGAGAGATAGTCCTATCGAAATTAATTTCCTATCATTATCTCCTTAATTCTGGGAGAGATAGTCCTATCGAAATTAGCTATACATATCCTTTTTGTATTCTAATTTAGGTAGCTGATATTGTATCCCTAGCTTTATTATAAATAGGGTTGTAAGCTATTGAATTAGATATCAAGAATTATTATTTTCTCCATTTATCTTCTTTTCTTTTCGTATCAAGTGTTCTTTAATCATCTTATGATAAACATGTTGTGTCAGAGTTTTGTTTGCATTGTCAGCGTCAAATAGAGTTAGAAGGAAGATGGTTAAATCAATTTGGCTGATGATGTTGGAAAAAGAAATTGACACATCCTTATCCTAGTAAGTAAAGAGGATTTTGTTATCGTACCCTGAACAGTTGGAATAAGGCATTATTGATTGATTATTAATTACCACTGATAATCACTACATAAAGTCGACAACAGTCTTAGTTTCACATACAAGATAGAAGTGATTTGTTAAAAATTGAAGGAATTACAAGGTTGAATGGATTAAAAAGAATATTTACAAAAATAGTAAAACATGATTTAAACATTAATGATTTAACAACTGATATGGATTTAAATAGAGTGATAAATCGGAATTGATGTAGTTGAGCTCATATAATTGGGATAATATAATGATGATGGTGACTTGCCTTGGCTTCACATCCAAATAATCTACCTCAAAATTTTAGCCCATTTCTTTGACTCTATAACCTCTCTTTTCTTGTGAATGCCTCTAAGTATCCATACTCCAAATATCCATTTTAACATATCACCTAATTCAAAGCATCATTGATAATCTCAAATTGTTATTCAGGCCAATAATATTGATGAGGGGTGATTTGATCTTCGAGTGAGGTGATAACATGTGGCATCTCAAAATAATTAGTTGATATCTCATCATCATATAAGTAAACTTTGGGAGCGCTTTAGACACCTTGCAACCGCCTTTGCGACTAAGGCACCACCTTGGTAGACCAAATTGCAAACGGCCAGACGTCAGGTCAACATAAGAGGCAACCTACTTCTGCCGAGTTAACCCAAGTTCAGCTAGCAACCTGCCTAGAGTGTCAACCAACCTCTTCTACGAGTGGAGTGTCGTCTCTAACTTTCATAAGATCATGATACCATGCTGAAAGAGCCAATTATCTCCCCACCCATTTCGGGAACGACTGAATAAGCACCACTCACTTATGCAAAATCCACCTCTAGGCATAAAACCACATTCGAACCAGATGGATTAGAAATCTCCAACACGCTTCATGAGCCTCATGATAGCTTGTCTATATAAAAATATCCATTTCTTTAAAAAAAATTAGTCATGATTTATATCATTCACAACTTTCTAGCTCTCCCACTTTTTACCTCTTACAAAACTCTTCTCTTACTTGAGCATAATAATGCTCATCCCAAATAAAACATATTCTGATATCTTTATTTGCAGCTCAATTAGGCTATCTACTCAGTTAAACGTCCGAATTGTCTGCCACGATAGGTCGAGCAACATCAAATACTTTAACTACTTTGAACATTGTTTTGTTCACAGCAATGGCAGCGGCAAGGGCGATGGCAGAGTGGGTGGTAGAAAGGCCGATTGATTGCAAATTCCACCTTAATATTGATGGCCTGTCAAATCATCAGATACAGCGGTATATCCGAACTTGAAGGCAGGGGATATTTGTAAAAATAAATACAAAAAAATGGTTAAAATTCATAAATGCATGAAGGCCCAAGGGATGGCTGAGCAGAAAAATGAAAAATCCCAACCACCATGTTTCATTGCCTCCCCCACGATAATTTTTTTCAAATGGATAGAAATCATAGAATCGCAAAAAAGGGCTTTATAGAAAGTGTACCCATGAAAGAAATGCTCTGTTGGTGATATATGTTGAGAGAGAGAAAGAGGGTACTAAATGAATTAATAAGGTAAAAAACATGTGTAAAATTTTATTATTTACACCAAGCAAAAGCAAAAGAAGAGATCTAGAGATACGTCTAAGAACACATGGATATGGACCTGGACATCAAGTACTCTAAAAAAAGAAAAAAAAAAAAAAGAGAATAAACAGAAACCAGCTGAGCTGCATCTCTACCTACAGTGCAAAAGCTACAAACTGGTTCTTCCCAAAACTTCTCCTTCAAAACAAAAAAGGTGAAAGCAGAAACCCCACCAAAGGGGGTTATATAGTGGAGGTAGGTGTTAGGAGACTCCGGGGACGTATCTGTCTTTCTCCAAAGCATCCCTCAGGTAAAATCTCCTCAAGAAGGACTAGGACGACTAGGACGAGAATTTGGGTCCGCTAAAATCTACAATAGGGTCTAGGCTTGTTTCTCCAAATCTTTGGAATTTATGAACGTGCCGTGGAAACCGTAAGGAACGCGAGAAGGTAGCTTGACTGAGGCTTCCAACTGTAAATTCATGGCGTTTACTATTACAAGCTCTGATTTTGACGTCTTCTCGTCGTGCATGAAAGCCAGTATGTACCCATCATCTTCTCTCTCTGAGTTAGGGTGCCTCAGCACGAAGAATGGCTCGCCACCGTAGCACAGGTCTCCATACAAGAATTTGCTCACTTCCCCGGTGGTGAGGTCTACCTTGGCGAAGCCGGAAACCCTCGGCCATGGCTCGGCAATTGCTAGATAAGCGAACTGGCTCTTCCTCCCCAACCGATTCCGGTTCACCATCCCGGCTTCCAAGTTCAATTGGTCAGAAACAGAGATGATGGGTCGCCGCGTCGACTTACCAGTCTTCAAGTTGAGTCGAATCTCTGAAAGGACGCTCTTCAGACCCTCTTCGCATTCGTTGAATATGGAGTCCGGTGGGGTCATGCAGGAACCGATGACGACGACCTCGTCTGTCTCGGGCTCTTCCCAAGCGTTCCAGAGGTGGAAGCAGAAGCAATCAGGGACTTCCACCCATCTGATCCCTGAAGCGTCGACGGCGTTCTTGTCCAAGATTCCAAACCTCGATATCTTGTTCTTATCGTAGACGACCGGAGAGCCTCCTCGGATCATCTCCTGGAGCTTGAACACCACTTGCTGATCGGGTATAACCACGAACCTTTCGGTGATCGCGAAGTCGTGCATCATGGTGGGCTCAGTGACAGGAATCTCAACGTCCGGTGACTTCTGGCCATCTGGGGAGAAGCTGAAGTACTTGAGGTATGGCTTCTGGATGACATCGTAGCTGAGAGCGAAGAGCTTCCCCGAAACTGGGTCGAGCTTTGGGTGAGCAATCATTGCGGAGCAGAGCTGGCCGTTGAAGTCGTAACGGCCAACTGTCTCGAGGTCGCCGGAGGCAGTCACACGCACATGGTAAGGCAAGTCGTCCTCGGACATGGCAAGAAGGTGGCCGTTGAAGTAGACTAGGCCGGCGTTGGCGACTCCGGTGCCGTGAGTATGATCGACAAGCCCAAAGAGTCCTCTGGCGTAGAAAAGAAGGAGACGAGCAATACCAAAGTGGCCGTGAAGTTCACCAATGGCTTTGGGGAAGACAGGGCGGCCAAGGGCTCTTTCCTGAACCAGACGCTGGGTTTCAGTGAAGCGGCAAGCATAGCTTGCTGAGCCGTCTTCGATACGAACAGCGTGAACCATACCGTCTCCGTCGAAGAAATGGTGGCCGGCGACTGGCTCGAACAGAGGATTGGCGCCGTTACGGACGTAAACACCCTGAATGCAATCGGGGATACGGCCGGACACGGGAAGGGAATGGCGAACGGGTTGTTCAAGTACTGGTGCGAAATTGCCGGCGATTTGAACAGCTGGGTCAGCTGTCTTGGGTAGAGGGTGGTGGCGCTCGCGGGATACCAGAGCGGCCTCGACGGCATCCAAAGCAATGGCCGCAGCCCGTTGGAGTAGATTCCATTGTGGAGCTGAAGGGTTGGTGGTGGTGGGGGTGGAGACCGAATCGTCCTCCTTGGTTTTGGGTTTGGTTTTGAGCTTGGGGAGAGGAGTAGTAATAGTGGTAGCGGCAGAGGTCGTTGTTGGTTGGAAGGTCGAGGTCTGCTTCGGGAAATGGAGCACTGAAGGCGTCGTCTGGAGAGAGCAATGGAGCTGGGCTCTTCTGTTGGGCTTCTTTAAGATTATGGACTTGGAACTGTAGCCCAAATCCATCAATGGAGAAGGCTGAACTAAGTTGGAATTAACAAATGTACTAGATGTGACGGAAGCAGCAGCAGAAGCCATACTCATTGTTTTTGAGGTCTTGGGATTCACAGTGTAAAGAGAGTGGTAGACTGGCAGTAGAAGTGAGAGTAGTAATGAATGGTTTGTTTTTGGTGTAGTGATATTGTGAGATGGAGATTTTGATGCTTTTGGTTTGGGTGTTGGAGGAGAGAGAGAGATGGAGATTTGAGTGAGTGAGCAAAGAGAGGAGAGGTGAGTTGAGGAGGGAAGTTGAGAGGTTTATATAGAGATGGGGTGAGGGGGGTGGACATAAGAGAGGAAGTCCACCACAACTTCTAAGGTAAGACCACCACGTGGAGGATATTGGAAAAACACAGCAATTTTGACATTATAAGGATTAGAAAGAGGTTGGAGCAAGCCAAAGCTCCTTAGAAGTTTGACACGACCACCTCCCCCGGCCCACCCTTTTCTCTCTCTTTAAAAACAATTATGAAGGAGTCTTTAGACATATATTAGGGAAGGTTCCTTGATTTGTGAACCACCACACATGGCACATAATAACATTTGAGATGTTTGAACAAAAAGCACATAATTGATTAATGATAAAAATAAAACCAAAAAATGTTTCCCCTCCCACACCATATGGTAAACCATAGTCCTTTTCTCGCTTCTCCCCGCGTTCCCTCCTCTAATTTAGGTCATCTCACCCACGTGGCTCTCTTCTCTACTCTCACCTGAAATCTAGGTCACATCACTGCCCCACACGTTTGCTCACAAAACACACATTCTCTCACTCTCTCTCTCTCTCTCTAAAAGTTACCCTTCTTCTCAGATGAAATCTTTGATGTTTATACATATGCAGCATATGCCATAAGTAAAATAAAAAACATAAATATGTCCCAGGAATTTTTTGGTAGAATTTCAGGATTAATCCATAAAGGTGAAAAGATTTTAGATTTAGATTAAATTATTAGACTTAATGATATATGGAGATAATGCATTTTTTTAATTGATACATACATGTGACTGAAGGGTATTAGATATCAGACTCAGATATTTATTTTTTTGTTTATAGATAAACCAGCTAGATGGGACCATATCTCCTACCTAGAATTTATTGCTATTTCTTCTTAATAATAAACTTAAGATATTTTAATTGACTATTACTTGCTATTCCAAGAAAAAGGGGATAGTCTAGTCTAGTTGATAATAACATTTGAATATATAGGTCCTTCTTCTGAGGCCCAGATTATAGGATACATGTTAGGAAGTAGATGTGAGAATACTCAATTTAGTTATATATTTAACATCTGAGATAATAACATGATGCCAGATGATTGTCACTTTCTTGACCTTTCATCACAGGGCAAGCTAAAATTTTGAGCACTAGCTAAAACTGTAATAAAAGCTTGGTTACTCATTGCTTATAGACTTGCATGTACAATTTAGTTGTGCACTTTTTAATTTTTTTTTCAAACAAACCTTAGGATTAATTACAGTGAGCAACCTACTTAGAAAGAGAATGAATATGGCAGTTAATTATTTATAATCATGCAAAACAAGGAAGAAGACCCACAGAGAACCTAAGTTGTTGACACCAACTTTTAGAATTTTATTCAACTAATAAGTGAACTTTGATCTCTAGTAAAATCCACTGTTCATTACTTGTTGGTATTATGGTAAAATCTCGGATTGTCAAGCGTGAGAATGCGGGTTCGAGTATGAGAACAGTAATTTTATGTAAACAAAAAAAAAACAAAAAAAAGAACCCTATCCAGTCCACCCCTCGCAAGATAACTGTGACCAACATTGCGTAATAGCCTTTTTTTTGATATATAAGAAAAAAAAAAAAAAAAGAAAGAGGATAGTTCATCTCAATGAATTATTGCGGAATTTCTTAATAAATTTCCCCAAACTTTCTGGTTCTCAGTTATTTTCTATCAAAACAAATACAAATAATGTATTACACCTCTTTTAGGGGGCATGTGATGTTGAGGTTCCCTAATAAACAGCAAATTTCAACCTGTTCACACTGTTGTTGTTAGCATATCTCTTGCTTCAAGATTTCTTCTTTAACAAAATGTTGAGTTTTTTATGCCTCTTCTTCTTTTTAGGTAAGGATTCTTTATTATCCCCTATCACTTAAGACTAGTTTAGTATGAGAGGGTCTCAACTCCCAATCATCAGCTAACAAACATATCCCCCTTTTTCCATTTTATTATATACAGTATATTTTAATTCATTTATACATACCACTGTACCAGGCTGAGTCTAGTGTCATGGATGACTCTCGACCACAGTTTGGGATGGGAAGAACATTTAGCATTTAATCTATTCAACCCAAAAGACGTGTAATGGCAATGCCCCTTTTGATCCAGGCCGTTCAATCCCACCTCTTGAACCAATCTCACATTCTAAAATCTATCCACGTGTATGCGCGCAATGCAATGACACACTTGGCAATCAGATCCTTTATTTTTATTTGAAAATTAATGGTTAGTCGGGTGGCATTGTTATTTGCTAATAGTCTAAGCAATAATGCACAAACTTCCTAGTAGTCCATCCTTCTTGCTTATTCCTTTTAAATTTCATTGTGAATTAGGCTTTGTTTAATGCTTCTTGTTTGAATAATTGTTTAGCTTTAATTAAGCCATAGCTTTTCCCAAGAAATGAAACAAGAATCCTAGAAATGGCTAGAAAATCCATACACATATTTGACAAGATTCTTTTACCTCTAATTTGATTGCCCAATGCCAAGTCTAGCTTAGCTAGACTTGTCCTTGCTTGTCCTCAGCACCAAGTACTGTCTAACTCAGCCAATTGCACTTGCTTCTGGGGTCACCACTTCTTGAAAAGCAATTGATGGAAGGTCTGAGTTATAGATAACTCATCAGGACACAAGATGTGGAATTGGCCCTGACTTCAGAGTTTGTTTCCCAAAAGGCCGAGGAATATTCAGACGAGAGAAGTGCCATCCAGTTGCCCAGAGAGGTCCAATTGGGAGAGTAATCACCCTGAACAAACATGTCAGCAGCTTGGTAGCCAGCCCTACTGCTTTTGTTTCTCATTGGCTCTAAATTGCTTAGTTTCAACATTTCCAGCCAATTTAGGTGGTGATGAAAACATAAAAAATTAGACATCTTATTCAGTGCAAACTTCCTCTGAACAATCAATAACATTAGACAAGACATTTCCCTAAAAAGTTACCTCAGGCTAGGGCTGCTGAGTTGGTCTTCCAAGTGGCTTCACGTCCCACAAATATAAGGCCACTAGGATGTTGGCTGCATTCTGTACATCGTACATTGAAATGAGATCTTAGATATCTTTCTTTCTCTTGATTTCTCCCTTTTCATCTCCTCATGGATATATATGTATCAGTTGGCGAAAGATAGAGCTAAAAAGTATTAAACTTTGTCAAAAGGTCAAGTAACTTTGGCAGTAGAAAAAACAGAAGAAAGACAAGAAACATCAAATCCAAAAATCCTGCTGGTTTTTACTTTCTAAGAACAAGCCATGAAACCAAGCGGTTTTGGCATAATCTATGGGAGGCAATAAGTCTCATCAGCATCTGTGAGTCACGAGGCTAATCACAAGAATTATCACATGTTCTGGGACAGGAAATGGTTTATTTATTACCCTGTTAACATGGGCTGTGCGATTCTTATTTTAATTATTAGTTAGTTAAGACTCTGAACTTCTGATACTGTGAGGATCCAGAAGTTGGTTATCGACGTTAGTAACAGTTGGGCACATGAGATGTGCAGAGATTGATCTATATACATATTATATACACTACATGGACAATTAATTTAGTAACATGTGATGATTGATGAATGCAGAAATAAATAAGGGTCTGGTTCAGTGGTTCTTCTAAAATTTATTTGTTGAACTGAGTGAGTTTGGAGAGTCACTATTATTATTATGTTATAAGTGAATTGAGATATCAGATTTGAATAACATGGGTTGCAGCTTAAAGGAGTACAAATTTATGCTTAATTTATATAGGGAGATGTGTAGAACTTAAAAGAAATGCATTAACATCTCCAACTTTGTCTTAAACACTTGCTAATCATAGAGTTCTGAATTATGCAAAGGCATTTAAGCAACATTATTGCTACTGTCAGGACTGCGCAAAACAAGGGTTGGATCCATAGAATGCTCTTGAAATAATGAATTTAAGAAAGAATAAGGGTGAAGAACATAGAGAAGATCAGACATAATTTAATTAATCAAGGAAAGCTTATTAAGAAACACCAAAGCATATGGGTTTTCATTTTGGATGCCTGCTTGATCATACCAATGATAAATCAGTCAATGGCCCCATGTGTGACACGTGCAAGGGGATCCCTTGCATATGGGGGCTTCAGGTATCGGCTCTCATTTGGCCACGTCTGCACATGGTGGCACATGCACATCTCCCCCTTCTTCCCCATGGTTGCCCCAGACCTGATCTCCCAAATCATTGAGTCAAATGGAAGGAGAGCATCCTATGGAAAATTAAATTTTTGTTTTTCCAAGCCCTCTAGCTAGTTGTTTCCTCCAATGGGGTATTTGTTTGAATTGAATGATCAGGCAAATTTAAATTTCAAATTCTAGGTCTATTTTCAGCTCTTCTAAATACATCTTTTATTAATTCCCAATACCCAACAATCAAATAAATTATATTAATTACCAAAAACAAACAATCAAATGGAGTATAATGTATTAGAATTAATGGGTATATAAATCATTTGGTCCTCTTCCTTCCACAACCCGTTTGATTGGCTCATTTTCTTCTTGTTATTATAGTATTAATATTTTAATTTCTTTATTATTTAATTTGGCTCATAAATTATGCATTGGGAAAGGTGTCCAACCATCATGTGTATCACCAAAATAATAAATGGGGGATTCCCTAACCAACCAATCTCACAAGAAAAACTACCAACTGCCAGAACCCACTAAGCTAATAGTGGCACAGAACCCAAGCATGTGTTAGTAATAGTTGTAGTAAGCTTGTTTTCTGTTTGAAAACAGGAGGGCTACAATGTTCAAGTAAACAGCAGCCTCTCTCTTGCTGGTCATGCCTTCTGATACTTTTGCTCTCCTTGTAAAGAGAACCAATCCCTTTCTTCAGAGAAATAAAGGGAGCACTGCAACAAAAACTCTTGAAATTAAATTTAAATCGTTTCTTTTAAGTAAAACATGATAATAAGCCAATTTTTATGCCTAATGAAGTCAAACATTGATGAGAATATACATGGAACTTGAGGATGGAATAAGTCTAGTGATTTGAATAAGTAGATCTAGCTAGGTCCATCTAATGTTGTATTTGATAACTTGCACATGGAAGACATAGCTTCTGGGAAGAATGTGAGGTGGGTGGACATATCACTGAAGGTGTCCCTTCAGTATCCAAAGAATTGTGGAAATTGAATCAACAGCCTTGACAAAGGAAGAAAAACTAAAGGGTCCTGTTGCAAGCACAAATTTCATTTGTTTCTCAAGTTTAGACTAGCTAGAATAATAAAGCCCCATGAAACCCACTAATCTCCTTGTATGGCTAAGGAATCACGCATTCTATAAATACAAGAGTTTTGCACGCTACTCTTAACTCAGACTCTTACTTTTTCAACCTAATGAAGCTTGAAGACAAGTCATATCTCCATTTTGTGTCAAAGGAAATTTGACCATACCAAAAAGAAAGGTTCTAAATTAGAAGTTCCCCAGCATTACTGAAATTCCTTTTTCTCTCCTTGAATTATTCTACCAAGAGTTCCACAAGCATAGGAGTCTCAGTTTTATGTTACAGAGGGACTTACCACTTTCACATACAGACAATCTGATTCATCTAATAGTTTCATTTAGACTGTCAAAATAATTCTGTTGCTGACTTCATAGTGAATCCCTCATGACTTAGATTATTAATTTGTGGAAAGAAAAAAAAAAAGTTACAGCAGTTTAATCTAAACCATATATACTTCTTAGGACTGATGGAAGTTAACTTGTAACAAAATTCTAATGACATTGATAACCCCAGAAGTCTGACCACTTAAACCTATAAAACGTTCAACCAAAAAGAAGAAAAGAAAAAAATAACAAATCATATTCCACTTTTGATGTAGTTGAGGATTTTCTTAGGCAAGAAAATCCACCATAGCTCTCTTATAATAGTGGGTTTTTACTTGACTAAGATGATGTATGTATTCTTTGCTTCCAGAACTACTACGTCCTTGCCTCCTTGGGCATGTAGAGCATAAAAAATATCACTAGCTCCATGAAATTATAGCACTTTCTATCACTCACATGCATTGTTTTTTCTCTCCTATTTTCTATCAAACCAAACACAGCCTAAGAGCGTTTCAACTTTAGCTAGCATACTGCTTAATTAATTTCTATTAAGAGCACAGACGTTTAACATGTTGAAGTCAAAATATAGAAAACTGCGATCTTTTCCTAGTTGCAATTCTTGTCAGGGTTTTTTGTCAGCTAGCTTCTTAATTAGACAGATAGATAGATAAATCCATGGCTATCTCTCTCATCATCTGTATCCTGGTGACTTGATCACCAAGTGGCTGCATTCGATTCTTTGGCCATGTCCTCATCATGCATGGCACTCCAATGGTTGATATGAATCATAATACATACAAAACCCATTGTTTCCATAATAAGAGAAAAGACAAGTTGCTTCTAGCCCTCTCCTACTTCACCTTCTTTAGGTGGCAATGCTTTTAGCTGGCAAATCGTCAGAGCCACTATGGTCCCTTGGTCACTTGCCCACTGATGGAATCCATTGCCAACCACTTGAAAAGCTGTCTTTCCCCTATTTAATCTGATTCGTTTCCTCATACAGAGGTTTGGATAATGAATGTTAACTAACCCCTAATTGCTATTCATGTATAAAGGTAATTACCCTTTTTAAATCGCTTTGTCACCTCAAATATATATTCACCTAAAAGTGATTCCCAAATCAAGAACTCTGCCAAATTAGGTGAAGAAAACAAGGTTTAGTGACCCACAGAAGTGAAGAGAAAGTTGAGAAACAGACCCATAAAGACTAAAGCTGTGTGTGTGAGAGAGAGAGAGAGCGAGAGCCAAGAATTACAGAGTGGAGGGGAAATGAAGTCAACATGGAGATGGATTATTGACGTAATGTGATGTTCCGGTAATAAAATCTGTTCCAGCAGTTCAATTGGAAGTGGACTCTTGTGATGTGTGTCGTATACAATAGGGGAGGGAAGGGAAGAGAAAAGCTGCCACTGAGTCACTGACACATCTCATCACATCAAACTCAAAAGGGGAGGGAGGGGGGAGTGATAAAATTTCAAAAATACAAATAAAGAAAACTTGGGCAATTTCGACGGTTATTACCGGCCAAATTTGCTTCCACGAGAGGCCCTTTCCTTGTCGGATTTTTGTCTGGGGACCCACATGACCATACACTCATTTGGAGCCCACAAGAGTAGATGTGGACAGTGGGCTTTTCTCTTGGTGACACATTGACATTGTACAGTCTTTCAATTGAAAGTGAGGAGAATAATAATGGTCACTCAGCAACCCAACCCATGTGTCCATGTAAATATGCCTAGACATATTATTTTTTAACTCTTACCTGATCTTACTTTTGGGTTAGTTTTCAATTTTATTTTATTTATTTTTTTAATTTCTCATGTCTCGACTAGGCCTTGTCTTTTCTGATTAACGATGAACCGCCATTAACAGACAAGCCCAGCACACAGTTTGAGTAATTAACCATTTTCTTCTAGGAGCTTCAGAGTTCAGACAACCAACCGCAAATAATTCCTCTTTGATTCATCACAATACAACACTTTCTTGTCTACCCATGCCTCTTGCGGGGACAGTTCCAAGTCCATTTTTTACCGAAACTCAACAAACAGTTGTTCTTGTTTGAGAAAGAACCCATTTATTATTCTTCTTCCTTTACTATGGTTTTTTTTTTTTGATCCAAGAATGACTAGAAACAGGGTCAAACCACCGCCAGGCAGTGGCGGAAAAGGGAATTAGTAATATCAACCATTCCCACAATGTCCCACCTTCTTCCTTTTCTATCATGCAATAATAGTAAATATTTACCAACCGAGTAACTAATCCCAACCCAATCAATTTTATAGATCAATTGATAAAAAAAAATCAATTTCATGGAAAAATGTTGTAATCAACTCAATAGAATTGGGGTAAACTCCAAAACCCCTGGGGTGTGTCACTTTATTGTATAAACTATCAAAAGTTGCAGAGATTCCCCACGAACTTTTATGAGTGTATAGAAAAAAAAGCTCCTCCGTTGGGAAAATGGGTGGAAAATAGACATGTATGTAACATTTGGTTTATTGAAATTTTAATATATCCAAGTTACCCTGGTTTTTTTTGTTTTGATGGATTTCAGAACAAAAGCCCACCATACGTGTCAAACAAGCAGGGTTAATTCGGCCATTTTGCTTTTGAAATTTACAACTTTTGATAGCTTAGGTAGTAAAGTGGCCTAGCACACTCCCATAGTATAGGAGGAGTGTTACCTAAGGTTTAAAATATCAATACAGGCTGATACGCAGGTAGGGGCGGGTAGGGGTGTATCAATTTATATCGAAGCTCGCTCCCCTCCCCCCACCCTTTTTTTATTTTTCTCTTTGAAACTGGTTCAGAGGGGTCGATTTAAGATTGATCTACCCCGCAAACCAGGTCAGACCCCAATACAACCCCTATAAGGGTGTATCCTTAAGCCACTGATACACCCAATTAATATTTAGAGGTCATTTGAAAACAGCTGAAGTTTCTGAACTGACTGAATGAAAGTACCAGAGCCTGTTGGTAAAGTCTCTAGTTGGCTGTGGAGGAGACCTGGGATTGAGTCCTGCCTTCACCCAGGTTTTTTTTTTCTTTTTTTGGGTGGGGTGGGGTTACCCCTGAATGACTCACCTTGTCTTTCAATGGATAAAAATCATCAAGTGCATAACAATCTACCAAACTTCAGCCTCTCAGTCATTGAGGAGTCCACAACCTCCTTAAAAAACTTATTCACCAAAAGATAAAGCAATAAAGTTTTCAACTCAGCCACTTCATTAGTTATGAACTCTTACCACCCTTTTCTTTAATTGGCTGAATGAAACATTCTTGAAATATTCTTAACGTGTACAATGATTACCATGTTGATGCAATCTTAATCTCCAAAGGGTAATGATGACGTGGCTTACTCGACACCGATATCACATATGTCAAGTTAAACCACACACAAGCAAGTTGGTGTGATGAGAGAGTAGACAAGATTACTTGTGGTGCCACTATGCTAAGCCAAATTTTTTCACACATATACTTATTATAGATGTTAAGGATAACTACTAGTACTACTACTACATGTAATGTGTCATCATGGACAACAAGTGCCACCACCTCATGGAGTCATGGGTGGACATTCTTAGATGCTTACGTCACAATTCTACTATTACTAGTAACAAAGAATAAACAAAGAAGAGAGATGCGGGCAAGCAAAAGAAAGCGGCTCCCATCCCCTGGTTTCCCCCTTAAACTAGGTTGTTGGTTGACATGTAAATAGAAAGACTCCATGAGTGGTCTCTGGTCTCTTTACCATCCATTCAAAAGCAAATGCCAATTAAAACACAATAAAAATGAGAAAAAGGAGGCAGAAGGAGGAGACAGTTGAAACTCTTATTGCTGAATGTTGGACTATTTGTGGATTGTTGAAGAATTCTACTGTCATGGGGCTTGTTTAGCTTTATCCCTGTGCCAAGGCATTGGTTGGAGGCTACTATTTGGGTGGGAATTATATGCATGAATATGTATTATTGAAGCAGAAATAATTTATCACTTGTTCTTTAAACCCAGTCATCAATATTGGGATTCTCAGCAAGACTAATTATCAAAATATTTTAGAAAGGAAAAAAAATTCTTTCCACACCTCAAATATGAAATTAGGTCAAATTATGGGCATTAAAATGGTGGCTAGAATTCCGTCAGAATTGCCCATTTTGTACCATGATATATGCATCCCAATCACGGTTGGAAGTTCACAAAAAAAGAAAAAAAGCACATTCTATACCCATACGAACCAGGTGTTCACATTTGCTACAATATCATATTCAAAGTTTCTCTAATTCAACTGGTCAATAAATTATCTAGTAGGACTACAAACTGTAACCATTTGTCCAAATTTGATCAGTTTATAATTGGATCATATATGACCCCATTCTTTTCCAATCTGATAAAATTCATTTCAATTGGGTTTTAATGTTGTGTTTTTACGAAATTGTCATGAGCTCAAAATTCATACAAACATTTTTTAATTCATTTTAATAATAAAATGTAATATCAAAGTTATTTTTAGTTCATAATATTTTGATCATTTCATTTTAATTTATTAATACTATTCAATACCCAATTACAATCTGATTTGGATTTCAAGCTGATATCAATCTCATTGAGAAGATCCTATCCAAATTCGAAATATAAATGAATCAAATTAAAATCTACCTATATTGATTCGATTGAATCCATTTGTAGCCCTATCACCTAACTTCTCTCACATGCTATATGCATGGATGCAAAAATTCCAAAGTCTCCCCTAGCCAATGCCAAAGAATTTTCCGAATTTTGCTTACAACTTACCTACCTTTTCTGCTTTTCTAAACTTCTGTTCTCAGTTTTTTTGACAGAGATAAAGCCTAACTTCTCATCTGAAAGGAATAAAAATAAAAATTGAAGATCTTCCACGCAGACAACACACATTATTTCTTTTTCTATTTTAAATCCATGCTGATGCTATGGTTTGAAATACTAGTCGACAAATCTTTAAGATTATGACTTCCTATGAGATCATTGAACTCCAGTATTTTAATAAAGAATAAAATAATTATTTAAAGGATTTTCAAATTTTTATATTTAAATTATTTTTAAAATAGAATAAGAAGAATAACAATCTTAACAACCTAACGGAACAGTTGATAACGGATAACAGCTGTCACAATGTCAGTTGAGAGACAGAGAGAGACGAAAAAGATAGGACGAGCCAGGAGGGGAGGGGGGGTTCTACAACGTCCCAGTCCAACGTCTTTTTAAAGTTTAAAGTGCTTTTGAAAGGCCAGGCCGATAATCTGATTCCACGTGCGCAGAGGAATCTCTGGAACACCTGCGCACGCGCTTAAAGAAGCAGCCAGCACGGAGATTCTGCCACGTGTCCACGCGGAATTTTGACTGGGTTCGAAGTTGGATCCCCCTGAGTCTCCTTGATAGAGGAATTTGAGCTTGGCAAAGTGGGCCCCACGTCGTCAAGTCTGCTCCATGGGAGGTCTTTTGGTTTTGGGCCAGCTGAACTGACCGACCACGCCATCACCTTTAGTTAGGTTTTGGCGTGTTTGGCAAATAAAGGTGGAGGGAGAGCCTCACTCCACTCCCTTACCCATGAATTACAACATTCTTTCTGCTCTGAACCATGGCTACGTGTCGTCCTACCATTTCCCTACTAGAACATTCACTTTCTCACGCCACTGACTTTGTCAATTTCCAGTGTCATCTTTCATAATGGTGTCTAGCTATATCCGGGTCGGGTCGACCATATCGGATATATACCCATTTTCAAGACCCAATAAAAGCATCATCTGATCCTCAAAACACTCATACACATGGCTTGTCTGTACACCCAAAAGCCTTGTCCCAACAACCCCCAATTATCCAAGTATTGGTGATATGAACTTTTCCTGATATTTGTGTTTCTTCTACCTAGACCTTGCTTTTTTGGAGCATTGTGATATGACTCCATTGTGTCCAAAGCCTAAGTAGTGAAGCACTCACTTGTCCTTAGAAGAGGGCAAGTCAAAAACCCCTCGAGAGACTTGGTCTTATCCACCCTTAGTCTTAGAAAAGATAATAAAGGATGATTTAATTTATTAGTTATCCCAACTCCTATAATTTAACTATATGAAAATTAAATTAAATTTAATTTAACTATATATATGACGCAAAAAAAACTATGACACATAATGCCCTAAAGTGATATTTACAAAGTGATTAGGCTTTACATATTGTAATATTTACAAAGTGATACGTGGTTTATTTACCAACAACATGCTGCTCTAGAAATAGGCCCTGTAAGGGTTATAAGTTGGCATTTCACTAAGGTCTCCATATGTTTTTCGATTATGAGGGGAGGGGATGTTAGATAGTATATGCCCTTAGCTTCAATCAGATTTATATTGACATTAGTATATTTTTGTGAAATTATCCTTTAAATTATACATTTATGAGACTCACGTTAGTTTAGAATGTTCTTAGCCATTGGATAGACTTGGGGAGTTTATTCTGCTAAGACTGACATTAATGTGCTACCAAAGAACTTAGGCAACTTGTCTTAGCTACTAGGGTTAGACCTGAAGCACATGTAGTGTATGTTTGGATGAAACACTAAACCTGGACCATTTCCCAGTTATGCCATAAACTTTGGAGATTGATGGGAAAAACTAAAATGTTACACAATCCCAAGACTTGATTATAGTGATACTATGCTAACTATTGGATTGAGTTGTCTTTGATATGCCAATCATTGACATCCATCAAGGGTCAAAACCTAAGTATATTAGGATTGTCTGAGAATTCATTTGAGTGGGTGATCATAGTGATAAGATCAACCCCTTTGTCAGACAAAGTGAATGATAGGACTTACACATTCTTTAATCATTATGGGCCAAGAAGTTTAAGTGTAAGAGACCATTAAGGGTTTATCTTACTTAAGTCCATTATCCTTGGGTCTTCATAGGATGAATGAATTCAATGATCATTTAGGTGTAAATGTTGGGCCCATATTGAGGCCATAGTGATGTGCTCAGGGGTTCACTATGTTTAGTAGTAAAATTGGCCAAGCCTTTTCATAGAGGCTGGGCTAAACTCATGTGAACTTATGTGAGGTCATTGTGGAGTTTTACGCCATACAAATCAAGCTTAAGTTGGCCATGCAACATTTTGGATCATGAGCTTTTGAAGGAAATGGGTCTAAGGCCCATAATTAAAAAGATTAAGTAAACTGTCACATGACAACTTTCTTTAAGTCAAATCTAGGCTTGGAAATGGGTATGAAGCACCTATCCTCTTAAGAGGATAATGCTTATTTCTTAATAGAGTCATGATCCAAATTAAATTTGGATAATCTCCTAATTTGATTAGGAGAGTGCTCCATAAGGAGATAAAAGAAGAAGATGGTGAACCAGAATAAAATGCCACTCTCTTTTGTTCTCTTTTGTCTTCCAAGAAACACTATCACAACCTAGGCTTTCAAGGATTGATAGATATCAGTTTTCTTTTGATTTTTGCAAGAAAAATTCAGAGGAATTTCAGTCTCACCTTTCCCAGTTCGACCCAAGCAGTTGGGTTGCAGTTTTGCTTAAAACTATGTTATTGAATCAGCTTCACCTATACACTGCGCCATCTTCAGTGTAGGTTAGTTTTAGGACCGGTTTGGGCATGAACTTCCACCTTGAGATCTGCATTTGTGTATGTGTATCATGTATATATCACCCTCTTTGTTTGGTTCTAAATGTGGTTTGATTCAGTGCAAGACTAATCTTGAAAAATGTAGTTTTTCAAAACATAAGGAATTCGATTCTCGGAAGGATTAGAAAATTTTTAAAATTTCACCCAACCATCTAGTATTGTTCAGCCATCCATATGATGGATCCTAACCCTTGCAATAGGGGAGGGAGACGGGGAGTTAGTCAATGGGTTTGTGGTTCTCATTAATTGTTTTTTTTCATGTTCATGTACAACCTATGGAAAAATAGATATCATTTATTTGGTAAGCGATAATCATCTCCCAAGTGAATAAATAATTCGTCCACTTGGGGGAAAAGTTGACACAATTTATTAGGATAACTGTGCTCATTTTAATAATGATTTTTTATGGATAAAAGAGTCATTCCTATAATTTACTTGACATGGATAAAAACTTAAACTGTTAACTTGAACGGTTCAAATGTTTGATCCTCATCATCCCATTATAATTAATTAAATTTTAGCCCATGGCATGGGGTGATTTTGATCTTCTTCTCATTCGTATAACATTGTTCTTCAATACACATGGCAATACATCATCCAAGTGAACTTAATTTTGTTTCATATTTTTTTCTCCCACTGATCAACTTTAAGAAGGTTTAGCCACAATATGGGAGATCATCCCTCCAAACATATTGAGAATCAATTGCCAGGTCAAATATCCCTAAAAAGTGAACAATCTTATTTTGATCTTTTGACCTTGTAGTGAGTTCGGATGGGTTGATAGTTGTATACTTCTAGTGAGTTCGGATGAGCTGAAGGCAACATTTTACAGCAACCGCGCTGTAACATGTATTAGCCCCATTTAATGTTGAAATTAACGGAAGACAAGCTCCCCTTTTCGTTACTTTTATTTTATATTTAAATTAATTAAAAAACAAATGACCTCACTTCTCTTTCCTGTAAAGAGACAAAACCCTTTAAACCCTTTTTAACTTAATGTGAAAAACGTAGAGTTGAAGCTGATGCCGGCAACCGACGATTGACATCCGACATCCAGACGAAAAGTAGTACGGATGTCTGAATCCAATCCAATTTGTCAATTGAATCAACACCAAATCCTCTCATTTTTTGGTGACAAATCTTCTGAATCTATTTGAAAAAACAGAGAGTTGAAGCCAGCACCGAAGACTAGCAATCGATTTCCAACAATTGACAACCGACATCCGAAACCGAACGAAAAGCAACACAAACGTCTGAATCCAACCTTGTTTGTCAATATCAAGCCCTCTCATTTTTTTTTGTCATAAATCTTTCTCAAGCTAAGTTATTTATGGTGATTCTAGTACAACTTAGTTTCTATTGAAACCTAGGCCTAGAAACAATAAATCCAACTGTTGTCTTTGTCTTAAGAGAATAAAATCTGATTGAGAGAGAGCCATTACAGAGAGACCTAAAAATGATTAGAAAATAAAATCTGATTCACAGAGCCGAGAGACCTAAAAGTGATTAAAAATAAAATCTGATTCAGAGAACAAGCCATTACAGAGTGACTAAAAATTAAATCTGAGTCATTCAGAGAGCAAGCAATTACAGACAAAACAATCTAACCGTTGTCTTAGAGAGGTCCAACCATAGAAAACCTAATTCAAAAAATTAGAAACAGAGCCATATCTAATTCTTGAGCCCTAATTCTTTCCCTTTTACTCTCCCAGTCTTCTCTTTTTTTTTTCTTTATTTATTTTTGTTTGTCATTGTTCACACTTCACAAGAGTAGTAACAGTTTGCAATATTTAATTTTATATGATGGATTTGCTCCCATTGTTTAGCCACATGAGTGTTCTTGCTGAAGCAGGAAATGCATTTAACGGGGGAGGAGAAGTGGGGTTATTTGTTTTTTTAATTAACTTATATAGAAAGCAAAAGTAACGGAGAGGGGAGTTTCTCTTCTGTTAATTTCAAATATTAACACGGGTGCATACGTGTTACAACGCGGTTGGGTAACCAGCCCGCTTTGCAAAATATTGTCTTCAGCTCATGCGAACCCAGTTGTAGTGGAAAAATAAGAGCAGCCAAGGATGGAGATGATATAGTCAGATTGTGATGCCCAATAGGAAGAGGCCACATGGTCCAATGCTAGGGGATGGGAATTTCACTAAACTGTCGATCACGATGACTCTTAGTAATGGCTATCGATGAGCGGTAATTTAGTCCTCCAATGATATCATGATACATAGCATCTTGGAAGAATTGGCTGACACCTTATCACCACGTAAGCAGATCACCTCGGATACTTCAATAACCTTGGGGCCAACCCGATAAGCCAAACTACGGACAACTAGATGGGATCCTTGGCCGGTGTATGGTGCGATTTGCTTCCACCGGACTACCCCAGTCCCGACAAGATGCTAGGTTAGCACGAAAGTTAACCTTCTACTGACCTGATTTGAGTCCAGCTAGCGACCTGCCAGATCTCCCCCTTTGAGTGAGTTATAGCCTCCAACTTCTCTAGGATTGTAACGCTTGACCATTAGGCCCGACTATTCGCATTGTCTGCATCGGAGTTGACCTTATCCCTTTGTAAGGATAACATATCCAGCCGAGATATTTCCTTTGGACTTGTTGGGCGTGGTTTCTCGGGAATCTCGGCCACATTACTGGAAGCTCCTGGATCCTTATGCCTATACCTTCCTCAGATAATGTATGTGTGATTCAGCTCTCAGACTAGCTATCTTGCTCTCTATCTCTCTCCTAAAACTCTAGCTCGCTAACTTAAGCATCAAAGTACCCACCCCGAGTAAAGCAACCTGGACACTCTTACATCGTCTCTTTGCAAGTCTAGCCGGCGAACTAGCCACCTCAGCGTCCGAGTCACCTTCCAGAAGGGAGCAATCGGATCATACACTATCATTTGGCGCTGTCTGTGGGAAGATTGTATAAAGCCGTGATCTTACATCCACATCTCCAAATGGCATCTTTAAGCAACGCACCCATCAACAACTCAGTCACAGAGGGGCATGACCAGCTTGTGGTACACCCTAAAGTCCCCTCTGTAACTATTAAACAATTCACAATCCCCCTGGCCTTGCCAGGCATCCCTGTTATGCCAAACACCACCTTTCCCCTACACCAAGTGAATGTGCCTCTCCCTCTAGTTGAGCCCTCAGTGGTTCCTATTGGGATCGATGTACGCCAATTCAACGAGTTGGTGCAATACATCTAAGGAATGGACTTACAAATGAGGACGTGTGCAAAATGATTTCTACCCTGGTTTGGATGTAGCAACAACAACAACAACCGCATCAACAACAACAAAACCAAAATGCTGGCCACAATTTGAATGTTGAGATGAATCAGAATCAACAGCCCGCCAACCAGAATCAAAACCTAGTTCCTGGCCCTCCTCGTCACTTTGATGGCCAGAACTAGGTCCCGGTGGAAGAACTGAGTTGTCCCACAGTAGCAATTGGGACCGAGGCCACTAGCTCGACTGAAGGGTCCTGAAGGAGGCGCCATAGACGTACACACTATGCCACAGGAAGGAGCCACCTCACTCCAAATGCTAATGAAGAAGGGAGGAAACAAGATGAGAAAAAGGAAGTCAGCCAGATCGGCAACTCACTGGCTCAGTCCATGTCCCACACCTTGCCGTTGGCTACTGAGATCCTCATAGCCCCGCAACCCAAAGACTTCATATCCTCCAGTCTGGAATCCTATGACGGGACTATTAACCCCATCAATCATCTTGGTAGTTTTTAGGACCTGATGAAACTACATGGGGAAAATGATTCAAGCCTTTGTATGGCTTTCCCAACCACCTTCCGGGGCACAACTCGGATGTGGTACTTTGATTGGCTGCGGGATCAATAAGAAGTTGGAATCAATTCACTGACCTATTCACCATGCACTTTGCGACAAGTAAGAGGTTCCCAAAGTTGATGGCCTGCCTATTGAATGTTGTCTAGTGGTCAGATGAAAAGCTCCAAGACTACCTCAAAATATTCAACCTGAAGCACTTACAAATTCTTAATCTTGACCTGGCTGTCCAACTCACTACAACACTCAACAGCATTTGGCCTCGATGGAGGAGTTCCTTAACCAAACGGCCAAGTTTACAAATGCCGAAGAGGCGCTTGGATCCTGGTTAGAGTTGAACAACAAGCATAAGAGGACAAAAGAAGAGTTGGGGACCAATAAGCAACATAAAAAAAGCAAATCACCAAGACGCAACAGGTCTCCCCAGAACCGGCATAGCATATCACCACATAAAAGGTGGTCTCCTCGCCGAGGTATCCGATCTTTTGGATAACATTCACACACTCCCCCCGTCTAGAACAAAAACTACACCACACTAAATGCAAAAAGGGGGGAAATATTAATGCAAATAAAAATGGCCAAGTATGTCAGATGGCCACCTTGGATGAGAGGGGACCCTACTAATAGAAACCCCAACAATTACTACCACTTTCAACGGGACATCAGCCACAACATCGAGAACTGCCACAACCTTAAGGATGAAATCGAGGAGCTGATCCGCTGAGGATATCTGAAGCAGTTCATTAAAAGGGAAGATAGAAACCGACCTACAGAGCAACCCAGAGAAGGCCACATAGACACAACTCAGTCGAGTAGGGATCATAACAGAGACGGGGACTAGCCTCCCGATGACCCACCATCGGTAGACCGGCTCATTTGTGGTGTCATCAACATGATCACGGGTGGGTCCATAGTAGTAGGATGCACCACCTCAATGGGCTGGAATTCAGTCTGGGAGCTCGAGCATAGAGACGTGAAGAGGTAATTTACTTCATCACTGAGGATGACGTTCATAGGATATAGTATCCGCATGATGACACCATTGTAGTCAAGCTGCTGATAAATGACTTCGAGGTAAGACGAATTCTGGTTGACTTTGGAAGCTCGGATGACATCATCTTCTTGGAAGCATTCAAGCAGATGGATCTAGATAGAAAAGAGCTATAGCCAGCTGACCTTGCCTTGGTTGGCTTTAGCAAAGTAGTCCAACCCTTAGGGCAGGTGAGGGTGCTAGTGACAGCGGGCTCACCGCCAAATCAAAACAATTTGATGATGACTTCCTGGTGGTTGCGACCCCCTCACCCTACAATGCCATTTTGGGCCAACCTGTATTACATGCCCTCTGAGCGTTGCTATCAACCTATTATATGGCGATGAAAATCCTGACCTCTTACAGAGTAGAAGTGGTGTGAAGTGATCAACTTGAGTCTCACAAATGCTATGTGGCCACCCTAAAGGGCAAAGGAAAATAGGCCATCGACATTGATCTAGAGCCACCCCTAGAGAACACCAATGAGTGAGCTCGCCCCATGGAGGACCATCCTGGAGCTAGTATCAAATATTGATCCCGAGAAGACAGTGCAGATTGGGGCTTGCCTCACCAAACCATTGTGCTCTAATCTAGTAAGCTTTTTATTTATAAATTTATACATTTTTTGCTTGGTCGGTAGTAAAAATGCCCGACATAGATCCCTTTGTCATAACTCATAAATTAAATGTTGACTCTTTAGTTAGACCAGTCCGGTAAAGAAAAAGGAACCTTGCCTAAGAGAGGTGGAGGATAGTAGATGAGGAGGTTGGGAAGCTCCTCGCAGTAGACTTCGTTAGAGAGGTTAAATATCCAAGCTAGATTGCCAACCCATTGCTAGTGAAGAAAGCCAACAGCAAGTGGCACATGTGCATTGACTACACCAACCTCAACAAAGCCATTCCAAAGAATTGACCACTTGGTAGGCGCGACCTTGGGGTTCGGGCTGTTGAGTTTCATGGATGCATACTCTGTTTACAACCAAATCCAGATAGATGCAGCCAACGGAGAAAAAACAACATTTGTAATCGAACTGGGCTTGTACTATTATAAAGTTATGCCCTTTAGTTTAAAAAACGCTGGAGTGACCTTCCAATGCCTTGTGAACAAAATTTTTTCTGATTTAATTGGAAAGAAGATTGAAGCTTATGTTGATGATATGGTAGTAAAAAATCAATTCTCAAGTTATTTAATTTCTGACATGAACTGTGTTTTTAATATTTTGAGAAAATATAACATGAAACTCAGCTTGAACAAATGTGTCTTCGAGGTCACGTTGGGCAAATTCCTCGGGTACATAGTGGACTAACATGGAATCAAAGCCAAGTTGGACAAAATTGAGGCCATCCTAGATGTGCAACCTCCCAAGACAATAAAAGAAGTACAAAGGCTAACAAGTCAGATCACTGCCCTAAACTGGTTTATGTCTAAGTTGGCTAGGTGGTGCCTTCCATTCTTCAAAGCCATAAAGAAAAACCAAGACTTTGAGTGAACCGAAGAATGCCAACTCACTTTCCATGAGCTCAAGAGCTACCTCTGTTAATCACCTATGTTAACTAGGCTGGAACCAGGGACGAGCTCAAACTCTACCTCTCTGTGAGTGATGAGGTAGTCAGCTCAGTTCTTCTTCATGAAGTAGATAAGGTGCAATGACCTGTTTATTACATGGGAAAAGTCCTGTACGCCATAGATACTAAGTATCCAAACACAGAGAACCTAGCCTTTCTCACTGGTTCTAGCAGCCTGGAAATTGTGACCTTATTTTCAGGCCCACAGTGTAATAGTCTTGACTGATGGACCTCTTAGATAAGTCCTTCAAAAGCTTGAGGTCTCGGCAGACTAACAAAATGGGCAATTGAGCTCAGTGAGTTCAATATCTGGTTTGAGCCACGCCTAACAATTAAGGCTCAAATCCTAGCCAACTTCATTACCGTGTGTACGTTTAGCACGCCAACCGTTGAGGTTGCCGAGCTCGTGACCACCTCGGAGGCATCAGCCAATGTGACTCTTGTCCCAACCTGGGATGAGGAACCCTAGATCCTCCATGTGGACGGATCATCCAACCAGCGTGGAAGCGAGGCTGGACTAATCTTCTATAGACCTAGTGAGGTAAAGCTGGAGTATGCCCTCCGGTTCACATTTGGAGCCTTGAACAATGAAGTTGAATATGAGACGTTGATAGCCGGGGTTATCGCTGGCGAAAGAGGTCAGTGCAAAGCATTTCGTAGTGTGTAATGACTCACAATTGGTCATCAACCAAGTGAGTGGAGAGTATGAGACCCGGTAGCCTACCATGTCGGCCTACCTAGCCAAGGTTATAGAGCTTTTACCTAACTTCCACTCTTGGTACATCCAGCAGATCCCAAGGTCAGAGAACACCGAGGCCGATGCGCTCTTGAAGCTGACCAGTGGAACAAATTCCACGAAGAGAACAGTCTACATAGACGACTTACCATGCCCTGGTATAGAAAGGGTGGCAAAAGAGGTCACTTCCATTTTGGCAGCAGAGTCGAGCAAGATGGATTTGCTTGTTGACTATTTGTGCCACGATACCCTACTATCAAAGCGTAATGCAGCTCAGAGGGTAGAGCAGTAGTCAACTTGCTACGTAATCATAAGTGATCAGCTGTACCACAGGTCATTCACTCTCTCCTACCTGCGTTGCTTGCACCGATTTGAAGCGAACTAGGTTTTACGTGAGATCGATGAACATCTCTATGGGGGACACTTGGGGGGCAAGGCACTCACCCAAAAAACGCTGCGATAAGGCTATTATTGGCCCATGTTCAAAGCGGATGCACTAGAACTAGTTCAAAAATGTGATAAGTGTTAGTGGCACACCAACATACTACATCATCCTGCTGCCGACCTAAGGTACCTCACTAGCCCATGGCCCTTCGCTCAATGGGGAATAGATATCCTCGATCCCTTTCCACTTGTGACCGGGCAGAGGAGGTTCTTGGTCATTGTGGTTGATTACTTTATGAAGTGGGTGGAGGCTGAGCCACTGGTATCCATCACAGCTTGGATTGTGTATAACTTCTTCTAGAAGAGCATCGTCTATAGACTCAGACTCCCTAAGATATTGATCTCGGACAATGGGAAGTAGTTCGAGGATATCAAGTTCTAGAATTGGTACACCAAGGTGGGTATACAATAGAACTTCACCTCAGTAGCCCACTCCCAAGAAAATAGTTAGGATGAAGTGACGAACATGGCAATACTTCGTGGACTTAAATCTCGACTCTCTTGAGCTAAAGGTTCATGGGTGGATGAGATTCTCAGTGTCCTATGGGCCTACCGAACTACTATCAAGATGGAAACTAGGGAAACACATTTTAATCTAACATACGAGATTGAGGCTATAATTTCAACTAAGATCGAGGTGCCGACCTTGCAGTCCGAGACGTATGATAAGGAGGCCAATGAGGATGATCTGCGGACTAACTTCAACTTGGTGGAAGAGCTCTGTGACTTGACCTACATTCATACCATAGCATACCCACAGCGGGTAGCTTGGTACTATAACGCCCGAGTTAAGAGACGCCAATTTAGAGTTAGCGACCTAGTACTCAGGAAGGTTATGGTCCCTGAGCCTGGCGTAGGAAAGCTAGGTCCGAATTGGGAAGACCCCTATAGAGTTCTCAAAGTGATCGGTGAAGGCACGTATGGGCTCAAGACACTAGTAGGGAGGTAGGAACCTTGTGCATGGAATGTGGATAACCTAAGGAGGTATTACTTATGGAGAAGTTCAAAAGTTTAAAGCTACGTCTGTAAAGCTACTAGGTTTTACTAAGTATGAAGATAAGACCACCCACCCTGGCGATCTGGTCTAGCCGACCTATGAACACTTGGCTAAAATATGCATAAGGGGAAGCCAAACCACTATTTTCTTTAAGGCCCCCTATGCCAACCTCGAGACATGTCGGCAGTTCGATACCTCAACAATGTTTTGACTTATCCAAGATTACAAGTCTAGTCGCTTTGGCACCTAGGTAATTCATGCACATGGTCACCTTAGTAACATTGAAGGTTTTTGAGACGACCTATTTTCTAACAACTGAAAATACATGGTGGGGCATAGTATACATAGAAATTTGATTTCATTAAGAAAGAGAAGAGTACTTAAAAAAAATCAGAAAACCGAGCTCAAAGTGTTAGTATACAACATGTATGTATAGAAGGGCCTAGAAAAGAGGCAAAGAAATTGAATATCTTGGGGATCGTCTTCCCCATCATCTCTTTCATCATCATCTACTTCCCTATCCACTTTGACACTGACTGCATCAACATCATCTTCTTCATTGGAGTCAGGTTCTTGTTTAACCTGACCCATCATCTCGGTGGTGCATGTCGAGGACATAAGCTGGCTAAGGTCGAATTTAGGGCACACCTTGGCCACCAAAATGCAACAGATTTTGAACCCCTGATGAAAGGCACTAGACCCGAAATCCTCCCTCTCTTGTATGTAGCCAGGTGAGGTATGGAATTTGGCAACTACATGGTCCTCGGTTGCATGGACGTCTTCAAGGAACTTCAACTACTGTTTAGAGAGCTTGCCCTTTTTGTGCTCAATCTCCTTAGTTAGTTTCTCAACCTCCTTCGCCAGGTCTGCCTTGTGTCCTCACTCAATCACCAACTCATCATTTAGTTCATCAATGAGGTGAACAGCCCGCTTAACTCAGGATTGGTATTCCATTGCCTCCTCCTCGGCTACCTAGGTCCTTGCTAAATGACTCTCAGCTTGCCCTAGCAAAGAGTGGGCCAAAGTGTTTGCTTGTAGAAAAAGCAAAGGGAATAAGTATAGAATGAATTTTAGAATGAATGATACAGGGAAGGTTAGGATGTACCACCATAAGGCAACGCATAGAGCATCCCTCCAAGCTCAGTGGAGTACGGCTCGCGAAGCCTTGTGACTTCGTTAGGAAGGACAACCTCTTTACTCCTCAACAAGGCAGTCCAGAAATCCATAATGGTGTACCCGTTAGACAGTTTTTGATGCCCTTAGCTTCAATCAAAATTATGTATTTTATGAGTTTATTGTAAATGAATAAAAGTGCATATTTGATTCATGTTCCCTTGGTATGTTTCTGTGTATTACCCTTAAACTGGATACTTAATGAGGCTCGTGTTAGTTTAGAATGTTCACAGCCAGTGGGTCGGTCTAGGGAGACCTATCCTGACAAGGCTGACACTGTGGTGCCACCAAGTCGGTTGGGGTGGCTTGTCTCAGCTACCTGGGTGAGACCCTAGGCACATACAATGTAGGTTTAATTGAATCTTTGAACTGGACCAGATTTCCAGTATTGCTTTGGACCTTGGAGATTAATGGGCAAAACTGGAAAGTTACACCCGACCCCTAGACTCGATTATGATATTGCACTAGGTGTCGGATTGAGCTGTCTGTGATGTACCAATCAGTGAGATCCTTAGCGGGGGTCAAAACCTGGGTATGTTGGGACAGTCTGAGAATTCATCTCAGTGGGTGATCATAGTGACAGGATCAGCCCCTTTGTCAAACAAAGGTAATGATCGGGGATGCACTCTCACTAATGGAAACCAAGACTGCCGGCTGCCGATTTCAATCGTTGAGATTTGTTTTTGCAAAATATATTTTATATGAGATATAAAAGTATATATATTATGGTTTCAAAATGATTTGCAAAAGGTTTTAATTCCCAGGATCCATATAAGCAGAGAGTGCAACACTGTTCCTTGCAGCCGAGGGAAAGGTCCTCTCTTGTCGGGCAGTGTATGATCATTATGGGCTGAAAGGTTAAGTGTAAGACCATTGAGGATAATACTTGATGGGCTAATCTTGCATCTGCCCACAGTCCCTGGGTGTTACAAAGTGGCTTGGCCCAGGGACCACTTAGGGTAAGTGTTGGTCCCATAGAGCCCATCTGATGGGTTTTAAGGGGTGCACTATCCATAATAGTGTATTCGGCCAGGCCTTGTAACAAAGGCTAGGCTGAACCCATATGGCTGATGTGTAGATCAATGTTTGGGTCCCACGCCATACAAGGAAGCCCAACTAGGCAGAGGTTTGGAAGGCTAAATGAATACATAACCATAAATGGGCCTTAAGCCCATTTCGAACTGGGCTAATTTGATTAGTCGTTTAAGGGGCGAATTCTGAGATGGATCAGCTGATAGGATTGGGCCCAAAGTCTATCCACTTAGAGAGTCTATGATCTAAATGAGATTTAGATATGGAAACCTCCTAATATGATTTGGGTTAGCAACTCCTAATGGGATTAGGAGCTGATCCCTTTAAGTCTATTAAAAGGAAGAGGGGGCGGTAGCCTTTAGACATGCAATGCAATCCAGAGATCCTTGTCTTCAGAGCTGAGATTACTAGAAGAGAGAATTCTGCACCCTACAAATACTCTCTTGCTGCCTCCTTCCTGCAGCTGCCATCTACAGCAGTTCGATCTCTAGTTCTTGGGAGAAATCAAGATTTGATCTTGATACCAATCTTTTGGAGAAAAGATTGGTGGGAGTTGTATTAACAAGCCGTCCAGTTGATTCTTGTGAAGGGTGAAGTTCTTTTGGAAGAACACTGTTGATTCTGCTCCACCCTGCACTGCGCCATCTTCAGTGGGAGTAGATTTTGGATCCTTCATTGGGCGTGAACACCTCCATTGGGAGATACTGCTTCTCTGTATCAGGTATTATTCCTCTCTACTCCTTTTGGTTCAGATCTGGTTCAGTTTATGGTTCAAGAATGATCTTTGAAAATCTGATTTTCTAAATAGGGAATTCGATTCCCAGTTGAAGGGAGAGAAGAATTTTTGAAATTTGCCCCTTATTCCACAATCTTTGGGTGTCCATGTGATGGATTTCCTATCCCTTCAGTGGTATCAGAGCCATGGGTCAAATCTTGAACGATTCTATTTCAGATCTGAACCTACGCAAATAAGGAGAAGGCATTCTACCCAATTTGCGCAGATATGGGTTTTGGGAAATTTGTTCCCAAAATTGATGGGCAAATAATCTGAAATTAATTTTATATAAATCTGATTATTGTTTAGAATAGTTCTATATGATTTTCTTGATTTATGGGCTGTTCGTACAATAGGAGATCGAATTCTTGATTTGCGCGGGAAGAACTGCAAGATTTGTAGTTTCTTGATTTATTTATTACATTTGGTCTGTAAATAATTTTTTTTTTTAATTTTTAGACTCAATGTATAGGCATTCAATCTGATGTAATTATTAATAGAAATAGGATTTCTATTTAATTTTATTTTGCATCGAAGATGGCGGCGCAGAAAGGGAGAATTCCTAGAGAAGGAGATTTTGCAAATGGGACATTCGCTATCTGCGATTTGCAGTTTGTGAAACTGCAATATGTGACCTAACCTATGTTTTGTAGGATGGAGTGTGCGAACAACCCTATTTAACTGATTCTTGATTTTCTTTTATCAGTTATTTAATTTTAGATTATTTTCTTGAATTAAAGATTTAATTAAAGATCAAACCCTAGACCCATTCGAACCAAGATTGGTTCAAATTGTTTGGACCAAATCTAGGGTTTAATCAAGGCTGAAAATCAGCCCTAATTTTACTACTAATGGGCCTGAGGATTGATATTTAATTAAATGGTTAATTCGGCCCAACTTGTAAAGGCCCAGTTTTAAATAGTTAAAACTTGCTAAAAGCCCACTTCAAAGGATAAAGCTATATGGGCCGAACTGGGTAACCCTAATTCAACCCATATATCTAGATAATATTAATGGTTAATATTATGGTTTTTTAACGGGCTTCCAATGGGCCTTATAGATAATTAATTGATTGGATCAATTTATCCCTGCATGAGATGTTTGGATGTGTGATGTGTTGCGTGCATGGGCCATAAGTGCTTGGCCCATGCTCATTCGACAGTGGCTCTTGCGCACACCATGGCTGAATGCACATCATTGCCATGGTGTCCCTTTTGGTCATTGGATGACCTCCCTTAGTGGTGGGCCCTACACCTCATCAAGAGGTTATGTGCGGAACCCTAGCCGATTTAAGACCCACCAAAATCTAGCTTTATGAAAGTTAGTGGGAGCCACTTTGGTTTGACCTAAATCAAACTAGGGCGTAATAATTGTTCCCTCCAGCTAATATGAGTGCACGTGATAGGGAGATTTATATGATGAACTCTCTAAAGGCCTTCCATCATTAGCATGAGGATGGGTCCTTTAGTAATGAGGAAACACACCAGAAAATGGGCTATACATTTGCTGTTGGGCTTGTCTAAGTGTTTCATAAGATGATAGGGGTGTCATAGATCGATGTGGGAGGGGCTTCACCAGAAAATGAGAACTCTCTCACGGTACCTTGGCATTCACGAATATGATGGGTAAGCACTCACTAGATAGAAATGTTTACCTGAAAATGGCTCTAAACCTTGTTTGACAGAGGCCAAAGGGAAAACTCATATGATGAGTGGATGTGATCCTTCATAGAAAGGTGGTGGGGTAATGCAGCTGAAACAGTTGGCTCCATGCACCCTATTTGATTTCCCACATTTCCAGAGACAACCCGTAGTCTCCATCACTGAGAAAGGAGGGAAATCTCAGAGATGTATAAATGGAAATGGATCGTAGATTAAAATCCATATCTATGAAATGAACATGAATCAAATTAGGTTGTGGGCTGATGTTTGCTCTTTTATCAGAAAATGGCAAACAGATCATTTGCAAAGCTTCTTGACGACAACAAGCTTAAGGGCCCAAACTATGCCGACTGGTATAGGAACCTTATCCTGGTCTTACCTTCTAAAAAACTGGACAAAGTGGCAAAGAATCCTGCCCCAGAACGTCCGGGTGACAGAGCTTTTGAGGCCCAAAGGAGAGACTATCAGGAATGGGAGGATAAAAACTCCCTTGCCCGGTGTTGCATCATTGCCTCCTTGGACAACCCAATACAAAGACAGTTCGATCAGATCGAACTCGCCAAGGACATATTGGACAGTCTCAAGACGATGTATGAAGAGCAGAATCGTTCTACTCGACAAAAGGTCTTGAAACAGTTCATGACCGCACAAATGTCCAAGGGCCAACAAGTTCACGACCATTGTTTCGGATGATGGGATACATCAACGAACTGGAGGCTCTTGGATCCGGGCTGGACCTTGCGACCCAGATAGATGCTATCGTTAATTCTTTGCCTCCTTCCTTTAATCCGTTCATCATGAACTATAACATGAACAAGCTGAATGTCAGCTTGCAAGAGCTCAGCAATATGTTGTAAAGAGCCAAAGAATTGATTAGAAAGGATGAGCCTATAGCTATGTTTGTTGAAACTAGGGGACTACTATAACTGTTCAAGGTAAGCAGAAGGCTGAGTGAAGGAGAAGTCACTCTCTACTTGGGGACTACTATAACTGTTGCAACCGTGGCCATAGGAACCGTGGAGTTATTTTTTAGAGAAGGAACTATTGTACTGAAAGATTGTCTTTATGTACAAAATTTAAGGAGAAATTTGATTTCTATTTCAAAACTGTGTGCATATGGTTATTATGTCTTCTTTAGTAATACGATTATTATTAAAAGAAATAACAGATTCATCGCATATGGGGAACTGGAGAACGGTCTCTATGTTCTACATCATTCTCTAGAAACTAACATAACTGAAACTACGTCGGCTGAAATCCCCAAGAAGAAGGCCTGTGATATTATTAATCCCACGTGTCTGTGGCATTACCGACTTGGCCACTTCGGTGTTGACCGAATTACAAGGTTGGTAAAGGATGGTCCTTTGGATTTTCTAACTGTAGAAGATCTTCCCACCTGTGAGCATTGCCTATAAGGCGAGATGACGAAAACGACCATTCAACGGTAAGCTTGAAAGATGTACAAGCACACTTGACCTAATACATACTGATGTATGTGGTCCCCTGAATGTTAGGACATGGAATCAACATGTGCATTTCATCACCTTCACAGATGATTTCTCACGATATGGTTACATGTACCTAATGAGACGCAAGTCTGAATCCTTTGAAAAGTTCAAAGAGTTTAGACATGAGGTCGAGAAACAGTTAGGGAGAGAAATTAAAGCCCTTTGATCTGATTGAGGTGGCGAGTATCTCTCTAACGAATTCAGGGACTACTTATAGGACATGGGATTGTATCACAATTAGCTCCTCCTGCTACACCATAACTTAACGGTGTTTCAGAGAGGAGGAATGGGACTTTATTGGATATGGTTCGATCGCTTCTCATACACTCAGAGCTACCCACATTTTTTTGGGGTTACGCATTAAAGACTACGATTTACATGCTGAATTGGATTCCAACCAAATTGGTTTCGAACACTCCATATGAACTTTGGACCGGAAAGAAACCAAGTGTCAGACACTTGAAGATTTGGGGTTGTCTAGAACACGTGAAAAGAATGAGTGCAGACAAGTTGGAATCCAAGACCAGCCATTGCCTATTTGTAGGCTACCCAAAAGGCTCTGTAGGTTACCTTTTCTATGACCCAAGTGAGTAGAAAGTGTTCTGCAGTTGAAATGCCCAATTCTTGGAGACCGATTACATCCTGGACACCCATCGTCAGGAAATTGTTCTTGATGAGGAGATCTTAGGAGCAATGAAAGATGTCCCACAAGTTCTAGGTAGTGACCAACCTAGAAGATCCACTCGGGTATCCAGACGACCAGTCCGTTATAGTTATGACCAGGATAGTTACCTGGTGGAAACCTTGACTAGTGAGGAGGATCCTATGACTTACGCGGAAGCAATGTTGGACATAGATTCCCAGAAGTGGGTGGAGGCCATGAGAGCAGAGATGGACTCAATGGAGACCAATGGAGTCTGGACTCTAGTAGATCTGCTTTTCGGGGTAAAAGCAATTGGTTGCAAATGGATTTACAAGAGGAAGAAGGGCCCCGATGGTAAGGTTGAGACCTTCAAAGCTCATCTGGTGGCAAAAGGGTACACTCAGAAAGAGGGCATCGATTATGAGGAAACCTTTTCGCCTGTGGCCATGCTTAAATCCATTAGGATCCTGCTAGCTGTAGTAGCATACCATGATTATGAGATTTGGCAGATGGATGTCAAAACTGCATTCCTGAATGGAGATCTTACTGAAGATATCTATATGCTGCAGCCGCAAGGTTTCATAGCTGCGGGTCAGGAAAACATGGTATGTAAACTCAATAGATCCATTTATGGATTTAAGCAAGCTTCTAGAAGTTGGAATATCCAATTTGACTCTACTATCAAATCGTTTGACTTCGAGTAGAATCCGGATGAACCCTGTGTTTACAGGAAGTACAATGGAGATAAGGTTACCTTCTTGGTTCTATATGTAGATGACATTCTACTAATTGGGAATGATGTAGGGATGTTGACTACAGTGAAAGTATGGCTTTCACAACAATTCTCCATGAAAGATCTTGGAGAAGCCTTCTATATACTGGGTTTTCGACTCTATAGTGATAGATCGAAGCGGATAATAGGATTATCCCAATCTGCTTACATTGACAAAATAGTCAAAAGATACAGCATTGAGAACTCCAAGAAAGAAAATGTTCCTTTCAGGCATGGAGTCACTCTCTCCAAGAAGATGTCTCCCAAGACTTCTGAGGAGATTGATGGCATGAAAGGTGTTCCCTATGCCTCTGCCGTAGGGAGCATCATGTATGCCATGTTGTGCACTCATTTTGACATTGCTCAGGCAGTGAGTGTAGTAAACAGATTTCAGGCCAACCCAAGGCAGGAGCTCTGGACTGCTGTGAAAAATATACTTAAGTACCTTTGAAGGACAAAAGAGTTTTGTCTAGTATTCGATGGTAGCTCACTACAGATCCAAGGGTATACAAAGGTCAATTTTCAGTTGGATCCAGATGATAGAAAGTCTACATCTGGATATATTTTCATGATAGGATCGTGTGTTATTTTCTGAATGTCCGCAAACAAGGGTCCTAAGTAGCAAATTAATAGTCCACAACCCAGGCCGAACGCATTGCCGTAAGTGAGGCTGACTTATGAATGAAGGAGTTCATTCCTGAATTTATAATTCAGCACATCACCCATTCCATTGTTGTGTGACAACACTAGACCTACGGGAGAATGATGTTAAGAGGTAGCATCAGTGGAGTATGTGGTAGACCCATTGACTAAGCCACTATCACAGAAAGTGTTTGAGAAACACGTGGAAAGCATGGGACATCTGTTAGTACCTGATTGGACCTAAGTGCAAGTGGGAGCTGTTAGACAGTTTTGTATGCCCTTAGCTTCAATCAAAATGATGTACTTTATGAGTTTATTGTAAATGAATAAAAGTGCATATTTGATTCATGTTCCCTCGGTATGTTTCTATGTAATACCCTTAAACTGGACACTTAATGAGACTCGTGTTAGTTTAGAATGTTCACAGCCAGTGGGTCGGTATCCTGGCAAGGCTGACACTGTGGTTCCACCAAGTCGGTTGGGGTGGCTTGTCTCAGCTACCGGGGTGAGACCCTAGGCACATACAGTGTAGGATTAATTGAATCTTTGAACTGGACCAGATTTCTAGTATTGCTCTGGACCTTGTAGATTAATGGGCAAAACTGGAAAGTTATACCCGACTCCTAGACTCGATTATGATACTGCACTAGGTGTCGGATTGGGCTGTCTTTGATGTACCAATCAGTGAGATCCTTAGCGGGAGTCAAAACCTTGCTATGTTGGGACAGTCTGAGAATTCATCTTCATGGGTGATCATAGTGACAGGATCAGCCCCTTTGTCAGACAAAGGTAATGATCGGGGATGCACTCTCACTGATGGAAACCAAGACTACCGGCAGCCAATTTCAATCGTTGAGATTTGTTTTTGCAAAATATATTTTATTTGAGATATTAGAGTATATATATTATGGTTTCAAAATGATTTGCAAAAGGCTTTAATTCCCGGGATCCATATAAGCAGAGAGTGCAACACTGTTCTTTGCAGCCGAGGGAGAGGTCCTCTCTTGTCGGGCAGTGTATGATCATTATGGGCTGAGAGGTTAAGTGTAAGACCATTGAGGATAATACCTGATGGGCTAATCTTGCATCTGCCCACAGTCCCTGGGCGTTACAAAGTGGCTTGGCCCAGGGACCACTTAGGGTAAGTGTTGGTCCCATAGAGCCCATCTGATGGGTTTTAAGGGGTGCACTATCCATAATAGTGTATTCGGCCAGGCCTTGTAACAAAGGCTGGGCTAAACCCATGTGGCTGATGTGTAGATCAATGTTTGGGTCCCACGCCATACAAGGAAGCCCAACTAGGCAGCAGTTTGGATGGCTAAATGAATACACAACCATAAATGGGCCTTAAGCCCATTTCAAATTGGGCTAATTTGATTAGTCACTTAAGGGGCGAATTCTGAGATGGATCAGCTTATAGGATTGGGCACAGACCCTATCCACTTAGAGAGTCCAAGATCTAAATGAGATTTAGATCTAGAAACCTCCTAATTAGATTAGGAGATGGCTGATCTAATCTGTAGATAAGATAAGGGTTATCCCTTATCACTTAAAGGGACTTCTAATCCAAATATGATTTGTGTTAGCAACTCCCATTGGTGGGAGTTGTATTCACAAGCCATCCAGTTGATTCTTGTGAAGGGTCAAGTCCTTTTGGAAGAACATTGTTGATTCTGCTCCACCCTACACTGTGCCATCTTCAGTGGGAGCAGATTTTGGATCCTTCCTTGGGCGTGAACACCTCCATTGGGAGATACTGCTTCTCTGTATCAGGTATTATCCCTCCCTACTCCTTTTGGTTCAGTTTATAGTTCAAGAATGATCTTTGAAAATATGATTTTCTAAATAGGGAATTTGATTCCCAGTTGAATGGAGAGAAAAATTTTTAAATTTGCCCCTTATTCCGCAATCTTTGGGCATCCATGTGATGGATTTCCTATCCCTTCAGTACCTCTCCTTGGGATCAGTGTAGGCGCCTGCCTCAGTCTCAGGTGGTAGAGGGCACTCCTTGGATACCCCAACAACCTCAAGCTTTGGTGAGGTTCTCTCAGGTTGGTCTCCCTCGACTAGGTCAACAATGGGTATGACTTCCACAGCTTGTGCCACTGTCTCTAGAGCTGATACTCGATGTGACTCCTAGTGAGTTACCTTCCTCTTCTTCTTCGTCATTGCCTCAAATAGTCCAAGAGTTAGCATGCCCGACATGTATCTTGCACAATAAAATAATTCAAGGATGAGTTGAACCATATGAAAGAAAGAAAAAGAAAATAGCCATGCCTGAGGTGATGAGCTACCCAAAGGATTCAGCCCAGCCTAGATCAGCTTCTCCTCAGCCAAAAACTCACTTAGCATGGACTTTCAGTCCACTAGGACCTGCACCCTTGCCTGCAGCCACTCACTTAGAATGTCCTCTTCTGAGTCCCTTATTCCCTCTCTCTAGGTCATTTGGAACGACCATATGCCATTCTGGTCAAGAAAGGAGAACTTCTTCTTGTGGGCTATTACCTTGGAAGGGAAGTCATTCAAAAATTTACATTTAGGTTGGTATGATAGATAGTAACTAAAAATACCCATAGTGCTTGAAGGATTCTTCTTTATTTGGCACAAGCTGGCAAAGGTCTTTACGTCTAAAGGGAAGCCAATGTGGTGACAGAAAGAAATAGTATCAACCAGGGTTTTGATGGAATTGGGGTGGAGTTGATCTAAATTTATGTTATAGTAATTTAACACCTTGGGAATCGAGGGATGAAGAGGGAAATGAAGACCTACCTTTAAGCCCTCCTCAAAGACGGCTATCAAATCATCCCTACAATCCCACGGGTAGCCCTCTAGAGGAAGAAAATAGCTGAACTCATTTGGGATTCTATATCTAGTGGTGAGCTCATAGACATTATCAGTGGAAAGTTTAAATGGACCAAATTGAGGACCCTTCCTCGGCTCAACGGGCTGAACCCCCCTCTTCCTTGGACTCACTACTAGATATTATGAAAGAAAACAAAACGAAGGGAAAGTGACTCACCTAGAAAGAAGAAGACTAACCTAACAAATGACATTGAACACTCAAGTAAGAGCTAAGCACTACAACGAGCCAAGCTCCACGACCTCACCAAAAAACTTCAGACAGGGACAAGGAAAAAGGGGCCCCTAAGGGCCCTATTTATAGAAGGGTGACCAAGTTATGAACGGTTGAGATCAGTGGGATCCAATGGTTTGCAAGGGTGTGATGGTTCATTTTCCAAGGTAAAATAAATTTAGCACATTTTTTACGTCTGCGCGACCTAATAGTTGCAAGACGTCCGCATTCCTTGTATGTTACTTCACACCTAAGCTAAACCAATTGAACCGACCCTCTCTTGGGCATTGATCAAACCAAAATGAAGAACAAACCAAATCACCTTAAGCCATAGCTACTCCCTCATCATATTGACCACCCCATACTCAGGAGTGGGGGGCAATTGATGAGGGGTAATTTGGTCTTCTAATGATATCACATGGCACGTAGCATCTCTGAACAGTTGGCCGACACCTTTGCACCATGTAAGCATGAAAATCGACATGCTTCTGCTGACCTAACCTGAGTCCAAATAGCAACCTGCCGGATCTCCCCCTTTGATTGAGTTATTACCTCCGACTTCTCCTGGATCGTAATGCTCGACTGTTAGGTCCAACTATCCATATCGTCCACATCGGAGTTGACCTTATCCCTTTGTAAGGATAACATATCCTACCAAGAGATTTCCTCTGCAGTTGTTGGGTGCGGTTTCCTAGGAATCTCGACCACATTACAGGAAGCTCCAGCTCCTTATGCCTATATAAAGGCACCCCCTTCCTCAGAGAAGGTATGTGCGATTCAGCTCTCTGACTAGCTATGTTGCTCTATAGCTCTCTCCTTAAACTCCAACTCACTAACTTAAGCATCATAGTGCCCACCCCAGGTAAAGAAACCCGACCACTCTTATATTGTCTCTTTGTAGGTCAACCTAACGAACTAGCCACCTCAGCCTTTGAGTCACCTTCTAGCAGGGAGCAACTAGATCACACACTATCAGCTACATGTCAACAATAAGCTAATAATCAAACAATGAATGATTGATGGCTAAGTAATAAGGAGACTAATGGTAGCCATTTTGGGCAAAGCTCTCAAGCCAATTAGAGTGTCTTTTAGTCCCTCGATTGAGGCACCTTTTCTATAAATAGTGCACTCTTCCCGAGGTACAGGTCTCTCCCCTCTCATTCACAACTCTCACTACACTCCACCTACCTCGGCACATATTGCTTACTTAGCAAGATTTTCAGCTTGTCCGTATCTCTAACTCCTTGCTAATTCAATTGTCGGAGGGTCCTCCACGAAAACCAAACTCTGAGTTCTCTAACAGTATCTTATTATCATAAGTCACCTGAGTTTGAGGTTTGTATCAATGCTCTCCCTGTGACAAAACATGTCACACACAAGACAAGATATCAAATGCTAACATCACTCAAAGAAGATCAACCTAGGCCACGATACCTCCTCGAACACCACAAGACATCAGAAGGCCCAGGCACCAAATCGGTACTCCAGCCACATATGTCCAACCTGCCACATCAGCACGAGGGATGCATTTCTAGGGACTTAATGCCTCCAAGATCCTTGGAGGCATGTCAAACACTTGGTGGTAACGGTAGGAGTATCCCCACTTCTTAGGAAAACGATGAGTGGCTCATCCAGAGAACGCTCCCAAGGGCCCATAGGAATTTGGTCGTCAAGATCCATTGCTTCTAAGAATCTCAAAATTGCCTTGATCAACCCTTGTCTCTATAAAAAGGGGAGACATTCACCCTCACAAGGTACATTGTCATGGAAGAAGAACTAGCTTACTTTTTCTCTCTTTGCTCAGAGTTCTCTTTCAGATCATCCAACTCGGCACTAACTTGACCATCGGAGTTTCCTTGCTTGGGTTCACTACCCAGGCTCTTTGTCATCCTCTCCCTTGCAAGCCCTAAAATAGGGTTCATGCCACTCCTTACTCTCACACTAGGATCCAACTAGATCGATCCTCATCAATTGGTGCCATCTGTGGGAACTGACTAAAAGGCCACCTCTATCTCTTACTACTTTCAGTATCAGTTATTGTGATCAACATGACTTTACACAATAGAAAGGACACTCAAGTCAATGCCAGTAAAGAAACACCCATAGACCGTTCAACAACCACAATAGGATTAGGCCTACAAATGGATAAATTCGAGTCGAATCTAGCTAGATCAGAATTCAAAACGAATTATAAAGATTAATATTCAAATTCGATTCAATATTTGACAGATATCAAATGTTTCAATTTGAATTTGAATTTGATTATTAAATCCAATCTTTAATTTGATTCGAATTCGATTGCCGCTATCACTGATGCTGCCGTCAATGAAGGTGGCTTGCTTGGGCAGTGGTGATCGGCGATGTTGAGTCATTGAGTGGACTAAAAGAGTGAGTGATAGAGGAGAAGATGAGAGATGATTGATGAGAGAGAACTGAGAGACAGAGACGTGGAGGATGAGGGTTAGTGGCCAGTGATGGTGGTTGCTTAGGCAGCGATGATGTTGTGCCTATGAGTGGACTGAGAGAGTGAGAGATAGAGGAGAATATGAGAGACAGATGATGTGAGAGACTGAGGAGAGGTGGAGCCATGAAGGATGAGGGGTGGTGGCCGATGATGGTGGTTTCTTGGGCGGCAGTGAAGCCGCGGAAGATGAAGTGCGGTGGACAATGATGGTGGTTGCTCGGGCAACCTCTAGTGACAACAAAGTGAGGAATATAGGGTTAGGGTTAGGGTTTGAAACTTGAAAGTTAAAAGGAGATGGAGACTGGAGAGAGATAAGGTTCGACTGTTCGAATGTTCTCATTGAGAAATGAGTCATTTCTCAATTCTAATTTCTAAAATTGTTTTTATTTTTTATTTTTTAACCAATTTTTTAGTTATATATATATATATATAATCAGTTTGGATATTTATCGAGTCAGATCAATGCATATTTGAATTCATTCTGATAATTTACTCATTAGAAAAATAGTATTCGAATTTGACCGAATATCTGATTTGAATTATCCAAATTTGATTCAATAATGCCAAATCTCGGATTCAAATTTGGATTTTTGAATACCCTTTACAGGCCTAAGAAAGGGTTGACGCCTAGAAGTTTCAAGAGTTGATGACATAGTACATATAGGGTATCAACCTCCGAATGGAGACATGGGAACAACACATGGCTACCATGGGACAACCCTCTATGAAAATACCAAAATAGAACCCTCTGCCGGACACCAACAAGCAAGCCCTCAATGGAAAGGACCAACCCCAAAACCTTGACAAGTAGGTCGCTGACGTGGGAGACCATGGTAAGTAGGTTTCCTCGAACAACGATTACTAGCACTCATGAGCTTGCTCCCCGAGGAGACGTACATGAACAATTACATTGAGACAACAGGACCACACATACATTACTGACATCATGGATTGCAAGGCCACTACCTCACTCGAAACTGAGGCATCTCGCTCCACGGCCGGTTTGTGACACAATAGACCCATGAGGTGTCCACGTCGCACCTTGGTGTTGGATCGTCTAGGACCTCACATGGAACAATATGCCATCATTACTCAGTTGACAAGCCATGTAGAAACCTCCAACATTCACTAATTCGCTCACCCCTCTCCTTTGTCCATTGAAATCATTACTGAGTCACATTGGAATGACTTTAAGACATCGAACCTCTAAAACTACAATGATCCAACTGACATTGTGGACCACATAGAAAGCTTCCAGGCTCTCATGCTTATTCATGGGGCCATAGAGGCTAGTATGTGTTTGGCCTTCCCACCACGTTCTGCCAGATAGCTCAGATGTGGTATTCAGGGCTCAGACCAGGCTCCACCACTAGTTGGAAATTGTTTATTGACCTATTCATCTCTCACTTTGACACTAGCTAGAAGTACACTAAGATTGTAGCAAGCTTGATGTTCATCTGCCAGCATTCTAGAGAAAGTATCTAGAAGTACGTCCACAAATTCAATATGTAGTGTTTGCAAGTTTGAGACCTTTATCTAGAAGTATAGGTCACTACTGCAAACCTTAGAGTGAGAGATCGATTCCTTAGGGTCCCCTTGGCCAAGAATCCCCTACTAAACATGTAGAGATTCCTTAATCACACCCAGAAATACATGAATGTAGAAGAGCTCATGGCGAATCGAGGTTACCAGGGAGAAAGAAGAGGAAGGATTGAGATGAGAACCACAGAGAAAGCAACAAGGGATGACGACGTGAACATAGGTCATCCAAAAGATTAATGTTACCAAGTAAACGATTACGAACTCCCCAAGCCAAGTACCATACTTTTACACTGCTCAATGAAAAATGAGGGGAGATTCTCATGTAAATTAAGAAGGAAGAGTACCATCATATGGATGGCCGAACCATGGTAAATGGCTGGGCAAAATTTCAAAAATTTCATTATCCTTTCGGGAATCGTATTCCCTTAGTTTTGAAAAACTGCATTTTTCTAGGATTAGTTTTGCACTGAGCTGGATCAGGTTTTAAGCCAAACAAAGATGGAGATGCATACCTGATACGGATACCAAAAGTGTAGATCCCAAGGTGGAAACTCACGCCTAAATCAGTCCTAAAACTAGCTTCCACTGAAGATGGCACAACTTTGATCTTGAAGTCGATTCAACAACATAGTTTTCAGCAAAACTACAACCCAATTGCTTGGATCAAAATGGGGAGGTGAGCATAAAATTTCTCTAGATTTTTCTTACAAAAACCAGAGAGAAAACTGATCTCTATCAGTCCCAAAATGCTGTAGTGGAACTAGGGTTTCTTGGGTGACAGAAGAAGTAGGGAGAGAGAGAGAGAGCAAAATTGAAAGGTGTTCTAGACTAGTTCACCCTCTTCTTCTTTTATTACTTTATGGAGCACTTCTCCTAATCAAATTAGGAGATTATCCAAATCTTTATTTGGATCTAGAATCTATTAAGAGATAAGTCTCATCCTCTTAAGAGGATGGGTGCTCCATACCCATTTCCAAACCCAGTTTTGCCCCATGTCACATGACAATTTAAGCTATCATGTGATATCTTGCTTAATCATATTAATTATGGGCCTTAGGCCCATCAATTATATGGCTCACGACCCAAGAGTTTTGCTTGGTCAATTTAGGTTTGATTTGTATGGTGTGGGACCCTACAATGACCTCACATAAGCCAACATGGGTTCGGCCCAGCCTCTGTGAAAAGGCCTGGCCGAATTCACTATTAAATGCAGTGAACCCATGAGCTCATTACTATGGGATCAAAATGGGCCCAACATTTACACTTAAATGATAATTGAATCCAGCCATCCTATGAAGACTCAAGGATAATGGACTTAAGTAAAATAAAGCCCATCAGGTAATCAGCCCTTAATGGTCGCTTACACTTAACCTCTCAACCCATAACAATTAAACACTGCCCGACAGGAAAGGACCTCTTCCCTGGCTGCAAGGTGCAATGTCACACTCTTTGGTGAAATGGATCCCAGAAATTAAAACCTTTTGCAAAACTTTTTCCTAAAACATAATATTATATATATATATCATATAAATATATTTTGCAAAACCAAATCTCAAACACAGTTGAAATTCACTACCAATAGTTTAGGTTTCCATTAGAGAGTGTGTAAACTCTATCATTCACTTTGTTTGACAAAGGAGTCAATCGTATCACTATGATAACCCACTCAGATGAATTCTCAGACTGCCCCATCATACCTAGGTTTTGCACCTCAAAGGATCTCATTGATTGGTATATCAAAGATAGCCCAATCTGACACCCGGTGCAGTACCATAATCAAGTCTAGGGATTATGTGTAAGTTTCCATTTTTTCCATCAATCACCAAGGTTTAGGGCATAACTAGAAAATGGTCTGAGTTCAGTGTTTCAATCAAACACACAATACATGTGCTTCGGGTCCAACCCTAGCAGTTGAGATAAGCTGCCCCAACTTCTTTGTTATCACATCAATGTTGGCCTTGGCAAGATAAACTCCCCAAGCCTATCTAATGGCTGAGAATATTCTAAATTAACACGAGTCTCATAAGTGTCCAGTTTAAGGGGTAAATTCAAAGAAACAAACCAATGTCAACATGAAACAATAATGTACTTTTATTCATTTACAATAAATGTATTTGTACATTAATCCAATTAGAGCTAAGGACATACACGACCTAACAACTCTCACTTGCACTTAGGTCCAATCAAGTACAAGCCTCAGTCCTATACTGTCAATGTGTTTCTCAAACTCTTTCTGTGTTAGTGGCTTAGTCAATGGGTCTACCACATTCTCTGCTGATTCTACCTACTAAATCTGGATGTCCCCTCTACCAACAATCTCCCGTAGAATGTGATACTTCCTCTTGATGTGCTTAGACTTCGAGTGGGCTCTTAAATCCTTAGCCTAAGCAATGGGTCTAGTGTTGTCACACAATAGTGGAATAGCTGGTGTGCTGGATGTAACAATTCCTAATTTGTGGATGAATTTCTTCATCCATATTGCTTCCTTGGAAACCTCACTTGCGGTAATATATTTGGCCTTGGATCCTTAGCCTAAGCAATGGGTCTAGTGTTGTCACACAATAGTGGAATAGGTGGTGTGCTGGATGTAACAATTCCTAATTTGTGAATGAATTTCTTCATCCATACTGCTTCCTTGGCAATCTCACTTGCGGTAATATATTTGGCCTTGGTTGTGAAATTTACTGTGGACCCTTGTTTACTGCTTTTCCAGTTAATTGCACAAGACCCCATCGTGAAGATGTATCTAGATGTATACTTTTTATCATTTGGGTTAGACTGGAGGTCGGCATCAATATACCCGACCATCTGTAGTGAACTACCATCAAAGATAAGACAATAGTCTTTAGTCCTCCATACGTATTTTAGTATGTTTTTCACAATAGTCCAATGCACTAGTCTAGTGTTAGATTGGAATCTACCTACCACACTAATGGCTTGACCAATGTTTGGCCGAGTGCACAGCATGTCATACATGATGCTCCCTATGGCTGAGGCATAGGGAACCTCTCTCATGCCCTCTATCTCCTTTGGGGTCTTAGGTGACCTGCCTTTGGAGAGAGTGACTCCATGCCTGAAAGAGACGAATCCCTTCTTGGAGTTCTCCATGTTGTATCTGTTGATGATCTTGTCAATGTACGTAGATTGGGATAATCCTATTATCCTTTTCAATATGTCTCTGTAGAGTCAAAATCCCAAGATATAGAAGGCTTCTCCAAGATCTTTCATGGAGAATTGCTGTGAAAGTCATACCTTCACTATAGTCAACATTCCTACATCATTCCCAATGAGGAGAATCTCGTCTACATACAAAATCATGAATGTAACCTTTTCTCCCATTTTCTTTATATAAACACATGGTTCATGCAGATCTTGCTCAAAATCAAACTATTTGACCATCGAGTCAAATGAAACAGTGTTTCTGTAGAGACAGGAATGCAATTTTGACATCCATATGTCATATTTCATAGTCATAGTGTACGGTTATAGCTAACAAAATCCTTATGGATTTGAGCATGGCCACTAGAAAAAAGGTCTCCTCATAATCGACTCCTTCTTTCTGAGTGTATCCTTTCGATACAAGCTGAGCTTTATAAGTCTCAACATTTCCATCAGGATCTTTTTCCCACTTTTAGATCCATTTGCAACTAATTGCTTTCATCCCAGGGGGTGGGTCTATGAGAGTCCAAACTCCATTGGTTTTCATTGAGTCCATCTCGACTTTCATGGCATCTACCCACTTCATGAAGTCTATGTCTAACATATCTACTATATAAGTCGCAGGATCTTCCTCACTATTCGTAGCTTTCTTCAAGTAACTTTCTTGATCTTAGCCATAACAAACGTGAGGTCTAGAAACCCGGGTAGATCTTCTAAGTTGGGTATTATCTAGAATCTGTGGGTTATCTCCCACTACTCCTAATCTCTTTTCATCAAGAACAACTTCCTAATGATGATCATTCGGGATTAGTCTTCTTCCAAGAAGTAGGCATTTCGACTAACAAACAATTTTTGTTCTCTTGAGTCATAAAAAAGATACCCTACAGAGACCTGGGAGTAGCCTACAAATAGGCAATGACTAGTTTTTTATTCCAATTTATTCACACTTGTCCTTTTGATGTGTGCTGGACAACCCCATATTTTCAAGTGTCTTATACTTGGTTTCTTGATAGTCCAAAGCTTATAAGGAGTTTTAGGAACCAACTTGGTTGGAACCTGGTTCAACACGTATATTACAGTCACCAATGCATGCCCCTAAAGGGATATAGGTAACTTTGAATGAATGAGGAGTGATCGGACCATATGTAATAGAGTCTGATTTTTTCTTTCTAATACACCATTTAATTGAGGTGTAGCAGGAGGAGACAACTGTGATCTAATCCCACTATCCTTTTGAAGGGATGAGATATCTATCATATGGATGGCCGAACCCTGTAGGTAGTTTGGGCAAATTTTCAAAAATTTTTGTCTCCCATGTGAGAATCACATTCCCTATTTTAGAAAACTGCATTTTCAAGGATCAATCTTGAACCCAAACTGAACCAGATATTAAACCAAAAGGTAGGAGAAGGATATACCTGATACAGAGTAGTAGTAACCCCCAATGAAGGTGTCCATGCCCAAGTAGAATACCAAAGATTGCTCCCACTGAAGATGACACAGTGTAGGGTGGAGCAGAATCAATAGGATGGTTCTTCAGCAAGAACCTGATTTTTCACCAAGAATCTGATAGTGGGCGAGTGAGCATGACTTCATATCACCTTTTCTACCAAAAGATGATATCAAGAACCTTTCTTGATCGCTCCCAGGGTGGAGATCGAACTAGTTATGGCAGCAGTAGTAGGAGAGAACAAGAGCAGAAGATAGAGGCAGTCCAACTGTATGCTTCTTCTCTCTTGAATCAGTAAACTGAAGGATGAACTGGAGGTTCGTCCTACTCCTCTATTTATAGCCTTAAAGAGAGGTTCTCCTAATACCTTTAGGAGTTTCCAAATCCAAATCTTGTATTTGGATCTGGACTCTCTTTAAGAGATAAGGATAATCCCTTATCTTATCTTCAGATAAAGATCAGCCCTCCTAATCTAATTAGGAGTTTCTAGATCTAAATCTCTATTTGGATCTGGACTCTCTGAGTGGATAGGGATAATCCCTTATTCTATCTATTGATCTAAATCCCAGAACCACCCCTCTTTAATTAATCTAATTAAGCTAGCTCGAATTGGGATTTAGGCCCATTAAGTCAATGTGCTCACTTATCATCCAAACTGCTACCCAGTTGGATATCCTTGTATGGTGTGCGGCCCAAACATTGACCTACACATCAGCCACATGGGTTCAGCCCAGCCTCGGTTACCAGGCCTGGCCAAATTCACTGTAAGAGACAGTGAACCCCTGAGTCTATCCCCATGCGCTCTTAATGGGCCCAACATTTACACTAAATGGTCCTTGGGTCAAGCCACCTTATAAAATCCCAAGGACTATGGGCAAATGCAAGATTTGCCTATCAGGTATTACCCTCAATGGTCTTACACTTGACCTCTCAGCCCAAAATGATCAAACACTGTCCGACAAGAGAGGACCTCTCCGTCGGCTGCAAGGCAGTGCTGCACTCTCTATTCACATGGATCCCGGGAATTAAAACCTTTTTGCAAATAGTTTGAAACCATAATATATATAAGTATATCTCTATATAAATATATTTTTCAAAAAGAAATTTCAACGGTTGAAATCAACTGCCGGCAATTTTGGTTTCCATCAGAGAGAGTGCATCCCTAATCATTCACTTTATCCGACAAAGGGGCTGATCCTGTCACTGTGATCACTGACTCAGATGAATTCTCAAACTGTCCCAACATACCTAGGTTTTGACTCCCTCTAAGGATCTCACTGATTGGCATATCAAAGGTAGCTCAATCCAACACATAGTGCAGTTCATGATCGAGTCTAGGGGTCAGGTGTAACATTCCAGTTTTTCCCATCTATCTCCAAGGTCCAGAGTAATAATGGAATTCTGGTTTGGTTCCGGGTTTCAAGAAAACCCACACTGCATATACCTTAGGTCTCACCCTGGCAGTTGAGACAAGCCACCCCAACCAACTTGGTAGCACATCAGTGTCAGCTTTGGTATGATAAATCTCCCCAGATCTATCCAATGACTGTGAAGATTCTAAACTAACACGAGTCTCATATGTGTCCAGTTTAAGGGTATTACACAGAAATACACCATAATAACATGAATCAAATATGTACTTTATTCATTTACATTAAATGCCATAATGTACATCATTCTGGTTGGAGCTAAAAGCATACACTGTCTAACACCTTTAAGTAGTCCCTGAATTCGTCAAAGAGATATTCACCTCCTTGATTTGATCAAAGGGTTTTGATTAGTCTCCCCAACTATTTCTCAACTTCTTGTCTAAACTCCTTGAACTTTTCAAAGGATTTAGAGTCTCATTAGGTACACGTAAGCATACCAAGAATAATCGTCAGTGAATGTTATGAAATAATAGTGTTGGTTTCATGTCCTAACACTCATGAGAGCACATACATTAGTATGTATAAAGGCAAGTGTGCCTATAGATCATTTAGGCTTACTTGTAAATTGCCATTTTGTCATCTTGCCTAGGAAATAAGGATCATAAGTTGGTAGATTTTCCATAGTGAGAGAATCTATAGGACCATCAGTCACCAATCATGTGATGTGCTCTATATTTATATGGCCAAGTCGGTAATGCCATAGGCACGTGTGATTAACTGTACCACCTGTTCTTTTCTTGGGATGTGCTTCAACACAATTTCAGTTATACTTGTTTCTAGAGAAGGATGGAGGACATAAAGACCATTCTCATGTTCTCCATTAATAAGGAATTTGTTATTCAATTTGATTGTAATCTTATTACTAAATAAAACCGGATAACCATCCTTACATAACTTAGAAACTAAAATCAAATTTCTTCTAAGTAACAGTACATATAGACTATCTTTTAAAGTAACAACTCCTTTGAAAATCAAATATATTGTTCCTATAGCAGTAGCCACAACAATTGCAGTTGTCCCCAAGTAAAGTACAACCTCGTCATTATTCAACATTCTGCTTTCCTTGAACCCTGCAATGTGTTACATGCATGAGTGGAAGCCCCAGAGTTAATACACCAGGATAGACTTTTATCTATGTTCCATCTCTATTTGTTCATCTTTGAGATTTTTCTCCTATCTTTGTGACGAGGACACAGTTAATGTCCCTTGAAATGTGGGAAATCACATAAGTGCATGGGGCCAACTATTTCAGCTGTATAACCCCACCACTTTCTATAAAGGATCATATATCCACCCATCCAATGAGCTTTCCCTTTGGCCTCCATCAAACAAGGTTCATTGCCATTTTAGGTTAAACCTTTATGTCCGGTAAGTGTAGACCCGTCATATCGTGAGCCCCAAGGTACTATGGAAGTGTCTTCCATTTTAGGATAGAACCCTCCCACTAGTCTAAAGACACCCCCATAATCTCATGAAGCAATCCCATTGACTGCATCAATAAAATGGATAACCCAATTTTATGGTGCATCTCCACCCATCAATTCAGCCCATTTTCATGCTAATGACGGAAGACCTTTAGAAAAATCATCCTATGATATTCACTATCTTATTGCACTTATATTAATCTGGAGGGAATGCGAATATCAGTCCCTAGGTCAGATTTAGGTCATACCATAGTGGCTCCCACTGACTTTCATAAAGTCAGATTCAAATGGACCCTTAATGGGCTACAGTTCCGTGAGGTTTCTCTTGGGGAGGTAGCTGATTAGGGGAACCATCGAAAAGGGAAACCATGCATTGATCTATAGGCATCATGGCAATGATGTGCATTCAACCATGATGTTTGCAGAGAGCCACATAAGTTAACCCATGGGCCAAGCACTTATGGTCCATGAATGAATTACATGCATTCACCACATTACATACACACACAAAATTGATCCAAATCAAATCAAAACTTGTAAAACCCAAATTTATTTAGATTCATACATGATCAACACATCAATGGACCAAATTATTTAATAATTTTATCTTGGTATATAGGCTAAACTGTAAGATGCAGCTCAACCCATATAGGAGTCCATGCTGCAATGGGTTAGTCTTGCTTTAATCTAACCTAAAAGGGGTTTTCAAGTTGGGCCGAATTGGTCCATGCATTGGGTCACTTAAACCATATTCCAAGGGACTGTGATCAGACCCCAAACAACCATAGATTTGGCCCAAAAAGATTGGACCAAAACTAGGTCAAATTGGTGTAGGGTTTGGTGTCCAAAACATGCAACAATTCTCATAATTATGATATGGAATTTCTTAGTCAAGAATCATAATCAAATAGAAAATAAACCGAAATAAAAAAGGTAGGGAAGATAGTGTGTTGGTCTGAGTCCAATTCAGACAAAACTGAAGGAAGGGGAAATCAATCATATGGATGGCCGAACCATGCTAGATGGTTGGGCGAAATTTCAAAAATTTTCTTTTACTCTTCTATGAATCGCATTCCCAGTTTTAGAAAAATTGCATTTTTTAAGGATCTTCTTGCACCAAACTAGACCATATTTGAAACCAAAAGAAAGGGAGAAGAATACTTGATATGGATTCTACACGTGTAGTTCCTAAGTGGGTGTTCCACCCAAAGAGGATACCAAAACCAGTCTCTACTGAAGATGACACAACTTAGGGTGATGCTGGTTTAACAACATAGTCCTTTAGCAAGAACTGTAATCCAACAATTTGGATCGAGCAAACGATGTGAGCATGAATTAGATCTGATGTTTTATAGCAAAAATCAGATATCAGAACTGATCTCTATCAGTCCAAGAAATAGAGGTCAAACTAGGGTTAGGGAGGCAAGAGCAAAAGGTGAGAACTGAGATTAGAAGTGTGTAATCTAGAGCAATTTGCTCTCCTTTATTTATAAGCCTTAAAGATCATCTCTCCTAATCCAAATCTTTATTTGGATTTAGACTCTTTAAGTGGATAAAACTTATCCTTTTATCCTAAAGGTTGATCCAAACCCTTATCCAAACCCAAATTCGCCCAAGTCACATGACTGCTTAAGTTGTCACGTGACTTCTTAATTAATCCAATCAATTATGAGCTTTAGGCCCATTAAGCAAGTGGCTTAAGCCCATATGAGCTCTGCCCAGCTTCTGTGAAAAATCCTAGCCGAATTCACTGTCAAGCATAGCGAACCCTTGAGTCCATCAGTATTGGCTCTTAATGGGCCCAACATTTACACTAAATGGTCCTTGAGTCCAGCCATCTTATGAAGGCCCAAGGACAATGGTCTTAAGTGAGATTAGCCTATCAGGTATAGCAGCCCTAAACGGTCTTACACTTAACCTCTCAGCCCTTAATGATCAAACACTGCCCGACAAGGACGAACCTCTCCCTTGGATGCAAGGTGCAGTGTTGCACTTTCTGCTCGGATGGATCCTGGGAATTAAACCTTTTGCAAAACTTTTTCTTAAAACATAATATATATATTTTCATATAAATATATTTTGCAAAATAAATCCCAAACAAGTTTGAATTCGATTGTTGGCAGTTTTGGTTTCCTTCAGAGAGAGTGTTGTCTTGATCATTCACTTTGTTCGACAAAGGGGTTGATCCTATCACTACCCACTCAAGTGAATTCTTAAACTGCCCCAACATACCCAGGTTTTGACCCCCAAAGGATCTCACTGATTGGCATATCAAAGACATCCCAATCCGACACCTAGTGCAATACCATAATCGAGTCTAGGGGTTAGGTGCAACTTTCTAGTTTTGCCCACCAGGCTCCAAGGTCTAGGGCACAACTAAAAAATGGTCTGAGTTCAATATTTCAAGCAAACACACACTATATGTGCTTTGGGTCTAACCCTAGAAGCTGAGACAAGCTATCCCAATCTACTTGGTAGCACATTAGTGTAACCTTGGTAGGATAAACTTCCCCAAGTCTATTCAATAGCTAAGAACATTGTAAACTAACATGAGTCACATAAGTGTCCAGTTTAAGGGTAATTAAACAGAAATACACCAAATATAACATAAATCAATTATATACTTTTATTCATTTACAATAAATGTATATGTACATCAATCTGATTGGAGCTAAGGGCATACACTGTCAAACAAAAACTGCAACCCTGCAAAAACTGCAATTTGCAGATTGTTCTCCATCTGCTAGTTTTGTGTTCCTCACATGCTCCAGCGATTTCTCTAATGTAAAAAATAGAAAATAACTCTAATTTCTATTGCTTACATCAATAAAAACCTAATACAATTTTTCCAAAAAGAAAAAAAATTAATTACAAACCACATGATCAAAATCAAGAATCTCGAGTACACAAAACTTGGCGCCATAAAGATTTCGATCTCCATCACACTTTCAGCCCAATAATTCAAGAATTCACAATAGAATAATTCTATAATATATCAGAATATATTCATGAAAAATTTTAGATCATTTGTCCATTCTGAGAACCAATTTCTCAGTAAAAAATTGCTAACGGCTCATATCGACTAGACTACCATTTCGAGTTTTGGTTTTAAATCTGATTTGGTTCAGTTGAAGGCTGAACCTAGTTCTTTGATACCATTGAAGGAAGGTTTAGAATCCACCATATGGATGTATGAACCATGCTAAATGGCTGGGTGAAATTTCAAAAATTTCATTATCCTTAAAGGAATTGTATTTCCTAAGTTTCAAAAAATAACATTTTTCTAGGATCGGTCTCACACTGAATCGGAACAAATTTTAAACCAAACAAAGAGGGAGTTGTATGGTTGATACGGATACCACAAGTGTAGATCCCAAGTTGTTCATGCCAAAATCAGTCCTAAAATTGGCTTCCATTGAAGATGGCACAACTTTGATCTTGAAACTGGTTCAACAACGTAGTTTTTAGCAAAACTTCAATCCAATTGCTTGGATCAAACTGGGAAGGTGAGCACGAAATTTCCCTGAATTTTTCTTGCAAAAATCAAAGAGAAAACTGATCTCTCTCAGTCCAAAAATCTGTAGTCGAACTAGGGTTTCATGGGAGACAGAAGAAGAAGAGAGAGAGCAGAATTGACAAGTGTTCTAGACCAGTTCACCCTCTTCTTCTTTTATCTCTTTATGGAGTACTTCTCCTAATTAAATTAGGAGATTATCCAAATATTCATTTGGATCTGGACTCTATTAAGAGATAAGTCTCATCCTCTTAAGAGGACAGGTGCTCCATACCTATTTCCAAACCTAGATTCGCTCCATGTCACATGACAACTTAAGTTGTCATAGGACATCTTAATTAATCATATTAATTATGGGTCTTAGGCCCATCAACTATATGGCTCACGACCCAAGAGTGTTGCTTGGCTGACTTAGGTTTGATTTGTATGGTGTGGGACCCCACAATGATCTCACATAAGCCCACCTGGGTTCGGCCCTACCTTTGGGAACTGGCCGAATTCACTATTAAACGCAGTGAATCCCTGAGTTCATCACTATGGGGTCAAAATGGGCACAACATTTACACTTAAATGATCATTGAATCCAACAATCCTATGAAGACCCAAGGGTAATGGACTTATGTAAGAGAAATCCCATCAGGTAATCAACTATTAATGGTCTCTTACACTTAACTTCTCAACCCAAATGATCAAACACTACTCAACAAGGAAGGACCTCTCCCTGGTTGCAAGGTATAGTGTCACACTCTCTGCTTGGATGGATCTTGGGAATTAAAATCTTTTTGCAAGTACTTTTCATAAAACTTAATATATCATATAAATATATTTTGTAAAACCAAATCTCAAACAGAGTTGAAATCCACTACTGTCAGTTTAGTTTCCACTAGAGAAAGTGCAAACCCGATCATTCACTTTGTTTGACAAAGGGGCCGATCCTATCACTATGATCACCCACTTAAGTGAATTCTCAAACTTCCCCAGCATACCTAGGTTTTGACACACAAAGGATCTCATTGATTGGCATATCAAATCCTGCCCAATCTGACACCTAGCGTAGTACCATAATCAAGTCTAGGAGTTATGTGTAACTTTCTAGTTTTGCCCATGAATCCCCACAATCTAGGGCAAAATTGGAAGATGGTCCGGGTTCAATGTTTCAACCATACACACACTACATGTGCTTTGGGTTTAACCCTAGCAACTGAGACAAGCTGCCCCAACTTCTGGGGAGACCTATCCTGACAAGGCTGACACTGTGGTGCCACCAAGTCAATTGGGGTGGCTTGTCTCAACTACCGGGGTGAGACCCTAGGCACATACAATGTGGGATTAATTGAATCATTGAACTAGACCAGATTTCCAGTATCGCCCTGGACCTTGGAGATTGATGGGCAAAACTGGAAAGTTACACCCAACCCCTAGACTCGATTATGATACTGCACTTAGTGTCGGATTGGGCTGTCTTTGATATACCAATCATGAGATCCTTAGCGAGGGTCAAAACCAGGGAATGTTGGGACAGTCTGAAATTCATCTGAGTGGGTGATCATAGTGACAGGATCAGCCCCTTTGTCGGACAAAGGTAATGATTGGGGATGCACTCTCACTGATGGAAACCAAGACTGTCGGCAACCGATTTCAATCATTGAGATTTGTTTTGCAAATATATTTTATATGAGATATAAAAAGTATATATATATATTATGGTTTTGAAATGTATGCAAAAGGTTTTAATTCCCGGGATCCATACTTGAGAGAGTGCAACACTGTTCCTTGTAGCCGAGGGAGAGGTCCTCTCTTGTCGGGCAGTGTATGATCATTATGGGCTCAAAGGTTAAGTGTAAGGCCATTGAGAATAATTCCTGATGGGCTAATCTTGCATCTGCACACAGTCCCTGGATGTTACAAGGTGGCTTGGCCTAGGAACCACTTAGAGTAAGTGTTGAGCCCATAGAGCCCATCTGATGGGTTTCAGGGGGTGCATTGTCCATAACAGTGTATTCGGCCAGGCCTAGTGACAAAGGCTGGGCTGAACCCATGTGGCTGATGTGTAGATCAATGTTTGGGTCCCACGCCATACAAGGAAGCCCAACTGGGCAGCAGTTTGGAAGGTTTAATGAATACATAACCCTAAATGGGCCTTAAGCCATTTTGAACTAGGCTAATTTGCTTAGTCTTTAAGGGGCGAATTCTGAGATAAGATCAGCTGATAGGATTGGGCCCACACCCTATCCACTCAGAGAGTCCAAGATCTAAATGAGATTTAGATTTGGAAACTTCCTAATTAGATTAGGAGTTAGCTGATCTAATCTGCAGATAAGATAAGGATTATCCCTTATCTTAAAGGGACTTCTAATCCAGATATGATTTGGGTTAGCAACTCCTAATGGGATTAGGAGCTGATCCCTTTAAGTCTATAAAAGGAAGAGGGGGCGACAGCCTTTAGACATCTAGACACACAATCACCAGCAATAGTATTGTCTTCAGAGCTGAGATCACAGAGGAGAGAATTCTGCACCCTGCAAATTCTCTCTAGCCGTCTCCATCCTGCAGCCGCCGCCTATAGCAGTTCGATCTCTATTGCTTGGGAGAAATCAAGATCAGATCTTGATTCCAATCTTTTGGAGAAAAGATTGATAGGAGTTGTATTCACTACCCGCCCAGGTGATTCTTGGGAAGAATCAAGTTCTTAGGAAGGACACTACTGATTTGGCTCCACCCTGCACTACGCCATCTTCAGTGGGAGCAGATTTTAGTTTCTACCTTAGGCGTGAACACCTCCGTTGAGAGATATTATTTCTTTGTATCAGGTATTATCTCTCTCTCCTCCTTTTGGTTCAGATCTGGTTCAGTTTATGGTTCAAGAGTGATCCTTGAAAATATGATTTTCTAAATAGGGAATTCGATTCCTAGTTGAAGGGAAAGAAAAATTTTGAAATTCGCCCCACCTTTATTCCGCAATCTTGGGCGTCCATATGATGGTTTCCTATCCCTTCAGTGATACCAGAGCCATGATTCAAGTCTTGAACCATTCTGTTTCAGATCTGAACTTGCGCAATTAGGGAGAAGGCATTCTACCCAATTTGCGCAGATATGGGTTTTGGGAAATTTGTTCCCAAAACAGATGGGCAAATAATCTGAAATTAATTTTAAATAAATCTGCTTATTATTTAGAATAGTTCTTTATAATTTTCTGGATTTATGGGTTGTTCGTACAAGTGGAAATTGAAATGTTGATTTGCGTACGGAGAACTGCAATCTTTGTAGTTTTTGAATTGAATTTGTTACATTTGGTCTGTAAATAATTTTTTTTTTTATTTTTAGACTCAATGTATAGGCATTCGATCTGATGTAATAATTAATAGAAATAGGATTTCTATTTATTTTTAATTTTGGATCGAATATGGCGGCGCAGAGAAGGAGATTTCGCAGATGGGAGATTCGCTATTTGCGATTTGCAGTTTGAGAAACTGCAATCTGTGATCTAACCACTGTTTTGCAGGATGGAGTGTGCGAACAGCCCTGATTAACTATTTTTGTTTTATCAGTTATTTAATTTTAAATTATTTTCTTGAATTAAGGATTTAATTAAAAATCAAACCCTAGACCCATTCGAACCAATATTGGTTCAAACTGTTTGGACCAATTCTAGGGTTTAATCAAGGTTGAAAGTCAGCTCTAATTTTCCCACTAATGGGCCTAAGGATTGATATTTATCTAAATGGTTAATTCGGCCCAGCCTATAAAGCCCCAATTTTAAATAGTTAAAACTACAAAAGCCCATTTTAAAGGAAAAAGCTAAATGGGCCGAACTGGGTAACCCTAATTGAGCCCATATACCTAGATAATATTAATGGTTAATATTATGGAATTTTAACGGGCTTCGAACGGGCCTTACAGATAATTATTTGATTGGATCAATTTATCCCTGCATGAGATGTATGGATGTGTGATGTGCTGCGTACATGGGCCATAAGTACTTGGCCCATGCTCATTCGACACCGTCTCTTGCGCACACCATTGCTGAATGCACATCATTGCCTTGGTGTCCCTTTTGGTCATTGGATGACTTCCCTCAGGGGTGGGCCCCACACTTCATCAAGAGGTCATGGGTGGAACCCTAGTTGATTTAAGACCCACCGAAATCTGGCTTTATGAAAGTCAGTGGGTGCCACTTTGGTTTGACCTAAATCAAACTAGGGCGTAATTTTGTTCCCTCCAGCTAATATGAGTGCATGTGATAGGGAGATTCATATGATGAACTCTCTAAAGGCCTTCCATCATTAGCATGAGGATGGGTCCTTCAGTAATAAGGAAACGCACCAGAAAATGGGCTATCCATTTTCTGTTGGGCTTTTCTAAATGTTTCATAAGATGATAGGGGCGTCATAGACCGATGTGGGAGGGGCTTCACTAGAAAATGGGAACTCACTCACGGTATCTTGGCATTCAGGAATATGATGGGTAAGCACTCACTGGACAAAAATGTTTACCTGAAAACAGCTCTAAACCTTGTCTGATAGAGGCCAAAGGGAAAACTCATATGATGAGTGGATATGATCATTCACAGAAAGGTGGTGGGGTTATGCAGCTGAAACAGTTGCTCCATGCACCCTATGTGATTTCCCACATTTCTAGAGACAATCCGTAGTCTCCGTCACTGAGAAAGGAGGGAAATCTCAGAGATGAATAAATGGAAATGGATCATAGATTAAAATCCATATCTATGAAATGAACATGAATCAAATTAGGTTATGGACTGATGTTTGCTCTTTTATCAGAAAATGGCAAAGGGATCTTTTACAAAGCTTCTTGATGACAACAAACTTAAGGGCCCAAACTACGCCGACTGGTACAGGAACCATATGCTGGTCCTAGCTTCAGAAAAGCTGGACAAAGTGGCAAAGAATCCTGCCCCGGAGCGTCCGGGAGACAGGGCTTCTGAGGCCCGAAGGAGAGACTATCAGGAATAGGAGGAGAAAAAATCCCTAGCCCGGTGTTACATCATCGCTTCCTTGGACAACCCAATACAGAGGTAGTTCGATCAGATCAAACTTGCCAAGGACATATTGGATAGCCTAAGGATGATGTATGAAGGGCAGAATTGTTCTACTCAGCAAAAGGTCTTGAAGCAGTTCATGACCACTCAAATGTCCAAGGGCCAACAAGTTCACGACCATTGTCTTCGGATGTTGGGTTACATCAACGAACTGGAGGCTCTTGGATCCGGGCTAGACCTCGCAACCCAGATAGATGCTATCCTTAATTCTTTGCCTCCTTCCTTTAATCCATTCATCATGAACTATAACATGAACAAGCTAAATGTCAGCTTGCAAGAGCTCAGCAATATGTTGCAAAGAGCTGAAGAACTGATTAAAAAGGATGAGCCTGTAGCTATGCTTGTTGAAACTAGCAAAATGGGCAAGAGAAAGAGGAAGGCAAAGAAGCTTCAGAAGAAAGCCACCAAGGGCAAAAGGCAGAAGAAAGACAAAGCATCAGATGCATGTCACTTCTGCAAGAAGACCGGCCACTGGAAACGGAATTGTCCTGCCTACCTTGAATCCAAGAAAGGTAATTTCGAAACTTGTGTTATAAAAACCAATTTATTGGTAGCTTCTGCGTCCTGGTGTATTGACTCCGAGGCTTCAATTCATGCGTGTAACTCATTGCAGGGGTTCAAGGTAAGCAGAAGGCTGAGTGAAGGAGAAGTCACTCTCTACTTGGGGACTTCTGCAACTGTTGCATCCGCAGCAATAGGAACCATGGAGTTAATTTTTAGAGAAGGAAAAATTGTACTCAAAGATTGTCTTTATGTACAAAACTTAAGAAGAAATTTGATTTCTGTTTCAAAACTATGTGCAGATGGTTATTCTGTCTTCTTTAGTAATACGATTACTATTAAAAGAAATTACAGATTCATAGCATACGAGGAACTGGAGAACGGTCTCTATGTTCTACATCCTTCTCTAGAAACTAACATAACCGAAACTACGTCAGTTGAAATCCCCAAGAAGAGAGCCCATGATACAGTTAATCCCTGTGGCACTACCGGCTTGGCCACATCGGTGTTGACCAAATCACAAGGTTGGTAAAGGATGGTCCTTTGGATTTTCTAACTGTAGAAGATCTTCCCACCTGTGAGCCTTGCCTACAAGGCAAGATGACAAAACGGCCATTTGACGGTAAGCCTGAAAGATGTACAGGCACACTTGACCTAATACATACTGATGTATGTGGTCCCCTAAGTGTTAGGACACGGAATCAACACGTGTATTTCATCACCTTCACAGATGATTTCTCACGATATGGTTACGTGTACCTAATGAGAAACAAGTCTGAATCTTTTGAAAAGTTCAAAGAGTTTAGACAACAGGTCGAGAAACAGTCTGTTCCTTTCAGGCACGGAGTCACTCTCTCCAAGAAGATGTCTCCCAAGACTTCTGAGGTGATTGATGGCATGAATGACGTTCCCTATGCCTCTGCCGTAGGGAGCATCATGTATGCCATGCTGTGCACTCGCTCTGACATTGCTCAGGTAGTGAGTGTATTAAGCAGATTTCAGGCCAACCCAGGGTAGGGGCATTGGACTGCTGTGAAAAACATACTTAAGTACCTTCGAAGGACAAAAGAGTTTTGTCTAGTATTCGATGGTAGCTCACTACAAATCCAAGGGTATATAGATGCCGATTTCCAGTCAGATCTAGATGATAGAAAGTCTACATTTGGGTATGTTTTCATGATAAGATCGTGTGCTGTTTGCTGGAAAAGCAGCAAACAAGGGTCTACTGTAGACTCCACGACCGAGGCCGAGTACATTGCCGCAAGTGAGGCTGCCAAGTAAGCCGTGTGAATGAAGAAGTTCGTTAACGAGTTGGGAGTAGTTCCATCCAGCACATCACCCATCCCATTGTTGTGTGACAACAATGGAGCTATTGCTCAGGCTAAGGAGCCACGAGCCCACTCGAAGTCGAAACATATCGAGAGGAAGTACCATGTACTAAGGGAGATTGTTGGTAGAGGGGACATCCTGATTCAGAAAGTAGCGTCAACGGAAAATGTAGCAGACCCATTGACGAAGCCACTATATCAGAAAGTGTTTGAGAAACACGAGGAAATCATGGGACTCCATCTAGTACCTGATTGGACCTAAGTGCAAGTGGGAGCTGTTAGACAGTTTCGCATGCCCTTAGCTTCAATCAAATTGATGTACTTTATGAGTTTATTGTAAATGAATAAAAGTGCATATTTGATTCATGTTCCCTTGGTATGTTTCTGTGTAATACCCTTAAACTGGACACTTAATGAGACTCTTGTTAGTTTAGAATGTTCACAGCCAGTGGGTCGGTCTGGGGAGACCTGTCCTGACAAGGCTGACATTGTGGTGCCACCAAGTCGGTTAGGGTGGCTTGTCTCATCTATTGGGGTGAGACCCTAGGCACATACAATGTGGAATTAATTGAATCTTTGAACTGGACTAGATTTCCAATATTACCCTGGACCTTGGAGATTGATGGGCAAAACTGGAAAGTTACACCTGACCCCTACACTCGATTATGATACTGCACTAGGTGTCGGATTGGGCTGTCTTTGATATACCAATCAGTGAGATCCTTAGCGGGGGTCAAAACCTGGGAATGTTGGGACAGTCTGAGAATTCATCTGAGTGGGTGATCATAGTGACAGGATCAGCCCCTTTGTCGGACAAAGGTAATGATCGGGGATGCACTCTCACTCATCGAGACCAAGAATGCCGGCAGCCGATTTCAATAGTTGAGATTTGTTTTGCAAAATATATTTTATATGAGATATAAAAAGTATATATATATTATGGTTTTGAAATGTATGCAAAAGGTTTTAATTCCCAGGATCCATACTTGAGAGAGTGAAACACTGTTCCTTGCAGCCGAGGGAGAGGTCCTCTCTTGTCGGGTAGTGTATGATCATTATGGGCAGAGAGGTTAAGTGTAAGGCCATTGAAATTAATACCAGATGGGCTAATTTTGCATCTGCCCACAGTCCCTGGATGTCACAAGGTGGCTTGGTCCAGGGACAACTTAGGGTAAGTGTTGGGCCCATAGAGCCCATCTGATGGGTTTCAGGGGGTGCACTGTCCATAACAGTGTATTTGGCCAGGCCTTGTGACAAAGGCTGGGCTGAACCCATGTGGCTGATGTGTAGATCAATGTTTGGGTCCCACGCCATATAAGGAAGCCCAACTAGGCAGCAGTTTGGAAGGCTTAATGAATACATAACCCTAAATGGGCCTTAAGCCCATTTCGAACTGGGCTAATTTTATTTGTCTTTAATGGGCAAATTTTGAGATAAGATCAGCTGATAAGATTGGGCCCACACCCTATCCACTAAGAGAGTCCAAGATCAAAATGAGATTTAGATTTGGAACCTTCCTAATTAGATTATGAGCTGGCTGATCTAATCTGCAGACAAGATAAGGATTATCCCTTATCTTAAAGGGACTTCTAATCCAGATATGATTTGGGTTAGCAACTCCTAATGGGATTAGGAGCTGATCCCTTTAAGTCTATAAAAGGAAGAGGAGGCGGCAGCCTTTATACATCTAGACACAATAACCAGCAACAGTCTTGTCTTCAGAGCAAAGATCATAGAGGAGAGAATTCTGCACCCTGCAAATTCTCTCTAGCCGCCTCCTTCCTGCAGCCGCCGCCTATAGCAGTTCGATCTCCATTGCTTGGGAGAAATCAAGATCAGATCTTGATTCCAATCTTTTGGAGAAAAGATTGGTAGGAGTTGTATTCACTACCCGCCTAGGTGATTCTTGGGAAGAATCAAGTTCTTAGGAAGGACCCTGCTGATTCTGCTCCACCCTGCACTGCGCCATCTTCAGTGGGAGCAGATTTTAGTTTTTACCTTGGGCGTGAACCCCTTTGTTGAGAGATATTATTTCTCTGTATCAGGTATTATCTCTCTCTCCTCCTTTTGGTTCAGATCTGGTTCACTTTATGGTTCAAGAATGATCCTTGAAAATATGATTTTCTAAATAGGGAATTCGATTCCTAGTTGAAGGGAAAGAAAAATTTTTGAAATTCGCCCCCCCTTTATTCTGCAATCTTGGGCATCCATATGATGGTTTCCTATACCTTCAGTAGTATCAGGGCCATGGTTCAAATCTTAAACCATTCTGTTTCAGATCTGAACCTGCGCAATTTGGGAGAAGGCGTTCTACCCAATTTGCGCAGATATGGGTTTTGGGAAATTTGTTCCCAAAACAAATGGACAAATAATCTGAAATTAAGTTTAAATAAATATGATTATTATTTAGAATAGTTCTTTATAATTTTCTGGATTCATGGGTTGTTCGTACAAGAGGAAATCGAAATCGTGATTTGCGTAGGGAGAACTGCAAGATTTGCAGTTTTTGAATTGAATTTCTTACATTTGGTCTGTAAATAATTTTTTTATTTTATTTTTAGACTCAATGTATATGCATTCGATCTGATGTAATAATTAATAGAAATATGATTTCTGTTTATTTTTAATTTTGGATCGAAGATGGCGGCGCAGAGAAGGAGATTTCGTAGATGGGAGATTCGCTATCTGCGATTTGCAGTTTGAGAAACTGCAATCTGTGATCTAACCTCTATTTTGCAGGATGGAGTGTGCGAACAACCCTGATTAACTATTTCTGTTTTATCAGTTATTTAATTTCAGATTATTTTCTTGAATTAAGGATTTAATTAAAAATCAAACCCTAGACCCATTCGAACCAATATTGGTTCAAACTGTTTGGACCAATTCTAGGGTTTAATCAAGGCTGAAAATCAGCCCTAATTTTCCCACTAATGGTGCTAAGGATTGATATTTATCTAAATGGTTAATTCAGCCCAGCCTGTAAAGGCCCAATTTTAAGTAGTTAAAACTGCAAAAGCCCATTTTAAGGGAAAATGCTATATGGGCCGAACTGGGTATCCCTAATTCAGCCCATATACCTAGATAATATTAATGATTAATATTATGGATTTTTAATGGGCTTCCAACGGGCCTTACAGATAGTTAATTGATTAGATCAATTTATCCCTGCATGAGATTTATGGATGTGTGATGTGCTGTGTATATGGGCCATAAGTACTTGGCCCATGCTCATTCGACAGTGGCTCTTGCGCACACCATGACTGAATGCACATCATTGCCATGGTGTCCCTTTTGGTCATTGGATGACTTCCCTCAGTGGTGGGCCCCACACCTCATCAATAGGTCACATGCGGAACCCTGGCCGATTTAAGGCCCACCAAAATCTGGCTTTATGAAAGTCAGTGGGAGCCACTTTGGTTTGACCTAAATCAAACTAGGGCGTAATTTTGTTCCCTCCAGCTAATATGAATGCATGTGATAGGGAGATTCATATGATGAACTCTCTAAAGGCCTTCCATTATTAGCATGAGGATGGGTCCTTCAGTAATAAGGAAACGCACCAGAAAATGGGCTATCCATTTGCTGTTGGGCTTGTCTGAATGTTTCATAAGATGATAGGGGCGTCATAGACCGGTGTGGAAGGGGCTTCACCAGAAAATGGTAACTCTCTCACGGTACCTTGGCGTTCACGAATAAGATGGGTAAGCACTCACTGGACAGAAAGGTTTACCTGAAAACAGCTCTGAACCTTGTCTGATAGAGGCCAAAGGGAAAACTCATATGATGAGTGGATATGATCATTCACAGAAAGGTGGTGGGGTTATGCAGCTGAAACAGTTGCTCCATGCACCCTATGTGATTTCCCACATTTCTAGAGACAATCCGTAGTCTCCGTCACTGAGAAAGGAGGGAAATCTCAGAGATGAATAAATGGAAATGGATCATAGATTAAAATCCATATCTATGAAATGAACATGAATCAAATTAGGTTATGGACTGATGTTTGCTCTTTTATCAGAAAATGGCAAAGGGATATTTTACAAAGCTTCTTGATGACAACAAACTTAAGGGCCCAAACTACGCCGACTGGTACAGGAACCATATGCTGGTCCTAGCTTCAGAAAAGCTGGACAAAGTGGCAAAGAATCCTGCCCCGGAGCGTCCGGGAGACAGGGCTTCTGAGGCCCGAAGGAGAGACTATCAGGAATAGGAGGAGAAAAAATCCCTAGCCCAGTGTTACATCATCGCTTCCTTGGACAACCCAATACAGAGGTAGTTCGATCAGATCAAACTTGCCAATGACATATTGGATAGCCTAAGGATGATGTATGAAGGGCAGAATTGTTCTACTCAGCAAAAGGTCTTGAAGCAGTTCATGACCACTCAAATGTCCAAGGGCCAACAAGTTCACGACCATTGTCTTCGGATGTTGGGTTACATCAACGAACTGGAGGCTTTTGGATCCGGGCTAGACCTCGCAACCCAGATAGATGCTATCCTTAATTCTTTGCCTCCTTCCTTTAATCCATTCATCATGAACTATAACATGAACAAGCTAAATGTCAGCTTGCAAGAGCTCAGCAATATGTTGCAAAGAGCTGAAGAACTGATTAAAAAGGATGAGCCTGTAGCTATGCTTGTTGAAGCTAGCAAAACGGGCAAGAGAAAGAGGAAGGCAAAGAAGCCTCAGAAGAAAGCCACCAAGGGCAAAAGGCAGAAGAAAGACAAACCATCAGATGCATGTCACTTCTGCAAAAAGACCGGCCCCTGGAAACGAAATTGTCCTGCCTACCTGGAATCCAAGAAAGGTAATTTCGAAACTTGTGTTATAGAAACCAATTTTTTGGTAGCTTCTGCATCCTGGTGTATTGACTCCAGGGCTTCAATTCATGCGTGTAACTCACTGCAAGGGTTCAAGGTAAACAGAAGGCTGAGTGAAGGAGAATTCACTCTCTACTTGGGGACTACTACAACTGCTGCAGCCCCGCAGCAATAGGAACCGTGGAGTTAATTTTTAGAGATGGAAAAATTGTAATCAAAGATTGTCTTTATGTACAAAACTTAAGAAGAATTTTGATTTCTGTTTCGAAACTGTGTGCAGATGGTTATTCTGTCTTTTTAGTAATATGATTACTATTAAAAGAAATAACAGATTCATCGCATACGGGGAATTGGAGAATGGTCTCTATGTTCTACATCCTTATCTAGAAACTAATATAACCGAAACTATGTCAGCTGAAATCCCCAAGAAGAGAGCCCGTGATACAGTTAATCCCTGTGGCACTACCGGCTTGGCCACATCGGTGTTGACCAAATCACAAGGTTGGTAAAGGATTATCTTTTGGATTTTCTAACTGTAGAAAATCTTCCCACCTGTGAGCCTTGCTTACAAGGCAAGATGACAAAACGGCCATTTGACGGTAAGCCTGAAAGATGTACAGGCACACTTGACCTAATACATACTGATGTATGTGGTCCCCTAAGTGTTAGGACACGGAATCAACACGTGTATTTCATCACCTTCACAGATGATTTCTCACGATATGGTTATGTGTACCTAATGAGACACAAGTCTGAATCCTTTGAAAAGTTCAAAGAGTTTAGACAAGAGGTCGAGAAACAGTTGGGGAGAGAAATTAAAGGCCTTTGATCTGATCGAGGTGGCGAGTATCTCTCTGACGAGTTCAGGGACTACTTATAGGACAATGGGATAGTATCACAATTAGCTCCTCCTGCTACACCACAACTTAACGGTGTTTCAGAGAGGAAGAATAGGACCTTATTGGATATGGTCCGATCACTTCTCATATACTCAGAGTTACCCACATCCTTTTGGGGTTACGCATTAGAGACTGCGATCTACGTGCTCAATCGGTTTCCAACCAAATCGGTTCCCAACAGTCCATATGAACGCTAGACCGAAAAGAAACCAAGTGTCAGACACTTGAAGATTTTGGGTTGTTGGAGACCGATTATATCTTGGACACCCATCGTCAAGAAATTATTCTTGACGAGGAGAGCTCAGGAGCAGTGGGAGATGTCCCACAAGTTCCAGGTAGTGACCAACCTAGAAGATCCACTCGGGTATCCCGGCTACCATTCCATTATGGTTATGACTAGGATAGTTACCTGGTGGAAACCTTGATTAGTGAGGAGGATCCCGTGACTTACGCAGAAGCTATGTTGGACATAGATTCCCAGAAGTGGGTGGAGGCCATGAGAGCAGAGATGGACTCAATGGAGACCAACGGAGTCTGGACTCTAGTAGATCTGCCCTTCGGGGTAAAAGCAATTATTTGCAAATGGATTTATAAGAGGAAGAAGGGCCCTGATGGTAGGGTTGAGACCTTCAAAGCTCGTCTGGTGGCGAAAGGGTACACTCAGAAAGAGGGCATCGTTTATGAGGAAACCTTTTCGCCTGTGGCCATGCTTAAATCCATTAGGACCCTGCTAGCTATAGCAGCATACCATGATTATGAGATTTGGCAAATGGATGTGAAAACTGCATTCTTGAATGGAGATCTTACTGAAGATATCTATATGCAGCAGCCGCAAGGCTTCATAGCTGCGGGTCAGGAAAACATGGTATGTAAACTTAATAGATCCATTTACGGACTTAAGCAAGCTTCTAGAAGTTGGAACATCTGTTTTGACTCTGTCGTCAAATCATTTGACTTCGAGCAGAATCCGGATGAACCCTGTGTTTACAGGAAGTACAGTGGAGATAAGGTTACCTTCTTGGTTCTGTATGTAGATGATATTCTACTCATTGGGAATGTTGTAGGAATGTTGACTACGGTAAAAGTATGGCTTTCACAGCAATTCTCCATGAAAGATCTTGGAGAGGCCTCCTATATACTGGGTCTTCGACTCTATAGAGATAGATCAAAGCAGATAATAGGATTATTCCAATCTACCTACATTGACAAAATAGTCAAAAGATATAGCATGGAAAACTCCAAGAAAGGAAATGTTCCTTTAAGGGGCAAATTCTGAGATAAGATCAGCTGATAGGATTGGGCCCACACCCTATCCACTCAGAGAGTCCAAGATCTAAATGAGATTTAGATTTGGAAACTTCCTAATTAGATTAGGAGCTGGCTGATCTAATCTGCAGATAAGATAAGGATTATCCCTTATCTTAAAGGGACTTCTAATCCAGATATGATTTGGGTTAGCAACTCCTAATGGAATTAGGAGCTTATCCCTTTAAGTCTATAAAAGGAAGAGGGGGTGGAAGCCTTTATACATCCAGACACACAATCACCAGCAACAGTCTTGTCTTCAGAGCTGAGATCACAGAGGAGAAATTTCTGCACCCTGCAAATTCTCTCTAGCCGCCTCGTTCCTGCAGCCACCGCCTATAGCAATTTGATCTCCATTGCTTGGGAGAAATCCAGATCAGATCTTGATTCCAATCTTTTGGAGAAAAGATTGGTAGGAGTTGTATTCACTAGCCACCCAGGTGATTCTTAGGAAGAATCAAGTTCTTAGGAAGGACACTGTTGATTCTACTCCACCCTGCACTGCGCCATCTTCTGTGGGAGTAGATTTTGGTTTCTACCTTGGGCGTGAACACCTCCATTGAGAGATATTATTTCTCTGTATCAGGTATTATCTCTCTCTCCTCCTTTTGGTTCAGATCTGGTTCAGTTTATGGTTCATGAATGATCTTTGAAAATATGATTTTCTAAATAGGGAATTCGATTCCTAGATGAAGGGAAAGAAAAATTTTTGAAATTCACCCCCCTTTATTCTGCAATCTTGGGCATCCATATGATGGTTTCCTATCCCTTCACTCTCTACTCACATGGATCCCAGGAATTAAAACCTTCTGCAAATCTTTTGAAACCATACATATACATTTATATATATATATATATTAATTTTACAAAACAAAATTCCAACGATTGAAATCAACTGTCGGCAGTTTGGTTTCCATCAAAGAGAGTGCATTCCTGATCATTACCATTGTCTGACAAAGGGGCTGATTCTATCACTATGATCACTCACTCAGATGAATTCTCAGGCTGCCCCAACATGTCCAGGTTTTGAGCCCCACTAAGGATCTTACTGATTGACATATTAAAGACAGCCCGATCTGGCACCTAGTGAAGTGTCATAATCGAGTCCAGGGTCAGGTGTAACTTTCCAGTTTTGCCCATTTGTCTCCAAGGGCTAGGGCAACTGGTCCGGTTCAAGGATTCAAGCAATCCCATACTGCATGTGCCTCGGGTCTTACCCTAATGGCTGAGACAAGCCATCCCAACACTTGGTAGCACATCAGTATCAGCCTTGGCAGGATAAATCTCCCCAGACTTATCCAATGGCTATGAACATTTAAAACTAACACGAGTCTCTATAACTGTCCAGTTTTAGGGTCTTACATAGAAATATACCAAACAACATGAATGAAACATGTACTTTGTTCATTTACACTAAATGTCAAAAGTACATCAAATTGGATTGAAGCTATGGGCATACATAACTGTCTAACAGCTCCCACTTGCACTTAGATCCAATCTGGTACAAGCCGGAGTACCATACTTTCCACATGTTTCTCAAACACCTTCTATGTCAGTGGCTTACTCTATGGGTCTGCCACATTATCCACCAATGCTACCTTCTGAATTAGGGCATCCCCTCTACCAACGATCTCCCGGAATACATGGTACTTCCTCTCGATGTGCTTTGACTTCGAGTGAGCCCGAGGCTCTTTAGCCTAGGCAATCGCTCCATTGTTGTCACACAACAATGGGATGGGTGATGTGTTGGACGAAATCACTCTCAATTTAAGTATGTTCTTCACAGTAGTCCAATGCTCCTGTCCTGGGTTGGCCTAGAATTTGCTTACCACACTCACCGCCTATGCTATGTCCGGGCGGGTGCACAGCATGGCATACATGATGCTCCCTACGGCTGAGGCATAGGGAATGTCTCTAATGCCCTCAATCTCCTCAGAAGTCTTGGGAGACATCTTCTTGGAGAGAGTGGCTCAATGCCTGAAAGGAACATTTCCTTTCTTGGAGTTTTCCATGCTGAATATTTTGACAATTTTGTCAATGTAAGCAGCCTAGGATAATCTAATTATCTGCTTCGATCTATCTCTATAGAGTCGAAGACCCAGTATATATGAAGCTTCTTCGAGATCTTTCATGGAGAACTGCTATGATAGCCATACCTTGACCAAAGTCAACATTCCTACATCATTCCCAATGAGTAGGATTTCTCTCCCTAACTGTTTCTCGACCTCCTGTCTGAATTCTTTGAACTTTTTAAATGACTCAGATTTGTGTCCCATTAGGTACATGTAACCATATCGTGAAAAATCATCTGTAAATGTGATGAAATGCACGTGTTGATTTCGTGTCCTAATACTCAGGGGACCACATACATCAATATGTATTAGGTCAAGCATGCCTGCAGATCTTTCAGTCTTACCCTCAAATGGCCACTTAGTCATCTTACCTTGAAGGCAAGGCTCCCAAGTGGGAAGATTTTCTATAGTTAGAAAATCCAAAGGACCATCCTTTACCAACCTTGTTATTTGGTCAACACCGGTGTGGCCAAGTTGGTAATGCCAGAGGCACGTGGGATTTACTTTATCGCGATTTCTTTTCTTGGGATTTTTGACCGACCTAGTTTCGATTAAGTTAGTTTCCAGAGAAGGATGTAGAACATAGAGACCGTTCTCCAGTTCTCCGCATGCGATGAATTTGTTATTCCGTTTAACAGTAATCATATTACTAAAATAAACAGTATATCCATCAGCACACAGTTTAGAAATAGAAATCAAATTTCTTCTCAAGTTCTGTACATAAAGACAATCTTTAAGTACAAGCACTCCTTCTCTAAAAATTAATTCTACGGTTCCTACTGCCGCAGCTGCAACACTTGTAGTTGTTCCCAAAAATAGTGTCACTTCACCTTCACTCAATCTTCTGCTAACTTTGAACCCCTGCAGTGAGTTACACGCATGAGTTGAAGCCCTGGAATCAACACACCAGGACATAGAAGTAACTAACATATTAGTTTCTGTGACACAAGTTTTGACGTTACCTTTATTAGATTCTAGGTAGGTAGGACAGTTCCTCTTCCAGTGGCCGGTCTGCTTGCAAAAGTTACAGACATCAGATGCCTTGTTCTTCTTCTACTTCTTGGGTTTGGCAGCTTTCTTCTAGGGCTTCTTTGCCTTTCTCTTTTTCTTGCCCAATTTATTAGCTTCAGCAAGCATAACCACAGGCTCATCCTTCTTTAATAGATCCTCGGCCCTCTGCAACATATTGCTGAGTTCCTGGACGCTGACATTCAGCTTATTCATATTATAGTTAATTGTGAACGCATTGAATGAAGAGGGCAAAGAATTCAGGATGGCATCCACTTGCATGCCAAGATCTAGCCTGGATCCAAGGGCTTCAAGTTCATTAATGTAACCCATCATCCGAAGACAATGGTCATGAACTTTCTGCCCTTTGGACATCTACACGATCATGAACAGTTTCAGGACCTTTTGTCGAGTAGAACAGTTCTACTCTTCATACATTGTCTTTAGACTGTCCAATATATCCTTGGCTAGTTCAAACTGATCGAACTACCTCTGTATCGATTGGTCTAGTGAGGCAATGACAAAGCAGCGGGCTAGGGAGTTCTTATCCTCCCAATCTTGGTAGTCCCTCCTACGGGCCTCAGAAGCCCTATCACCCAGATGCTCCGGGGTAGGACTTTTCACCACCTTATCTAACTTTTCAGAAGTTAGGACCAGCATAAGATTTCTGTACCAGTTGGCATATTTTGGGCCCTTAAGCTTGTTATCATCTAAAAGCTTTGCAAATTGACTGTTTGTCATTTTCTGATAAAACAACAAAATCATTAGTCCACAACCTTAGTTTGATTCAAGTTACCTACATAGATATGGCTTTAAATCTATGTTCCATTCCCATTTATTCATCTCTGATATTTCCCTCCTTTCTTAGTGACAGAGATGACAAAATGTCTTTGAAAATGTGGGAAATCAAATGGGGTGCGTGAATCCAACTGTTTCAGCTGCATAACTTCACCACCTTTCTGTGACGGATCATATCCACTCATCAGATGAGTTTGCCTTTGGCCTCTGTCAGACAAGGTTCAGAGCCATTTTCAGGTAAACCTTTCTGTCCAGTGAGTGCACACCCATCATATTCAGGTTACGCCAAGGTACCGTGAGAGAGTTCCCATTTTCTGGTGAAGCCTCTCCCACATCGGTCTATGACGCCCTTATCATCTTCTGAAACACTCTAACAGATCCAACAACAAATGGATAGCCTAATTTTATGGTGTGTTTCCACATTACTGATGGACCCATCATTGTGCTAATGACGGAAGGCCTTTAGAGAGTCCATCATATGGATCTCCCTATCACATGCATTCATATTTGCTCGAGGTAACAAAATTACGCCCTAGTTCTAATTTAGGTCAAAACAAAGTGGCTCCCACTAACTTTCATAAAGTCAGATTTCTGGTGGGCCTTAATTGGCTAGGGGTTCCGTACGCATCCCTTTTCAGGGTTGTGGGGCCCACCAAGAAAGGAAGGGTCATCCAGTGACCTTAAGGGACACTATGGCAATGAGGTGCATTCAGCCATGGTGTGCGCAAGAGCCACTAACGAATCATCATGGGCCAAGTGCTTATGGCCCATGGTCGCAGCACATCAAACATCCAATCATCACATGAAAAAGGAGGAATTGATCCAATCAATCAACTGGTGTAAAAGCCCATTAAATGGCCCATAAGAAATCCATAACATTAATAATTAATATCTACTAGGTGTATGGGCTGAATCGCAGTTAGTAGTTTGGCCCATACAACTTTTCTCACAAGTGTGGGCTTTTGCAGTTTTAACCATTTAAAACTGGGCTTTACAGGTGGGCCAAATTTATCCCTGTAATTGAACATCAGATTTGGAACGAAAGTATGAGAAAAGTGGACTGAAAAACAGTCCCTTTCAAATCCCCAGATTCGGTCCAAACAGTTTTGGTCCAATCTGGTTTGAAATGGTCTGAAACTAATTTTCAATTCAATAATTAATTGATGAAAGATCTGAAATTAATGATTTTGATTTTTGGAAAACACAAATCAACTATGGATTGCTCGCACCACCTGCAAAACAGAGGTTAATCACAAGGGTTGCAGTTTCACAAACTGCAAATCGCAGAGAATGATTTCTCCATCTACAAATCTCCAATGACGCCTTCTTCTTCCTTCTTCTTTAATCAAGAAAAAAAATAAAAAACAGAAATCCTATTTCTATTAATTAATTACATTCTTGATCAAATCCTATATATTCAGTCTAGAAAAATAAAAAAAAATTATTTACAGACCGAATTGAATAGAAAAGGAAAAAGGGTGCGCAGACCATCTACGCCAAATCTGCACTGCGATCTCCAGGTTTGAACAGTCCATTAAATCAAAATAAATAAAGAACAATTCTAAATAAATTTTGAATTTAATAGAAATTAATTTCAGATCAATCGCCCTTAACAAGAAACAATTTCTTGAAGAAAAAAAAAGGAAAACAATCTGCGCAAATCTTGGCAGAACATCTTCTTTCCATCTGCGCAGGTTCAGATCTGATTTTCTTTTGGTTCAAGATTCGAACCTGTGGCTCTGATACCACTGAAAGAATGGTAGGATCCATCTAATGGATGACAAGAAAGGTGCGGAATGGGTGGGCAAATTTCAAAAATTTGCCTACCTTCTCCCAACTGGGAATCATATTCCCTAAATTTAGAATACAATATTCAAGGATTCTACTTGAACCATAATCAAACCAAATCTAAACCAAAAGGGAACAGGAAGGATTATACCTGATCCGGAGAAACAATATCTCCCAAAGTTAGTGTTCATGCCCAAAGAAGATGCCAAGATCCGCTCCTGCTGAAGATGACACAACTGTTAATGAAACGGAACCAGCAGGGTGCATCCTACACACTGGATCCTTCACAAGAACCCACTAGAAACTCTGAACAATGAATCCTTTTCAGTCTTTTCTACAAGACTTATGTCAAGAACTGATTTCTTAACTTCTTTCTCCTACAAAAATCGAATCTTGCAAGAGGGGTTGGCGGCGGCTGGAGGAGAACTCCTGGGACGAAAATGGCTGAACAGCTTTTCTTCTCTTTGGAGTTTTGAGATCTAATCTCTGTATTCAGAAGACTTTCTTCTCTCTTAGAAAAACTTGGTTCAAAATCTGGTATAATCGAATTAGCTTTCTCCTCCTTTCTTCTTGATTAATAAATCCTCCTAATTAAGAGTTATCCCAATCCAAATCAATATTTGGATAGGGGATAATCTTAATCCTATCTGTAGATTAAGTTAGTATACTCTGATCTTATCAGAAGGTTACCAGATTCAAATCTGATTTGAATTTGGTCTCTCAGAGTGGATAAGGTCAAAAGCCCAATCCTTTTTACTAACATTAATCTCAGATTCGCCCCATAGATGGGTGATTATATCAGCCCAGCTCGTAATGGGCTTTTGGCCCATTAAGTGTTTAGTGTTTAACTAGTTTCCAATCTGCTGCCCAGTTGGGCTTCTTTATATGGCGTGGGACCCAAGCATTGATGTACACATCAGCCACATGGGTTCGGCCTAGCCTTTATTACAAGGCCCAGCTGAATTCACTGCAAAACTCAATGACCCCTTGAGCCCATCACATGGACCCTATGGGCCCAACACTTACATTAAGTGGTCCCTGGGCCAAGCCATCTTATAAAAACCCAAGGACTATGGACAGGTGCAAGATTAACCCATTAGGTATTATCCTAAATGGTCTTACACTTAACCTCTCAGCCCTTAATGATCAAGCACTGCCCAACAAGAGAAGACTTCTCCCTCGGCTGCAAGGAACAATGCCACACTCTCTACTCACATGGATCCCAGGAATTAAAACCTTTTGCAAATCTTTTGAAACCATAGATATACATTTATATATATATATATATATATATATATATATTAATTTTGCAAAACAAAAATCCAACGATTGAAATCAACTGCTGGCAGTTTGGTTTCCATCAGAGAGAGTGCATTCCCGATCATTACCATTGTCCGACAAAGGGGCTGATTTTGTCACTATGATCACTCACTTAGATGAATTCTCAGGCTACCCCAACATGTCCAGGTTTTGACCCTCACTAAGGATCTCATTGATTGACGTATTAAAGACAGCCCGATCCGACACCTAGTGAAGTGTCATAATCGAGTCCAGGGGTCAGGTGTAACTTTCCAGTTTTGCCCATTTGTCTCCATGGTCTAGGGCAATACTGGAAATCTGGTTTGGTTCAAGGGTTCAAGTAATCCCATACTGCATGTGCCTTGGGTCTTACCCTGAAGGCCGAAACAAGCCATCCCAACACTTGGTGGCACATCAGTATTAGCCTTGGTAGGATAAATCTCCCCAGACTTATCCAATGGCTGTGAACATTTAAAACTAACACAAGTTTCTAGAAGTGTCCAGTTTTTGTGTCTTACACAGAAATATACCAAACAACATGAATCAAACATGTACTTTGTTCATTTACACTAAATGTCAAAAGTACATCAAATTGGATTGAAGCTAAGGGCATACAAAACTGCCGAACACTTTTTGCATTCAGTGCGTTGATCTACTACCTTGATGGGCAGACTTGTGTTAGATAGTGTATGCCCTTAGCTCCAATCAGGTTGTTGTACATGTTGGCACTTATTGTAAATGAATAAAAGTACATAATTGATTCATGTGTTTTGGTATATTTCTATGTGATACCCTTAAACTGGACACCTATGTGACTTGTGTTAGTTTAGAATCTTCACAGCTGTTGGATAGATCTAGGGAGATTTATCTTGCTAAGGCTGATACTGATGTGCCGCCAAATTGGTTGGGGTAGATTGTTTCAGCTACCAGGGTGAGACCTGAGGTTCATGCAGTGTAGGTTTTCTTGAAACCCTAAACTGGACCAAAATTCCAGTATTGCCCTGGACCTTGGAGATAGATGGGAAAAACTAGAATGTTACACTTGACCCCTATACACGATTATGGTACTACACTAGGTGTCGGATTGGGCTATCTTTGATATGCCAATCAGTGAGATCCTTAGAGGGGGTCAAAACCTGGTATGTTGGGACAGTCTGAGAATTCACTTGAGTGGGTGATCATAGTGACAGGATCACCCCCTTTGTCGGACAAAGTGAATGATCAGGGAATGCACTCATTCTGATGGAAACCTAAACTGTCGGCAGTTGATTTCAACTATTGAAATTTGTTTTGCAAAATATATTTATATAGAGATACATATATATATATATATATATACATATTATGGTTTCAAAATGTTTGCAAATGGTTTTGATTCCCGGGGTCCATGTGAGTAGAGAGTGCAAGATAACTGTCAAGATAACCGATGAGGATCTCGATAACCAATGGCGATGTGTGGGACATAGATTGAGCTAGTAAGTTGCCAATCTAGATGACTTCCTTCTTCTCGTCTTATTTCCTCCCTTCATTTGCATTTGGAGCAAGGTGGTTCCTTCCTATGGCATGGCGTATATGTATACGAAACCTTCTTCGGTCCCAATTGCTACTGTGACATGGCTTAGTTCTTCGACCGAGACCTAGTTCTAGCCATCAGAGTGACAAGGAGGGTCAAAAACTGGGTTTTGATTCTTGTTGGTGAGCTACTGATTCTGATTCAGCCTGACATTCAGATTCAGGCTAGCATTCTGGTTTTGTTGTTGTTGTTGTTGTTGCGTCCCGAGTAGGGTAGAAAATCACTCTTCCCACATCCTCATTTGTAAGTTCATTCCTCAGACATACTGCACCAACTCATTGAAATGGCGCACATCGATCCTAGCAAGAACCATTGGGGGCTCCACTAGAGAGAGAAGCGCGTTAACTTGGTGCAGGGGAAAGGCGGTGTTCAGCATAACAAGGATACCTGGCAAGGTCTGGGGGACTATGAATTGTCCAATTGTTACAGAGGGGACATCAGGGTGTACCACAAGGTAGTCCTGCCCCCTGTGACTAAGTTGTTGATAGGAGCGTTGCTTGAAGATGCCATTTGGAGGTGTGAATGTAAGAACACGACTTTATACAACATTCCCACAAACGATGCCAAATGATAATATGCAATCTGCTTGCTCCCTATTGGAAGGTGACTTGAACACCAAGGTGGCTAGTTCACTGGGTCGACTTTCCAAGAGACGATGTAAGAGATCTTGGGTTGCCTTACTTGGGGTGGGCACTCTGATGCTTAAGTTAGGCATAAGGAGCCGAGAGCTTTCTGTTATGTGGCTGAGATTCCCAGAAACCATGCTCGACAAGTCCAGAGGAAATCTCTTAGCCAGATACGTTATTCTTACAGAGGGACAAGGTCAACTCCGATGCGAACGATGCGTATAGTTAGGCCTAACGATCGAGCGTTATGATCCCGTAGAAGTCGGAGGTAATAACTCACTCAAAGGGGAAGATCCAGTAGGTCTCTAGCTAGACTCAGTTTAGGTGGGCAGAAGAAGGTCAACTTTCATGCGGACCTGGTGTCTTATTGGTACCACGGTAGTCCGGTGGAAGCAGGTTGCATCATACACTAACCCAGGATCCCATCTATTTGTTTGTTGTTCAACTTACCGGGTTGGCCCAAAGGTTATTAGAGTATTCGAGGTGATCTGCTTATGTGGTGCTAAGGTGTCCGCCAGTTGTTCGGAGATGCTACATGTTACGATATCATTGGAGGACCAAATTACCCCCCATCAATTGCCTCCACTCCCGAGTATGGGGTCATTAATTAGACGAGGTAGTAGTTATGACTTAAGGAAATTTGGTCCATTCTTCATTCTAGTTTGATCAATGGCCCGAGAGTGGGTTGGTTCAGTTGGTCTAGCTTAGATGTGAAGTAGCATACCAGGAACGCACAGACATCACACAACTATTAAGTCATGTAGATGTCAAAAATGCTCTAAATTGATTTCACCTTAGAATACGAACCACCCATAGCTCGGTCACCCTTCTATAAATAGGGTCCTTGGGGCCCCTTTTTCCTTGTCCCTGTTTAAACTTTTTTGGTGAGGTCGCAGAACTTGGCTCATTGTAGTGCTCGGCACTTATTGAAGTGTTCATTGTCGACAGTGAGGTTAGTCTTGTTCTTTCTAGATGAGACACTTTCCCTTCATTACATTTCCTTTCATAATGTCTAGTAGTGAGACCGAGGAAGAAGGGGGTTCAACCCATCGAGCTGAGGAAGGGTCTGTGTTCCACTACTGGCGTGGTTCTCACAAGAGGTCCATGGCCCTAGATCAGTTCGTTCCATCTAAACTTTCTACTGAGAATGTCTACGAGCTCACCGCTAAATATAGAATCCCAAATGAGTTCAACTACTCTCTTCCTTTGACGGTTACCCGTGGCAGCATGGGGATGATGAAATAGATGTCTTCAAGGAGGCCTTAAAGGAAGGTCTTCATTTCCCTCTTCATCCCTTGATTCCCGAGGTGTTAAATTACTATAACATTGGTTTAGATCAACTCCACCCAAATTCCATCAAAACCCTGGTTGGTACTATTTCTTTCTATCACCATGTCGGCTTCCCTTTAGACGTAAAGACCTTGGTTGGCCTAGGCCAAATTAAGAAGAATCCTTCTAGCACTCTGGGTATTTTCAGTTACTACCTATCATACCAGCCTAGATGTAAATTATTGAATGGCTTCCTACAAAGGTACTGGCTTGGAAGAGGAAGTACTTCTTCCTTAACAAGAACGATGAATGACTCCGGGAAGGATGTTCTAAGTGAATGGTTGCAAGGAAGGGTGCAGGTCCTAGTGGACCAGAAGTCCATGCTGAGTAAGTATCTGGCTGAGGAGATGCTGATCCAAGTTGGGCTAAGTCCTCCAGGTAGGTCATCACCACAGGCATGGGTTTTCTTTTCCTTTCTTTCTTTCTTATGGTTTGGCTCATCCTTGAATTCTTGTTTTGTGTAGGTGACATGTCAGGTGTTCCAACTCTTGGACTATTTGAAGCTATGAAGAAGAAGAATAGGAAGGTGACACTCTATTTGAAGATAGGAGTCACCTCGTGTATCATCTTTGGAGATAGTGGTGCAAGCTGCAGAAGCCATGCTCGTTGTCGACCTGGTCAAGGGAGACCAGCCTAAGAGAACCTCACTAGAGCCCGAGGCCGCTAGGGTATCTGAGGAACGGCTCTACCACTTGAGACTGGGGCATTCGCTGACACCGATCCCAAGGAGAGGCACACCATTATGGATTTCTAGACCACCCTATTGTGTAGCAAAGAGGTTGTCTTTCCTAACAAAGTCACAAGGCTTTGTGAGTCATGCTCTAGTGAGCTCGGAGGGAAGCTTATGCGTTGTCTTATGGTGGTACATCCCGACCTTTCCTTTGTCATTCATACTGAAATCTGTTCTATACTTATTCCCTTTACTTTTTCTATAGGCAAACACTTTGGTCTACTCTTTGTTGGGGTAGGCCGAGAATCGTTTGGTGAGGGTCCAGGCAGCCAAGGAGGAGGCAGCGGAATACTGGTCCCGAGATCAGCGGGATGTTCGCCTCATTTGTGAACTGAAGGACGAGCTGGTCACTAACTGGACTCAAGTTAGGTCGGCAGAAACAAGTCAACTTTTGTGCTGACCAAGCATCTTGTCGGGACTGGGGTAGTCCTATAGAAGCAGGTCACATCATACACCAACCTAGGATCCCATATAGCTATCCATAGTTTGGCTTATCGGGTTGGCCCCAAGGTTATTGAAGTATCCGAGGTGATCTGCTTACGTGGTGCCAAGGTGTTGGCTAGGTGTTCAGAGATGCTACGTGTCACAATATCATTGGAGGACCAAATTACCCCTCATTAGTTGGTAGATAGGTGATTTGTGGAGCTTCCCAATACCATTTTTTCTCTTGATATTGATGTGAAATCATCATTCGAGGGATTTAAATTGACTAATTCAGTGTGGTTTTGATTAACTAATCTACATAGCTATTATTGGAGCCTTAATTTAAATTTGACCTTTTTATGTTTTATATATGAATTATCACCTATGTAGTGAATTTGGGCAAACCATCAATTAGAGTTTTGAGGATTTTCTTTTCAAATATTAATGTGATCGTTTCTATATGATCTATGTATAGTAATAGAACTAGACTGAATGTCAAGCCTACATGATAGTATTTTCATTCCAAATTTTGGATGAGGCTAGTCAAGTAATGAATGTCCTTTGCATGTCCCTATATGTCTACACATGTATGTGCATAGCTATGCTCAGGGGAATCTAAGAACCTAGAGTTTAGGTTTTTCAAAAATGGAATGGAATATCATTTAGGCTATGTTTGATTTGAAGGAAAAGGTAGGGAAAGGAAGGGAAAGATAGGAAGATCTATACAAGGTTTGTAAAGGTTTCTCTAACTTTCTCTTCCTTTCCCTACTTTTTCCTTCAAAACAAACATGGCATTAGGGTCCGATTGGTTCACTGTCAGAATTGGAAAATTAGAATTGAAATCTTCTAAATCAGAATTGTAATGGTCTATTTTCATAGTCTGTTTGGTTCAGACATGAATGAAAATGAAAATTGGAATTAGTAGGAATGAGATTTCATTCCCAATAGAAGGGGGAGAGAATGACTATTCCCTCAAATGGGGAATACCATTCCAGTAGGAATGGGAATGGGATTCCAATTCCACCCAACCAAACAGTTGGAATTGGAATAACCCATTCTGATTCTGATTCTAGACCCCTATTCCCATAAATCAAATGGGGCCTTAGATTATTTTCACAAAGACACTACTTTTAGCAAGCAAGAAAAATTACCTGAGAAAATTGTCTTTTTTTTTTCAATGTTTTATTTCCTTTTTTAAAAGTAGTAATTTGTCAAGAAAGTAACTAATTTCTTGAAGACCTAATTATCTCCCTTTCTTTTATCATCACTTTCTCACTAACCAGATACTATTCTTAGCAATGTTTTTGAACCACCGTTGACCTGGACGGCTGGACCGTTTCTCCTGGGAACTATCCAGGCAACCGGTTCCATTTTACCCAAAACCCGGAATTTAGTAAAAAACTATTGAAAAAGTCAACAAACCATTGACCCGGACAGTTGAACCATCGACCCGTTCAATGGTTTTTGACCAATTTTTTTTTTTTTAATTATTTTTAATTTTTCTGTTAGAACGGGTCATCCGTTCAAACTGGACGGTCGGTTGACCCGGAAACCAGTGGTCAGAACAGTTCCATTTTTGGGTCATTTTTTAAAATGTCGATTCTTAGAACAGTAATATTTTCTCGTTTTCTCCACTATAAAATATTGTGTTTAGACCATAGTTTCAAAATCTACGTAAACATGGGAGGTCATCTAGTTGAATATGATTATACCCAATTATTAACATATTAATGAGTCATATAACTATTGCTGAAGTCTTATCCCAACCAAAATTAACATCGATAAAGGTTTCTTAATTGAGTTAATTGAGTAAACTATTTTTACCAAAAATACCTAACTTATTTTGGTTGAAAATTTGGAAGCACCCAGCCTGTGGGCTTGGGGTAATCCATGTAAATTCTTCAAATCTGGTATCTGATTTGCACTATATGAAATATTGATTGATATATTCTATATTTTTTGCAGTATATTGTACCATAATATTAGAAAATGGATACTTCAAATAAGTAATGAAAACAAATAAAATATCCATGATTTGTCTCCTTTCTTTTGCATTTTAAAATATAGGGCAAATTTCTTAAACAACCCTTATGGTTTAGAAAGTTGACTTACTCTACTTTTACTGTTTACATAATGTCTTAAAGTATCCTTAAGTTTTATAGAAATTGTCTAAAACCTCCCTTACCATTAATTTTCCATCACACTCCGTTCACATGTGACATTAAGTGACTGACATTATAATTCCTAAAATACCCTTTTATGGTTACGACATCTAAGACAAATTCAAAGTTTCTGATAACCTCTCCTTGATCTAGCATTCCTCTTTCATCCCAACCTCTGTTGCCTTTGTTAATTATAATTCCTAATGCCAGAGTCTTCTTTATGACAGTCACGAGAAACTCTAGACATCATGACGTTCAATAGTTTCCTCCGAAATGCCGCTCCCCAATCCGCTTGCATAGCCGAAAATTCCCTCCCCCAACGCGTTTGAGCACAATAGGTCAAATGTTGTTCCACCCATGGTGAGAGTTTTCTACCCTCGGTGCTACTAATGTCATCGTTGTTCCACCCCCAATGTATTGCTTGAGCACCATAGATCTAGTGTTGTTCTGCACCATAGATCTAACATTGTTCCACCCCCAATGCATTCGAGCACCATAGATCACTATCAAGAATTCAGAACTGATGTAACTGTGAAAACTGGAAAACATTATCGTTGTAGAAAATGCCCAAAGGCAATGATTCACCACTTTGAGCCCTACGCTAAAGCCTAAAATCGTGTTGTGTCAAAAGTGATTTATCGTTAACCAACGAAAAGAAAAAGATCCCGTGCAACCAAGCTGAAAGTAGAACTGTAGAAGAAGGTGGTGTCCCCAAAGTTTATTGGCTCTTGATGCTGCTCAATCCGAGGTGGTGCACAAACCGAGGAAGGCAGTCAGATGATCCTTGTCAACAGGACGGGTCCGAGGTTGAAGGACGGATCCGTACTTCAGGATCAGTGATCAAGAAAGGATGTCAGAGGCCCAAGGAGTTATCCACGGGTAGGCACTTCAATGCTCAAGTTAGTAAGCACTCATGTCAAGGCTAGATCATGTCACCAAAGTTGATGCCATCCTAAACTCATTGCCTCCCTCCTTCAATCAGTTTATCATGAAATATAACATGAATAACCTAAATATTAGCCTTCAGGAACTCAGTAATATGTTGCAGAGGGCTAAAGAACTGATTAAGAAGGACAAACCGGTAGCCATGCTTGTTGAAGGTGGCAATTCGGGTAAGAAGAAGAGGTGGGCAAAGGAAAAGCCTTAGAAAAGGTTAGCAAGCCTAAAAGGAAAATGAAGGACAAGACATTGGATGTCAGTTGATGAGGGGTAATTTGGCACGACCTAGTAAGTAAAGGTCACATGGACGAGATCTACCATAGGATGACAACTCAACAAGAGGAGCCTAGTCAGCAATCTTCAGAGCTCGGGTGTTCGGTCACCTCGGTACAAAGCCACCTCGACATAAAGTCACCTTGTTATAGAGGCACCTCGGCACCTAAGCCAGTTCAGGGCCCATGAATCGAAGTGGCATGTAATCAACTCCAGAAGCTTCTTAGTAGAATCCGAGCCTCCCATGATCACACCGCATAATGGCAGCCCTTATCCTCTCCCCACCCGGATTGGGCACTAATGATAGATTTCATTGACTGATACATTACTCCCCGACTAAAGTGGAAATGGATCGCATCTACTCAGGCCGAAGATCCCATAACCGTTTTGTGAGATCCATGGCAACTCAGCTATCTAAGGGCATCAACCCCTCCACAGCCTAGGTACGCCTGATTATTTACATTCAAGCTCTCTAGCATTCAAGCTTTTAGCTTGCAACTACAACCAAGATACTAACTTAAGCTTCGGAGTGACCTTACTGGGTCATCCACCCCGGTCTCTCTAATTCCTGTTTTGCAGTTTGATCCATCTCGCCATCAGAGCAACACCCAGGCAACCTTCCGGCTAGGAGCTTCCAAATTATGCATCATCAATTAATGTCATCTATGGGAATCGATTGAAAGGTCATCCCAATCCTACTTACAACCTCAATCCCAATCTCAACCTCAATGGCATCTTCCAGTCACAATGGAAAGAGCGACATGAGCGTCACTGACAGGCAAGAGCAACAAACAGTCATTCCCCAGGGTTCCTCGGTGACCATCAGCTAGTTCACCATCCCCGTGACTGTCTCTAGGGTTCTATCACTATCTGTACCATACACTATCCAACAAGTGAGTGTCCTGCTCCCCCAAGTTAGCGCCACATTCTCGGAGCCTTCCGTGATTCCCCTGGGGTCAGGCACTCCCAGTTTAACCACCTAGTCTAGAGCGTCCAGATGATGCAGATTCAAATGCAGCAGATCCACCAATTGCAGTCATTCCAGTAGTACTATTTCTATCAAATGTATCAGCAGCAGTTCCCACCACTGCAACCAAACCAGCTGACAAATCGACACCAAGGGCAGACCCAAAAACAGAATTAGCACTGTGCTCATCAGGATGTCCACCAGTCTCCTCCCCACGGTGAAAGAACTTCACAGGTACCGGTACCTCCCTCGGGACGGACCCTGCCGTGGGGTATAGTAGGTGATCGGCGTACCCCCCAATCTCTAGAGGAGAGAACTTGAAGGATAGGCCTGGACCCAGCCAGCCCAAGAAGTGCAGTTAGCAGTCAGCTCGGGGCCCGAGGTGCGGGCTCGAGAGGAGGCCCCTTGGCACTCTGAAACAACAAGCTCCAGACATGTGATGAAGGAGATCCAGCGAGAAGAACTCCTGAACCACCTTGCCCCACCATTCGGAGCAAGATCGAGATACCTGACAACACTGAGGCTGGCAGTACAAGAAGTGCCTGAAGTCACGAGAGAGCCTTCTGAATGTGGTGCAGAGGGAAGAAGAATCAATTTGAAGCTACATCAAGTGCTTCAACAAGACATGCCTACAGATACCAGATCTCAATCTAGTGGTATGTCTCACCACAGTATGAAAAGGAATTACTCACAAAGAGTTCAAGTGGCACGTCGTGGCAAATAAGCCGAAGAACATCACTGAGTTCCTCAAGCTGGCCAATCAGTTCATCAGTACAGAAGAGGAAATAAACCAAAAGAATGACAACCAACAAGGTGAAAAGAGGAAGAAAGAGGAAGAAGGAACGAGCAACAAGAAAAGGAAAAAGAGCAAGTCCCCGTGGCAAAGAAGCAAGTTCCCGAGCTCGAATAGTAAGTCCCCCTCACAAAGCTACAGGTTAGGCCGACGTTCCAGGACCCCGCCAGTGGAGAGAACTAACTATACTCCCCTTAACGCAAAGAGAGGTGAGATCTTGATGGCCATTAAAGACTTCTCCATCATTAGATGGCCACCCAGGCTATAGAGAGACCCAATGACCAGGAACCCGAATGTTTATTGTCACTTTCATCAGGACCATGGTCACATTATAGAAAACTATAGAAACTTTCGTGATAAGATTGAAGAGCTAATTTGTTGTGGGTATTTAAAGAAATACATTTTGCATGAGGAGAAAGGACAGGGGGACCGACAGGGAGATCAGAAAAAAGATGCCTTAGAGAGTAGCAGGCAGAACGAGTAGCCACCTCACCCGCTACTATAGGAAAGACTGATCCGTGAGGTGATCAATATGATCACTAGAGGATCCATTGTAGTGGGGTGCAGAGCAACAGTAGGCAAAACTTCACTCTAAGAACTAGAACATGAGGTAGAGAAACCACCCAAGCGACCTCAGATTGAAGAACAAATTTACTTTATCGAGGACGATACCCATGGGATTCAGTATCCTCATGATGATGCCCTAGTCATAAAGATGATCATCAATGACTTTGAAGTGAAGCAAATCTTGGTGGAATCAAGCAGTCTGGCCGATATCCTCTTCAAAGGGACATTTGACAAGTTGCAACTATAGTAGAGCGATTTAAAATGAGTAGATGCCCCACTAGTAGGGCTCAGTAGAGAGGAAGACAGACCTATAGGTCGGGTCACACCAGTGGAGGTGGTCACATGGCCAAATATTGTCTAGCCCGAGCACACATTCTAGGGGGTCACGACTCCATCCCCCTACAACACAGTCCAAGGTCAGCCTATTACACATGTCTTACACGCGATAGTGTCAACTTACTATCTCGCGATGAAGTTCCTGAAGGGATAGGATATCCATCACATGGACACCCAAAGATTGTGGAATAAGGGGGCGAATTTAAAAAAATTTTCTCTCCCTTCAACTGGGAATCGCATTCCCTATTTAGAAAATCATATTTTCAAAGATCAATCTTCAACCATAAACTGAACCAGATCTGAACCAAAAGGAGTAGGGAGGGATAATACCTGATACAAAGAAACAATATCTCCCAATGGAGGTGTTCACGCCCAAGGAAGGATCCAAAATCTGCTCCCACTGAAGATGGCGCAGTGCAGGGTGGAGCAGAGTCAACAGTGTTCTTCCAAAAGAACTAGACCCTTCGCAAGAATCAACCGGTTGGCTTGTGAATACAACTCCAACCAATCTTTTCTCCAAAAGATTGGTATCAAGATCAAATCTTGATTTCCCCCAAGAACTGGAGGTCGAACTGCTAGAGGCGGCGGCTGTAGGAAGGAGGCGGCAAGAGAGTATTTGTAGGGTGCAAAATTCTCTCTTCTAGTAATCTAAGCTCTGAAAACAAGGATCTATGGATTGCATGTCTAAAGGCTGCCACCCCTTCTCCTTTTATAATCTTAAAGGGAACAGCTCCTAATCCCATTAGGAGTTGATAACCCAAATCATATTTGGATTAGAAGTCCCCTTAATTGATAAGGGATAACCCTTATCTTATTTGCAGATTAGATCAACCATCTCCTAATCTAATTAGGAGGCTTCCAGATCTAAATCTTATTTAGATTTTGGTCTCTCTAAGTAGATAGGGTCTAGACCCAATTCTACGAGCTGATCCATCTCAGAATTTGCCCCTTAAGTGACTAATCAAATTAGCCCAGTTCGAAATGGGCTTAAGGCCCATTTAAGGTTATGTATTAATTTAGCCATCCAAACTGCTGCCCAGTTGGGCTTCCTTGTATGGTGTGGGACCCTAACATTGATCTACACATCAACCACATGGATTTGGCCCATCCTTTGTTACAAGGTCTGGCTGAATACACTGTTATGGATAGTGCACCCCCTGAAACCCATCTCATGAGCTCTATGGGCCCAACACTTACCCTAAGTGGTCCCTGGGCCAAGCCACCTTGTAACATCCAGGGACTATGGGCAGATGCAAGATTAACCCATCAGGTATTATCCTCAATGTCTTACACTTAACCTCTCAGCCCAAAATAATCATACACTGCTCGACAAGAGAGGACCACTCCCTCGGCTGCAAGGAACAGTGTTGCACTCTCTACTTATATGGATCCTGGGATTTAAAACCTTTTGCAAATCATTTCGAAACCGTAATATATACTTTTATATCTCATATAAAATATATTTTTCAAAACAAATCTCAACGATTGAAATCAGTTGCCGACAGTCTTGGTTTCCATTAGTGAGAGTGCATCCCCGATCATTACCTTTGTCCGACAAAGGGGCTGATCCTGTCACTATGATCACCCACTCAGATGAATTCTCAGACTGTCCTAACATATTCAGGTTTTGACCCCCACTAAGGATCTCACTAATTGGTATATCAAAGACAAACCAATCAGACACCTAGTGCAGTATCATAATCGAGTCTAGGGGTCAGGTGTAACTTTCCAGTTTTTCCCATCAATCTCCAAGGTCCAGGGCAATACTGCAAATCTGGTCCAGTTCAAAGATTCAATTAATCCTACATTGTATGTGCCTAGGGTCTCACCACGGCAGTTTAGACAAGCCACCCTAACCGACTTGGTGGCACCACAGTGTCAGCCTTGTCAAGATAGGTCTCCCTAGACCGACCCACTGGCTGTGAACATTCTAAATTAACACGAGTCTCATTAAGTATCTAGTTTAAGGGTATTACACAGAAACATACCAAGGGAACATGAATCAAATATGCACTTTTATTCATTTACAATAAATTCATAAAGTACATCATTTTGATTGAAGCTAAGGGCATACAAAACTGTCTAACAGCTCCCACTTGCACTTTGGTCCAATCAGGTACTAGCCAAAGTCTCATGCTTTCTATGTGTTTCTCAAACACTTTCTATGTGTTTCTCAAACACTTTCTATGATAGTGGCTTCGTCAATGGGTCTGCTACATTTTCCGTTGACGCTACCTTCTGAATTAGGACGTCCCCTCTACCAACAATCTCCCTTAGTACATGATACTTTCTCTCGATGTGCTTTGACTTCGAGTGGGCTCATGTCTCCTTAGCCTGAGCAATAGCTCCATTGTTGTCACACAATAGTGGGATGGGTGATGTGCTGGACGGAACTACTCCCAACTCATGAATGAATTTCTTCATCCACACGGCTTCTTTGGCAGCCTCACTTGCGGTAATGTACTCGGTCTCGGTCGTGGAGTCTGTAGTGGACCCCTGTTTGCTACTTTTCCAACAAACAGCACACGATCCTATCGTGAAAACATATCTAGATGTAGACTTTCTATCATCTGGATCCGACTGGAAATCGGCATCTGTATACCCTTTGATCTATAGTGAGTTACCATCGAATACCAGACAAAACTTTTCTGTCCTTCGAAGGTACTTAAGTATGTTTTTCACAGCAGTCCAGTGCTCCAACCCGGGGTTGGCTTGAAATCTGCTTACTACACTCACTGCCTAAGCAATGTCAGGACGAGTGCACAGCATGGCATACATGATTCTCCCTATGGTAGAGTCATAGGGAATGTCTTTCATGCCATCAATCTCCTCAGAAGTCTTGGAAGACATCTTCTTGGAGAGAGGGACTCCGTGCCTGAAAGGAACATTTCCTTTCTTGGAGTTTTCCATGCTATATCTTTTGACTATTTTGCCAATGTAGGCAGATTGGGATAATCCAATTATCCCCTTCGATCTATCTCTATAGAGTCAAAGACCCAGTATATAGGAGGCTTCTCCAAGATCTTTCTTGGAGAATTGCTGTGAAAGCCATACTTACGCCGTAGTTAACATTCCTACTTCATTCCCAATGAGTAGAATGTCATCTACATACAGAACCAAGAAGGTAACCTTATCTCTACTGTACTTCCTGTAAACACAGGGTTCATCTGGATTCTGCTCGAAGTCAAACGATTTGACAGCAGAGTCAAAACGGATGTTCCAACTTCTAGAAGCTTGCTTAAGTCCATAAATGGATTTCTTGAGTTTTCCTAACCTGTAGCAATGAAGCCTTGTAGCTGCTGCATATAGATATCTTTAGTAAGATCTCCATCTAGGAATGCAATTTTGACATCCATTTTCCAAATCTCATAATCATGGTACGCTGCTACAGCTAGCAGGATCCTAATGGATTTAAGCATGGCCATAGGCGAAAAGATTTCCTCATAATCGATGCCTTCTTTCTGAGTGTACCCTTTCACCACCAAATGAGCTTTGAAGGTCTCAACCCTACCATCGGGGCCCTTCTTCCTCTTGTAAATCCATTTGCAACCAATTGCTTTTACCCCGGAGGGCGGATCTACCAACGTCCAAACTCCATTGGTCTCCATTGAGTAAATCTCTGCTCTCATGGCCTCCACCCACTTCTGGGAATCTATGTCCAACATAGCTTCCGCGTAAGTCACAGGATCCTCCTCACTAATCAAGGTTTCCACTAGGTAACTATCCCGGTCATAACCATAACGGACTGGTGGCCTGGAGACCCGAGTGGATCTTCTAGGTTGGTCACTACCTGGAACTTGTGGGACATCTCCCATTGCTCCTGAGCTCTCCTCATCAAGAACAATTTCCTGATGATGGGTGTCCAGGATGTAATCGGTCTCCAAGAATTGTGCATTTCGACTGTAGAACACTTTCTGCTCACTTGGGTCATAGAAAAGGTAACCTACAGAGCCTTTTGGGTAGCCTACAAATAGGCAACGACTGGTTTTGGATTCCAACTTGTCTGACACTTGGTTTCTTTCCGATCCAAAGTTCATATGGAGTATTCGAAACCGATCTGGTTGGAACCCGATTCAACATGTAAATCGCAGTCTCTAATGCGTAACCCCAAAAGGATGTGGGTAACTCTGAGTATATGAGAAGTGACCAGACCATATCCAATAAGGTCCCATTCCTTCTCTCTGAAACACCGTTAAGTTGTGGTGTAGCAGGAGGACTTAATTGTGATACTATCCCATTGTCCTTTAAGTAGTCCCTAAATTCGTCAGAGAGATACACGCCACCTCGATCTGATCAAAGGGCCTTAATTTCTCTCCCTAACCGTTTCTCGACCTCTTGTCTAAACTCTTTGAACTTTTCAAAGGATTCAGACTTGTGTCTCATTAGGTACACGTAACCATATGGTAGGTGATGAAATACACGTGTTGATTTCGTGTCCTAACACTCAGGGGCCACATACATCAGTATGTATTAGGTCAAGTGTGCATGTACATCTTTTAGGCTTACCGTTAAATGGTCGTTTCGTCATCTTGCCTTGTAGGCAAGGCTCATAGGTGGGGAGATCTTCTATAGTTAGAAAATCCAAAGGACCATCCTTTACCAACCTTGTGATTCGGTCAACACCGATGTGGCCAAGTCGGTAATGCCACAGACACGTGGGATTAACTGTATCACAGGCTCTCTTCTTAGGGATTTCAGCCGACGTAGTTTCAGTTATGTTAGTTTCTAGAGAAGGATGTAGAACATAGAGACCATTCTCCAGTTCCCCGTATGCGATGAATCTGTTATTTCTTTTAAAAGTAGTCACATTACTAAAGAAGATAGAATAACCATCTACACATAGTTTTGAGACAGAAATCAAATTTCACCTTAAATTTTGTACATAAAGACAATCTTTCAGTACAATAATACCTTCTCAAAAAAATAAGTCCACGGTTCCTGTGGCCGCGGCTGCAACAGTTGCAGTAGTCCCCTAGTCCCCAAGTAGAGAGTGACTTCTCCTTCACTCAGTCTTCTGCTTACCTTAAACCCCTGCAGTGAGTTACACGCATGAGTTGAAGCCCCGGAGTCTATACACCAGAATGCAGAAGCTACCAATAAATTGGTTTCTATAACACAAGTTTCGAAATTACCTTTCTTGGATTCCAGGTAGGCAGGACAATTCCTTTTCTAGTGGTCAGTCTTCTTGCAGAAGTGACAAGCATTCGATGCTTTGTGTTTTTCTGATTCATACCCTTAGTGGCTTTCTTCTGAGGCTTCTTTGCCTTCCTCTTTCTCTTGCCTATCTTGCTAGCTTCAACAAGCATAGCTACAGGCTCATCCTTTCTAATCAGTTCTTCAGCTCTTTGCAACATATTGCTGAGATCTTGCAAGCTGACATTCAGCTTGTTCATGTTATAGTTCATGATGAACAGATCTATCTGGGTCGCAAGGTCCAGCCCGGATCCATGAGCCTCTAGTTCGTTGATGTATCCCATCATCCGAAGACAATGGTCGTGAACTTGTTGGCCCTTGGACATTTGTGTGGTCATGAACTGTTTCAAGACTTATTGTCGAGTAGAACGATTATGCTCTTCATACATCGCCCTGAGACTATCTAATATGTCCTTGGCAAGTTCGATCTGATCAAACTGCCTCTGTATTGGGTTGTCCAAGGAGGCAATAATGTAACACCAGGCCAGGGAGTTTTTCTCCTCCCATTCCTGATAGTATCTCCTTCGGGCCTCAGAAGCCCTGTCACCCGGACGCTCTGGGTCAGGATTCTTTGCCACTTTGTCCAACTTTTTAGAAGCTAGGACCAGCATAAGATTCCTATACCAGTCGGCATAGTTTGGTCCCTTAAGCTTGTTGTTGTCAAGAAGCTTTGCAAAAGATCCGTTTTCCATTTTCTGATAAAAGAGCTAACATCAGTCCACAACCTAATTTGATTCATGTTCATTTCATAGATACGGATTTTAATCTATGATCCATTTCCATTTATTCATCTCTGAGATTTCCCACCTTTCTCAGTGACAGAGACTACAGGCTATCTTTGGAAATGTGGGAAATCACATAGGGTGCATGGAGCCAACTGTTTCAGCTGCATAACCCCACCACCATTCTGTGAAGGATCATATCCACTCATCATATGAATTTTCCCTTTGGCCTCTGTCAGACAAGGTTCAGAGCCATTTTCAGGTAAACCTTTCTGTCCAGTGAGTACTTACCCATCATATTCGTGAACGCCAAGGTACCGTCAGAGAGTTCCCATTTTTTGGTGAAGCCCCACCCACATCGGTCTATGACAACCTATCATCTTATGAAACACTCAGACAAGCCCAACAGCAAATGGATAGCCCATTTTCTGGTGCGTTTCCTCATTACTGAAGGACCCATCCTCATGCTAATGATGGAAGGCCTTTAGAGAGTTCATCATATGAATCTTCCTATCACATGCATTCATATTAGCTGGAGGGAACAATTATTACGCCTTAGTTTGATTTAGGTCAAACCAAAGTGGCTCCCACTGATTTTCATAAAGTCATATTTCGGTGGGCCTTAATCGGCTAGGGTTCCGCACATAACCTCTTGGTGAGGTGTGGGGCCCACCACTGAAGGAGGTCATCCAATGACCAAAAGGAGACACCATGGCAATGATGTGCATTTAGCCATGTTGTACATAAGAGCCATTGTCGAATGAGCATGGGCCAAGCAATTATGGCCCCTGTACGTAGCACATCACACATCCATACATCTCATGCAGGGATAAAATGATCCAATCAATTAATTATCTATAAGGCCCATTGGAAGCCCATTATAAGTCCATAATATTAACCATTAATATTATCTAGGTATATGGGATGAATTAGGGATACCCAGTTCGGCCCATATAGCTTTATCCTTTGAAGTGGGCTTTCAGCAGTTTTAACTATTTAAAACTGGGCCTTTATAGGTTGGGCCGAATTAACAATTTAATTAAATATCAATCCTCAGGCCCATTTGTGGGAAAATTAGGGCTGACTTTCAGCCTTGATTAAACCCTAGATTTGGTCCAAACAGTTTGAACCAATCTTGGTTCGAATGGGTTTAGGGTTTGATCTTTAATTAAATCTTTAATTCAAGAAAATAATCTAGATTTAAATAACTGATAAAAAAAAAATCAAGAATCAGTTAAACAGGGCTGTTCGCACAATCCATCCTACAAAATAGAGGTTAGATCACAATTTGCAGTTTCACAAACTACAAATCACAGATAGCGAATGTCCCATCTACGAAATCTCGTTCTCTGCAAAATCTCCCTTTCTGCGCCGCCATCTTCGATCCAAAAATAAAAATAAATAGAAATCCTATTTCTATTAATAATTACATCAGATCGAATGCCTATACATTGAGTCTAAAAAAATAAAAAAAAAATATTTACAGACCAAATGTAATAAATAAATCAAGAAACTGCAAATTTTGTAGTTCTCCCTGCGCAAACCAAAAATTTAATCTCCTCTTGTACGAACAGCACATAAATCAAGAAAATCATAAAGAACTATTCTAAACAATAATGAGATTTATATAAAATTAATTTCAGATTATCTGCCCATCAATTTTGGGAACAAATTTCCCAAAACCCATATCTGCACAAATTGGGTAGAACGCCTTCTCCCTATTTGCGCAGGTTCAGATCTGAAATAGAATGGTTCAAGGTTTGAACCATGGCTCTGATACCACTGAAGGGATAGGATATCCATCACATGGATGCCCAAAGATTGCGGAATAAGGGGGCGAATTTCAAAAATTTTTCTCTCCCTTCAACTGAGAATTGCATTCCCTATTTAGAAAATCATATTTTCAAGGATCATTCTTGAACCATAAACTAAACCAGATTTGAACCAAAAGGAGTAGAGAGGGATAATACCTGATACAGAGAAGCAATATCTCCCAATGGAGGTGTTCACACCCAAGGAAGGATCCAAAATCTGCTCCCACTAAAGATGGCGTAGTGTAGGGTGGAGTAGAGTCAATAGTGTTCTTCCAAAAGAACTTGACCCTTCGCAAGAATCAACTGGATGGCTTGTGAATACAACTCCAACCAATCTTTTCTCCAAAAGATTTGTATCAAGTTCAAATCTTGATTTCTCCCAAGAACTGGAGATCAAACTGCTGGAGGCGGCGGCTGCAAGAAGGAGGCGGCAAGAGAGTATTTGCAGGGTACAAAATTCTCTCTTCTAGTAAGCTCAGGTCTAAAGACAAGGATCTATGGATTGCATGTCTAAAGGCTGCCGCCCCCTTCTCCTTTTATAATCTTAAAGGGAACAGCTCCTAATCTCATTAGGAGTTGCCAACCCAAATCATATTTGGATTAGAAGTCCCCATAAGTGATAAGGGATAACCCTTATCTTATTTGCAGATTAGATCAGCCATCTCCTAATCTAATTAGGAGGCTTCCATGGACTCTCTAACTGGATAGGGTCTAGGCCCAATTCTACCAGCTGATCCATCTCAGAATTCGCCCCTTAAGTGACTAATCAAATTAGCCCAATTCGAAATGGGCTTAAGGCCCATTTAAGGTTATGTATTCATTTAGCCTTCCAAGCTGCTGCCCAGTTGGGCTTCCTTGTATGGCATGGGACCCTAACATTGATCTACACATCAGCCACATGGGTTTAGCCCATTCTTTGTTACAAGGCATGGTCGAATACATTGTTATGGACAGTGCACCCCCTGAAACCCATCTCATGAGCTCTATGGGACCAACACTTACCCTAAATGGTCCCTGGGCCAAGCCACCTTGTAACACCCAGGGATTGTGGGCAGATGCAAGATTAGCTCATCAGGTATTATCCTCAATGGTCTTACACTTAACCTCTCAGCCCATAATAATCATAAACTGCCCGACAAGAGAGGACCTCTCCCTCGGTTGCAAGGAACAGTGTTGCACTCTTTGCTTATATGGATCCCGGGATTTAAAACCTTTTGCAAATCATTTCGAAACCATAATATATACTTTTATATCTCATATAAAATATATTTTGCAAAACAAATCTCAATGATTGAAATCGGTTGCCGGCAGTCTTGGTTTCCATTAGTGATAGTGCATCCCCGATCATTACCTTTGTTCGACAAACGGGCTGATCCTATCACTATGATCACCCACTCAGATGAATTCTCAGACTGTCCCAACATACCCAGGTTTTGACCCCCGCTAAGGATCTCACTGATTGGTACATGAAACCTAGCCCAATCTGACACCTAGTGTAGTATCATAATCTAGTCTAGGGGTCGGGTGTAACTTTCCAGTTTTGCCCATCAATCTCCAAGGTCCAGGGCAATACTAGAAATCTGGTCCAATTCAAAGATTCAATTAATCCTACACTGTATGTGCCTAGGGTCTCACCCCGGCAGCTGAGACAAGCCACCTCAACCGACTTGGTGGCACCATAGTATCAGCCTTGTCAGAATAGGTCTCCCCAAACTGACCCATTGGCTGTGAACATTCTAAACTAACACGAGTCTCATTAAGTGTCCAGTTTAAGGGTATTACACAGAGACATACCAAGGGAACATGAATCAAATATGCACTTTTATTCATTTACAATAAATTCATAAAGTACATCATTTTGATTGAAGCTAAGGGCATACAAAACTGTCTAACAATTACCGACAGATTACAGAGTAGGGGTCATACAAGGCGATCAACTCGAATCCTGAAAGTGTTATGTGGCTTCCCTCCAATGAGTTGGGAAAGGCCACCCTTTGGTGTTACAAACCATGAAGTAGCGTCTCTTATAGGCCGGGACTTTGTTTGGGAGCTCATGCAATAGCTTGTACCCGAGGCGAGGAGACATAGTAAGTTTGCCTGTGCTCGAGTAAAACACAATCTGAGTTCTTCCTGATGGAAATGATCAAAGAGAAGATTTCAAGGTCTAGAGGTTGGTTATAGTTGTGGAAAATGGAAGTGGTACCTACGATGTTACGGATGGAGTTCGGATGTAGCTGGTCTATGGAAATGTCAAAGAACATAATGACTTCAACAATGAAAGGGTGGAGTGGAAGACACAACCCAGCTACGAGCTGCCCCTCAAAGACCACAATTTCATCATGACCATGATCCCAAGGAGAGTTGCCTAAGGGAATACTATATACTAAGTCGTTAAGGAGTCTGTACCGGGCTACTAAAGATAGGAGCCTGTCCGCTATCAATGTAGACAAACCAAAGCTGTTCGGCAAGCAACCTTGGTGTGAGTTGGAGGCCGACTTGCCAGAGGCTTCTCGTTCTAGCCGAGGTGAGTCTGCCTCAGATGGATTAGAGTCCACATCCTGTGCCAAAGTGCCCACTTCGACAAGATGAGGCTCCATGATCTGTGCCGAGGTGCCAATCTCGACCCCAGCAGACTCGCCACTCCCACCTAAAAGGCTATCCAAGCTAAGACTAGACATACTAATGGAAAGGACAACGAAATCGAAAGCAAGGAAGACGAACTCACCAAAAGAAGACCAAAGAAAACAAAGATGACCTTGGACCCAAGAATAGCTAACACCGAGCTGGAATACTTGAATTTGACCTCAAAGACTTTGGGTTCACAATTTGTGGCGAAGAAAATGGGCCCTTTGGGCCTTATTTATAGCCATTATATCCAAAGATCAATGGATGAGATCTATGCAATCCAATGGCTCCTATGAAAATTGGTTGCACACTACCCGAGGATCAAATCAATTGAGCTCACGTTTCGATGTCCGCAAAATTTATAATTGGCTTGACGTTCACGCATACCTGATACATGATCGGGTCACTTCCTGGTTGAGCCAAGCAGTCGAACAGGTCCAACCAAAGGTTCGTCCTCCATACTACCTAGACTTCGTGCCAAATCCACCTGGGCTCTTCATGAACTCCCCGTGCCGGGTCAGGAATCCTAACACGAGGAGTGGGGGGCAATTGATGAGGGGTAATTTGGCACGACCTAGTAAGTAAAGGTCAACTGGACAAGATCTGCCTGTAGAATGACAACTCAACAACAGGAGCCTAGTCAGCAATCTTCAGAGCTCGGGTGTTCGGTCAACTCGATACAAAGTCACCTCAGTATAGAGGCACCTCGGCACCTAAGCCAGTTCGGGGCCCAGGAACCGAAGTGGCACGTAATCAACTCTAGAAGCTTCTCATCGGACTCCGAGCCTCCCGGGATCATGTCATGTAACAACAAGCCTCATCCTCTACCTGCCCAAATCGAGCGGTAATAATAGATTTCATTGACTGATACGTTACTCCCCGATTAAAAAGGAAATGGATCTCAACTACTCAGGCCAATGCTCACGGAATTGTTTTGTGAGATCCACAGCAGCTCAGCTATATAAGGGCATCAACCCCTCCAGGGCCTAGGTATGCACGATTATTTACATTCAAGCTCTCTAGCATTCAAGCTTTTAGCTTGCAACTACAGCTAGGATACTAAATTAAGCAACAGAGCGACCTCACCAGGTCATCTACCTCGGTCTCTCTAATTCCTATTTTGTAGATTGATCCAACTCGCCACAAGACCAACACCCAAGCAACCTTCCAACTAGGAGCATCCTGATCATGCATCATCTCTATCATTTTTGCAAACAGATTGGCCACTGGAAGAGGAACTGTCCTCAGTATCTAGAGACTAAGAAGCAAGGTAATTTCAAATCTTTTATCATAGAAGCCAATTTATTGGTCACTTCTACTTTCTGGTGTATTGACTTCGGGGCTTCAACTCGTGCATATAACACATTGCATGGGTTCAAGACAAGCAGAAGACTGAGTGACGGAGAAGTAATGCTCTACTTGGGAACTTCTGCAACAGTTGCAGCTACAACTATAAGAACTATAGAACTAGTTTTCAGAGAAGGAATCATTGTACTGAAAGGTTGTCTTTATGTACCAACACCTAGAATAAATTTGATTTCTATTTCAAAATTGTGCATGGATGGTTATTCTATTTTGTTTAGTAATGTGATTACTATTAAATGGAATAACAAATTCCTCGCATATGGAGAACTTGAGAACGGTCTCTATGTTCTCCATCCTTATTTGGAAACAAACACTAATCTTGCATCTGCCCACAGTCCTTGGGTTTTCACAAGATGGCTCAACCCAAGGACCATTTAGTGTAAATGTTGGGCCCATTAAGAGCCCATGGTGATGGACTCAAGGGTTTAGTGTGACCTACAGCGAATTCGGTTATGCCTTGTAACAAGGGCTGGGCTGAATCCATTTGGATGATGTGTAGATTAATGCTAGGGTTCCACGCCATACAAAGAGAACCGAACTAGCCAGCACATAATGTGTTAAGTAGGCAATATGACTTAATGGGCCTAAAGCCCATTTCAAATTGGGCTTCAAAGGTTTAATTAAAAAGGGCCATTATGATTACCAGTTGGATAAGATAAGATAAGCCTTTCTGTAGTCTTTTCTCTCCCTCAATTCTTGGTGCCATCCCAGTTCGATCTCCACCAACCGGAGTGATCACGAAGTGTTCTTGATATTGTTTCTTGGTGAAGAAACAATCAGAAGTCGTGCTCACACCACCCTACTCAATTCTTGGTGAAGAATCCCAGGTTCTTGTTGATCCTGCCTCAACATACGTCGTGTCATCTTCAGTAGAGACGGATTTGGTATCCTCTTTCGGTGTGAACACCTACGTTGGGAGTTCCTTTTAATTTTATATCAGGTATTTCCCTCTCCCTTCTTTTGGTTTCAGATCTGGTCCGGTTTGTTTCAAGAACAAACCTTGAAAATGCAGTTTTTCTAAATTAGGGAATAGGATTCCTGGATGGGAGAAAGAAATTGTTTGAAATTCTGCCCAGCCACCCTGCATAGTTCGGCCATCCATATGATGGATCTCCCATCCCTTCAGTCACTTCAGTTCCTGAGGCCTCACACGTAGAGTGATAGTCGTGTCAATTGGTCTTCCCGAGCTTTGTCAAAGTGGCGTTTGATCTCCACCATTGATCTAGCTTTGATTTGCGCTTCTAAGGTTATAAGAAGGGGAGGAAGGACATTTCGCCTTTGCCATTTGTGAGAGGAACTGCTTAGATAGCTCGACAAGGGGTTGATGGCGTTGCTCGGCTCTTGCTTTGATTCTGTGGCTTCAAGCTCGATAAGATGTCTTCCCCATCTTCCCGTTCCTCTTCTTCTTCTGGTTCTTCTTCCAGTTCTAGTGGCTCCAACTATGAGTTTGAGGTCGGGAAATTTGAGGCTACCAAGGTCGAGGAGGATGAGGTGGGTCAATCTAGAGTGGAGGTATAACTTCCTACTGGGTTGGTTGTCAATTCAGGACCACCCCCTGCATTTTGACTCCCGAGGACATGGCTCGGATCCGAGCCATGTATGACATTCCCAAGGAGTTTGAGATGAGGTGTCCATAGGCCGGTGAGGTATGTGTGTATGAGAGTAGCTTCGAAGCCAGGCTGAAGTTTCCTTTGAACGAAGGGGTAGTCGGGGTGTTTGAATGGTACTAAGTGTTGCCAATGCAGCTGATGCCGAACTCTTTAGATTTTTGTTCATCCTTCTATCATATTGCACTGTTTGTGACATCGAATTGACCTTGGGTATGGTGAGCTATCTCCTCCAGTTGAATCTTCACTAGTAGGGCTATTATTATTTCTCGACCAGGAAGAACATTAGAGTGTTGGTCGGGGCCCCATCCTCTGTGAAGCATTGGAAGGAGGAGTTCTTCTTCGTGCACTGTCCTAGGGGCATACCTTTTCTGGCCGCACTACAGAAGACGAGGACAAAGGTGTAACAACCCAAGTGGCACATGCTTACCTAGGAGGAGAGGTCAGCCCTAAGCATGATTGGTGAGATAGATGTGGTGGCATACACATGATCTGAGATGTTGATGCTTGTCGGGCCAATGCATAGGGTGGCTGGTCTATTTTGTTGCTTCGGTTTACTTGTGGAATCCTTTTTCCGATCTTATGCTTAGTCTGTTACAATTCCGTGGTGCAAGTGTGGAGATGGCGAGCAAGGAAGACATCGTCCACTAAATAAAGGAAAACCAGAGGTGAAGGGGGGGCATGTTTGGTCTCAGTTGCATCCGGAGATGTTCCCGCCATTGAGGCCTTCTGAGAGGACATCCCATTTGGTGAATTAGTCCACTTCCACCAAGAGAAACTTTTTTTGTGCAACTGAAAACTACAGTGGAGAAGGGGCTATGGATGTCCATGCCCCACTGTGCGAATGGCTAGGGCCGGTGATTGGCTTCAACGGGACTGCTGGCTAATGGTAAAGGTTGGAGCACCGCTGGCAATTGTCGCACTTCCACACGAGCCACGCTGCATCTTGCTTAATGGTCGGCCAAAAGTATCCTTGCCAGAGTGACTTGTGAGCCATGCTTCAGACATCAGGGTGATCTCTACAGATGCTTTCATGTATTTTATGGAGGACATAGTTGGCCTTGATAAGGGAAGACATTTCAAGTACGGGAGAGTGTGTGAGCGGCAGTAGAGCTATCCCTAGATGAGGCAATACCAGGTTGATTTGTGCTGGAGCATTTTAGCTTCTATCTTATCTTTTGGAAGTGTGCCATCCCAATGGTATTGAATGATGGGGTCCATCCAAGATGGGTCATGCTGTACTGAGAGGACGAGTGGGGCCACTATTTCGATGCTTGGTTCGGCCAAGGTGTCTGTGTGCATTGTCGAACTCAAGTTTACTTTCGATGAACTACCCAACTTCAATAAGGCGCCTACTTAGATGTTCTCGGCTTGAGGAATCTGCTGGATATTGAACTACTCGAGCCTCTGGATGAGCTTCTGCACCTTCTATAAGTAGCTCACCAACGTGGGTGTTCATGTCTCGAGCTGGTCATGGATTTGGTTTACAACCAGCTAAGAGTCGTTGAACGCTTCTATCCTCCGTGCACCGAGGTCCAAGGCAAGTTGAAGTTCGACAATTAGGGCCTCATACTCAGATTCATTGTTGGATGCTTTGAACTCGAACCTGAAGGCATGCTCCAATACTGTGTTGTCCAGGCTGACAAGGATGAGGCTAGCCCTGCTGCCTTACTGGTTTGATGAGTTATCCAGTTGTAGAGTCCACACTTGTGGCATCGGGGCTTGGTCTTCGGTTGTGAAGGTGCATTCGGCGATGAAGTCTGCCAAGGACTAGACCTTAATCACAGGCCAGGGTGCATAATCGATGTTGAACTCACTCAGTTCCATGCTCCATTTGATTAGGTGGCTAGATGCTTCTGGCCTCTAGAGTACCTATTTGAGGGGCTGGTTGGTCAGCACCCCGAATGATGTGAGCCCATAAGTATGGTTGGAGTACTAGGTTTCCACGCCACTAAGGACTTTGTTGGTGTAGTAGATCTGCCTCTGCACCCGGTCTTCTTCTTTGACCAGCACCGAGATGACGACTTCGTCCTCGGCCAAGAGGTAGAGTAGCAACTCATCCCCTGGTCTCAGTTTAGTGAGGAGAGGTGGCAAGCTCAGATACTGCTTCAGTTCTTGAAAGGACCATTCACATTCCTCAGTCCATTGGAAGTCCTTCAGATGCTTGAGGGCTTTAAAGAAGGGCAAACACCAGTCTACGGATTTATACATGAATCTGTTAAGGGCGGCTATTGTACCAATGAGACGCTGCACTTCTTTGTGAGCCTGAGGTAATTGCATGTCGAGGATGGCCTGTACTTTTTCTGGATTGGCCTCAATTCCCCTTTATGTCACCATAAGCCCCAGGAATTTATCGAGACGACCCCGAAGGCACATTTGGTCGAGTTCAGCTTCATCTTGTACTTCTTGAGGGTGTCGAAGATTTCCTTTAAGTTGGAAAGGTGATGCTCAGCCTTCTTGCTCTTCACAAGCATGTCATCTAAGTCTCCACGTTTCGGCAGAGTTTATCCTTAAAAACCTCATTCACCAGTCACTGATAGGTAGCACCGGCATTCTTGGGGCCGAAAGGCATAAACATGTAGTAGTATAGCCCGCGGTCAATGATGAGGGTTGTCTTCTCCTTGTCATCTAGTTATATCCTAAAAAGGCATCGATGAAACTTAGGAGTTCATGCCCTGCCGTTGCATCGACGAGCTAGTCGTCCCTCGGTAGGGGAGAGCTATCCTTGGGGCAGGATTTGTTTAGGTCGGTGAAGTTGATACATATTCTCCATTCCCCATTGGCCTTCTTCACCATCACCATGTTGGCCAGCCAGTTAGGGTATTTTACTTTTCGAATGAAGCTGGTGTCGAGCAACTTCTGCACATTGTCGGCGATCACTTGCCACCGTTCTATAGTGAAGCTTCTTCTCCTCTGCTTGATAGGTCGATAGCGAGGGTCGGCATTCAGGTGATGTGTGATTACTTCGGGGTCGATCCCCGGCATATCCGCTGCCAACCAAGCAAACATGCCGGTGTGATCCCTTAACAATTGTATCAGTTCTTCCCGAAGGTGGCTATCCAACCTGGATCATTTTCTCGAGGTGTTCTTCATTGAGCGACACCTGGATGAGGTCTTCGACAGGTTGGCCGCGCTGCGTCTTTACTTCGTTCCGTAGATCATAGGCTTTAGCCATCAAAGTCTCTATGGCAGGGCGCATGCCTCGGTAGGAGGTCAAGTAACATTGTCGTGTGGTGGAAGGTGGATACAGACACCCGTAGTGCATTGAGGGTCATCCTACTGAGGATGGCATTGTAAGAGGATGGGTAGCAGACTACTATGAAGTTTACCATGGCCGTTGTGATGATGTCACCATCTCCAATCAGAAGGGGGAGGGTTATCCTCCTAGTTGGCATGAGGGACTCCCTGGAGAAGCCCATCAAGGGAGTGTTGATGGGGTGAGGCTGTTCTTGTCAATGCTGAGCTTGTCGAATGCTTCTTCAAAGAGAACACTAGCTGAGCTGCCTATATCAACGAGGATGTGCTGCACCTCAAAGTTGGCTACCTCGTCCGCGATCACTAGGGCATCATCGTGTGGGGTCTGCACGTCATCCTCTGTAAAGGTGACTGGATCATCCTCACCTCTTCTTCTATCCTCGGTTGTTAATCTCACACAGTCGTGCATACTTCTTGTGCCCTGAGCTGCTCTCTCCTCCCATGGCGATCCCTCTTGATATTATGTGGATCACGCTAGCAGGAGGAGCTTGGGGTGGTGGCATAGCATTCTCTGTGCGCAGTTCTTCCTATGTTGGCTTCTCGTTCTTATCAACAAATCCGTTGAGGTACCCGTGCCTGATTAGGTCCTTGATGTGGTTGTAGAGGTCAAAGCAGTTGTCCGTGTCATGGCCATGGAACCTGTGGAACTCGCAATATTTGTCGCGGTTTCTCTTGTTGCCTTGTGTTTTCATTTTTTCGGGCCAATGGACATAACTGAAGTCACGGATTTGCATCAAAACTTCAGACTGTGATGTGTTCAACGGTGTGAACTTTTGATAGGTCGACAAAGGTGTCCATGGTCTATGGTCGGGCCGGCGGTCCTGCCTCATTTGGTCCCGAGGGGTGGAGCCTAGGCTGAATGGTGATGATGGAGAAGTTGAAAGGCGAGGGGCGGAGCCTATGCTAAATGGTGGTGATGGCCACAAACTGGTTCAGATTCTTGACCTGTAGCACTTCTTTGTTGAATCTTGACACATAGTCTTTGAGTGATTTTGTCTTCCTCTACCACACTTACATAAGGCTGAAGTCTTATAGTGCTTCTGGCTTGTCATGAATTAGGCTTGGAATTGGTTTTTCAGCTATTTCCACAATGCTATGGAGTGCGAGGGTAGAAAGGAATACCAAGTTAGGGTTGGGCTGTGAGGGTCGCCACAAGAGCTTTGCACATCATGCCCTCGAAAGATCCATGCAACATCAGTTGAACCTTCAGTGCTTTGATGTAGTCGGCGGGGCCGGTATTCCCATCGTATTTGTTGAGCTGAGGTGCTCGTCATCATGTGGGAAGCACCTTGTATATGATCTCTTGGAGGAATGGTGGCTCTTTAGTGGTCTGTGCGGTTGGCTACATGGGCTGATCCACAGTCGGTGTTGTGCTTCTCTGAACTTGGCTACACTCCAACTCTTCTAAGCATTATCGGAGCTCTAGAATCTCAGCATCCCTATTGTCTAGGATTGCGGTACGCGTGGCTCTTTCATTCTTGGGCCGTGTAGTGCAGTCTCTTACCAAGCTAGACTTGGTGACGGAAACAACATGAGGCAGGGAAATGTCTATTTACCGAGCCTTTCTTTGGTAGGGATTCGCATTGTTTGATGTCTCCTACTACGGTTGTCGGGTTCGCAAGAGCAGGCTGAGGAGGCAGACTTCCTTCCGTGTCTTGTTTTTCTTGATGGGACCATGCCCCTTTCTTGCTCGATCGATGTGTTTTGGGGTCCTTAGGGCAAGGATTGTCCTTCGTACGCGCTGGGGCATGAGGGGGGACAGCCTGGTTGGGCGGTGCTACGAAACCCATTGTTTGCATCATCTCAAAAATCTTGTCAACCTTTTCTTGCATTGCATGGAATTGCGCAAGGCCAACTATGGCTGGGGGCTGTGGGATTTCTTGATTTGAGGGGCTGCAATGACAAGATTCCTGAGATGGGGATCGGCCTATTGATTGCTCGGACGAGTTTTGAGGCATCTTGATCGCTTTCTTGGTTACGCGGTAAGGAAGAGATTTCAGGAAAGGCTTTTTGTGCAATTCCCACTGACAGCACCAATCTGATACTACTCAATCTGAGGTGGTGCACAAACCAAGGAAGGCAGTCAGATGATCCTTGCCAACAGGGTAGGGCCGAGGTGGAAGGACGGACCCGCGCTTCAAGACTTGTGATCAAGAAAGGAAGTTAAAGGCCCGAGGAGTTATCCCCGGGTAGGCACTCGACGCTCAAGTCAATAGAAGGTGTTGGATGGTCAGGTCTAGCAATGTAGTTGCTGGTCTGAGCAAAATGACAGTATGGGTGCTAGAAGTTGGAATCCCTTACTTTGAGCGAGAGATCCATGTCTTGGTCGAATTTGAAGGAAAGGGAGATCCATCATATGGATGGCCGAATCATGTAGGGTGATTGGGTGAAATTTCAAAAATTTCATTTCTCCTTTCTGGGAATCCTATTCCCAGTTTTAGAAAATTTGCATTTTTCAACAATTATTCTTGATCCAAACTGGACCAGATCTGAAACCAAAAGGAAGTGAGAGCAATACATTATATGGAATCCACACGTGTATCTCCCAAAGTAGGTGTTCACACCCAAAGAGGGTACCAAAACCTGCTTCCATTGAAGATGGCGTAGCTTAATATGAAACAGGTCCAGCAATGCAGTCCTTTAGCAAAAACTACAATCCAACGACTTAGATCAGGTAAGGGAGGTGAGCACAAATTCAGATCTGATTTTTCTTGCAAAAATTAGAATCAAGAACTAATCTTTATCAGTTCAAGAATGGAGATCGAATAGGGTATATGGTGGCAAGAGCAGAAGGTGAGGGAGAACTGAGAGCAGTGTGTAAAAATGGAGCAGTTCACCCTCCTCTATTTAAATAGCTTAAAGAGTTAAATTCTGAATCGAATTAGGAGCTTCCTAATGCAAACCTTTATTTGGATTTGGACTCTTTAAGTGGATAAGAATTGTCTTCTTATCCTTATCTACTGATCCAAACTCATATCCTTATCCAAATTCGCCCATGTTGATAAATCCAATTAATCTAATTTATTATGGGCCTTAGGCCCATTAAGCAAGCAGGCTCTCGTCACCTTTTGATTGCGGGCTAACTTGGCTCTCTTTGTATGGCATGGGACCCTAACATTGATCTTCACAAAAGTCATATGGGTTCAGCCTAGCATCTGTGACAAAGCCTGACCAAATTCACTACTAAACAAAGTGTACCCCTGAATCCATTAATATAGGCTCTTAATGGGCCAATGTTTGCACTAAATGGTCCTTGAGTCCAGCCACCTTATGAAGGCCCAAGAACTAGGGTCTTAAGTGAGATTAGCCCATTAGGTATAACAGTCCTAAATGGTTCTACACTTAACCTCTCAGCCCATAATGATCAAACACTACCCGACAAAAGAGGACCTCTCCCTTGTCTACTAGGTACAAAGTTGCAGACAAAAGGGTTGATTTTGTCACTATGTTCACCCACTTGACTGAATTCTCGGACTACTCCAACATACCCAGGTTTTGACCCCCACTAAGGATCTCACTAATTGACATATGAAAGACAACCCAATCCAACACCCAGTGTAGTACCATAATCAAGTCTAGAGGTAAGGTGTAACTTTTCAGTTTTCCCACCAACCTGCAAGGTCCAGAGCATAATTGGAAACTGGTCCAGGTTCAGTGTTTCAAGTAAACACACCCCACATGTGCTTCAGGTCTAAACCTGGTAGTTGAGAGAAGCTACCCCAACTAACTTGGCAGCACATTAGTGTTAGCCTTGGCAGGATAAATCTCCCTAGGTCTGTCCAATGGCTGTGAACATTCTAAACTAACATGAGTCTCATAAGTTGTCCAGTTTAAGGGTAATTACACAGAAACACACCAAATACAATATGAATCTATTATGCACTTTCACTCATTTACAGTAAATGGATCTGTACATTAATTTTATTGGAGCTAAGGGCATACACTATCTAATAGCTCCCACTTGCACTTAGTTCCAATCTGGTACAAGCCTCAGTTCCATACTGTCCACATGCTTCTCAAACACTTTTTGCATCAATGGCTTAGTTAATGGGTTTGCCACATTTCCACTAATGCTACCTTCTGAATCTGGATGTCTCCTCTACCAACAATCTCTCATAGATCAAGTGTTGTCACACAACAGTGGAATGGGTGATATTGTAGGATTTCAAATTCTAGAATGAACAACTTCATCCATTAGGAAGCCTTACTTATGGCAATGTGCTTGGTTTGGGTCGTGGACTATTTTTCTTACTACACAGGACCCCATCATAAAGATGTAACAAGATGTAGACTTTCTATTATCTGGATCTGACTAGAAGTCGACATCAAGATACCTAATGATCTGTGGTGAACTATCATTGAAGACAAACTCTTTTGTCCTCCAAAGGTATTTAAGTATGTTCTTTACATCAGTCTAATGCTCCTGTCCTGGGTTTGATTTTTATCTACTTACTACACTCATAACCTGAGCAATATTTGGCCGAGTGCACAACATGGCATACATGATGATCCCTTGGCAAAGGCATAGGGAACCTCTCTCATGCCTTCAATCTCCTCAGGAGTCATGTGAGATATACCCTTGGAGAGAGTGACTCTGTGTCTGAAAGGGACAAATCTCTTTTTGGAGTTCTCCACATTGTATCTATTGACAATTTTATCAATGTAAGTAGATTGGGATAATACTATTCTCCTTTTAACTCTATATCTATAAAGTTGAAGTCCCAAGATGTAGGAGATTTCTCCATGATCTTTCATGGAGAATTGTTGCAAAAGTCATACCTTCACCGTAGTTGATGAGATTAGAATTTATCACATTTTTATCCCCAAATATTCTGTCTTTCATACTTAATTAGTACTTAATTGGACTCATATTTCTTGTATTTTGGTTCAGGGCATGAAAGAAGGCATTACGAGAAAGAAAGGCAAATCGGATGATTTTTTACAGTTTTGGCACTATTCAGTAATCGGGGCCTAACTCGAGTATCCGAACTCCGATTGGGCTGATTCAAGACCCACTGGATAGATAAGAGAAATCCACAACTTTCATGTTGGGCTTTTGCAGATTCGGTCTGAATCGAACTCAAATCCAGGCCTGAAGTCGAGGCAAATCCATAGGAAGGCTCAATCCGCAACTTAAGCCCAACTTGTAGAAAAGCCTAGCAGCAGCCCAATTCGTAGAGGAGGTCTAATACGAATTCAAGAACAAGAAACTGAGAAGAGTCTTATCAGATCTATATTTATGATGTAATCCCATAAAGATAAAGAGATTGAGTTCATTAGATAAAGAGATAAGAGTAGGATTAGACTAGGACTTTCTATTTTTGAGAGATTAACTTCAAGAAAGAGTAGGTGACCAACCCTCCCCTTAAGCTATATAAAGGGGTAGGGGGCAGACTAGAGAGGCATCAAGAAGCAAAGGAGCAATCCAGCTATCAAGCAAGAAGTTTGCAAGAAGGAGGTGGCGGCAAGGAGAAGAGGAGATCTCAACTCCAAGGGCAAAACCATGAGTTCTTTCTTTCCTCCTTGTCTGTTTTATTTCTGCTAGTATGAACTAATTTATCTATAGTTAGGGTTGTGGAAAGCCTAATCATATCAATGAATATATTTTTATTCTGATTTATTCAAGATCGTGATTTCCATATAGTCTATGAATTATCTTGCTTAATGCTATTAGTTGTGACCATCTCTTAATTGATCAGGCGTATGTGAATGAATCGAGGAATTCACATAGCTGACCACATAATTCATGGTGCGAATTGAATGGTATATAGGGGTATATAGATCTCAAACTTCCCTCATGTCCCTTTTTCTTCTTATAGATCCATTTGCAACCAATTGCTTTCACCCCAGGGGGTAGGTCTACTAGAGTCCAGACCTTGTTGGTTTCCTTTGAGTCCATCTCGGCTTTCATGGCATCTACCCACTTTAAGGAATCTATGTCCAACATAGCTTCCGTATAAGTCAGGGGATCTTCCTCACTGATCGTGACTTCCATCAAGTAACTTTCTTGATCATAGTCGTAACGAACTGGAGGTCTAGAAACCCGGGTAAACCTTCTAAGTTGGGTGTTATTTGGAATGTGTGGGACATCTCCCATTACTCCGGGCTCTCCGCATCAAGAACAATTTCCTGATGATGATTGTCTGGGATGTAATCTTCTTCTAAGAGGTAGGCATTTCGACTACAAAACACCTTTTGCTCTCTTGGGTCATAGAATTGGTACCCTACAGAGCTTTTGGGGTAGCCTACAAATAGGCAACGGCTGGTCTTGGATTCCTGATGAACCTACAATTTATCTATATTTTATGAGGTTTTTGCATGAAATTTTATGATGGTTTAATTAAATTTTGCCCTATTTTAGCTTGATTGCAAGAAAGATTTCAGGGGGAGCCAAATCAACAAAAAGAAGGCAAAAGCAAGAAAAGAAAACCCAAAATTTATCAAGTTCAGCCCGGCCCAGCCATGAGAGCAAGAGAATTTCATTCGGCCCAAGAAGAGCAAGTGAAACTCTTTGGAAAATCCAAGGGAAGAAGCCTAGCAAGAAGGAAATTTTGGCCCAGCCCATTTTTAGCCCAAATAACAGCCTAGAGTGTAGCCCACTTGAGCTCAAAAGCAAGCTAAGTTGTAGCCCAAATAGCAGCCCAAAGGGAGCTAGGGGTGGCAACTCCTAGATGTTTCTTGAAGAGAAGGAGGGAGCACTCTAGATGGTTCATAAGGGGTGTAATACACCCAATTCTAGAGACTTCAAGAAGGAGCAAGAGCCCCCTTGAAAAACTATATAAGGAGGCCTCTAGTGGGAGAGAAAGTTGTTCAATTGCTTGAGAGGAAGGCTCTCCCACTCTTAGAGGTTCGGCCACCTTGAGAGAAGAGAAGAGAAGAAGGCTAGGCGCAAGGAAGAAGAAGAAGAAGGGCTGAAGGAAGTTCAAGACAAGCAAGCTAGAAGAGAAGGTGAGTTCGAATTGAGGGTTTGGGATTCAAAGATCTTTTATAATAAATCATTTGTAGTTTCATTCTCTTTTGATTTGAATTCAGTTTCTTTGTTATATTTTCTTTCTTCTTTCTCCTTGTTCCATTCTTCCTTGATGTATTTCAGCTTGTAAAATTTCAGTTCAGCAATCTAATTCTTTTTTATTCATTCAAATGGTCATGAATTATACTTGAAGTTTCTTGAATAAGGGTGTTATTGCAGAGTAATTCGGCCAACTAACCTTCAAAACTCAGATCTGAATTCTCAGATCTGAGATTGCAAGATCTGAATTGCTTGAAAGAGAATTCAGATCTGCAATTTTCAGATTGGCCAAATTAATCTACAGCTTGGAATTCCTAGAGTGCTTGAGAGAGACTCTAGGAATTCAGATCTACTATTCAAGAACTGAATTGAGTGCAAGGTTAGAGATAACTTGCACAATTCAGTTGGTGATCAATTCAGATTTGAATTGATGCCTTAGAAGTATTTGAAGAAATGCATGCATGGGGATTAGATTCTTGCTAGATATAGAAGAACCGTCACTCATGCATAGGATGAACATGCACTTGAGAGAGGCTGTTCATGACCTTGGGGTTTCACCAAACCAAGGCTCAATCATGATTTATTCGAATGATCCAAATTGATAAATTGCTGAATTCTGAGATTGACATTTACTGCTTACTCTTCTAACCTGAATTGAAGGCAATTGGGCCAATGATTTAGATAGATTTTAATTTAGGATTTTTTTGCTTTCATTAAAGTTTTGATTTATTTGTTGATCAGATAAGAAGTGCTCAATTTAGTATTGGTAATTGTTTCCTAAATCCTCGTGGGAACGATACTTCACTCACTACTTTATTACTTGAACGGCTAGTGCACTTGCTAGTGTCACAATGAGCCACACATCAATTCCAATTTTCCAGAACTTATTCTTTTAACATGTGCCAAACAACCCCAAATCTTCAAGTGTTTTACTCTTGGTTTCTTAGGAACAAATTTGGTCAAAACCCAGTTCAGCATGTATATCACAGTCTCCAATGCGTATTCCGAAAATGGTATAGGTAGTTATGAGTAGATAGAAAGTGAATGGACCATATCTAATAGAGTTCAGTTTCTCCTATCCAACACACTGTTTAATTGTGGTGTAGTAGGAGAAGACAATTGTGATACAATGCCATTGTCCTTTAAATAGTCCCTGAATTCGTTGGAGAGATATTCGTCTCCTTGATCTGATCAAAGGGATATAATTTGCCTTCCCAACTATTTCTAAACCTCTTATCTAAACTCTTTGAACTTTTCAAAAGATTCAGACTTATGTCTCATTAGTACACGTAACAATACCGAGAGTAATCATTGGTAAAGGTTATAAAATAAATGTATTGGTTGCATGTCCTAACATTCATGGGACCACATACATCAGTATGTATCAGGTCAAGGGTGCTCATAGAACTTTTAGGCTTTTCCGCAAATGATCGTTTCATCATCTTACCTTGAAGGAAAGGTTCACAAGTTGGAAGATCTTCTACAATTAGAAAATCCAAAGGACCATCATTTACCAACCTTGTGATATGATCTATATTAATGTGGCCAAGTCGGTAATGCCACAGGCACGTGGGATTTACCGTATCACATGATCTTTTCTTGGGGATAATTTTTGACGTAGTTTTGGTTATGTTATTTTCCAGAGAATGATGGAGGACATAGAGATCATTCTTCAATTCTCTGTAAGTGAGGAATTTGTTATTCAGTTTAATAGTAATCGTATTACTAAACAAAATAGAATAACCATCTTTGCACAATTTTGAAATAGAAATCAAATTTCTTCTCAAAGTTGGTACATAAAGACAATCTTTAAGTTTGACAATGCCTTTTCTGAAAACTAATTTTACAATTCCTATAGTTGTAGTTGCAACAGTTGCAGAAGTCTTCAAGTAGAGTATCACCTCGTTGTCACTCAACCTTTTGCTTTCTTTGAACCCTTGCAATGTGTTACATACATGAGTTGAAGCCCTGGAGTCAATATGCTAGGATGCAGAAGTGACCAACATATTGGTCTCTATGATAAGATATTCAAAATTACATTCTTTGTTCTTGGTTTCCAAATATTGAGGACAGTTCCTCTTCTAGTGCCCGATCTGTTTGCAAAAGTGACATGCATCCGATGCTTTATCCTTCTTTTGCTTTTTTGGCTTACCTGCTTTCTTCAGAGGCCTCTTCTTGCCCTTCCTCTTTCTCTTGCCTGACTTGCCACCTTCAACAAGCATGGCTATCGGCTTATCCTTCTTTATCAGTTCTTTGGACCTCTGCAACATATTGTTGAGTTCCTGAAGGCTAACTTTTAGCTTGTTCATGTTGTAGTTCATGACAAATTGATTGAAGGAGGGAGGAAAAGATTTTAAGATTGCATCAGTTTTGGTGTCCTCCTCTGGTTGAGAACCAAGAGCCTCCAGTTCATTAATATAGCCCATCATTTTTAAACAATGGTCATGAACCTATTGGCTCTTGGTCATCTGGGTGGTCATCAACAGTTTGAGGACCTTTAGGTCATCTGGATGGTCATTAATACTCATACATTGTCTTTAGACTATCCAAGATGTCTTTAGAGACTTCGATCTTATCAAATTGCCTCTGGATAGCATTATTTAAGATGCTATGATGTAACACTAGGCAAGAGAATTTTGTCCTCCTATTCCTAATACTCTCTTTTGTGAGCCTCAAAAGCCCTGTCACCCGGATGTTCTAGAGCAGGGTTCTTAGCAACCTTGTCCAATTTCTCGGACGTCAGAACCAAGTTAAGGTTTTGAAAATAGTCAACATAATTGGGTCTCTTAAGCTTATTATCATCCACTAACTTGGCGAATTATCTGTTTGTCGTTTCTAATAAAAGGCAATAGTGATTAGCCCACAACCTAAAATTGATTCATGTTAATTACATAGAAAGGTCTTTTATCTATGTTCCATCTTCATTTATTCATCTTTGAGATTTCCCTCCTATCTCAATGATGGATACGTAGTTATGTCTCTGCAAATGTGGGAATCATATAGGTGCATGGGGCCAACTATTTTAGCTATGAAATCCCACCACTTTCTGTGAAGGAACATATCCACTCATCTACTGAGCTTTCCCTTTGGCCTTTATTAGACAAGGTTCATTGTCATTTTAGGTTAAACCTTTCTGTCCAGTAAGTGTTGACCCATCATATCGTGGACCCCAAGGTACCGTGATAGAGTCTTCCATTTTAGGATAGGCCTCTCCCACATCGATCTATGATGCCCCTATCATCTCATGAAGCAATCCAGCCAATTGGACTAGCAAATGGATAGCCCAATTTTATGGTGCATCACCTCATTGCCGATTTAGCCTACCTACATGCTAATGATGGAAGGCCTTTAGAGAATTCATCATATGAATTTCCCTATCTCTTGCACTGGAGGGAACAAGTTAAAATCGGTCCCTAGTTCTGATATAGGTCAAACCAAAGTGGCTCCCACTGACTTTCATAAAGTTAGATTCAAATGGGCCCAAAACGGGCTAGGGTTCCGTAGGGTACCATGATCAAGGGCCCATTGAGAAGGGAGATCATCCAATGATCTTAGGGTACCATGGCAATGATGTGCATTCAACCATGGTGTATATAGAGAGCCACATACGATTAAACATGGGCCAAGTGCTTATGGCCCATGTGTGAATCACATTTAGCACTTCACATACAATCACATGCACAAATTGATCCAATCAATCAAATAACTTGAAAAAAAAACCCTAATTAATCAAAGTTAATACATTATCAGCCCATTAAGGCCCATGTATTATAAAATAATATAATCTAGGTATATGGACTAAACTGCAAAAAGCAGTTCGGCCCTAGCTGTTATGCTAAAAATGGGCTGATGCTGCTTTCACTTAGAAAAATAGGGCTTTTCAGGGGTGGGCCAAATTGCATCATGTGATGGGCCACCAAACCCATGGGGTTGAGAACAGACCCCATCGAACCATGGGTTCGGTCCAACCAATTTGGATCAAACTAGGTTAATTCGACCTAGGGCTTGGTGTCCAAAACGTGTTACAATTTTCAAGATTATGATCTGAAATTAATTACAACTGATTATTGACATTCAACCACAGCAAGAAACACAAGAACTAGGGCTGCAAGTGATGAGAGTAGAATTTATCATATTTTTATCCCCAAATATTTTATCTTTCATACTGAATTAGTACTTAATTGGACTCATATTTGTTGTATTTTGGTTCAGGGCATGAAAGAAGGCATTAGAAGTAAAGAAAGGCAAATCGGATGATTTTTCACAGTTTTGGAATTGTTCAGTAATTTTGGCCTAACTCGCATACCCAAACTCCGATTGGGCTTATTCAAGACCCACTGGAAATATAAGAGAAAAAACCACAACTTTCGTGTTTTTGGGCTTTCACAGATTCAGCCTGCATCAAAGTTAAGTCTGGGCCCGAAGTCAGGGCAAATTCGTAGGAAGGCCCAATCCGCAGCTGAAGCCCTACTTGAAAAAAGCCTAGTAGCAGCCCAATTCGCAGAGGAGGTCTAATACGAATCCAAGAACAAGAAACTAAGAAGAGTCCTTCCATATCTAAATTCTTGATGTAATCTTAGAAAGATAAAGGGATTGAGTTCATTAGATAAAGAGATAAGAGTAGGATTAGACTAGGACTTTCTATTCTTGCAAGATAAACTTCAAGAGGAAGTAGGAGACCACCCCCTCCCCTTTAAGCTATATAAAGGGGGGGGGGGCGGACTAGCTTTAGGCATCACTCAATCTCTAGATTGAATCAAGAAGCAAATGAGCAATCAATCAAGAAAGGAGAAAACAAATCAAGAAACTTGGGGAAGGCGATCAAGAATTCAAGAAACCTTAAGAAGAAGGTGGCGGCAAGAAGAGGACATCTCAACACCATGGGCGAATTCAAGAGTTCTTTCTTTCCATTTGTTTGCTTTAATTCTTTTATCATGAACTGATTTGTTTCTTGCTAGGGCTTGGAATGCCTAATCAGGTTAATGAATATATTTTTATCTTTATGATTTATCCAAAGTTGTGATTTCCATATAGTCTATGAATTATTGTGCTTAATGCAATTAAGAGTTTGGCCACCTCTTAATTGATTTGGGTTATGTGAATGAATCGAGAGAGGAATTCACATAATCGACTAAATAGTTCATAATGTGAATTGAATGGTATATAGAGATATATATACATGATTCATCTAAATTTAATGGCTTTCCTTGGATTTAATGCACTTCCATCTTGAGAACTCTACTCGAGATATCAAAGTGTTAACTGATGGGCATAGTTTTAGTATATCTCGAGAGAGAATATTAAATAAAATTAGAAAGACCTCAGCTTATGGGAATGACAAATAATCTTGGTTAATTGAATCCTTTAATATTCATTACATTGGTTAGGTGGACCAAAAGCCCTAGCGATTTCATCCATTGCATATTCAATTAGTGATCGCTCTTGCTTTTATTTTCTTTTTCTAGTTTTTATTTTCAGTAGTTCTTGCTCAAATCTGAATTTTGATTGTCCACATAATTAGGGAAGACTGTGGTTCTAATACTTATTTTGTTAAATCCCCATGGGAATGATATTTTTATACTAGTTGATAACTAGTACACTTGCTAGGGTTATATTTATAGCTATCAGCAAGTGTGATGGTCCGAATCTGCTCCGAGCGAACTACAAACTTGCAAGAAAATTGGTTAATCACAGATTGCAGATTTCTTTTTTACAAATTTTCTTCTTCTCCTTTGCGCACTCCAATAGGTCTTCCAATGTAAAAAAAATAGAAAAAACCTAATTTTCTATTAATTACATCAGAATAAATCCTATACATTTTGTCTAAAAAAAATTATTTATAGACCAAAATGAAAGAATAAAGCTTGCAGGGTGTGTAGATCTTAGTGCCAATAAAGAATTTGATCTCCACCACACGAACAATCCTTCCCTTCAGAAATAATAATAGAACAATTCTAAAATTATTGCAGAATAATAAAGATTTAATTTCATATCTAACCGCCCAAATTTGAGAACCGATTTCTTAGAAAAACTGTAAATTTGCACAAATTCATTAGAACTGTTTTATCGATTTCGTCTACCACTGAAGGAAAGGGAGATCCATCATATGGATGAATGAACCATGAAGGGTGGCTGGGCAAAATTTCAAAAATTTCTTTTCTCCCTTCTAGGAATCGTATTCTCGGTTTTAGAAAAACTGCATTTTTCAAGGATCGTTCTTGATCTAAACCGGACCAGATCTAAAACCAAAAGGAAGTAAGAGCAATACCTGATACAGAATCCATACATGTAGCTCCCAAAGTAGGTGTTCACGCCCAAAGAGGGTACCAAAAACTGCTCCCACGGAAGATGGTGTAGCTTGAGATGAAGCAGATTCAGCAATGCAGTCCTTCAACAAGAACTGCTATCCAACGGCTTGGATCAGGCAAGGGAGGAGAGCACAAATTCATATCTAATATTTCTTGCAAAAATCATAATCAAGAACTGATCTTTATCAGTTCAAGAAAGGAGAATGAATAGGGTATATGGCGGCAAGAGTAGAAGGAGAGGGAGAACTGGGAGCAGTGTATAAAACTAGAGCAGTTCACCTTCCTCTATTTAAAATGCTTAAAAAGTTACACTCCTAATCCAATTAGGAGTTTCCTGATCCAAATCTTTATTTGGATCTAGACTCTTTAAGTAGACAAGACTTATCTTCTCATCCTTATCTACTGATCCAAACCCATATCCCTACCCAAATTCGCCCATACTGATTAATCCAATTAAGCAAGTAGGCTCACATCGCCTTTTAATTGCTAGCTTACTTGGCTCTCTTTGTATGGTGCGGGACCTTAATATTGATCTTCACAAAAGCCATATGGATTTTGCCTAGCTTCTGTGACAAAGGCTAGCCAAATCACTGCTAAACACAATGAACCCCTGAGTCCATCAATATGGGCTCTTAATGGGCCCAACATTTACACTAAACGGTCCTTGAGTCTAGCCACCTTATGAAGGCCTAAGGACTATGGTCTTAAGTGAGATTAGCCCATCAAGAATAATATCCCTAAATGGTCTTACACTTAACCTCTTATCCCGTAATGATCAAACACTCCTTGATAAGAGAGGACCACTCCCTCGACTGCAAGGTACAGTGGTACAGTGTTGCACTCTCTGCTCGAATGGATCCTGGGAATTAAAACCTTTTTGCAAACATTTTCATAAAACATATATATATATATATATATATATATATATATATATATATATATATATATATATTCATATAAACATATTTTGCAAAACAAATCTCAAACACGGTTGAAATCGACCGTCGGTAGTTTTTTGTTTCCATCAGAGAGAGCATAGTCCCCAATCATTCAATTTGTTTGACAAAGGGGCTGATCCTGTCACTATAATCACCCACTGAGTGAATTCTCAAAATGGCCCAACATACCCAGGTTTTGACCCCCGCTAAGGATCTCACTGATTGACATATCAAAGACAGCCAAATCCAACACCCAGTGTAGTACCATAATCAAATCTAGGGGTTAGGTGTAGCTTTCCAGTTTTGCCCACTAGTCTCCAAGGTCAAGGGTATAACTGAAAAATGGTCTGGGTTCAGTGTTTCAAATAAACACACACTACATGTGCTTCGGGTCTAACCCTGGTAGCTGAGACAAGCTATCCCAACCGACTTGGCAGCACATTAGTGTCAGCCTTGGTAGGATAAACGTCCCTAGGTCTATCCAACGGTTGTGAACATTTTAAACTAACACGAGTCTCATAAGTGTTCAGTTTAAGGGTAACATGAATCAATTATGTACTTTCGCTCATTTACAGTAAATGGATCTATACATCAATCTGATTGGAGCTAAGGGCATACACTGTCTAATAGGATTGGGCTTCCGGGGTTATTGGGATGACGTTAACTGCCGAGGTCTTTGGGATAGAGTCCTATTCTCCAACAGAGTTGTCCTCATCCCACCTCCTATCCTTTGTCGTGCTTATCCGTGTGATGTGTAGCTGACGTGGCTGAATAGATAAGATGGGGGGCTACAATAATAGTGTAGCGCAGATAGAGCCGCGGAGTCGGTGTATGCCACGATGCTGGCCAGGCTGTGCCAACATGGCCATGGTGATTGGGCAATGATTGGGCAGCCACATGTCGCCCAAGGCCAGCTCAACCATGACCTGAATAGTTCCAAATCTTTTTCATCATTTCTTCTTTTCAATTGTAGAAGAAGATAAGTGAAGGGATAGGAAATCCATCATATGGACGCCCAAGATTGCGGAATAAAGGGGGGGGCAAATTTCAAAAATTTTTCTTTCCCTTCAACGAGGAATCGAATTCCCTATTTAGAAAATCATATTTTCAATGATCATTCTTGAACCGTAAACTGAACCAGATCTGAACCAAAAGGAGGAGAGAGAGATAATACCTGATACAAAGAAATAATATCTCTCAACGGAAGTATTCACGCCCAAGGTAGAAACCAAAATCTGCTCCCACTGAAGATGGTGCAGTGTAGGGTGGAGCAGAATCAGCAGTGTCTTTCCTAAGAACTTGATTCTTCTCAAGAATCACCTAGGCGGCTAGTGAATACAACTCCTACCAATCTTTTCTCCAAAAGATTGGAATCAAGATCTGATCTTGATTTCTCCCAAGCAATGGAGATCGAACTGCTATAGGTGGCGGCTACAGGAAGGAGGCAGCTAGAGAGTATTTGCAGGGTACAGAATTCTCTCTTCTGTGATCTCAACTCTAAAGACAAGACTGTTGCTGGTGAGTATCTTGGATATCTAAAGGATGTCGTCCCCTCTTCTTTTATAGACTTAAAGGGATCAGCTCCTAATCCCATTAGGAGTTGCTAACCCAAATCATATCTGGATTAGAAGTCCCTTTAAGATAAGGGATAATCCTTATCTTACCTGCAGATTAGATCAGTCAGTTCCTAATCTAATTAGGAAGTTTCCAAATCTAAATCTCATTTAGATCTTGGACTCTCTGAGTGGATAGGGTGTGGGCCCAATCCTATCAGCTGATCTTATCTCAGAATTTGCCCCTTAAAGACTAATCAAATTAGCCCAGTTCGAAATGGGCTCAAGGCCCATTTAGAGTTATGTATTCATTAAGCCTTCCAAACTGCTGCCCAGTTGGGCCTCCTTGTATGGCGTGGGACCCAAACATTGATCTACACATCAGCCACATGGGTTCAGCCCAGCCTTTGTTACAAGGCCTGGCCGAATACACTGTTATGGACAGTGCACCCCCTAAAACCCATCATATGGACTCTATGGACCCAACACTTACCCTAAGTGGTCCCTGGGCCAAGCAACCTTATAACACCCAGGGACTGTGGGCAGATGCAAGATTAGCCCATTAGGTATTATCCTCAATGGCCTTACACTTAACCTCTTAGCCCATAATGATCATACATTGCCCGACAAGAGAGGACCTCTCCCTCGGCTGTAAGGAACAGTGTTGCACTCTCTCAAGTATGGATCCCGGGAATTAAAACCTTTTGCAAACATTTCGAAAGCATAATATATATACTCTTATATCTCATATAAAATATATTTTGCAAAACAAATCTCAACGATTGAAATCGGCTGCCGGCAGTCTTGGTTTCCATCAGTGAGAGTGCATCCCCAATCATTACCTTTGTCTGACAAAGGGGCTGATCCTGTCACTATGATCACCCACTTAGATGAATTCTCAGACTGTCCCAACATACTCAGGTTTTGACCCCCGCTAAGGATCTCACTAATTGGTATATCAAAGACAGCCCAATCCGACACCTAGTGCAGTATCATAATCGAGTCTAGGGGTCGGGTGTAACTTTCCAGTTTTGCCCATCAATCTCCAAGGTCCAGGGCAATACTGGAAATCTGGTCCAGTTCAAAGATTCAATTAATCCTACACTATATGTGCCTAGGGTCTCACCCCGGTAGCTGAGACAAGCCACCCCAACCGACTTGGTGGCACCACAGTGTCAGCCTTGTCAGGATAGGTCTCCCCAGACCGACCCACTGGCTGTGAACATTCTAAATTAACACGAGTCTCATTAAGTGTCCAGTTTAAGGGTATTACACAGAAACATACCAAGGGAACATGAATCAAATATGCACTTTTATTCATTTACAATAAACTCATAAAGTACATCAATTTGATTGAAGCTAAGGGCATACAAAATTGTCTAACAATAAGAGCTTAAGAAGGTGCCAAATATTGTTCTTAATTTTTCCTTGTTTCCTTATTAAATGAAAAAACGGAGACTGGTCGAGGAGATCGATGTAGTTCTAGGGAAGATTTAGGTCTGCATGGCAAGCTCAGCGATGCCATTCACATGATATCAATATCCTATTTTCTCATTTCCATCAAAACTCTAAAGAAATCCGATGAAGCTTCTTAATGATGGGGAGAGATGATTGAACAGGTTCACCTATAATTGGGAGAAAATAACAATGAGGGATCCTCACCAAGATGAGAGCATTGATCAAGACATCGTCCTCTTGCTGATTTGACCCATTTGTAGTTAGTCAATGCCTTTACCATCTCTTACTGGGAACATAAAGCCTTGGCAACAGACACAAACTGTAAGCCTTGGCAATGGATCCAACTGGCTCTAGACAACTACTTGTATTCCAACCACCAGTCATCGGTGCCCCCTGTGGCCCTTTCTCAGGTGGTTGGAGGATCAGTGCATTCATCCTTGGCAACGGACCCAGAAAGAGTTCACAAACCTAGGCATAGAATTTAACGAACCCAAATTGTCGGGTTTTATTTTGAAAATTTGAGGAATAGTGGAGGACAATTTTGATATTTTATTTTTTATCTGTTAGTACTTAATAACAATGTAAATTGGCAAAAAACTTAAGGGTACTTTTAAGACAATATGTAAACAGTAAGGGCAAAGTTAGTCAATTAGCTAAACTATAAGGGTAGTTTAAGAAATTTGTCCTAAAATATTTAATATATCTAACTACACGAGACATTATTCTTAGGATTTTTTGGTTCTAACAACCCTTAAACGTTGCCACAAAATCATTTTAGACCTAAAGAATTAAATGGGCCATTTTGACCTCAAACTATAATGGAAAGGCCACTTTAAGGCAAAAAGAAATAGCATTAGAGACATCATTGACAAATCGATTAAACAATGAATAAAATAATAAGAAGCATGCTTATGTGACATTTCTTTATTTGAAAAGGACACTTTTGACCTTAAATTTTTAAAAGACCAATTTAGATGTTAAAAATCTACTAGTTAAAAAATAAATGTTATTAACCTTGAAGTGAATTACTTCAAGGATTTTATCAAATTAAAGTCATTAAATTAACAATAATTAATTTAGTAGTAAGTAATTAATTAACAATAATTAAGACTAAAATATTACTTAAACATTAGCTTAATTAGTCTAACTAATAGTAACGATCAATATATATAATTTACTTAATTAACGATAACTTAATTAGCTTTGATTATTTAATTACTCTATTTACTTAGCTTAATTTACTTAATTTAATTAATCAATTACTTAGTATACATAGTTAGCTTAATTTACCTAATTAGCTTAATTAGTGTAATTTATTTAATTTAATTATTCTATTTACTTAGCTTAATTTACTTGATCAATTAATTAATTCACTTACATACATGATTTTAAAATCATTGTTGACTTAGGTTGTCAAACCATTCGACCTAGTAACCATTTAACTACTATTTATACTTGGTTCACAATTTTCTAGAAAAAGCATTGACGACAGTTGAACCACCAAACTCTCGGTGAATTGTTTGGACTGGATGATCAAACTGCTAACCCAAGCAGTTAAACTACTAAACTCCTGGTGAGTGGCTATCGAGGTTTTTTTAACTATTCTTTTTTATTTTTTATGCTTAAAACATCATGGGTTCATTCATTTGGATTGGATAATTGAACTACCAACCTCAAAACCGGTGGTAAAATGGTTATGTTTTTTACATGTTTTCTAAAACTTGCTTAATTATCTTAATTTACTTATTTAGATTGATTAGCATTGTTTATTTAGCATACTTATTTAACTTAGTTTCCTTAGTTAATTTAATTTATATATTTGTTAATTTCCTTATTCACTTGCTTAATTTAAATAGTTGGCTTAATTTACTTAATTATAAATCTTAATTAATGTAATTTATTTAATTTACTTAATTAATTTTATACCATCATAGACCCTAAAGTAATTTACTTAATTGATTTTATTAAAGTGACCTATTCAAACTTGAGCAGTGCCACATAAGCATGCATTTACTATTTTATTCTTTATCTAAGGGGTCTATGAACAATGTCTTAACGTTGTATGTTTTTGCTTTAAAGTGGTCTTTCCGTCATAGTTCAAGGGTAAACATAATGCTTTTAAATATTTAGGGTTTTAAATGATTTTTTTTTGGCAATGTTCAAGGGTTTTCATAGCCAAAAATCCATTATTTTTAAAATCTGTAAAGATTTTTTCATGTCATATTCATATATTCCATTATTTCCATGCTTTACATTTATTTGCATGAACATAAGATAGAAAACATTAAATGCATGAAAATGAAAAAAATACAAATTTTCCCCAACATAAAAGAAATATGAGGAATAATATTTTGGCATTAAGGGGGCATTCTTTTTTGGAAAATTGTCAAAAACTCATCATGAGTATTCAACATTTCTCTTAAACTCACCACAACATTTCAAAATGTCTAAAACTCACCATGCCACTAACTTGACATTAAAGACATTAACCGCTGTTAGTATATTATCATTTTAACCTACATATAAAAAAATAAAATATATACATATATTTTAATATTTAGACATGAAAAAAAGGAAAAAGATAAAAAAATATTTTCAAATATAAAAGCACAGAAATTACAAAAATATAAAAAAAATATATAAAAATTGCACACAAAATAAAAAACTATTTTCAAATTATAGAAAAACACAGAAATTGCTAATAAATAACAAAAAATACAGGAAATATTATAAATGGTAGAAAATAGAAAAATGTAAAAAACAGAAATTATAAAAAACATTAGCAATTATAAGAAAACACTAAAAATGTAAAAAAAAAAAGGAAATTGAAAGTTGAAAAAGACCCTTTTCCTCCAACTCCCCATTCAAGGGTGATTTGGTCATAAAAATTGTATTTATGCTGGCATGGACAATTCTGTTAAGAAACATTAACGGTGCACTAACGGAAGGTGAGTTTTGGAAAATAAAAACTTATTGACATGGTGAGTTTTATTTGTTTTGAAAAGTTGTGGTGAGTTTAAGAGAAATGTTGAAAACTCATGGTGAGTTTTAGACAATTTCCCTTCTTTTTTTTAGATTTTGAGAGGGGGAAAGTTGGTCAATGGGAATCAAAATCCCATTTACCAAAAAACCCATGTTCATTTTTCAGACTTATGTGGGGACTAGTGAAGGTTTATTTTCCTAAGTATCACCCATATCCCAGGTGGATAAATTAACTTTCCCATCTAGGGGAAAATTGTCAATACTTAGATGGAACAAAAATGTCCCTTTTAATAATGGAATTTTATTGTTTAGATGATTATTGCCTTATTTACATGGGAAATAAAAGAGCATGGGTAAATGCACTTACCCGGATAAGTTTTTTATGGGAAACAATTATCCAGATAAGTGCATTTACCCAGATAAATGACTTACGAAAAAGCAAACGGGACACAAATGATATTTCGGAGTATTTATGTCAGAAAATAGATTATTCAAAAATTAATGTGGTCTTTTCAGTTTAGTCAAAATAATACAACTTCGGTTTTTATTTTTTCTTTCCATTTCAAATAAAGGGACCAAAACAACCATATTATTTGTCTTTAATGTTTAATAATGCTCTTACTGGAACTATATGAATATTGGATCCGGTCCCTCAATGTCAGATGGTGTCTCGTGTTCTTCTTCCTTCTTTGGGTTGCGAGGGGGCTGTAAAGATGAAAATCCACTATTGCCCTAATAAAAGAACATTGGCTATTTACCTTCCATGTCTAATGACCCTTACAGACCGCCCCTAGATCTACCTAGAAATAAAGAAACATTCACAAGCCCCTCACGGCCAGACTCCAATTGGGTTTCTCTGTGCTTATTTTGTGTGTTTGTGGATAAGGGCCAACCGGCCAAGTGGAGGGGGTTTGTCATTTTATTTTACTTTGGGTTTCTAGCCGTTAAGGGCAAAAAGTTGCCCTTAATATAAAATAAACTTATATATTTTATATAATAATCGAAATGAGGTACCTTTTTTTCAAAAATATCAAATAAGGGCATTCGTCTTCCTGCTCCGTATTTGACCGATAAATGCCCTCCGATTAAACCCAATCATCTTAACTGCATTATTTTTGAGAAGTGAGCAAGTGAATTCTGTTTCTATGGATTTGAGGTCGAGGAGGTGGAGCTGGTTGAGGTGAGCAAGTGAATCCTGAAGTTGGTGCAACTGACGCCAAGCCATGAGGCAGAGTAGGCGTCGCCAGAGGTTGCTGTGCACGTCGATCTGGGAGCGGAACTCTTAGGTAAATCGATGCATCATCTCTCTTCGCTCAGGTCTCCAAAACGTAGATGCCACACCAAAGCTTTGTGACAAGTTAACCAGAATCAATCCCCTGCATCCCCGAAAGCTCTGCCTCATGGTCGAGCTGTACGCGAAGCCATGGATCAAGTCCTGGCTGTCGCGGCCAAAGGGTGAACTCGATAGAGCAGGGCCATTATCACCGGCCGATTGAATTTAAAATTCAAGAAGAAACAAGGGTGACAGTCACCAGAAACTGTTGGTCGAAGAAGCTGGAGCAAGCATTCTCCGCTTGAAAGAGAAGTTGTTATCGACGTTAAGATATCTCATTTCGCCGGCGAAGATAAAAATGCCCTTATTTGACCGTGTTCGTCTTAAATTTTCCGTTAAGCCTTTATTTTATAGAATGCCGCTAAAATGATTGGGCTTAATCGGGGAGATTTATCCTGTTAAGGCTAGCACTTATGTGCCGCCAAGTGTTGGGGTAATCTGTCTCAGCTGCCAGGGTGAGACCCGAGGTACATGCAGTGTAGGTTTACTTGAAACCCTGAATCGGGCCAAATTTTTAGTATTGCCCTGAAACTTGGTGATTACTGGGCAAAACTGGAAAGTTACACCTGACCCCTAGACTCGATTATGGTATTGCACTACGTGTCGGATTGGGCTGTCTTTGATATGCCAATCAGTGAGATCCTTAGCAGGGTCAAAACCTGGGTATATTGGGACAATCCGAGAATTCATCTGAGTGGGTGATCATAGTGACAGGATCAACCCCTTTGTCGGACAAAGGTAATGATCGGTGATGCACTCTCTCTAATGGAAACCAAGACTGCTGGCAACCGATTTCAATCATTGAAATTTGTTTTGCAAAATATATTTTATATACAGATATAAATATATATTATTATGGTTTCAAAATGTTTGCAAAAGATTTTAATTCCTAGGATCCATGTGGGTAGAGAGTGTAGCACTATTCCTTGTAGCGTAAGACCATTGAGGGTAATACCTGATGGGCTAATCTTGTATCTGCCCACGGTTCCTGGGTTTTTATAAGGTGGCTTGGCCCAGGGACCACTTAGTGTAAGTCTTGGGCTCATTAGGAGTCCATGTGATGGGATTCGGGGGGTTCACTGTCTTTTCAGTGAATTCTGCCAGGCCTTGTAACAGAGTCTGGGTTGAACCCATGTGGCTGATGTGTAGATCAATGTTTGGGTCCCACGCCATACAAAGAAGCCCAACTGGACAGCAGGTTGGAAGCACTTTGAGCACTTAGACTTATTGGGCCTAAAGCCCATTTCGAACTGACCTAATTTGATTGTTAAATAAGGGGGCAGATCTGGGATTAAATCAATAGATAGGATAGGGTCTTACCCTATTCACTCAGAGAGTCCATATCTGAATTCAGATCTGGAAATCTCCTAATGAGATTAGGAGAGAGCTTATCTAATCTGCAGATAAGATAAGGGCTTACCCTTATTTTCTTAAAGAGAACTCCTTATGCAAATACAGATTTGGATTAGGAAACTCCTAATGACAATAGGAGCTCTCTTTAAGCCTATAAAAGGAGGAGGGGGGAAACCTTTCAACCCATCCCAAAATCATCCCAAGCATCCTAGAAATCCAGAGATAAGATCTTTAGAACACCTAGAGAGAAGACAGCAACAGTGTGACTACGCCATCTTCTCCCTGCGATTTCCTCCAGTTGCCGGCACAACCAGTTTGATCTCCATCCTTTGTAGGAGTGATCAAGAAGTGTCTTGATATCAGTCTTTGGAGAAAGGCTGATCAGAAATCGTGCTCACTGCCTTCATCGAATTCTTGCTGAAGAATTCGGTTCGTTGGACGGACCTTGTTGATTCTGCTCCACCATTCACTGTGTCATCTTCAGTGGGAGCAGTCTTTGGAGTATTTCTTTGGGCGTAAACACCTTTGCTGGGAGAGATTGCATCTTCGTATCAGGTATATCCCTCTCCTACTATTTTGGTTCAGATTTGGTTCGGTTCTTGGTTCAAGATTGATGTTTGAAAAATACAATTTTTCTAAAACAGGGAATGCGATTCTCACATGGGAGAGAGAAAATTTTTAAAATTTTGCCCTACCTTCCTGCAAGGTTCAGCTATCCATATAATGGATCTCTCATCCCTGAAAAAAGGAATGCTCTTATTTAATATTTTTCAAAAAAATAATTATTGATATTAAGAAAAAAAAGTTGCCCTTAACGGTTACAAACCCTTTTACTTTTAAACTTAATGGTGGACAGAGGTGTCAGTGGTCAAATCATAAAAAGGCTGAGGACAGATTTTAAACCAGGTATGAGATACGGACCCTTACAGATTGCCATCCAAGAAGTAAATGGTCAGTGTTTGAAGTTTTTTTTTTTTTGTAATAGGAACTTCGAAGAAGTTAGAAGACTGGATTTGATCTCAAGGCTGTGGTACGAAGGCCCACTCAGGCTCCACAGGCTTTACCAACTTACCTAGCTGGCATCTTAAAATCAGTCAGTAGACAGTGGTCGTTGTTTCCCATACTGATGGGTTAGAAATGACAAAAGCTAGATGTGCCAAACTGGACCAGTGAACCCTCCTACTCTTAGACCTAAGCTTTCAACTAAGTCCTATCGAGCCAGTGAATTTGGTAGTGGGTATTGATGTTAGCTACATTCCAATGTGGACCTCATCAGAGGGGCCCATCAACGAATCAATGTCCTTGTAATCATATTTGAGTGCACAGTTAGGCCTATCAAGTTGCAACCCAGAGTTGAGCATATTGGAATCAGAACACAGCAAAACTAAGCGTTTGTTAATCGAAAACAGAATTCAAGCGATGAAATTGCTGGAGAGATGCCAATTTCAATTCCAACCATAAAATTATCCCTAGTGGAAGTGATCAACACCAGCTAGCTCTCTAGTGGAAATTTCTGCATTTAATTATGACAAATTATAAAGCTGGAACTCATGGGTCGAATCCAATTTCAGAGTCAGCTCTCTTCCCCCAAGTGGAGTTGTATCATATTCCAAACAAATCAAATCCCCACTCTGATTCATGATAAAATTAGAAAAAGCTGTAGGATAGATCATAAAATGAATACTTTAATTCATTAATTTGAATAATTGAGAGAAAAAAGTTTGTGATTCAAGAACCATTTATTTTCAACTGCACCCTTTTGGAGTTCAAAATGGAGACACTGAGACATCAGACATTGCTATAGTTTCAATGAGACAGACGGACATGACCCCAATGCAGCCATTAGATGGGCCCTCGGTGAGCCATTGAAAATGTGCAGATTCTTTCCCATTAATGCTGCATGTCTAGTCAATTAACTGGTTGCTTCATTCTGTGGCATGGTTTCTGTCCTTGGAGCCCCCCGTGCACCTTTCCAAGTGGACTATACGGTCTGGAGGATTAAAATGGAGCTGGGCCTTATCCATCCTTAATTCTTTGAACAGTTTTTTTGGGTAAATGGAACGCTTCATCCTTATCTGATATGATAGGCCCCTTGAAAAGAGTACTCTCTCAAGTTGGCTTTTAGCTTCTCGCAAGTGGCAACCTGCTTGAGCGACGACGGAATTGTACAACGTCGCGTGTGGCCCAATTTTGAGGGGAGCGGATTAGCTAGAGATAAAAACATACACACCCAGCTGAATTATCTATCACGGTTGATAGATAACTGAGTCCCACATAGAATCCACAGTAAGGTATGCGTATGAGTAGAGTACTTGCTCCATAGATCGACCGGCGACACACCCGACCATGAGGCCATGACCCACTCGACTTAAGCCATGCATGCCCGAGTTGATAATGCAGGTGGAACTGTGCCGCCTATTAAATACCAAGTCCCAACGCACTGAATTCATCATCCTCTGAGTCTGACTCACAAACCAACATGCATATAGAACCCCGTGCCTGAGCGAGTCTTGTCATTCAATTAATTCTCTAGGGTTCACAGGACTAAGTATATCTGTCTCGTACTTATCTATATTTCTACTTCATCTGCCATTCTGCGTGCACTGTGAAACTTGATATATATCCATTACAAAGCCAGTAAGCTTGGCTCCTTCTGAGTTTTGACTCCAGTAGTTGCAGATATGTAATGCATGTATAAGCGGCTGTTTGCCACTGTAACAAGAATTTGAATTCAAATCCAATCCGGTTAAGGGTTGTCTGAATTCCATATAAAATATTTAAAATGTCTGCCCTTATATATAATTACAAAGAATTTATATTGTATGCTTATTTGTAGAATTGATTTGAATGTATTCAAGTCTCATAAAATTATTTTTAATTCATTTTATTCATCATATATAATATTAAAGCATTTTTTTTTGTTTATTACAAAATATATATTACTTTTTTTGATATGCCAGGTTTTGAGTATTTTTAGTTTAGTTTATTAGTGGTGCTTATGTTAAATTAATCTGAATTTATGTGATGGATAAGATTCAATTAGATTCTGAATATTAATGAATCAAATTTGGATCTAGGTATGTTTGATTCCATTAAATTCATTTGCAGCCTCCTATTTTTTCAAGCATTGGCTTTCTTCATGATCAACTCTTCATACAGGGTTCTATGACACATCCTCTTCTTTTTTGGAAAATATTCCTTCTCCCACTTCTCTTCCTCTATTTCCATCCTCAAGCACTTGTAATGGAACTGCAAATGGATCATATCAAATTGGAAATATACATTATTAATATAATGAATATTGAAGATGGCTTCAATAATATATATCATGAACAAAATGAATTGAAAAAATACATGTAGAATGAATCATATTATATTGGTAGCAATGGATCCATACTTAATCCTATTATAAACAAATCGAATTAAAATTTGAATACACAGATGTACTATATAAATTGAATCAAATTAGATTGTATGGGTGGATCAATTTTTTAAGTGATGATCATATTGATTGAAATTCAGGCAAATGGATACTGTCTATAGTCTTACCTAGAAAATGACAGTTGTTGGGGTCTTACAACAACCACCTACAATATAAAATCACAAGATATTTGAAATATCAATCACGAGAAATCTAATAGCAATAAAATTGATAAAATCCAAGCAAAAACAAATAAAAACAAGTATCACAAAGAATACAAATAATTATATGGTTTGGCCTTACTATCTATGCCTACAGGAAAGATGAAACCTATTATTCACTATGAAAGAAAATTGAGAAGCATTATAAATGTATTGTGGCTAGCAATTCAAACCAACCCTTAACCCTTATACACCCGTTCTCTCTTTCCTCTCAACCTGAGAAACAAAAATAAGAGAAAAAACCACTCACACCGAGAACACTGCATTTTTCTCTCATAATTTCTCTCAAAAGAAAACCTTAACCCTACATGCAAAAGAAAACTTTTATATATAAAGCATTTTTAACATAAAGAAAAACTATACCAACCAACCATTATATTAAAATTAATCCAACAGTTATAAAATAACACAATCCCAACAAAAGCTTCTTACTTTGAAACAATAGTCCACTTCAGACTGTTTTGATGACAACATCCATTTGTGCCGGGACCCACAAGTGAATAATGGGGTCAAATGATGTCTAGTTCGTCGGTGTGCATGTGCCTACAACACAGAGGAATTGAAGGACGGAAAGTATTATCGATCTTGATAATCATTGCAAGTGCAACCAATGAAATGGAACACTCGAGCCCATTCTTGACTGAACCGACGTGGCACTAGTTTGTTGTCACGTCTGTCTCCTCATCTGCAACCTTGCAATTTAGTTGGCCATGATAATGAGGTGGGTGAATTTTTCCTTATTGTCATCTTATGTTTCCCGCATGGAAGATTTAAATGAGCTTGTACGTTCTAATTAAGTTGGTGTGTGACTGTATCTCTTTTTCTTTTTGGCGTAGACTCAAAAACAAAACTTTTGATGGGCATAAAAGATTCCTCTGTTTTTATTTTTTTTTTATTTTGTTAATAATTATTTTATTTTTATATATTTTGTGTGGAGGCAAATGATTTGCAAGGTATTCCATTTTATGATCCCTTTCATCACTGGGGACTAGCTAATGTCTATATATAAAACATATAACAATGTTTTAAGAACCAATTCAGAATCAGAACCAGTTTGACCACCAGTTTTTAGATAGTGGTTCGATCATATGGTCTGAATGGATCATTCCATAACATTTTAAAAAATTAAAAAAGAATTATAATACAAAATTGGAACAAAAAAAAAAGTGTTATCCACTTATCAAGGTTGAACGGGTCAACAGCCAACTGCCCAGGTCAGCAAATTGCTGACCAATTCAACGTTTTTTGAGAAAATAATAATTTAGTATTAAAATGCAATTGGTATCCTATCTGATTTTCTGGCCGAATGGTCTGACCAGTTCAACCTTGTGGGTAGAAGGATAACATATTTGTCTTTCAAATTTGAGGAGATTATTTTTATTTCTAATTATACACATTTCTACCAAAATATTTTCGAAAGAAAACTGAAGTGGTATATTGTACATATAACTTGATTTTTTTCAGTTAATAAGCTGAAATTTCAATTTAAAATCAAGTGTTTTCAACCCACCATTAACCTGGCTGGTTAAACTATTTGAACCATCTCCCACCCAAGATTCTGGGTCCAATTTTAGTAAAACCTGAAAATTGGTCAAAAACCATTGACCTAGTCAAAAACTACTCGACATGGGCAATTGAACCATTGACCTATTCGACCCGATGACTGGATCATCGGTGGTACACTAAATGTGTATGCAAACTTCCAGAGGCCATAACTTCGCATTTTGATGTTCGATTGGGGTAATCTTTTTTTTTGTTTTCAATTTTGGGTATCTTTTCAAAACCTGCATGTTCTAAGGAGCCATAGCCACCTTGTCCCACTAATTTCAAAAAACAAAACATTTTTTGGCTTCAAATTGCAATTTTAATATTTTTTATAGACAAAAAAAAAACTTAAACACTAAATTAAAAACTTAGGTTGAACTGGTGATGACCTATGACCCGGAGGAAAAAAAAGGTCCGGTCTTTGGATCAGTTTTTAAAACATTGTTTATAATTGTTAATATTATTTTGAATTAATATAACAACATTTATATCAGAACTTTGACAATAATAAAATTAATTTTATTAAAATTTTTATTCTAAAATCAATTTCAGACTGAATACTGATAGAGTATTAAGACCATGGAATTCTTAGGGTTCTTGAGTGGTCGTGGGGGATTTTTGACAGTTCAAAAGCTTTGAATAAATAAGCATTGTCAGCGACAGGAAGCTCCACCATGAAAAAGTAAAATATTTACGGAAATTATTCAAAAGTAGTTGTAGACAACATTAATTAAACATACATGTTCGATCACCATTATAAATGCATTAAACAAGGTTCAAAATATAAGTAAGGAAATCACCTTTAAGCAATTTGTCTACCTCCATACCAATTGCTCGGATGAAAAGTTCCTCTTTTTTTACGGAATCAACTTTTAACTCGGGTTCATGCTTAGACTATAAGTAATGACCAAAGGGTTAATTCCTAACACCTCAACAATAGGCCAAGCAAATATGTTGATGTTGGATTTTAGGAAACTTACTAGTTTGGAAATTAAGACTTATAAGAGAAGGGATTTGATTTGTATAGTCTTCTTGGGCTTGACATCGTCTAGGAGTACAGCAATAAGGTCTTTCATCAATTGATCTTTGTAGGTCTATAGTTTATCTTGAAGGATGAGCCCTTCCATTGGTAGGGCTTATCTTATATTTTATTTAAGATCCACCACATAACAATTGATAGTCAATGTACTAATTTCCCATAGCTACTTTGATGTTGTGGTCTATTAGGAATTTCATGATAAGATGATAGAAAGATACCACCACCTTCATTGAGTGCATAAAAGGTCAGTCAATGATAGCATTGTTTTCAGGTCACTCAATCATTAAAGTGGTTTAGCGGGGCTCTATACTTGTCATGATTGGGAGAATAATCTTACCCTTTGGATTGATTGCTACCTCGGAGGACTTGACCATAGGTATGTTGCGTTAGGACCAATGGCCTTACCCAAGAAGAGGTGAATTGGGTAGATGTCTAAAAATTTTGATTGTGTTGGAATTTAATCCGAATTCATAGACCATTAAACAATCATGTTCAACACCCTTCCCCTCAAACTGAACAAAGGCCTTTTGATAGTTTTTTGCAATGAAAGCTTAAGGCTTGTTCAATTAGATTTATCAATGTATCAAGATGGAATACACAACCGAACTGTTAAACTAGCAAACTTATAACTACAAAAATAAACAAACAAGATACTAGTACATGTAGGGGTTAGTAGTCAACAACGAAGCACAATAATAAATATAAAGACTGCTAACAAGAAGATAACAACTAAACAATAGACTAGTCAATTAAGAATTGTAGCCTACAATCTTGTGGTTCTATATTTAATAAACAATGAAAACAATGGAGTCACCACCCATCAGATTAGGAAATGGAGGTAATGGGCTTTCTAAGAATGGTATCAGGATCAATTTGTTTTAATAGTGACTCCAATAGCCAAAGGCACTGCCTAAACCAGTCCGGGTAAGAATCAGATAGAGAGGGAAGGGGTTAGGCACCTTCTCCCGGGTCTAATAGGTGGGGCCAACATAGGGTTCTAAAAGAAAATGTGGAATTAATCAAGCAAAATAATAACAAAGAAATTATTCCAGAGAATAATCTACAATAAAAGAAGAACTCCTCCCCTCCTTTCTATTGCTTCCTTCATTACTTATTTATTTACTTTGGTAAAAAAATGGAGAGCATACAACTTATTATTATAGATGATCAGTGAAACAAAAGAAAATCGGGTGATAGAATGACACCCTTCATGAGAAACGAGCACAACCAGACATTAAAATGCAGGCAAGAGAAAAGAATCACCTGAATTCTTTAACAGTCAATGAAATACCCCACATCTCCATCTCTAGAGAACAAAAAAAAAAGTACAAACCGAAGTGATTTCAAACACTCAAGATTAGAAAGAAAAGGAAAGGGGTGGAAAAACCTTTAGAGAACAAGCTGAAACTAACAGTTCCACCATCAGTTTCAGCTTGATCTTCCACAGGACATAACAAAGTGATCATACGAAAGCTACATTATCAGGTTGATAAATGCTCTTCTATTCTATAAACAAAAGGAAAGAAGCTAATGGTAATACGACAAAAGACAAAATCATCATGCGGGAAAGCACAATTTCCTATACTTGGCTAGCTGATAAAAATGGTATGCGTGATTATTCTACTCTCGTCTCCCGGAGCTTTTTCGTGAGACCCACGACTACTCCAGTATATAAAGGCAGAACCCTCAAGGAAAAGGTATGCATGATTACTCTACTCTCTAGCACTCAAGCTCTCAAGCATTTAGCTCACATTTACAGCATACTGACTTAAGCATCGGAGCGACCTCGCCAGGTTAGCCACCCCAAGTTCTCTAGTAGATTGTTTTGTAGACTGATCCAGCTTGCCATCCACCTGGAGTCTGGATCATCCTCCAGCTAGGGGTAGTCAGATCGCACACCATCAATTGGCGCCGTCTGTGGGAATTCAACCGAGAGGTCATTCCTACTTCTTTGCAACTTCAACTTCAATGGCATCCTCTAGCCACACTGGGAAAAGCATCGAGATGAACACCACCGGAGGGCAAGCCCAGCAGCCAACCTTTCCCCAAGCTCCTATGGTGTGCATCGGACAATTCATCATTCCGCTCACAACGTCTGGAGTCCCATCATTAACTGCGAGCACCGCACAAGTGAGTGCCTCGCTTCACCCGGTGGTAAGTGCAACTTTCTCCGAGCCCTCTGTGGTTCCTCCCAGAGTGGGGAGTTCCTAGTTCCACGACTGCGTTTAGTGCATCAAGGCCATTTAATTCCAGATGCAACAGGTCCAACAGTTTCAGCAGTATCAACATTATTACTTCTACCAGCAATATCAACACCAGTTCCCTCCACCGCAGCCAAACCAACAACCGGTTCCACCTCGGCATCCAGGGCCCCATCACGGTCAGAACCGAATCACTTTGGAGTTAACCAGAACATCAACTGATCCCCCCATCGTGGTGAAGAGACCTCACAAGCACTAATTCCTCTCAGGAGTCAGGTCTCACCCCGAGGGAGGAGAGACGGTCAACACAATCCATTGGCCTCGCAAGGAAATCTCAGAAATAGGTTTGGGGATAGTCAACTGAATCCGCCTCGGCACTCACAGCAAAAGAATGATGGCTCGCGAGCAGAAAACCAGTTCGGGGTTAGAGGTGCAAACTCAAGGCAGGACCTCTCCGTCCCCCATGATAGTCAACCCTAGAATCCCTCGAGAAACCAGGATTTGCCTCACGATAGGGCTGCAACACTAGATTGAACTGAAGTTAGTAGCACCAATGTCGAGCCAGTGAGGAAACAACAGTGGAGACATCGCAAGACACGCCATACCTCAGTCAAGAACAACCCAATAGCAAAGGCAAGACAATGAGAAGAGCAAACCAAAGGGAAGGAAAGAAGCGAGCTCAGTGGCTACAAAGACCTCTCCTCCACTACTTTGCAGGTCATCTCCTCTATCTGCCGAGCTCTTGGTGGCCCCGATGCCAAAAGACTTCAAGATGCCCCCATTAGACAAGTACGACGGGTCCTTTGATCCTAACGACCATGTGGACTCTTTCTAGTCCCAGATGCACCTGGCTAGGGTTGATCTTGCATGTGTGTACCCTTCTCTACTACCTTTAAAGGGGTAGTTCGAACTTGATACCGGAACCTCACCCCGGGATCGATCAAAAGCTGGTCGCAGTTTGCTGACTTGTTCACTACTCATTTCATCAGTAGCAAAAAGTGCCCGAAGTCCCAAGAAAGCCTTCTCAATGTGGTTCAGAGGGAAGGAGAATCGATCAGGAGCTATATCAAATGCTTCAATGACACTTGCCTGCAAATATCGGACCTCGACCCAACAGTGAGACTCACTGCAGCCAAGAAGGGAATTACCCAAAAGAAGTTCAAATGGCATGTTGTAGCAAACAAACCGAAGGACATTACCGAGTTCCTAAAGCTTGTAGATCAGTTCATTGGCACCGAGGAGGAGATCAACCAGAAGGTCGATAACCCACTCCCGGAGAAGAGGAAGAGAGAGAATGAAGGAACAAGGAGTGGCAGACAGAAGAGGAAGAAAAGCAAGTACCCGAGCAAGGGTAGAAACAACTCTAGAAGTTGGTCCCCCTCGTGATCTCGTAAATGAAGTTGGCGCTCTAGGACCCTTCCTGTGGAGAGAATGAACTACACACCCCTGAATGCTAAAAGAGGAGAGATCCTAATGGTCATTAAGGATTCCTCATTCATTAAATGGCCTTCCAAGTTAAGAGGAGACCCAGCAGCAAGAAACCCGAACGTTTACTACCACTTTCATCGAGATCACAGGCACAGTACAAAGAACTGCAAAAACCTTCGTGATGAGATCGAGGAACTCATCCGACGAGGATACCTGAAGAATTTCATCTTGCACAAAGAAAGAAGAGAGATAGATTGGTAGGCAGACCGACAGGGAGATCAGAGGAATGCCCCAGAAGCCAACAAGCAAAATGAGAAACCACCATGACAGTTGCTAGAAGAGAGACCGATCCACGAGGTAATTAACATGATTACCGGTGGGTCCATCATCGCGGGGTGTACCTCGACAACCGGGAGAACCTCGGTGCACAAACTAGAAAACGAAGAAGAAAACCCAACAAAGCCACCTCGTCTTAAAGGACCGATACAATTCACTGAAAATGATGCACACGGGATCCAATATCCTCATGACGATGCCCTGGAAGTAAAGCTGCAGATCAATGACTTCAAAGTAAAGCGGAGACTAGTAGACTCGGGCAGCTCGGCTGACATACTCATCAAGGAGGCGTTCGGTAAATTACAACTACATCAGAGCAATCTGAAATTGGCAGACACCCTTTTAGTGGGGTTCAGCGGCAAGGATGTCAGACCTCTTGGGCAAGTCACAGTACCTGTAGAAACCGACACGTGGCCAAATATCATGTGGTTTGAGCACACCTTCCTAGTAGTCACGACTCCCTCCCCCTACAACGCCATAGTAGGTCGACCCATCATGCATGTTCTACATGTGGTAGTATCCACTTACTATCTGGCGATGAAGTTCCCGACTGATTATGGGGTGGGAGTCGTGCGAGGTGACCAACTCAAATCGCCACATGCAACATAACTGCTCTTAAAGGGAAGGCGAAGCTAGTAGAAGATGTCGAGCTCGAGTGACCTATAGAGTATACCAACGAGAGAGTTGCCCCAACAGAGGAGATAGTCCACATACCGATCTCTATTGACGAACCGACCAAGACTTTCCAGATCGATGCCTCAATCAACAAACCACTCCACTCCCAGCTAGTAAGTTTCTTACTTGAAAACTTAGATATTTTTGCTTGGTCTATGGTAGAAATGCTTGGAATTGATTCAAAAGTTATAACTCACAAATTGAATACCGACCCTTTAGTCAAGCCAGTAAGGTAGAAGAAGCGCAACCTTGCCTCGGAACGTTGGAGGGTAGTCGATGAAGAGGTTGGGAAGCTTCTAGCGGCAAACTTCATCAAAGAAGTTCATTACCCGAGCTGGGCGGCTAACCCAGTTCTGGTGAAAAATGCCAATGGCAAGTGGTGCATGTGCATCGATTACACCGACCTGAATAGAGCCTACCCGAAAGACTGCTTCCCGCTATCCAAGATCGACCGCCTAGTGGATGCAACCTCAGGGCATGAGTTGTTGAGCTTCCTGGATGCCTATTCTGGTTACAACCAGATTAGGATGGACCCTGTTGACGAAGAGAAGACCACCTTCAGAACCGAGCTCGAGCTATACTATTACAAGGTCATGCCCTTCGTATTGAAAATGCCGGGGCAACCTTTCAGTGCCTTGTAAATAAGATTTTTGAGCCGTTAATCGATAAGAAAGTAGAGTGTTATGTTGATGATATGGTCATGAAGACCCAGTTTTTGAATTTTTTATTGAATGATTTAAAAAGCGTTTTCCAAATTTTGTGAAAATATAACATGAAGTAAAATCCAAACAAGTGCGTCTTCGTAGTCACCTCGGGAAAATTCCTATGCTATTTAGTTAACCGACGTGGCATTGAAGCCAACCCAGATAAAATAAAAGCCATCCTAGATATGAGACCACCCCGCAAAATAAAAGAGGTTCAAAAGCTGACTGGTCGGATAGCTGCCCTGAGTCGCTTCATGTCCAAGTCGGAAGATCGTTGCCTACCCTTTTTCAAAGCCATAAAAAAGAGTAAGGACTTTGAATGAACTGAAGAATGCCAGCTCACTTTTAACGAGCTGAAAAGATGCTTAGGTACCGCCCTAGTTTTAACTTGACCCAAGGAAGGGGATGTATTAAAGTTGCACCTCTCCATGAGCGACGAGGTGGTCAGCTTGGTACTAATCAAAGAAGTAGATCGGGTCCAACGATCCATCTACTATGTTAGTAAAATTTTGCAGGATGTAAAAACCAAGTACCTGAAGATCGAGAAATTAGCGTACGCAATAATCATAGCAGCTCGCAAGCTTCGCCCGTACTTCCAGGCCCACACTATTGTCCTCCTCACCAACAAACCTCTGAGGCAGATTCTACTCAAACCCAAGGTGTCTGCAAGATTGACGAAGTGGTCTAACGAACTGAGCAAGTACGATATCCGATATAAGCCTCAGATGGCAATCAAAACCTAAGCCTTGGCCAATTTTGTAGCAGAATGCACATTCAGTACTGCAACCCCCGAACTGGCTGAGCTCGAACACACGATGGGAGCTTCAACCAGTGTGGCACCAGTCCTGGTCAGAGTAGGAGATCTTTCACGCTTCCCTACCTACACTGCGTGCGACCTTCAGAGGTTGAGCATGTACTCTGCGACACCCATGAAGGCTTGTGCTATAGACACTTGGGGGGCAAAGCTCTAGCATAGAAAGCATTGCGGCAAGGCTATTACTAGCCCACGATGAAGGCAGATGCACTTGAGCTCGTCAAGAAGTGTAATAGGTGTCAGAGGCACGCAAACATTCACCATCGACCTGCTGCTGATCTGAAATACCTCACCAGCCCATGGCCCTTAGCATAGTGGGGAATTGACATCTTTGGCCCTTTCCTGCCAATGATAGGACAGAGGAGGTTCTTGGTCGTAGCAGTAAACTACTTTACGAAGTGGATGGAAGCCAAACCCTTGGTGGAGATCACAACCCACAACATACAGAATTTCTTTTGGAAAAACATAGTATGTCGCTTCGAACTACCTCGGGTGCTGATATCCGACAATGGGATGCAGTTCAAAGATATCAAGTTCAAAACTGGTGCTCCGAAATGGGGATCCAACAGAATTTTACCTCGGTGGCACACCCCCAGGCGAACGGGCAAGCAGAGGTCACTAATAGAGTGATACTTCATGGATCGAAAGCTCTCTTAGCTTGAGCCAAGGGGTTGTGGGTGGATGAACTACCCAGTGTCCTTTGGGCCCACCGAACTACCATTAAGACCGCCATAGGTGAAACCACTTTTAACCTCACTTACGACACAAAAGCGGTGATCCTAGTGGAAATCGAGGTGCCCACACTACGGTTGGAGGATTACGATAAGGAGATGAACGATGACGAGCTCCATACCAACCTAGACATGGTAGAAGAGGTACAAAACCCGGCTTACATCTAGACCGCAGCTTAGCAACAAAGAGTAGCTCGGTACAATAACGCCCAGGTCAGAAAATGACACTTTCGCATTGGTGACCTAGTTCTTTGGAAGGTTATGGTACCTGTTCACGGCGTTGGTAAACTCGGACCGAATTGGGAAGGTCGGTACTGAGTAAGGCGGGTGTTTGGGGAAGGCACGTATGAGCTCAATACTTTAGAAGGGAAGTACCTCGAGCATGGAATATTGACAACCTGAGAAGGTACTACTCGTGACTACCGAACTGGTAAAAAATGATCACCGAACTGGAGAGAGAACTGTGAGTCACTCCTAGAAGCCTAAGGATCATGGTGTCGAGCTGACATAAGACCTCGACACTACAACAAGTCCTAGTTGTCTCTTCGACATAGGCAGACTAGTTCTCACGCCTGTGAGGCATAAACAACTCAGATACAAACCATACAACAACATGTTAATCCAATTTTAAGTCAGGCCCGTTGGCTCGGCACTAAGGAATAACCAACACCTAAATGAGTATCCCATATGCAGACAAGTCGGGTATATACCCTTCAGTGTTTGCCCACCTCGGCGTACAACGATACGAAGTTATTCCTACTTAGAGTCCAGCTCGTTAGTTCAACAATAAGTTATTCCTACTTGGAGTCTAGATCGTTAGCTCGACCATTCAGGGTAACCTACAATTAGAAAAAAATCACTCCTATTTGGTTTAGTTCGCCATTTCGGGAGTAATCTACACTTGGAAAAAAATTTTGCACACAAAGATTGCAAAAACACTTGTATTTCATTGATGTGGAATTTCAGGTACAAAAAAAAAATTATAATGGACCGAGCTCGGAGTATTATAGAAGGGGGTCCAAGAAAACAGTCATCTATAATGGACCGCCTTTTGCTCCTCGAGCTCCTTCTTCTCCGACATCAACAAAGTGAGCAGCTCATTCTTAGCCCATGCAGTGTTCTTCAACTGGTTATTTTCGTTGCGTGCTAAGTTTAGTTCAGTGTGGGCTTTCCGGGAAGACTCTTTGGCTCCGAGGGCCCGCTTTAAGTTCACCTCAGACTGATAAGCCAAGGCTTGGATGGTGGAATTCACTTGCCAAGAGAAGAAAACAAGCATCAGTATACAAAAATCCAAGTACAAGACAGTTTGAAAAGACAAGTCTGAGAACTTACCACCATGTAGTGAGTAGCCACTCGGGCCCCGAGCTAAGCAATGGGCAATTCTACCCAACAAGCGATCTTCTCAACAACTACCATGTCCTTGCTCTTGAGAAGGCTGAATTTTGGAGTCAAAATACTCCAAACTGCATCATCGCTGCATGAAGAAGCGGTAGCTGCCGGGATGGGCTCCGAAGACGTAGCCTCCTTGGGCACGTGGGGTGGGGAGGGCTTGACCAAGTCCTCCTTGACCAGATCTATCACAAGAGGCTGATCGGCAACTGATGGCTGCTCAGGCTCAAGAACGGCAGCTGGTGGGTATTCAACGCGAGCCTTCTTGGAGGCTCTCCTCTTCTTCCCCCTCTTCATGCTCCCGAAGAGCTCATTGGTGAGGATGTCCATGACAGTTGCGACAGAAAATGAGCTGTCAGATACAATACCAAAGTAAAACTGATAGGGAAATTACAACAAATAGTGACCTACCAGGACTCCGACTGGCCTGCACGAGCTTCTCCTCGGTCACGAAGTCTTCAAACTTTAGGCCGATCTCCCCCCAAGATCAGAGTGCCTCCCTTGTCTTTAGGTCCAACCTAATGCCAGAGTCCGGGATGGCTGCCCTCCAATGAGTAGGGAAAGGCCACCCCTCGGTGTTGCAGACCATGAAATAGCGCCTCTTCCATGTCGGGTCCTTGCTAGGGAGCTCGTGCAAAAGTTTGAAACCAGGGTGAGGTGACAGATAGTAAGTGCGCCTGTGCTTGAGCAAAACACAAGACGAATTCTTCTTTATGGAAAGAGTAGAAGAAAAAACATTGAGGTCAAGGGAAAGGTTGTAATCGTGAAAAAGTTAAATGGTCCCTACTATGTTGCAAATAGAGTTCGGGTGTAACTGGTCTGTGCTGATGTTGAAAAATTTTACAATCTCAACTATGAGAGGGTGAAGTGGAAGGCAAAGACCAGCTGCGAGCTGCTCCTCGAAGATCACTATCTCATTGTAACTGTGGTCCCAAGAGAAGTTGCCTAAGGGGATGCTATACTCAAAGTCATTGGGAAGTCTGTACCGAGCTACTAAGGTTAGGAGCCTATCCACCATCATTGTCGACGGGCTGAAGTTGTCTGGCAGCCAACCTCGATGTGAAGTGGAAGCTAGGTTACTTAAGGCCTTTCGCTCCCACCAAGGTGAGTTCACCTCGGGGGGATTGTGGACCACGTCCTAACCCAAAGTAACCTCCTTGGTAGGACGAGGATCCACGGTTTGAGCCGAGGTACCCACTTCGGCTCCGACGGACTCGCCTCTCCCGTCTAAGAGATTATCGAAGCTAAATCTAGACATACTAAAAAGACATAGAATTGAAAATAAAAAGAAAAAGGAGACTCACCAAAAGGAAGATCGAAGAAAGGAAGGCAATCTCGCAAAGACTTGAATGTGACCTCAAAGATTGGGAATTTACGGACTTGTGGGGAGGAAAGTGAGCCCCTTGGCCCCTAGTTATAGCCAGTATATCCAGGGATCAACGGTCGAGATCAACACGATCTGATGGCTCCTAGGGAAACTAGTTGCATGACCCTCAAGGTTGAAATCGATTTAGCGCGTTTTTTGACATCCGTGGAGTTTATAAAATGATGCGACGTCCGCGTGTAACTCAGGCGTGAGCTGGGTTATTCCTGGGTTGAGTTGGGTGGTCAAACAGGTCCGACCAACAATTCACCCATCAAGTCACTTAGACCTCATGCCAAATCCATTGGGGCTCATCATGAACTCTCCGCACTAGGTTTAGACCCTTGGCTCAAGGAGTGGGGGCCAATTGATGAAGGGTGATTTGGCCCAACCTAGCGAGAAGAGGACACATGGGCACGATTTGATCAAGGTATGACAGCTCAGCCTGGCAAACCTGGTTCCTAGCATTTGGAGCTCAGGTATTCAGCCACGTCAGCCCAAAACCCACCTCGGTATAGAGGCACCTCGGCATCCAATCCAGTTTGAGACTGAAGAATCGAAGTACTAGCTTGGAGCTAGTGACCAAATCGCCATGTAACCGACTCGAGAGGTCTCTCCTACAAATCCCAAGATACTTGAGATCACAATGAGCTAACAGATCCCGACTTTTTCGAGATCACGATGAGGACTCATCCCGGCTCTGCCAGAATCGAAGGTGAAACGATAAGCCTTATCTACGTACTGCTCCTTCGAAAGCGAAACAAACCTTATCTCCATACCCTAAATATCCTGAAGCTTTTTTGTGAGGCCCATGACTACTCCAATACATAAAGGTAGAACCCTCAAGGCAAGGGTATGCGTGATTACTCTACTCTCTAGCACTCAAGCTCTCAAGCATTCAGCTTGCATTTATAGCATACTGACTTAAGCATCAGAGCGACCTTGCTGGGTTAGCCACCCTGGATTCTCTGATAGATTGTTTTGCAGACCGATCCAGCTCGCCATCCACTTGGAGTCCAAATCGTCCTCCAGCTAGGGGTAGTTATGTCGCGCACCATCATGATTCAATCCCATTTTAATTTTAGTCGCCTCATGATGGGAAACACTCAAATACATAAAAGGGACTTGACAAATAGAAAAAATTTGAGAAGTAATTGGTCATAAAAAGACCAGAGGATATACTTGTTATGTCCTGGCCTACGTTAGACAGTTATGCCCTTAGCTCCAATCAGATTGATGTATCTTTTGACATTTTTTGTAAATTAATAAAGTACATAATTGATTCATGTTATTGTGGTGTGTTTGTGTAATACCCTTAAACTGGACACTTATGAGACTCGTGTTAGTTTAAAATCTTCATAGCCGTTGGATAGATTTGGGGAGATTTATCCTACCAAGGCTGACACTGATGTGCCACCAAGTTGGTTGGGGTGGCTTGTCTCAGCTACCAGGGTGAGATCTAAGGTACATGTAGTGTGGGTTTTCTTGAAACCCTGAACCAGATCAAAATTCTATATTTTCCTGGACCTTTGAGATAGATGGGCAAAACTGGAATGTTACATCTGACCCCTAGACTTGACTATGGTACTACACTAGGTATCGGATTGGGTTGTCTTTGATATGCCAATTAGTGAGATCCTTAGAGGTGGTCAAAACCTGGGTATGTTGAGACAGTCCGAGAATTCACCTGAGTGGGTGATCATAGTGACAGGATCGGCCCCTTTGTTAGACAAAGTGAATGATCAGGTTATGCACTCTCTCTTATGGAAATCTAAACTTCCGGCAGTTGATTTCAACCGTTGAAATTTGTTTTTGCAAAATATATTTATATAGAGATATAAATATATATATATATATATATATATATATATATATATATATATATATTATGGTTTCAAAATGTTTGCAAAATGCTTTAATTCCTAGGATCCATGTAAGTAGAGAGTGCAACACTGCTCCTTGTAGCCAAGGGAGAGGTCCTCTCTTGTTGGGCATTATTTGATCATTATGGGTTAAGAGGTTAAGTATAAGACCATTGAGGATAATACCTGATGGGCTAATCTTGCATCTGCCCACAGTCCTTGGGTTTTTATAAGGTGGATGGACCCAAAGACTATTTAGTGTAAATGTTGGGCCCATTAAGAGCCCATAATGATGGACTCAGGAATTCACTGTCAGCCAAGCCTTGTGACAAAGGTCGGGCTAAACCCATGTGGCTAATGTGTAGATTAATGTTTGGGTCACAAACCATACAAAGAGAGCCAACTAGGCAGCAGGTTAAGGGGTAAGTGAGCACATAAGCTTAATGGGCCTAAAGCCCAATTCGAACTGGGCTTAAGTTAGTTAATTAAAAGGAGGCCAGATAGGATTTATAATCTGATTAGGATTAGCTGAAGGATAAGATAAGTCTTATCCATTCAAGAGTCCAGATCCAAATATCAGATTTGTATTAAAGAACTCTCTCCTAATTAGATTAGGAGGACGGTCCTGAGAAGGCTATAAATAAAGGGGGCGAATTCCTTAGTTACATAGCACAGCAACCTATAGAATTCTCTCCTATCCGAGCCATCCCTAGCCAGCTCGATCTTTTCTTGAGGAATTGATCAAGAAAGGTTCTTGATATTATTTTTTAGCTGAAAAAACAATCTGAAATCGTGCTCACCAGCCCCAGTTCAATTCTTGTTGAAGGATCCTGGTTCTTGCTGAAGAGCCGTCCTGCTGATCTTACTTCATTATGCACTATGTCATCTTCGGTGGAAGTGGATTTTGGTATTCTCCTTGAGCGTGAACACCTTCATTGGGAGTTACTGCTACTTCGTATCAGGTATATCCCCCTCCACCTCGTTTGGATTCAGATCTGGTCCAGTTTTGGATTCAAGAATGATCATTGAAAATGCAATTTTGGGCCATCCATATGATGGATCTCTCATACCCTCAGTGGTATCAAAGCCATAGTTTGATTCTTGAACTAAAATTGAACCAGATTTGATATGCAGAAATTGGTAGAAACTATTCTACAGATTTGCGCAATTAGCGATTTTTCTAGGAAATTAGTTCCTAACTTTTGGGTGAATGATCTGAAAATAATTCTTTATTATTCTATTATATATTTAGAATTGTTCTATTTATATTTCTTGAATTTTGGGTTGTTCGTATGGAGGAGATCGAAATCTTTTCTAAAGCTCAAGAAATCTGCGCATGTACGTTTTTCCCCATTCATTCATGGTCTGTAATTAATTCTTTTTTTTTTTAAGTTTAGATGAAATGTATAGGAATTCAAATATGATTTAATATTAATAGAAAAATTATGTTTTCTATTTTATTTCATTCGAAGACGAAGCTAAAAGCGCAAAGGAGAGAATTTCGTAGATTTGGGTTTAGCGATTTGCGATTTGTAGGTTTGGAAAATGCATACTGCGAACTAATCTTTGTTTTGCAGTATAGCAGCCTTATGGACAGCCCTCTTACTGATTCTTGATTGTCATGTATAGGTTTCTTTATTTTCAGATTGTGTTTCTTGAATTAGATCTTGAATTAAAAATCAAACCCTACACCTGTTCGAACTAGATTGGACCAAACTAGTTGGACCGAATCTGTGGTTCGATGAGGGCTGTTCTCAGCCCTAAAATTTTGTATATGGTCGAAGAGTTGATGGTTAATTGCAAGATGCAATTCAGACCCCATCTGTAAAACCTAGTTTTGGATTGTTAAAACTGCTTTAGCCCAATTCAACATAAATGTTATATGGATTGAACTACTCTTTGCAGTTTCACCCATATGCCTAGATAATATTATTTGATAATATTATGGGCTTTAAATGGGCTGAAAGTTTTTGTTGATTTTAATTATGGGTTTTATAGTTATTTAATTGATTTGATCAATTATGGATTCCATGCATATAATGTATGTGATGTGATGTGTTGCGTACATGGGCCATAAGTGCTTGGCCCATGTTAATTCGATAGTGGCTCTTTCGAACACCATGGCTCAATGCACATCATTTCCATGGTGCCCTTAAGATCATTGGATGATCTTCCTTTCTCAATGGGGCCCACTTCAGTTTCTCTCCAGGAGGAACACCCCGAAACCCTTGCCATTTTGGGCCCACTTTGAATCTGGCTTTATGAAAGCCGGTGGGAGTCACTTTGGATTGACCTAAATCAAATCTAGTGGGTTTTCATTCCCTCCATTAAATATAAGTACATGTGATAGGGAATTTCATATGATGAATTCTCTAAAGGCCTTCAATCATTAGTATGAAGGTTGGCTACATTAGTGGGTGGAAATGCACTATAAAATTGGGCTATCCATTTGCTAATGCAGTTGGCTGGATTGCTTCATGAGATGATAGGGGCATCATAGACCGATGTGGGAGGGACCTATCCTAAAATGGAAGACTCTCTCATGGTACCATGGCATTCATGAACATGATGGGTGAGCACTTACTGGATAGAAAGGTTTAACCTAAAATGGGTATAAACCTTGTTTGACAGAGGCCAAAGGGAATGCTTATAAGATGAGTGGATGACATCCTTCACAAAAGGTGGTGGACTTTTATAGCTGAAACAATTGTCTCCATGCACCCCATGTGGTTTTCCACATTTCCAGAGACACAACTGTATCCGTCACTAAGATTGGAGGGAATCTCAGAGGTACCCAAAATGGAAATAGAACATAGATTAAAGGTCTGAAGACTATGTATGAAGAGTAGAACCATTCTACTCGATAAAAGGTCTTAAAACTATTTATGACCGCACAGATGACTGAGAACCAATAGGTTCATGACCATTGTCTAAAGATGATGGGTTATACCAATGAACTGGAGGCTCTCGGGTCAAGGTTAGATCCTAACACCAAAATTGATGCTGTCCTCAATTCCTTGCCTCCATTCTTCAATCAGTTTATCATGAATTACAACATGAATAAGCTAAACATTAGCCTTCAGGAACTTAGCAATATGTTGCAGAGGGCTGAAGAACTGATCAAAAAGGATAAGCCGATAGTCATACCTGTTGAAGTGGCAAATTGGGCAAGAAAAAGCGGAAGGCTAAAACAAAGGCTCAAAAGAAGGGTAGAAAAACTAAAAAGCAGAAGAAAGATAAGTCATCGGATGCCTGTCACTTTTGTAAGCAGACCGACCACTAGAAGAGGAATTGTCCTCAATACCTGGAGACTAAGAAACAAGGTACGTTCGATTCTTTCATCATAGAGACCAATCTATTGGTCACTTCTGCTTCTTGGTGTATTGACTCTGAGGCTTTGACTCATGCGTGTAACTCACTGCAGGGGTTCAAGATAAGCAGAAGAGTGAATGATGGAGAAGTCACACTTTACTTGGGGACTTTTGCAACTGTTGTAGCTACAATCATAGGAATTGTAGAACTAGTTTTTAGAGAAGGAACAATTGTACTGAAAGATTGTCTTTTTGTACCTAATTTAAGAAGAAGTTTGATTTCTATCTCAAAATTGTGCATGGATGGATATTCTATTTTGTTTAGTAATGTGATTACTATTAAATGAAATAACAAATTCCTAGCATATGGGGAACTTGAGAATGGTCTCTATGTTCTCCATCGCTCTTTGCAAATCAACACGTTTATTTTATAACCTTTACGATGCTCATTCTCGGTATGATTACGTGTACCTAATGAGATATAAGTTTGAATCCTTTGAAAAGTTCAAGGAGTTCAGACAAAAAGTAGAGAAATAATTAGGGAGAGAAATTAAAGCCTCTTGTTCAGATCAAGGTGGTGAGTATCTCTCTGATGAATTTAGGGACTACTTAAAGGACAATGGGATAGTATCACAATTAGCCACTCTCACTACACCACAATTAAACAGTGTCAGAGAGGAGGAACCATACCTTGTTGGATATGGTTTGATCACTTCTCGTCCACTCAGAATTACCTACATCCTTTTGGGGATACGCATTAGAGACCGCAATCTACGTGCTGAACTGGGTTCCAACCAAATCCATTCCGAAGACTCCTTATGAGCTTTGGACTGATAAGAAACCAAGTGTAAGACACTTGAAGATTTGGGGTTGTTCGGCACATGTTAAAAGAACTAGTGCTGAAAAATTGGAATCTAAGACCAGTCGTTGCCTATTTGTAGGTTACCCCAAAGGCTCTGTTGGTTACCTATTCTATGATCCGAAAGAACAAAAGATGTTTTGCACTCAAAATGCTTATTTCTTAGAAGAAGATTACATCTTGGAGAATCTTCAGCAAGAAGTTGTTCTTGATGAGGAGAACCCAGGAGTAGTGGGAGATGTCCCACAAGCTCTAGATACTCAACCTAGAAGGTCTACCCGGGTATCCAGGCCTCTAGTTCGTTATGGCTATGACTAAAAAATTTACTTGGTGGAAGACATGACAAGTGAGGAGGATCCCATGACTCAAGCAAAAGCTATGTTGGACATAGATTCCCTGAAGTGGGTTGATGCCATGAAAGCCGAGATGGGCTCGATGGAGACCAACAAGGTCTGGACTCTTGTGGACCCACCCTCTAGGGTGAAAGCAATTGGTTGCAAGTGGATTTACAAGAGGAAGAAGGGCCTAGATGGTAACATTGAGACCTATAAAGCTCGTCTTGTGGCGAAATGGTACACTCAGAAAGAGGGAATCGACTATGAGCAAACCTTTTCGTCGGTGGCTATGCTAAAATCTATTAGGATCTTGCTAGATGTAGCAGTATACCATAACTACAAGATTTGGCAAATGGATGTCAAAACTGCATTCCTGAATGGAGATCTTACTGAAGATATCTACATGTAGCAACCGCAAGGATTCATTGCTGTAGGTCAGGAACACATGGTATGCAAACTTAACCAATCCATATATGGACTGAAGCAGGCTTCTAGGAGTTGGAACATTTGGTTTGACTCTACTATCAAACAATTTGACTTTGAGCAAAATCTGGATGAGCCCTATGTTTACAGGAAGACCAGTGGGGATAAGGTTATGTTCTTGGTTTTATATGTAGATTACATTCTACTCATTGGGAATGATGTAGGAATGTTAACTGCAGTGAAAGTGTGGCTTTAACAGCAATTCTCCATGAAGGATCTTAGAGAAGCCACCTATATTTTGGGACTTTGACTATATAGAGATAGATCGAAAAGGATAATAGGATTATCCCAACCTTCTTACATTGATAAAATTGTCAAGAGATACAGTATGGATAACTCCAAGAAAGGAAATGTTCCTTTCAGGCATGGAGTCACTCTCTCCAAGGGTATGTCTCCAAGACTCTTGAGGAGATTGAGGGCATGAAGGAGATTCCCTATAACTCAGTCGTAGGGAGCATCATGTATGCCATGTTGTGCACTCGTCCTGACATTGCTCAGGCAGTGAGTGTGGTAAGTAGACACCAGCGTAACCCAGGATAGGAACAATGGGGGCCTATGTAGTTAACTGGAAAAGCAGTAAACAAGGTTCCATCGTAGATTCTATGACCGAAGCTGAATAAATTGCCGTATGTGAAGCTATTAAAGAAGTCATCTAGATGAAGAAGTTCATTCAGAAATTAGGAGTAGTTCCATCCAGCACATCACCCATTCCATTGTTGTGTGACAACAATGGATCTATAGCTCAGGCTAAGGAGTCACGAGCCCACTCGAAGTCGAAGCACATCAAGAGAGAAAGTGTCATGTACTACGGGAGATAGTTGGTAGAGGGAATGTCCTAATTCAGAAAGTAGCATCAGTAGAGAATGTGGCAGACTCATTGACTAAGCCACTCACATAGAAAGTGTTTGAGAAACATGTGGAAAGTATGAGACTCCGGCTTGTACTCGATTGGACATAAGTGCAAGTGGGAGTTGTTAGATAGTTATGCCCTTAGTTCCAATCAGATTGATGTATCTTTTGACATTTATTGTAAATGAATAAAGTACATAATTGACTCATGTCATTATGGTGTGTTTTTGTGCAATACCCTTAAACTATACATTTATGAGACTCATGTTAGTTTAGAATCTTCACAACCGTTGGATAGATTTGGGGAGATTTATCCTGCCAAGGCTGACACTGATGTGTCGCCAAGTTGGTTGGGGTGGCTTGTCTCAGCAGTCAGGATAAGACATAAGGTACATGCAGTGTGGGTTTTCTTTAAACCTTGAACTGGATCAAAATTCTAGTATTGCCCTGGACCTTGGAGATAGATGGGCAAAACTGGAATGCTATACCTGACCCCTAGTCTTGATTATGGTAATGCACTAGGTGTCAGATTAGACTGTCTTTGATATTACCAATCAGTGAGATCCTTAGAGGGGTCAAAACCTGGGTATGTTGGGATAGTCTGAGAACTCACCTGAGTGGGTGATCATAGTGACATGATCAACCCCTTTGTCGGACAAAGTGAATGATCAGGTAATGCACTTTCTCTAATGGAAAGCTAAACTATCGACAGTTTATTTCAGCCATTGAAATTTATTTTTGCAAAATATATGTATATATATATATATATATATATTATTGTTTCAAAATGTTTGCAAAAGGTTTTAATTCACAAGATCCATGTGAGTGGAGAGTGTAGCGTTGTTCCTTGTAGCTGAGGGAGAGATCCTCTCTTGTTGGACACTGTTTGATCATTATGGGTTCAGAGGTTAAGTGTAAGACCATTGAGGGTAATACTTGATGGGCTAATATTGCATCTACCCAAAGTCCTTAGGTTTTCATAAGGTGGCTGGACCCAAGGACCATTTAGTGTAAATGTTGGGCCAATTAAGAGCCCATACTGATGGGCTGATATGTAGATCAATGTTAGGGTCCCATGCCATACAAAGAGAGCCAACTGGGCAACAAGTTAAGGGGTAAGCGAGTACATAAGCTTAATGGGCCTAAAGCCCAATTTGAAATGGGCTTAAGTTAGTTAATTAAAAGGAGGCAAGATAGGATTTATAATCTGATTAGGATTAGCTGAAGGATAAGATAAGTCTTATCCTTTCAAGAGTCCAGATCCAAATATCAGGTTTGGATTAAGGAACTTTCTCCTAATTAGAATAGGAGCCTGATCCAGAGAAGGCTATAAATAAAGGGGGCAAATTTCTCAGTTACATAACACAACCTGCAGAATTCTCTCCTATTCTTGCCATCCCTACCCAGTTCGATCTCCTCTTGAGGAATTGATCAAAAAAGGTTCTTGATATTGTTTATTAGCTAAAGAAACAATCTGAAGTCGTGCTCACCAGCCTCTGTTCGATTCTTGGTAAAGGATCTTGGTTCTTGCTAAAGAATCATCCTGTTGATCCTACTTCATTACACACTGTGTCATCTTTGGTGGAAGTGGATTTTGGTATTCTCCTTGGGTGTGAACACCTTCATTGGGAGTCACAGTTACTTCGTATTAGGTATATCACTCTCCTCCTCTTTTGGTTTCAGATCTGGTCCGGTTTTGGATTCAAGAGCGATATTTGAAAATACAGTTTTCTAAAATAGGGAATGTGATTCCCAATTGGGAGAGAGAGAGAAATTTTAGAAATTTTGCCCAACCTTCCTACAGGTTTTGGCCATCCATATGATGGATCTTTCGTCCCTTCAGCCTGAACTTGATCGATGAACAAAGGGAATCTGAACCGGTTGCAATTTTCAACCAATAGTGTTTTTCAGACAAAGTAAGAAAATGAATCTCATCTAAGAAGATCTTCTCAGATGAGCACGACCTCCCGGTTCTAGTTTCTCTGACAGAAAGGGTAATACTGGAGCTATAGTGACAATGGAGTAACACACTACTACTGCTATACCTTGGTCTTATGGGTGGGAATGGTTCCAAGAAACCCCGAAGACCAGAGAACAAGAAGAAGATGGAGGAGAGGAAACAATAAAGAAACGTGTGCAATGTTCAAGGATGAAATGAAATGGAGTAATTCTTGCCACTGCCACTGTCCCGTTCACATTGAGAGGTAGACGATGAACAATCCTTCTTAAACGTCTCCTCCCTAATTTGGAAATTTAGGTTTGCTTTTATATTAGGGTAGGGGCAATTTCATAAATTTTAGAAATTCGAGGGTAGTTTTTGTAATTTTGTGAATTCGGATCAAACCGATCCAAGGGGGTCAATCAGGGTTTTGGTTCAATGATAGGGGGTTTTTGGTCAATGATCAGAGGGTTGAGAGAGGTTCTGACCTCAATGAAAGGTTTTGTATGTGTAGGCTAGTGAGATTGACCAAAAGAGAATCTTTTCCGATCGATAGGTAAATTGTGGTAGTTCTGACTTAAAGTTGGTAGGATGAGGTTTTTGGGAATTTTGGGTCGATTGGTGGGGTCAGATTGGCCCAACTAGGCCCAGATTAGGCAGATCTGGAAAGGGCTTGATTCGACAAATTTAGAGCCTCGGAATAGAATCTAAGTGTGATCGAGAGGCAAACAAAGGCAGTTTTGGGTGAAATTTCACAGGGTAGGGTTTTGGGTAGTTTGAGGTGATTTGTAAGGTTACATTGGGACAAATGAGCCCCAATTGAGCAGATTTGGAATTTGGTCAATCTTGGTGCGATGGAGGGGTAAACGAAGGTATTTTAGGCTGAAATTTTATCTGTGGGTATTTGGAAGTGTCCGGGATATGACAAAGCTGTTGTGGCCTCACAACAACCAACTACAATATAAAATCACAAGATATTTGAAATATCAACCACGAGAAATCTAATAGCAACAAAAATGATTAAATCCAAGCAAAAACAAATAAAAACAAGTACCACAAAGAACACAAATATTTACATGGTTCGGCCTTACTACCTACGTCTATTGGAGAGATGAAACCTATTATTCACTATGAAAGAAAACTGAGAAGCATTATAAATATATTGTGGCTTGCAATTCAAACAAACCCTTAACCCTTGTACACCTGTTCTCCCTTTCCTCTCAACCCGAGGAACAAAAATAAGAGAAAAAACCACTCTCACACCAAGAAAACTCTACATTTTTCTCTCACACTTTCTCTCAAAAAAAAAAAACCTTAACTTTACATGCAAAAGAAAGCTTTTATATGTAAAACATTTTTAAACTAAAGAAAAACTATACCAACCATTATATTAAAATTAATCCAACGGTTATAAAATAACACAATCCCAACAAAAGCTTCTTACTTCACACTTTGAAACAACTTGTAAGTTTGAAGAATCATGACAAGATAAAAAAAAAAAAAGTTAACCTAACCAAGTTGAAGAGGAAAATGAGAACCCACTTTTGCCACGTAATCAACAGTCCACTTCAGACTGTTTTGATGACAACATCCATTTGTGCCGGGAACCACAAGTGAATAATGGGGTCAAATGATGTGTAGTTCGTCGGTGTGCATGTGCCTAGCACACAGAGGAATTGATGGACGGAAAGTATTATCGATCTTAGTAATCATTGCAAGTTTCAACCAATGAAAATGGAACACTCGAACCCATTCTTGACTGAACCGACGTGGCAGTAGTTTGTTGTCACGTCTGTCTCCTCATCTGCAACTTTGCAACTTAGTTGGCCCATGATGATGAGGTGGGTGAATTTTTCCTTATTGTCATCTTATGTTTCCCGCATGGAAGATTTAAATGAGCTTGTACGTTCTAATTAAGTAGGTGTGTGACTGTCTCTCTTTTTCTTTTTGGCGTAGACTCAAACAAAATTTTTGATGGGCATAAAAGATTCCTCTGCTTTTTATTTTTTTATTTTGTTCATAATTATTTTTATTTTTATATATTTTGTGTGGAGGCAAATGATTTGCATGATATTCCATTTTATGATCCCTTCCATCAACCGGGACTAGTTAATGTCTATATATAAAACATATAACAATGTTTTAAAAACCAATTCAGAATCAGAACCAGTTTAACCACCAGTTTTTAGGTAGTGCTTCGATCATATGGTCTGAATGGATCATTCCATAACATTTTAAAAAATTAAAAAAGAATTATAATACAAAATTGGAACAAAAGAAAGTGTTTTCCACTTATCAAGGTTGAACGGGTCAACAGTCAACTGCCCAGGTCAGAAAATTGCTGACCAATTCAACGTTTTTTGAGAAAATAATAATTTAGGATTAAAATGCAATTGGTATCCTGTCTGGTTTTCTGGCCGAATGGTCTAACCATCTGAATCAACGATGTCTTTTAAACCTTATATATACAAAATATGAGCAGAACAGGTAGGAAATTTTAACTCAAATTTCTGACTGTTTATTTTGGAAATTATGGCAAGAAAAAGTTATTTGAAATTCTGAATGAAATTTGTTTATTTTGATCCATGTTTCTACCTTGTGGGTAGAAGGATAACATATTTGTCTTTGAAATTTGAGGAGATTATTTTTATTTCTAATTATACACATTTCTACCAAAAGATTTTCAAAAGAAAACTGAAGTGGTATATTGTACATATAACTTGATTTTTTCAGTTAATAAGCTGAAATTTCAATTTATAATCAAGTGTTTTCAACCTACCGTTGGCCTGGCTGGTTAAACTATTCGCACCATCTCCCACTTAAGATTCTGGGTGCAATTTTAGTAAAAGCTGAAAATTGGTCAAAAACCATTGACCTAGTAAAAAACTATTCAACATGGGCAGTTGAACCGTTGACCTATTCGACCCGATGACTGGGTCATCGGTTGTACACTAAATGTGTATGTAAATTTCTAGAGGCCATAACTTTGCACTCTGATGTTTGATTGGGGTGATCTTTTTTTTTTTTTTTTTTTCAATTTAGGGTATCTTTTCAAAATCTATGTGTTCTTAGGAGCCATAGCCACCTTGTCCCACTAATTTCGCAAAAAAAAACAATTTTTTGGCTTCAAATTGCAATTTTAATATTTTTTACAATAAAAAAAATAAAAACATAAACACTGAATTAAAAACTTAAGTTGAACTGGTGATGACCTGCGACCCGGAGGAAAAAAAGGTCCAGTCTTTGGGTCAGTTTTTAAAACATTGTTTATAATTGTTAATATTTTTTTTGAATTAATATAACAACATTTATATCAGAACTTTGACAATAATAAAATTAATTTTATTAAAATTCTTATTCTAAAATCAATTTCAGACTGAAGACTGAAGTATTAAGACCATGGAATTCTTAGGGTTCTTGAGTGGTCGTGGGGGATTTTTGACAGTTCAAAAGCTTTGAATAAATAAGCATTGTCAGCGACAGGAAGCTCCACCATGAAAAAGTAAAATATTTACAGAAATTATTCAAAAGTAGTTGTACACAACATTAATTAAACATACATGTTCTATCACCATTATAGATGCATTAAACAAGGTTCAAAATATAGCAATTTATCGTACCGTATCCTATATGATATCTTTTAGTTTTTGAACAGGGTGAAACACCAGATGTTAGGATATAGGAATTAGATATATCTCTCAATTTTATCGAATAGATATAATATTTAAAGAATTTATAACCAATCGGTATCATAAATGCAGTAATCAATCAGGTATTTATAAAATTTATGCGGGAATGATTGGTGAAAACACATTTCTGAGAAATTTATGCAGTAATCCAGTTTTCTGAGAAATTTATGCAGTAATTCTCATTTCTGAGAATATTTAAGCAGTAATAAATCATAACTGCAGTAATTCTCATTTCTGAGAAAAATCCAGTTTTCACACACTCGGGAAGTAGGGAGGATATATCTGTTTTGGTCTGATCAGTTTCCTTTTGGGTTGACTTATTTGATAGTAGCAAATATATGATGATAAGTACGGCTGGCAATTTCTAAATTTCAACCCAACCCACTTGATTCCATCCATTCCTTCAACTTACAACTTAACCATATTCACCCTAGAATACAGGTTGAACTACCCATTGGATCAACGGATTTGGTCATAATTAATGTACCATTTGGGTCATTTATGTGTTGTATGTGAGAAATTTTTCTTCATATTATTTATTTGAATTTTAGATACATCATATTTAAAATAGAAATTGAAAATTAACAAAAGTAACAATATGTAAAAATAAACTTAAATGCTTGTAGCAAATAACAATTATTATTATTAAATTTTATATTCCATTTCAGTTATAAATAAAAATAATTTTTATTTTAACAATTATTTTTATTTAATATGATCAATATATAACATTAGAAATGTTCTCAAATGTTTTCGATAAAATTTTGTACATTTTCATTTTTGATGTTCTATCTTTTTTAAATATTTAATATTCAATTATGACATCATGGTTTTTTTTTTGAAAAGCTGGAACATTGACCCACCATCTAGATAAGAAATTAACTTTGTTTTCAGATTAGTTTTAAATTAGGGAAAATTATAGTCCGAGTCAGTTGTGCATTTAAAATTAGGCTACAGGTTGGTCCAAACACCAACAAAATTCTAACAACTGGCTCTACATTTCAAATTATAAAAGCCCTTATCATGTCATTGAATGCTTATATGGTTGTTGCAAATAAGGGACTTAATCCATGTTGGACACAACATAAAGCTTATATCAAAATTTCCCTTCAATGTTGGGTGATTGGAAAATAAAAAAAGGGTCTTTAGTTTATCTCACGCTCCCTCCCTCTCTCTCTCATCCAAGTCTGACCAGACTGGTTAGTTAGTGTTTTGGGTTTGGAGTCACTATAAATGAAAATGATCTTATTGATGTAATTCCCAGAGGTCACATCACCTCCATTTCACTTGACTAATGGGTGGCAACTCCAATTCAGCCCAATTACGCTCATAAGTACTGAGCTGGTATCTATTGGTAAGTTGAAACATTGATCTAGGCCTACTCTTGAGCTTTTTTCGGTAGGTCCAAATTAGCTTTGAGTTCCTTACCATTATCTTGTTTAGTGTAGGAATCGGTCCTTATGGTTAGCTAACCGATCTCAGTTGGTATGATGGCTTTAGTGCCAAAAGCAAGGAGTCATTTTATAGGCCCAAAGCACACTTGAGAGCTCTTTTTCCCACAAGCCCATGGCTCAGTCTAGTATGGTTTTTAAGTCATGCTAGTATAGTCCTAGTACTTACCTTGATTTTCTAATTGGTTTAGGGGTAGTTGACTGAGGTGTATTGTTGCTCCATTCTAAGGCTTGCATAGAAGTTCCAAATTTTCAAGTTGTTGAATTAACGACTAATGTCTATGATCAGTGTATGAGGTAGGTTGAAGTAGTAAATGATGCTCTTCTAGAAGGCATTTTGAATGCTTTTTGCCTTAATCTACATCAAAGGCTCAATTTTGATTGACTTTGTGAAATAGTCGATTGTCACTATCAAGAACTTTCTTTGACTTGAGGCTAGGGAAAACAGTTCGAGGATATCCACTCCCTACCATGAAAAGGGCATGCATTAGTGATGGAGGTAAGTGAAGTTGTAGGCTAATGTGGTATGTTGGCAAGTCTTTGGCATTGGAAACACTTCTAAACTATCCAAATAATGTCTTTCTTCATTGCAGACTAAAAATAGCCCTGCCTTAGAGCTTTATACGACAGGAACCTGCCCCCAAATGTTAGTCACAGAGGTCTTCATGTATCTCCTTAAGTATATAGTAGTCTCTCTCATCTGACCTCAAACATCTCAAGTATGGCAAGGAAAAAGATCTCTTGTATAGCTTATCACCGATGATGGTGTAGTGAGCTGATTCGCGACATCACATATAGTTCTTTGAACTTCAACTTTACATTGATGATGGTAGTGAGCTGATTCACTATTCTTTCCATCGCTTCAATGCTTGGATGGAGCAATTCCTTTACAAATACTAACCTATCAAGACCTTGTCTTGTTTAGCTCGCTAGTCTTTATAAGGCATCAGCTCGAGCATTCTTTAAGCACAGGATCCATTAAAGAGTGAAGTGTTGGAAACGAGTAGTTGGTTCTTAGACCTTTCCAATGTACTTAGACATTGCTAGTTATCTAGCCTAGTTTCTCCGTTCACTTTATTGACAACCAACTACAAGTGTTGGAGGCTAAGATGCTGGACTGAAGTGTATACTCTAGTGTTCTATTATTAGGACTAAAAAGGATGAGACTTTCTCCACTCCCCTTAGAGGATCCATCTATATGAAAGGTCTAGGCTAATGTGGCATGTTGGCATGTCTCTAGCATTGGTCACAATTTTGGAATAGCTAAATAGTATCATTCTTCATTGTAGGCTAAAAACAACCCTACCTAGGTGTTTTATGAGCCAGGGACCTACCCCCAAATGTTTATCGCAAAGGCCTTCATGTATCTCTATAAGGATGTAGTCTCCCTCATCTAACCTTAAATATATCAAATATGGCAAGGAAAATGATCTCCTATATAGCTTATCACCGATGATGGTGTAGAGAGCCGATTGACATATAGTTCTTTGAACTTCAACTTTACATTCTGGCAAACAGCCATAGCTAGGTACTCCAAGATAAGATCCCTCCATCTCAGTATGGTTTGGATCAAGCACACTATCCTTTTCACCACTTCAGTTCTTAGATAGAGCAATTCTTCCACAAGTACTAATAAAATTGAGGAGGCACTCATAAAGTTGAGGAGCTCATATCCTGAGGTGGCATCAATGTGGCAGTCAATCATAGGCAAAGGAAGCTGTTAATAGGGTTGGTCTTATTTATATCTATGTAATCAATACAAATCTACCATTTCTTGTTAGCGTTCTTATCAATGCAGCATTAGCCAGCCAATTAGGGTAATTTACCCCTCGGCTTAGACTATAAGTAAGGAAGTCACCTTTAAGCAATTTGTCTACCTCCATACCGATCACTTTCAATTGCTTGGATGAAAAGTTCCTCTTTTTTTACGGAATCAACTTTCAACTCAGGTTCATGCTTAGACTATAAGTAATGACCAAAGGGTCAATTCCTAACACCTCAACAATAGGCCAAGCAAATATGTTGATTTTGGATTTTAGGAAATTTACTAGTTTGGAAATTAAGTCTTCTAAGAGAAGGGATTTGATTTGTATAGTCTTCTTGGGCTTGACATCATCTAGGAGTATAGTAATAAGGTCTTTCATCAATTGATCTTGGTAGGTCTATAGTTTATCTTGAAGGTTGAGCCCTTCCACTGGTAAGGCTTCTCTTATATTTTCTTTAAGATCCACCACATAACAATTGATAGCCAATGTACTAATTTCCCTTAGCTACTTTGATGTTGTGTTCTATTAGGAATTTCATGATAAGATGATAGAAAGATACCACCACCTTCATTGAGTGCATAAAAGGTCAGTCAATGATAGCATTGTTTTCAGGTGAGTTGACCTTTACGGACCAAGAACTCAACCATTAAAGTGGTTGAGCGGGGCTCTATACTTATCATGATTGGGAGAATAATATTACCCTTTAGATTGATTGCTACCTCGGAGGACTTGACTATAGGTATGTTGTGCTAGGACCAATGGCCTTACCCAAGAAGAGGTGAATTGGGTAGAGGTCTAAAAATTTTGATTGTGTTGGAATTTAATCCGAATTCATAGACTATTAAACAATCAAGTTCAACACCCTTCCCCTCAAACTGAACAAAGGCCTTTTGATAGTTTTTGCAATGAAAGTTTAAGGCTTGTTCAATTAGATTTATCAATGTATCAAGATAGAATACACAATCGAACTATTAAACTAGCAAACTTATAAGTACAAAAATAAACAAACAAGATACTAGTACTTGTAGGGGTTAGTAGTCAACAACGAAGCACAATAATAAATATAAAGACTGCTAACAAGAAGATAACAACTAAACAATAGACTAGTCACTTAAGAATTGTAGCCTACTATCTTGTTAGTGGTTCCATACTTAATAAACAATGAAAACAATGGAGTCACCACCCATCAGATTAGGAAATGGAGGTAATGGGCCCTCTAAGAATGGTATCAGGATCAATTTGGTTTAATAGTGACTCCAATAGCCAGAGGCACCACCTAAACCAGTCTGGGTAAGAATCGGATGGGAGAGGGAAGGGGTTAGGCACCCTTTTCCTGGGTCTAAAAGGTGGGGCCAACATAGGGTTCTAAAAGAAAATGTGAAATTAATCAAGCAAAATAATAACAAAGAAATTATACTACAGAGTAATCTACAATAAAAGGAGAACTCCTCCCCTCCTTTCTATTGCTTCCTTTATTATTTATTTATTTACTTTGGTAAAAAATGGAGAGCATGCAACTTATTATTCTAGATGATCAGTGAAACAAAAGAAAATCGGGAGAAAGAATGACACCCTTCATGAGAAACGAGCACAACCAGACATTAAAATGCAGGCAAGAGAAAAGAATCACCTGAATTCTTTAACGGCCAATGAAATATCCCATACAAACCGAAGTGATTTCAAACACTCAAGATTAGAAAGAAAAGGAAAGGGGTGGAAAAACCTTTAGAGAACAAGCTGAAACTAACAATTCCACCATCAGTTTCAGCTTGATCTTCCATAGGACATAACAAAGTGATCATACGGAAGCTACATTATCAGGTTGATAAATGCTCTTCTATTCTATAAAAGAAAGGAAAGAAGCTAATGCTAATACGACAAAAGACACGACCATCATGTTGGAAAGCACAATATTCTATACTTGGCTAGCTAATAAAAATGGAAGATTTGAAAAGGGAAGAAAAAATTCAACTAAAAAACCAACAAGATTTGATGAAGGGAGATTTGGCCCGATCTAGCGAGATGAGGACATGTGGGCGCGATCTGATCAAGGGATGACAACTCAGCCTGGCAAGACTAGTTTGCAACATTTGGAGCTCGGGTATTTAGCCACCTCGGCCCAAAACCCACCTCGGTGTAGAGGCACCTCGGCATCCAATCCAGTTTGAGACTAAAGAATCGAAGTACTAGCTCGAATCTAGTGACCGAATTGCCATGTAACCGACTCCAGAGGTCTCTCCAACAGATCTCAAAATACTCAAGATCACAATGAGCTAACAGATCCTGACTTTTTTGAGATCACGGTGAGGACTCGTTCCGACTCCGCTAGAGTCAGAGGTGAAATGATAAGCCTTATCTATGTATTGCTCCTTCGGAAGCAGAACCAACCTTATCTCCATACACCGGAGATCCCGAAGCTTTTTCGTGAGACCACAACTACTCTTGTATATAAAGGCAGAACCCTCAAGGCAATGGTACATGTAATTACTCTACTCTCTATCACTCAAGCTCTCAAGCATTTAGCTTGCATTTATAGCATGCTTACTTAAGCATCAGAGCAACCTCGCTGGGTTAGTCACCCTGGGTTCTCTGATAGATTGTTTTGCAGACTGATCCAACTCGCCATCCACCTGGAGTCCGGATCATCCTCCATCTAGGAGTAGTCAGATCTCACGCCATCAATTGGGGTCGTCTGTGGGAATTCAATCGAGAGGTCATTCCTACCTCTTTGCAACTTCAACTTCAATGGCATCCTCCTGCCACACCGGGAAAAGCATCGAGATGAACACCACCAAAGGGCAAGCCCAGCAGCCAACCTTTCCCCAAGCTCCTACGGTGTGCATCGGACAATTCACCATTCCGCTCATAGCGTCTAGAGTCTCATCATTAACTACACCATCGAGCACCGCATAGGTGAGCGCCCTGCTTCACCTGGTGGTAGGCGCAGCTTTCTTTAAGCCCTTCGTGGATCCTCCTGGAGTGGGGAGTTCCTAGTTCCATGACCTCGTTCAGTGCGTCCAAGCCATTCAAATCCAGAAGCAGTAGGTCCAGTAGTTTCAGTATTACCAACATTATTACTTCTTCCAGCAATATCAACACTAGTTCCCTCCACTGCAGCCAAACTAGCAGCCGGTTCCACCTCGACACCCAGGGCCCCATCACGGCCAAAACCCGAATCACCTTCGAGTTAACCAGAACATTAACCAATCCCTCCATTGGGGCGAAGAGACCTTACAAGCACTAATTCCTCTCAGGAGTCAGGTCTCACCCTGAGGGAGGAGAGATAGTCAACACACTCCACCGGCCTCGCACGAAGATCTTAGAAATAGGTTTGGGGATAGTCAACTGAATCCACCCCGGCACTCACAACAAGAGAATGATGGCTCGCAAGTAGATAACCAGTTTGGGGTTCAAGGTGCAAACTCATGATAAGACCTCTCCGTCGCCCGTGATAGTCAGCCCTAGAATCGTTCGAGAAACTAGGATTTGCCTTGCAACAAGGCCGTAACACTAGATCAAACTGAAGTCAATTGCACCAATGCTGAGCCAGTGAGGAAACAACAGCGGAGACGTCACAAGACATGCCATACCTCGATCAAAAGCTGGTCGCAATTCACTGACTTGTTCACCGCACATTTCATCACCAGCAAAAACTGTTTGAAGTCCCAAGAAAGCCTTCTCAATGTGGTTCAGAGGGAAGGAGAATCGATCAGGAGCTATATCAAACACTTCAATGACAATTGCATGCAAATACTGGACCTCGACCTGGTAGTGAGACTCACTGCAGCCAAGAAGGGAATTACCCACAAGGAGTTCAAATGGCATGTTGTAGCAAACAAATCGAAGGACATTACCGAGTTCCTAAAGCTTACAGATCAGTTCATTGGCACCAAGGAGGAGATCAACCAGAAGGTCGATAATCCACTCCCAGAGAAGAGGAAGAGAGAGAGTGAAGGAACGAGTAGTGGCGGACAGAAGAGGAAGAAAAGCAAGTCCTCGAGAAGGGGTAGAAACAACTCTAGAAGTTTGTCCCCCTCGCGGGGTAATTAACGTGATTACCAGTGGGTCCATCATCACGGGGTGTACCTCTGTTAGACAGTGTATGCCCTTTGCTCCAATCAAAATGATATACATTTGGACATTTAATGTAAATGAATAAAGTACATATTTGATTCATGTTATTATGGTGTATTTCTATGTAATACCCTTAAAATGGACACATATGAGACTCGTGTTAGTTTAGAATCTTCACAGCCATTGGATAGATCTGGGGAGATTTATCCTACCAAGGCTGATGCTGTTGTGCCACCAAGTTGGTTTGGCTTGTCTCAACTGTTAGGGTGAAACCTGAGGTACATGCAGTGTGGGTTTTCTTGAAACCTTGAACCGGACCAGAATTCCAGTATTGCCTTAGACCTTGGAGATAGATGGGAAAAATTGAAATGTTACACCTGACCCCTAGACTCGATTATGATACTGCACTAGATGTTGGATTGGACTATCTTTGATTTGACAATTAGTGAGATCCTTAGAGGGGGTCAAAACTTGGGTATGTTGGGACAGCTCGAGAATTCATCTGAGTGGATGATCATAGTGCCAGGATCAGCCCCTTTGTAGGACAAAGTGAATGATTGAGGATGCACTATCTCTGATGGAAATCTAAACTGCCGGCAGTAGATTTCAACCGTTGAAATTTGTTTTGCAAAATATATTTATATAGTGATGTACATATATATATTACGGTATCAAAATATTTGCAAAAGGTTTTAATTCCAGGGATCCATGTGATTAGACAGTGCAGCACTGTACCTTGTAGCCGAGGGAGGGGTCCTCTCTTGCCGGGCAGTGTTTGAAAATTATGGGCTGAGAGATTAAGTGTAAGACCATTGAGAGTAAAAACTAATGGGCTAATCTTGCATCTGCCCACAGTCCTTGGGTTTTTATAAGGTGGCTTGACCCTAGGACCATTTAGTGTAAATGTTGGGCCCATTAAGAGGCCATGGTGATGGACTTAGGGGTTCACTGTCTCCTACAGTGAATTTGGTCAAGCCTTGTAACGGAGGCTGGGCTGAACCCATGTGGCTGATGTGTAGATCAATGTTTGGGTCCCACATCATACAAGGATATCCAACTGGCAGCAGTTTGGAGGGTAAGTGAACAGGTAGATTTAATGGGCCTAAAGCCCAATTCGAACTAGCTTAATTAGATTAATTAAAGGAGAGTAGTTCTAGGATTTAGATCAGAAGATAGGATAAGGGATTATCCCTATCCACTCAGAGAGTTCAGATCCAAATAAAGATTTGAATCAAGAAACTCCTAATTAGATTAGGAGGGCTGATCTTTATCTGCAAATAAGATAAGGGATTATCCTTATCTCTTAAAGAGATTCTAGATCCAAATACAAGATTTGGATTATGAAACTCCTAATGGGATTAGGAGAACCTCTCTTTAAGGCTATAAATAGGAGAGCAAGGCGAACCCTCATGACACATCAGAAATCATCTGACTGACTGCTGAATTCTAGAGAGAGACAACACAGTTTGACCACACTGTCTCCTTCTCTCCTGCTCTTGCTGACATACTAGTTTGATCTCCACCTGTGGGAGAGATCAAGAAGAGTTCTTAAATTACCTTTTGGTAGAAAAGGTAATCTGAAATCGTGTTCACTAGCCCTCCATCAAATTCTCGTTGAAGAACCATCATGCTGATTCTGCTTCATCCTGCACCGTGTCATTTTCGGTGGAAGCAGTCTTTGGATCTATCCTTGGGCATGAACACCTTCATTGGAGGTTATTACTACTTCGTATCAGGTATATCACTCTAGTCCCTTTTAGTCTCAGACCTAGTCTGGTTTGGTTTCAAGATTGATCCTTGAAAATGCAGTTTTCTAAAATAGGGAATGCAATTCCCACATGGAAGAGAGAGAAATTTTTGAAATTTCGCCAACTTTCCTGTAGGGTTCGGCCATCCATATATTGGACCTCTCATCCCTTCAACCTCAGCTTGAAGGACCGATATACTTCATTAAAGATGATGCACACGGGATCCAGTATCCTCACGACAATGCCTTGGAAGTAAATCTGCAGATCAATGACTTCAAAGTAAAGTGGAGACTGGTAGACTCGGGCAGCTCGGCTAACATACTCTTCAAGAGAATACCGCCTTCATAACCGAGCTCAGGCTATACTATTACAAGGTCATGCCCTTCGTATTAAAAATATTGGGGCAACCTTTCAGTGCCTTGTAAATAAGATTTTTTAGCCGTTAATCGGCAATAAGATAGAGTGCTATGTTGATGACATGGTCGTGAAGACCCAGTTTTTGAATTTTTTATTGAATGATTTAAAAAGTATTTTCCAAATTTTGTGAAAATATAACATGAAGTTAAATCCAAACAAGTGCATCTTTGGAGTCACCTCGGTAAAATTCCTAGGCTATACAGTCAACCGACGTGGCATCAAAGCCAACCCGGATAAAATAAAAGCCATCCTAGATATGAGACCACCCCGCAAAATAAAAGAGGTTCAAAAGTTGACTGGTCTGATAGCCACTTCATGTCCAACTCAGCAGATCGCTACCTACCCTTTTTCAAAGCCATAAAAAGAGTAAGGACTTCGAATGGACTGAAGAATGCCAACTCGCCCTCAACGAGCTGAAAAGATACTTAGGTACCGCCCCAGTATTAAGTCGACCTGAGGAAGGGGACGTATTAAAGTTGTACCCCTCCGCAAGCGACGAGGTGGTTAGCTTGGTACTAATCAAAGAAGTAGATCGGGTCCAACGACCCATCTACTATGTTAGTAAAATTTTGTAGGATGCAGAAACTAGCTACCCGGAGATCGAGAAATTAGCGTACGCATTAATCATAGAAGCTCACAAGCTTCACCCATACTTCTAGGCTCACACTATCATCGTCCTCACCAACAAACCTCTGAGACAGATTCTGTTCAAACCCGAGGTGTTTGGCAGATTGATGAAGTGGTCTATCAAACTGAGCGAGTACGATATCCGGTATGAGCCTCATACAACATTCAAATCCCAAGCCTTGGTCAACTTTGTAGTAGAATGCATGTCCAGTACCGTGACCCCTGAGCTGGCCAAGCTCGAACACACGGCGAGAGCTTCAACCAGTGTGGCACCAATCCTGGTCAGAGCAGGACGAACCTGAGACAAGGAGCCCTGGGTTCTCCACGTCGACGACTCATCCAACCAGTAGGGAAGCGGTGCAGGACTGATTTTGTACGGTCCAAGCGAGGTGAATCTGGAATACGTACTCCAGTTCGGATTCACGACATCAAACAATGAGGCAGAATACGAAGCATTGGTCATCGGGTTAACCCTAGCAAGGGAAATGAAGGCAAAACACCTCGTCATATGCAGCGACTCGCAACCAGTGGTCAACCAAGTTACTGGTGAGTACGAATTCCGTGACTCCACTATGGTAGCTTATTTGGCCAAAGTTTGAGAGATACGGCTTAGCTTCATCTCCTACTTCAATAGACAAATCCCAAGGTCCGAGAAAGCAGAGGCTGATGCCTTGTCTCAACTAGCTAGTATGAGTAGTAACACCATGTGGACCATGTACATTGAGGATTTACCTCGGCCTAGCATTCTCGGGGGGTAAAAGAGGTCACTTCCGTATCACAAGCGAAACCGAGATGGATCGACTCACTCATAAGTTATTTGCTTCACGGGACCCTACCTATAGATTGCAATGCGGCCCAAAGGGTAGAGCGTCAATCAGCTAAGTACATCCTTATAGATGGACAGCTATTAGGAAGACCTTTCACGCTCCCCTACCTGCGCTACTTGCGACCCTCAGAGGCCGAGCATGTGCTCCGCTATGCCCATGAAGGCTTGTGCGGGGACACTTGGGGGTCAAAGCTCTCACACAGAAAGCATTGCAGCAAGGCTATTACTGGCCCACGGTGAAAGCGGATGCACTCGAGCTGGTCAAGAAGTGCGACAGGTTTCAGAGGCACGCCAACATTCACCATCGACGTATTGCTGATCTAAAATACCTCACTAGCCCATGGCCCTTCGCGCAGTGGGGGATCGACATTGATGAATCAATTTTTGGGTGATGGCCGATGACTCAGGCCTAAGTGGAGAACTTTGGCTACCGAGCTGCATGTGAGGTGTCAGGCTGACCAGGTGGTGAGCTGCTTGTGAGGTGCTAGGCTGACCAGGTGCTGAACTACCTGTGAGGTGCCAAGCTTTCTAGGTGCCAAGTTGCCTGTGAGGTGCCTGGCTGACCAAGTCGCAAGCTGCCTATTAGGTGTCGAGCTGACCAGGTGCCGAGCTGCCCAGGTGCTGAGCTAGATTGATGAGCTTCGTTGATCTTTAGAGACCTACAAGGAACCAAATGTCAGAGGACCCAGGGTGGCTAACCTGGCGAGGTTGCTCCGATGCTTAAGTCAGTACTCTCATAGTAGACTGCGAGCTAAAAATCACAAAGTATGAGAGTTGGAATTTGCTTACTTGCTTGCTTGCCCCCCTGTCATTGGGGTTGGTGCCTTTATATAGTCCTTGCTCACGTACTGCCCCCGATATCTTCGGGAGGTCGTGTCTAACTGGTTCGAAATCCTCGAAGGTAACTACCATGGATGTTGACCATCTTTCGAAACGAGGGCCACCCTCCAAGGATCGTGGGGTATGCATGCCGAATTTGTTGACGAGCACGTCTTGCAGGTCGCTAGGTTGGCGCATGTGCTAGATCGGTGCCTGTGCCAAGCCACCAGGTTGGACACCATCAACTTGGCAAGTTATTGCCTGGGTGGTTCCGGGTGTCACCTAGTTGTTCTGAGGTTCCATGTGTCATATTGTCATTAGATGGCCAAATCTGCCCTCATCAGACATCGTTGGCCCTTTCCCGCCAGCGATAGGACAAAGGAGGTTCTTGGTCATAGCAGTAGACTACTTTACGAAGTAGATGGAAGTTGAAACTTTGGTGACGATCACAGCCTACAACATACAGAATTTCCTCTGAAAAAACATAGTATGTCGCTTCGGAATACCTCGGGTGCTGATATCCAACAATGGAAAGCAGTTCGAAGATATCAAGTTCCAAAACTGGTGCTCTGAAATGGGGATCCAATTTCACCCCCTTTATATAGACTTAGGAAGGAGATAGTATGTCACCCCTTATATAGACTTAGGAAGGAGATAATATGTCACCCCCTTTATATAGACTTAGGAAGGAGCTGTCTCCTGCTCCTATAAGGAGTTCTTTCTTCATTGGGAGTTTAGTTCTCTAATAGATAATGCCTAGATTAGATCTAATCCACTCCTATCTCTTAACCGGTAATCTTAATCTCTTTTGTCTTTCTAGAAATACAGTAGAAAATTGAATTTGATAGGACTCTTTGATGATTCTTATTCATGCATGCTAAATTTGTATTCAACTTTCTCAATGAATTGGGCCACTATAAGGCTTCTTTGTGAATTGGGCTTCTCTGTGAACTGGGCTTCTCTACGAATTGGATTATACTTTGGGCTCGATTTTGACCTTGATACAGTTTTTCCTTATCTTTCCAATAAATCTTGAATCATCTCAATCGGAGTCTAGATAGGAGAGTTATTCCCAGATTACCGCATGGTGCCCAAACTATGCAAAATTACCCGATTAGCCTTAGTTTTTACCTAACGCCTTCTTTCGTGCCCTAAATCGAAATACAAGAATAGTGAGTCCAATTAAGCACTAAATAAGTATAAAATACTGAATATTAAGGGATGAAAATATGATAATTTTTTTCTCATCAAATCCCCCCACACTTAAACCTTGCCCGTCCTCGGGCAAGACAAAATTCAAGCAAAAAATAAAACAATAACAAACTAACTATCCTACCGATCTTTAAACTCAACTCCCCTTCATCTTTCTCAACAAATATTCTATGTTAACTATTGCAAACCGTTAAATCAACACAACCAAGTCATACAGTCAATCCAATTTTTGCTACTGCAAACCAGGTAGTAAACTAGGAAAAACATCTTTATCTTATCTCTCTCTTTTTTTTCTCTCCTTGGTGGAAGTGAGTGCTTTTTATGCTCCATCTCACTTTTAGGATTACATGGTTAGTAGGTGCATTTTATGCTTCATGCTACTATTGATTTTCTTAGCTGGTAGGTGTATCTTATGCTCCGTCCTACCAATTGTAGTAATGATAAAATATTTACCCCATTTACTTAAACCTGAATTTAGGACTAGCTTAAAAGGGATGACTTTAGATGAATGGTGTACTCCCTGATCATATTCCTTTACTCAGTTCACAAGAATCTTCTCAGAACATTGTTTCAATTGATTCCAAAAGAGTTGAGTTTTTTTTTAACTGAAATAAAATTCTACGTATCCTAAATCAAATCCTATATTCCCACCCCTACTTAAAACTATGCATTGTTGAAATTTAAAGAAAAGGGGGAAATAACTAAACTATAGATGTAACAACAAGAAGAAAAAGAAAAATAACAAACTTTCTTATTTTTAATCATCATAAACCGGATCCTCTAACTTTTGTAGTTGCAACTTTTGGTGTCTTCCCCTTTCATCCATCATAGGTGGGTTCAAATCTGGAATAGGGGCCTGCAAGATAGATGAGAGGAGTTTTGTGTGAGCTAGAGGTAAACTAATAAAAGATACATTACGAGTTATAGTTTCAAGAGATTCCAGCTCAAAAGTCAAATTTTGCAATTCAGGTTTCAGCACAAACTCCTTTTATGTTTTCTGTATTTGATCAAGACTATTGTTAAGTGCAACCTTCAGTGTGTCTTCATCATCTAGTTCGAAAGTTTTCTACATTAAAGAGTCAGGAATATCTATAGAAAAGATAGAATGCACATCATCAGGATATCTCATGGCATCATAGATATTAAACTTGATAATTTCACCATTAAATTCCATGGTAAGTGTCCCCTTATGTACATCAATTTTAGTTTTGGACGACTTAAGAAACGGTCTTCCCAACAAAATTGGAGTCGAATTGGAAGAATTATCTTCTTCCATATCAATCACATAAAAATCGGTAGGAATGACCCGATTATTAACTTGGACTAAGACGTCCTCCAAAATCCCCTTCGGGTATGTAGTGGATCGATCAGAAAGTTGCAAAATCACACCCATCTCTTTCAATGGTACAAGATTCATGGTTATGTAAATAGAATGGGGCATGACATTTATTGAAGCTCCTAGATCTAACATTGCCCTTTCGATCTTGACGTTTCCTATTTTACAGGGGATAGTGAACATACCTGGATCCTTGCATTTAGGGGGTAATCTTTTTTGGAGTATGGCTGAAACATTTTCCCCTATATGGACTTTCTCATCGCCTTTCAGACTTCTCTTAGTAGTGCACAAATCCTTGAGGAATTTAGCATAGCGGGGTACTTGCTTGATTGCATCAACGAAGATATTTACCTCAATTTTGCGGAATGTCTCAAGGATATCATTGTCTTGCTCCTCCTTCTTGGATTTTGTAAATCGGCTAGGAAGGTGGAGCGGTTACTACGGCTTGGGGTTTCTTTCCGCTTGAATCTTTTTTGGGTGATTTTGTCTCCTTTTCTTTCTCTCCTTTAGTTGTATCCTTAGGTGCTTCCTCACTAGGTTCATTCAATTCCTTCCCAGATAATCGCACTAGCATTCTGCTTTAGATTGACCATGGTCTGGGAGGGTAGCCTTCTTGATCCTTGCAATTCCAATTGACTCACCACTGTTGCCAATTGGCTTACCTGATTTTCCAGGTTTTGGATGCTTGTCCTTGTCTTCTGTTGAAATTGTTGAGTGTTAGTTGCAAGTCCTTAACAATTTCATCTAGAGATATACTTGGTTTGGAAGATGAATATTGTGGAGCTGGCGGTCTAGATTGATACTGTTGTTGGAAGCCGAAGGGTTTTTCTCCATAGCTGAGATTAGGAAGATCCCTCCATCCTGCATTGTAAGTAATTGAATAGGGATAGTATCTCTTTTGTGGGAATCCTCCAACAGCATTGGCTTGTCCTTAGGGTTCATCTTGCAGTGTAGGGCACATGTCGATTGGATGACCCGTAGTTGAACAAATGCCACATGTCTTTGCTTTCTATACGTGGCCTACAACCAATTTTTCTACAAGAGAGGTGAGGGTATCTAATCTTTGATTGATGGAATAAGTGCTTACCTCATTGACCCCCCTTGGGATGGACTCCTATTTAATGCCGAACTGTTGTGCACTGGCCACCATGTTTGAGATTAATTCTCTTGCTTGATAGGAGTTTTGTTTACCAACACGCCTTCGCTTGCTACATCAATCATACTCCTATCCATCGATAATAATCCCTCGTAGAAATATTGGATAAGGAGCTGGTCTGGAACCTAATGTTGCAAACAGTTGGCACAGAGTTGCTTAAATCTCTCATAGTACTCGTAGAGAGTTTCTCCACTGAATTGTCTTATATCACAGATGATGTGTGGCTCATTATGACACTAGCAAGTGCACTAGCCGTTCAAGTAATAAAGTAGTAAGTGAAGTATCGTTCCCACGAGGATTTAGGAAACAATTATCAATACTAAATTGGGTACTTCTTATCTGATTAACAAATAAATCAAAACCTTAATGAAAGCTAAAAATCCTAAACTAAAATCTATTTATATCATTGGCCCAATTGCCTTCAAATTAGGTTAGAAGAGTAAGCAGTAAATGACAATCTCAGAATTCAGCAATCTATCAATTTGGATCATTCGAATAAATCATGATTGAGCCTTGGTTTGGTGAAACCCCAAGGTCATGAACAGCCTCTCTCAAGCGCATGTTCATCCTATGCATGAGTGACGATTCTTCTATCTCTAGCAAGAATCTAATCCCCATGCATGTATTTCTTCAAACACTTCTAAGGCATCAATTCAAATCTGAATTGATCACCAACTGAATTGTGCAAGTTATCTCTAACCTTGCACTCAATTCAGTTCTTGAATAGTAGATCTGAATTCCTAGAGTCTCTCTCAAGCACTCTAGGAATTCCAAGCCTTAAATCCATTCGGCCAAGCTGAATTCTCTTTCAAGCAATTCAGATCTTGCATTCTCAGATTTGAGATCAGATATGAGTTTTGAAGGTTAATTGGCCGAATTAGTCTACAATTTAACCCCTATTCAAGAAACTTCAAGTACAATTCATAACCATTCGAATGAATCAAAAAGAATTTGATTGCTATACTGGAATTTTACAAGTTGAAATACATCAAGAAAGAATGGAAGAAGGAGAAAGAGGAAAGAAAATATAACAAAGAAACTGAATTCAAATTAAAAGAAAATGAAACTACAATTGAGTTATTACAAAAGATCTCCTTTTTGATGTTAGCGGCTTGGGAGGCAAGGAAGAACTTTTCAAGAAATTGCTTTTTCATCTCATTCAATGTGGTGATAGAACCAGAGGGTAGGTAGTAAAGCCAATCCTTAGCTTTATTAGCTAATGAGAAAGGAAACGCACGCAGGTTGATCTGCTCCTTGATAACACCTTGAGGTTTCATGCTTAAGCATACTACATGGAATTCTTTTAAATGCCTATGGGGATCTTCACCTAAAAGTCCATGAAAAGTAGGAAGTAAGTGGATAAGAACATATTTGAGTTCGAAAGGTACCGCTAAATCTGCATATTCGATGCAGAGTGGTTGTTGGTGTAGATCTGGTGCGGCTAGCTCTCTAAGAGTTCTCTCGTTGATGTGGCCATGACTTCTTCTTCAGGGTGGCCAGATGGCTCAACGATCTCTGTAGCTGACTTCACCTCGGGAGATGGGAGTGATGCTGATTGGTTGCAACGTTACTTGGCTTCTTTCCTCAAGCGGCGAACTGTGTTTTCGATCTTGGAATCGTAGTGGAGTTCACCTACACGAGAAGAACGAGGCATAAACCAAGAAAAAGTAAATAAATCTACTTAGCACACCAATCCCCGGCAATGGCGCCAAAATTTGGTGGGTGTTGAATCCAACCAAAGATAAAAAGTCTTGCTTGAAGTGAATAATTTGTATATAGTGATGAGCAAGGTCGTCTCCATAGGGATTGGGTGGATTTATTTCCAAGTATACGAAGTAGGGGGTTGTTGAATTAAGGAAAATAAGATGAAATAAAAGAAAAATAATAGAAAGCAAGGATTAAATCAATGGGATATAGCCATTAACAAGCTCTAACAGCCAGCCTTTACTCATATTATTCGACAACCAAAACAAGCTCTTTGATTGTTTCTCTTATTAATAGACAGTCCTAAACAAGCTCTTAGGATTTAATCTATTAATAGCATCAAGAGGGGAGAGACCCAATTCTGGTCAGCGACCTCACAAGCTTGGACCGTTTAAACCAGATCATATATTCTCTTAACATAGATCGAAAACTTTTTTGCAATCAATTTATATTAGTTGCCACCATAATTAAACCTACCAATCATATACGAAATTGGAGGTTCAATCGGCCATAGATTATTCTCATTGAATGAGCAAGGGACCTTTCTTGCTTAATCAATAAAAATAATCTTAATAGAAAATCACAGAAAACATATGAGTACCCATAAACAATGAACTAAAATAAAAATCAATTAGATCTCACAATGTTATAGAATCAAAGCTTCCTTAACCCTTCAACTAGAAAATAAAACCTTACAGACTCTTCATGATGAAATCACAGCTTCCAGATGAGAGGGGGCGAATTCTGCTTCTTCCTCCTTGGTTATTGATTGCCCTCTTTGCAGGCTGAAGCTCTCTTAGAGGATTTGATGATGCCCTTGGGTGCTAGTCTGCTCCCTTTATATAGATTTAAGAAGGAGCTATCTCCTGCTCCACTAAGGAGTTCTTTCTTCATTGGGAGTTTAGTTCTCTAATAGATAATGCCTAGATTAGATATAATCTACTCCTATCTCTTAACTGGTAATCTTAATCTCTTTTGTCTTTCTAGAAATACAGCAGAAAATTGAATATAATAGGACTCTTTGATGATTCTTATTCATGCATGCTAAATTCATATTGGGCTTTCTCAACGAATTGGGCCACTGCAAGGCTTCTTTGTGAATTGGGCTTCTCTGCAAACTGGGCTTCTACTGTGAACTAAGCTTCTCTACGAATTGGCTTAGACTTAGGGCTCGATTTTGAATCTTGAATCATCTCAATCAGAGTCCGGATGGGAGAGTTATGCCCAGGTTACCGCATGGCACCGAAACTATACAAAACTACCCGATTAGCCTTGTTTTTTACCTAACGCCTTTTTCTCAAGCAATTGAACACCTCTCCCCCCTCCTAGAGGCCTTCTTATATAGTTTTTCAAGGGGGCTCTTGCCCTTCTTGAAGCCTCTAGAATGGGGTGTATTATACCCCTTTCTTGAACTTTCTATAGCTCTCTTGAAAGCTTCCTAAGGGCTGCTATTTGGGCTACACTTAGGCTCACTCTTAGCTCATGATAGCTATACTTTGAGCTGCTCTTTAGGGTTGAGAATGGGCGTTCTTTGTTGGGCTGAATTCTACTCTTAGCTAGGCTTTCTTTTCTTGGGTTTTCTCAAGGAATCCATTTGCTTTTCTTGGGCCAAAATGCTCTCTCTTGCTTCTACAACCGGGTTGGACTGAAATTGGTCTTTTTGAACATTCTTTTCTTGCCTTTTTCCATCATTTTCTTGGATTAATTATCCCTGAAACTTATTCTTAGCATTAAGCTAAATTAAGGCAAAAATTAATAAAACCAACATAAAAATCCATGCTAAAGTCCTCAAAAATTATAGATAAATTGTAGGTTCATCAAATACCCCCACACTTAAGCTTTTGCTTGTCCTCAAGCAAAGACAACAGCCATAAACTGAACATTCCCCCCTTCTGTTCTCACCATTTACCTGGTGAACTTTTTAAGATAGAAATGCATTGAGTAGTCGGGGAACTTTTGTAAGTGCTTAGCTCTTATTCTTGTAAATCACCATTTAACATATGTATAAGATCCAAGGAAAGGAGAATATGAATTTCATCATAGTCTAGCCTTCACTCTTAATTCACATATAAATCAGCTCCTTAATTGTCAATGTTAATAATCAAATTTCACTAAGTTTCACATCTATAACTAAATCTTAATGAGAGTTCAACTTTAGAGTGCTTCTTTGAACCTCAGTTGTCACCACAATTACTTATTTCTAAGGGTGAGTGCATCTTATGTTCCATCTCACCCTTTTCTTCTTCTTTTTTCTGGTGTGAGTGCATTTTATGCTCCATCTCACACTTTCTCTTTTTTTTTTTTTTTGTGCTGTGAGTGCATCTTATGCTCCATCTCACACTGATCACTTGCTTGAGGTAGGTAAATAGGACTCATGTTTTGAGCTGCTAGTTTTACTATTTAGCTCAAAATAGCAGAGTCAATTTAGGCTTTTGTCCTTCTTTGCAATTATTGAACCTCAAGAATCAGCACTTCAAATGTGCACTAGCTCCCTTGACTATTAACCATGAAATCAAGGGCTTCCATACACATGAAGATAGTTAGGTCTAGTCATGCTAAAAGGCATATTCAGCTCTTATTTTCTCATGCATGTAACAAATTGGGTCATTCACAAGAATAAAAACTTAACAAGTATATCAGTCTCCCTCATCTCATTGAATTCCTTCTTAAAAATCATCAAATAAATAGTAATGAACTTAAGGGGTTCTAGTCTTTTTTTTTGTTATGTCATTGCCTGCATATGTGTGTTGGGGTGAATGAGGTGCATGGTTTCAGCCCCCATAACCTAGCCTCAGGCTCACTCCCCCGCACTTAAGATGAACATTGTCCTGAATGTTCCTAGTGTTAGGGAGTCATAATAAAACCAACAAGAGTAATACCAAGGAAAGAGAATGATGTATAGATGACTCCCTGAAGATTGTTTTCAAATTTTGCAATGGTTCATTTGGTGGGAGGCCTCTTCTCCTAGAAATCACTTCAAACTAGAAGGAGAGATCAGAAGATTTATTCTAACTAATAATCTAAGCCAAACAATAAAAAACTACTATACACAATTCCAAACAATGTAAATAATTTAACCAATCTGTAATACACAACAGAAACTTACAAGGCCAAGAAGATTGAATTCTATCTAACAAAAAATAAATAAAAAACAAGATCAAAAGCCAATATAAATATCTCTTGGAATCTGATATGCAAGTGATAAACAAGTGATTTACAAGATTGAAACTAGCCTAGAAGTCTAAGAGTTCTTGAAATCAGCACACTACCAAAGTTATTTGATTATTATTATTATTATTTTTTTGTGCTTAGATATGCATTAGAATTTCAGCAATGTAAGCAAATGTATGCAGATTTGATCCACACTAATAAATTTGCAAACTAGAAAGACATAGCTCCATTACTGAAACTAAACTAACATTCAAGTGTGAAGTATATGTTCAATGGAAAAGAGAGCTAGCTAAATCAGCAATGGACTTTATTACACACTATTCTAAATTTAAATGAACATAAGTAAACAAATCTAAAATCTACTGTAAACAGATCTATAATCATTGTTGAATTTATGATCTTTAGGCTACTCTTTAGGTTCTAACCGTAAAAAAAAATCAGATCTGAAAACATAACTTTTGAGAACAATCACTTACAAAAATTCCAAACCTAATATCAATAAGTAGGTCTAAAATTTGTTGCAGTTAGGTCTAAAATAAGTTTGATCCCAAGATCTTAAGACTTCTCTTTCAAGCCCCAACTTAAATGTCTTGTATGTCTCAATTGATTACAGAGACCTAAAATCAGATCTGCAAACTTACCTACTGAGAACAACCACTTTTGGATTTGAGTTCAGATATGAAATTACAATAGCTACTAATACTGAAATCAGTGGTCAATGTGAATTTTTATAGCAGCTGAAATCAAATACACAGCTATTTATTCAATCATATACAACAACTACTTGATGCTAGGATAGTGGATCTAAAAAAAAATTGCTGCACTCAAGGATACATCAATTAGGTCTAGGATCAGATCTTATTTGAATTAGGGCTGAAATTAGATCTGATCTGAAAATTATATTAAAAGGACCTGAAATAAACTAAAACAAGTCCTAAGTTAGGCTTGGTTTAAGGATTTTAAGCTCTACAATTGAAGACCAAACCTGTATAACTCATGCATATCAAACAATTGTTAAGACCCGAAATCAGGTTTGCAATGTTTGGCATTGTTAACTACTGTAATTCAGACAGAACAAAACTCAGTTCGTAGATATTTCATATTAGAACTCATATCAAACTACCTGCATTTCAGGTCTGCAACTTTATTAGAAATCAGAGCTGGCCATTAAAAAATTTAAATTTAGAAATGGACATCCAAACCTATGTGGCTCATATTAATTAATTGTAGAAACCTGAAATCAGATCTGCAACTTTATACTGTAAGCAGCCTTGATTCAAATCTGAATGCTAATACATAAAAAATATGAAGCTCTTTTTGGACCTTTTAGGCCTCACAAACATCAGTCCTAATCCAATCCAAACATCAATCCACAGCCAATTCAGATCGGGTGCAAGTGATTTAAAAGATAACAGAACATCAAGTTCACAAAAATTTCAGATCATGTACTTATACTGCCTCAGATTCTCATGCACTTCAGATCTTATTTTACCATTCACGGCTTAAATTTTCATCAATGAGGTAAGAGGCAAGTCTGATGCATCAAATTGTGAATTGGGTGCTGTCACTACCCGAATTCACATCAAAATTGAGTAGGTTCAGGTCTGAGTTCATTGAACTCAGATCTGAACTTCAAATCTGAGTTTCAGATTTGAAAGCTCACATGCTATTCTTTCATTGTTTTCTTTTTCTTTTCTTTTTCTATATTTTTTTCTTTTTAAAAAGGAAGAAAGCTAAAACAAAATACAGCAATGTAACCAAAATCTTTTTGGATGAGTGCAGGTCTGATTGATGAATGCAATTCAAATCTGAACTCATTTTGAGAATTATAATTTTTTTTTTAGAACCACAAGAAGAAGAGAAATTTGATTTACATAAGCTACATTAAAACTGAAACTAAGGATGGAACAATCAAGTATCAAGAGAAGAAACATGTCTCCATCAATGTAGACCTTGATGGAGTATACACTTATTGGAATGTAGTACACACGACTGCACACACCCATTCAGATCTGCTAAACTTTCTATTCATGCAGAGCTGAAATTAGAACTATCGATCTCAAAAAAATTTCAAAGATCAACCCAGGACCATTCACAATGCCAATTTAGTAATGTTAATTGTAATACAAACCTGTTCTCAAACCTGCCCTAATTCATCTTTGCTGTAGTAGGTCTACTATAGCAGAATTCAGATCTGAACTCAGATCTGAGTGCTGATCTGAATTCTCAATTGCCCCTCTTGTTCATATGATCTCTTTCTTTTTTTTTTCTTTTCACTTTATATTTTTTTTCTTTTTGTAATGAAAAAAAAAATAAAATGCTAAAACACAAACTAACTAAGTCTTTTTGGCAGAGTGCTACAGGTCTGAGTTCTGCTGATCTGAGTGCCGAATGCAACTCAGATCTACAACACTTATGTTGTTATGAATTTTTCTTCTCTTTTTTTTTTCTTTTTGAAGGTAACAACACCAGGATTGAAAGGAAATCAAATCTATCTTTATTAAAATGAAACTGAAACAAGGAAATGAAGTAATCTACTAAAGAAAGAAGAAACATAATTAAATCAGTACAACTGTTGCATTCAAAGCTAAAATGTAAAATGAAGCAATTAAAATCATCTATGAATGCAATGATGACTGAGACCAGATTAAGAATGCCCAATTTTTCCTAATATTTTTTCCCTAAATCCCCGGCAACAGTGCCAGAAACTTGATGTGTGGCTCATTGTGACACTATCAAGTGCACTAGCCATTCAAGTAATAAAGTAGTGAGTGAAATATCATTCCCATGAGGATTTAGGAAACAATTATCAATACTAAATTGGGTACTTCTTATCTGATTAACAAATAAATCAAAACCTTAATGAAAGCTAAAAATCCTAAACTAAAATCTATCTACATCATTGGCCCAATTGCCTTCAAATCAGGTTAGAAGAGTAAGCAGTAAATGACAATCTTAGAATTCAGCAATCTATCAATTTGGATCATTCGAATAAATCATGATTGAGCCTTGGTTTGGTGAAACCCCAAGGTCATGAACAGCCTCTCTCAAGCGCATGTTCATCCTATGCATGAGTGACGATTCTTCTATCTCTAGCAAGAATCTAATCCCCATGCATGGATTTCTTCAAACACTTCTAAGGCATCAATTCAAATCTGAATTGATCACCAACTGAATTGTGCAAGTTATCTCTAACCTTGCACTCAATTCAGTTCTTGAATAGTAGATCTGAATTCCTAGAGTCTCTCTCAAGCACTCTAGGAATTCCAAGCCTTAAATCCATTCGGCCAAGCTGAATTCTCTTTCAAGCAATTCAGATCTTGCATTCTCAGATTTGAGATCAGATATGAGTTTTGAAGGTTAATTGGCCGAATTAGTCTACAATTTAACCCCTATTCAAGAAACTTCAAGTACAATTCATAACCATTCGAATGAATCAAAAAGAATTTGATTGCTATACTGGAATTTTACAAGTTGAAATACATCAAGAAAGAATGGAAGAAGGAGAAAGAGGAAAGAAAATATAACAAAGAAACTGAATTCAAATTAAAGGAGAATGAAACTACAATTGAGTTATTACAAAAGATCTCCTTTTTGATGTTAGCGGCTTGGGAGGCAAGGAAGAACTTTTCAAGAAATTGCTTTTTCATCTCATTCAATGTGGTGATAGAACCAGAGGGTAGGTAGTAAAGCCAATCCTTAGCTTTATTAGCTAATGAGAAAGGAAACGCACGCAGGTTGATCTGCTCCTTGATAACACCTTGAGGTTTAATGCTTAAGCATACTACATGGAATTCTTTTAAATGCCTATGGGGATCTTCACCTAAAAGTCCATGAAAAGTAGGAAGTAAGTGGATAAGAACATATTTGAGTTCGAAAGGTACCGCTAAATCTGCATATTCGATGCAGAGTGGTTGTTGGTGTAGATCTGGTGCGGCTAGCTCTCTAAGAGTTCTCTCGTTGATGTGGCCATGACTTCTTCTTCAGGGTGGCCAGATGGCTCAACGATCTCTGTAGCTGACTTCACCTCGGGAGATGGGAGTGATGCTGATTGGTTGCAACGTTACTTGGCTTCTTTCCTCAAGCGGCGAACTGTGTTTTCGATCTTGGAATCGTAGTGGAGTTCACCTACACAAGAAGAACGAGGCATAAACCAAGAAAAAGGAAATAAATCTACTTAGCACACCAATCCCCGGCAATGGCGCCAAAATTTGGTGGGTGTTGAATCCAACCAAAGATAAAAAGTCTTGCTTGAAGTGAATAATTTGTATATAGTGATGAGCAAGGTCGTCTCCATAGGGATTGGGTGGATTTATTTCCAAGTATACAAAGTAGGGGGTTGTTGAATTAAGGAAAATAAGATGAAATAAAAGAAAAATAATAGAAAGCAAGGATTAAATCAATGGGATATAGCCATTAACAAGCTCTAACAGCCAGCCTTTACTCATATTATTCGACAACCAAAACAAGCTCTTTGATTGTTTCTCTTATTAATAGACAGTCCTAAACAAGCTCTTAGGATTTAATCTATTAATAGCATCAAGAGGGGAGAGACCCAATTCTGGTCAGCGACCTCACAAGCTTGGACCGTTTAAACCAGATCATATATTCTCTTAACATAGATCGAAAACTTTTTTGCAATCAATTTATATTAGTTGCCACCATAATTAAACCTACCAATCATATACGAAATTGGAGGTTCAATCGGCCATAGATTATTCTCATTGAATGAGCAAGGGACCTTTCTTGCTTAATCAATAAAAATAATCTTAATAGAAAATCACAGAAAACATATGAGTACCCATAAACAATGAACTAAAATAAAAATCAATTAGATCTCACAATGTTATAGAATCAAAGCTTCCTTAACCCTTCAACTAGAAAATAAAACCTTACAGACTCTTCATGATGAAATCACAGCTTCCAGATGAGAGGGGGCGAATTCTGCTTCTTCCTCCTTGGTTATTGATTGCCCTCTTTGCAGGCTGAAGCTCTCTTAGAGGATTTGATGATGCCCTTGGGTGCTAGTCTGCTCCCTTTATATAGATTTAAGAAGGAGCTATCTCCTGCTCCACTAAGGAGTTCTTTCTTCATTGGGAGTTTAGTTCTCTAATAGATAATGCCTAGATTAGATATAATCTACTCCTATCTCTTAACTGGTAATCTTAATCTCTTTTGTCTTTCTAGAAATACAGCAGAAAATTGAATATAATAGGACTCTTTGATGATTCTTATTCATGCATGCTAAATTCATATTGGGCTTTCTCAACGAATTGGGCCACTGCAAGGCTTCTTTGTGAATTGGGCTTCTCTGCAAACTGGGCTTCTACTGTGAACTAAGCTTCTCTACGAATTGGCTTAGACTTAGGGCTCGATTTTGAATCTTGAATCATCTCAATCAGAGTCCGGATGGGAGAGTTATGCCCAGGTTACCGCATGGCACCGAAACTATACAAAACTACCCGATTAGCCTTGTTTTTTACCTAACGCCTTCTTTCGTGCCCTAAATCGAAATACAAAAATAGTGAGTCCAATTTGACACTAAATAAGTATAAAGGACTGAATATTAAGGGATAAAAATATGATAATTTTTATTCTCATCATCCTACATGGAGTCCTGTTTGTTAGCTCAACAATAAGTTATTCCTACTTGGAGTCCATCTCGTTAGCTCGACAATTCGGGGTAACCTATAATTAGAAAAAAATTCACTCCTATTTGGTTTAGCTTTCCAGTTCGGGAGTAATCTACACTTTTGAAAAAAAAATTGCACACAAACATTGCAAAAACACTTGTATTTCATTGATATGGAACTTTGGGTACAAAAAGAAAATTACAATGGACCAAGCTTGGAGTATTACAGAAGGGGGTCCAATAAAATAGGCATCTAGTCACTTTGGGGCTCCTCATCCTTTCTGGTGGCTTCGGTAGGAGGATCTGTCTCCATGCGGCTATCGCCAGCACTAGTCTCCTCATCTTCATCGAGTAGGTCTCCATCACTTTCTGCTTTGGAGTCTGGATCTTGGGCAGCTTCAACGGCCATCTCCTCTATGATCTTCGTAGTGGTTATGGCACTGATGTCGAGCTAAGGAAATTTACGTCAGGTCAACCACCTGCTAAGTTTGAATCCTTTGTAGTAGCTCACTGTCCCTACCTCGAATAGCTTCTACCGAAACTCCGTTGAGGACTTGTACTCCTCGACAGCCTTAGCCTTGGCCTCCTCCATCGCCTAAAGAAGTAGCTCAATTCGTTCCTTCACATGGGCCTCAAGGTTCTCCACCTCCCTCTTCAATGCCACCTTATGCTCCTCGAGCTCCTTCTTCTCCAACATCAACAAAGTGAGCAGCTCCTTCTTAGCCCGCGCATTGTTCTTCAGTTGGTTATTTTCATTGCAAGCTAAGTTTATTTCGGTGTGGGCTTTTTGGGAAGACTCCTCGGCTCCGAGGGCCCGCTTCAAGTTCACCTGGGACTGATAAGCCAAGGTGTGGATGGTGGAATTCAGCTACCAAGAGAAAAAAAACAAATATCAGTATACAAAAATCCAAGTACAAGACAGTTTGAAAAGACAAGTCCGAGAACTTACCACCATGTAGTGAGTAGCCGCCCGAGCCCCGAGCTGAGCAACTGGAAATTCTGCCCAACAAGCGACCTCCTTAGCAAATACTGCATCCTTACTCCTGAGAAGGCTGAATTTGGAGTCAAAATACTCCGAACTGCATCATTGCTGCCCGAAGAAGTGCTAGCTGCTGGGACGGGCTCTGAAGACGTAGCCTCCTCGGGCACATGGGGTGGGGAGAGCTTGCCTGAGTCCTCCTCGATCAGATCTATCATAGGAGGCTGATCAGCAGTTGATGGCTGCTTGGGCTCAGGAATGGCAGCTGGGGGGTGCTCAACGCAAGCCTTCTTGGAGGCTCTCTTCTTCTTACCCCTCTTCATGCTCCCGACGAGCTCATTGGCGAGGATGTCCATGACAGCTGTGACAAAAAATGAGCTGTCAAATACAATATCGAAGTAAAATTGATAGGAAAAGTATAGCAAACAGTGACCTACCAGGACTCAGATTGGCTTGCATGAGCTTCTCCTCGGTCATGAAGTCTTCGGACTTTAGGTCGAGCTCCACTCAAGTTCGGAGCGCCTCCCTTGTCCTCAGGTCCAACCTAATGCCAAGGTCCTGGATGGCTGCCCTCCAATGAGTCGGGAAAGGCCACCCCTTGATGTTGTAGACCACGAAATAGCACCTTTTCCAGGTAGGGACCTTATTAGGGAGCTCGTGCAAAAGTTTGAAATAAGGGCGAGGTGTCAGATAGTAAGTTTGCCTATGCTCGGGCAGAACACAAGATGAATTCTTCTTTATGGAAAGAATAGAAGAAAAAACATTGAGGTCAAGGGGAAGGTTGTAATCGTGAAAAAGTGAAATGGTCCCTACGATGTTGTGGGTAGAGTTCGGGTGTAACTGGTCTATGTTGATGTTGAAAAATTTTACAATCTCGACTATGAGAGGGTGAAGTGGAAGGCGAAGACCAGTTGCGAATGGCTCCTCGAAGATCACAATCTTGTTGTGACCATGGTCCCAAGGGAAATTGCCTAAGGGGATGCTATACACAAAGTCATTGGGAAGTCTGTACCGGGCTACTAAGGTTAGGAGCCTGTTCGCCGTCATTGTTGACGAGCCGAAGCTGTCTGGCAGCCGACCTCAATGTGAGGTGGAAGCCAAGTTAGCGGAGGCCTCTCGCTCCCACCAAGGTGAGTTCACCTCGGGGGGACCATGGAACACGTCCTGACCCAAAGTAACCTCCTTGGTACGATGAGGATCCGCGGTCTGAGCCAAGGTACCCACTTCGGCTCCGGTGGACTCGCCGCACCCGTCTAAGAGACTATCGAAGGTAAAGCTAGACATACTAAAAAGACATAGAATCAAAAAGAAAAAGCAAAGGGAGACTCACCAAAAGGAAGACTGAAGAAAGGAAGGCGACCTTGGAAAGACTTGAACGCGACCTCAAAGAATGCGGATTTACGGACTTGTGGCGAGGAAAGTGAGCCCCTAGGTCCCTATTTATAGCTAGTATATCCGGGGACCAATGGTCAAGATCAACAAGATCTGATGCTCCTAAGGAAACCGGTTGCACGACCCTCAAGGTTCAAATCGATTTAGCGCATGTTTTGACGTCCATGGAGTTTATAAAACAGTGTGATCTCTGCGCGTAAGACAAACGCGACTTGGGTTATTCCTGGGTTGAGCTGGGCAGTCGAGCAGGTCCGACCAACGATTCGCCCGTCAAGTCACCTAGACCTCATGCCAAATCCACCTGGACTCATCATGAACTCCTCGCACTGGGTTGAGACCCCCAACTCGGGGAGTGGGGGGCAATTGATGAAGGGTGATTTGGCCCGACCTAGAGAGAAGGGGACATGTGGGCACAATCTGATCAAGGGATGACAGCTCAGCCTGGCAAGCCTAGTTCGCAATATTTGGAACTCAGGTATTCAGCCACCTTAGCCTAAAACCCACCTCAATGTAGAGGAACCTCGACATCCAATCCAGTTCAAGACTGAAGAATCAAAGTACTAGCTCAAATCTAGTGACCGAATCACCACGTAACTGACTCCAGAGGTCTCTCCATCAGATCCCAAGATACTCGAGATCATGATGAGCAAACAGATCCTGACTTTTTTGAGATCACGATGAGGACTTGTCCCGGCTCCATCAGAGTCGGAGGTGAAATGATAAGCCTTATCTACGTACTACTCCTTCGGATGTGGAACGAACCTTATCTTCATACCCTGGAGATCTCAGAACATTCTCGTGAGACTGACGACTACTCTAGTATATAAAGGCAGAACCCTCAAGGCAAAAGCATGCGCGATTACTCTACTCTCTAGCACTCAAGCTCTCAAGCATTCAGCTCGCATTTATAGCATACTGACTTAAGAATCAGAGCGACCTCGCCGGGTTAGCCACCCTAGGTTCTCTGATAGATTCTTTTGCAGACCGATCCAGCTCACTATCCACCTAGAGTCTGGATCATCCTCCAGCTAGGGGTAGTCAGATCGCGCACCATCAAGATTCAATCCCATTTTAATTTTAGTCACTTCATGATGGGAAAAACTCAAATACATAAAAGGGACTTGACAAATAGAAAGGATTTGAGAAGTAATTGGTGATAGAAAGAGCAGAGGATATACCTCTTCTGTCCTAGCATGTGTTAGACAGTTATGCCCTTAGCTCCAGTCAGATTGATGTATCTTTTGACATTTATTGTAAAGGAATAAAGTACATAATTGATTCATGTCATTGTGGTGTGTTTGTGTAATAATCTTAAGCTGGACACTTATGATACTCATGTTAGTTTAAAATCTTCACAGTCGTTGGATAGATTTGGGGAGATTTATCTGGCCAAGGCTGACACTAATGTGCCGCCAAGTTGGTTGTGGTGGCTTGTCTTAGCTGCCAAGGTGAGATCTAAGGTACATGCAATGTGGGTTTTCTTGAAACTCTAAACTAGATCAAAATTCCATATTGCCCTAGACCTTGGAGATAGATGGAAAAAACTGGAATGTTACACCTGACCCCTAGACTTGATTATGGTATTGCACTAGGTGCCGGATTAGGCTATCTTTAATATGCCAATCAGTGAGATCCTTAGAGGGGGGCCAAAAATTGGGTATGTTGGGACAGTCTGAGAATTCACCTGAGTGGGTGATCACAGTGACAGGATCAGCCCCTTTGTCAGACAAAGTGAATGATCGGGTAATGCACTCTCTCTAATGGAAACCTAAACTGCCGGCAGTTGATTTCAACTGTTGAAATTTGTTTTTGCAAAATATATTTATATAGAGATATAAATATATATATTATGGTTTCAAAATGTTTGCAAAAGGTTTTAATTCCCGAGATCCATGTGATAGTGAGTGCAACACTGTTCCTTGCAGCTGAGGGAGATGTCCTCTCTTGTCGGGCAGTATTTGATCATTATGAGCTGAGAGTTTAAGTGTAAGACCATTGAGGGTAATTCCTGATGGGCTAATCTTTCATCTGCCCATAGTCCTTGGGTTTTCATAAAGTGGCTGGACCCGAGGACTATTTAGTGTAAATGTTGGGCCCATTAAGAGCTCATAGTGATGGACTCAGGGATTCATTGTCTCCTACAGTGAATTCGGCCAAGCCTCGTAACAAAGGCTAGGATGAACCCATGTGGCTGATGTATAGATCAATGTTTGGGTCACACACCATACAAAGAGAGCCAACTGGGCAACAGGTTAAGGGGTAAGTGAGAACATAAGCTTAATGGGCCTAAAGCCCAATTCGAACAAGGCTTAAGTTAGTTAATTAAAAGGAGGCCAAATAGGATTTATAATCTTATTAGGATTAGCTGAAGGATAAGATAAGTCTTATCCATCCAAGAGTCTATATCCAAATATCATATTTGGATTAAGTAACCCTCTCCTAATTAGATTAGGAGGCTAATCCTGAGAAGGCTATAAATAAAGGGGCCGAATTCCTCAGTTACATAACACAACAACTTGCAGAATTTTCTCTTATCATTGCCATCCCTACCCAGTTCGATCTCCTCTTGAGGAATTTATTAAGAAAGGTTCTTGATATTGTTTCTTAGCTAAAGAAACAATCTGAAGTCATGCCCACCAGCCCTAGTTCGATTCTTGTTGAAGGATCCTGGTTCTGGCTAAAGAGTCATCCTACTGATCCTACTTCATTACACACTGTGTCATCATTGGTGGACGTGGCTTTTGGTATTCTCCTTGGGTGTGAAAACCATCATTGGGAGTTATTGCTACTTCGTATTAGGTATATCCCTCTCCTTCTCTTTTGGATTCAGATCTGATCCTATTTTGAATTCAAGAATGATCTTTGAAAATGCAATTTTATAAAATAGGAACGCGATTCCCATGTGGGAGAGAAATAAATATTTGAAATTTTGCCCAACCTTCCTGCAAGGTTCAGCCACCCAAATGATGGATCTCTCATCCCCTCAGTGGTATCAGAACCATGATTTTATTCTTGAACCAAAATTGAACCAAATTTGATCTGTGCAAATCGGTAGAAACTATTCTACTCGATTTGCACAATTAGTGATTTTTCTGGGAAATCGGTTCCCAATTTTTGGGAAAATGATCTAAAAATAATTCTTTATTATTCTTTTATATATTTAGAATTGTTCTATTTATATTTCTTGAATTTTGGGTTGTTCGTATGGAGGAGATCAAAATGTTTTTTGAAGCGCAAGAAATTTGCACATGTACGATTTTCCCCATTCATTCATGGTCTGTAATTATTTCTTTTTAATTTTAAATGGAATGTATAGGAATTCAAATCTGATGTAATATTAATTGAAAAATTAGGTTTTCTATTTTATTTCATTCGAAGATGAAGCTAAAAGCGCAAAGGAGAGAATTTTGCTGATTTGGTTTCAGCGATTTGTGATTTGTAGTTTTGGAAACTGCATACAGCAAACTGATCTTTGTTTTGCAGTGTAGCAGCATTATGGACAGCCCTCTTACTGATTCTTGATTGTCATGTATCAGTTTCTTTATTTTCAAATTGTGTTCCATGAATTGAATCTTGAATTAAAAATCAAACCCTAGACTTGTTCGAACTAGATTGGACCAAACTGGTTGGACCAAATCTGTGGTTCGATGAGGGCTGTTCTTAGCCCTAAAATTTTGTATATGGGTCGAAGAGTTGATGGTTAATTGTAAGATGCAATTCGGCCCCCATCTATAAAACCCAGTTTTGGATTGTTAAAACTGCTTTAGCCCAATTCAGCATAAATGCTATATGGACCAAACTGCTCTTTGCAGTTTCGCCCATATACCTAGATAATATTATTTGATAATATTATGGGCTTTAAATGGGCTGAAAGTTTTTTTTTAATTTTAATTATGGGTTTTATAGTTATTTAATTGATTTGGTCAATTATGGATTTCATGCATGTGATGTATGTGATGTGATGTGTTGCGTACATGGGCCATAAGTGCTTGGCCCTTGTTAATTTGATAGGGACTCTTTCAAACACTGTGGCTGAATGCGCATCATTGCCATGGTGCCCTTAAGATCATTTGATGATCTCCCTTTCTCAATGGGGCCCACTTCACTTTTTCACCAAGAGGAACACCCTAGAACCCTAACCGTTTTGGGCCCACTTTGAATCTAGCTTTTTGAAAGCCAGTGGGAACCACTTTGGTTTGACCTAAATCAGATCTTGGAGGTTTTCGTTCCTTCCATTAAATATAAGTGCATGTGATAGGGAATTTCATATGATGAATTCTCTAAAGACCTTCAATCATTAGTGTGAAGGTTGGCTGCATTAGTGGGTGGAGATGCACCATAAAATTGGGCTATCCATCTGCTAATGTAGTTGGTTGGATTGCTTCATGAGAAGATAGGGCATCATAGACCGATGTGGAGGGGGCCTTTCCTAAAATGGAACTCTCTCATGGTACCTTGGTGTTCACGAACATGATGGGTGAGCACTTACTGGACAGAAATGTTTAACCTAAAATGGCTATGAACCTTGTTTGATAGAGGCCAAAGGGAAAGCTTATAAGATGAGTGGATGAGATCCTTCACAAAAGGTGGTGGGGTTTTGCAACTGAAATAGTTGGCTCCATGCACCCCATGTGGTTTCCCACATTTCCAGAGACACAACTATCTTCGTCACTAAGATCGGAGGGAATCTCAAAGATGCCCAAAATCAAAATAGATCATAGATCAAAAGCCCTTTCTATGTGATGACATGAATCAATTAGGTTGTGGACTTATAAATCTACCTTGCCTTTACCAGAAAAGGCAAACAGAAGCTTCACCAAATTGTTGGATGATAACAAACTCAAGGGTCCTAATTATGCTAACTGGTTCTGAAACCTTATGCTGGTTCTGACATCCAAGAAATTGGACAAAATTGTTAAGAACCCTGCTCCGGATCATCCGGGTGACAGGGCTTTTGTGGCCCAAATAAGAGAGTATCAAGAATGGAAAGAGAAAAATTATCTTGCCCAATGTTATATTATAGTCTCTTTAGACAATCCGATATAGTGACAATTCAATAAGATCAAACTATCCAAGGATATATTAGATAGTCTGAAGACTATGTATGAAGAGAAGAATCATTCTACTCGACAAAAGGTCTTAAAACTGTTTCTGACCACACAGATAACCGAGAACCAATAGGAGGATCATGACCATTATCTAAAGATGATGGGTTATATCAATGAACTGGAGACTCTCGGGTCAGAGCTAGATCATGACACCAAAATTGATGTTGTCCTCAATTCCTTACCTCCATCCTTCAATTAGTTTATCATGAATTACAACATGAATAAGCTAAATGTTAGCCTTTCAAAACTCAACAATATGTTGCAGAGGGCTGAAGAACTGATTAAGAAGGACAACCGATAGACATGCTTGTTAAAGGTGGCAAATCGGGCAAGAAAAAGTGGAAGGCTAAAAGCAATGTTCAGAAGAAGGGTAGCAAAACTAACAGGCAGAAAAAAGACAAGGCAATGGATGCTTGTCACTTTTGCAAGCAGACCGGCCACTGGAAGAGGAATTTTCCTCAATACCTGGAGACTAAGAAAAAAGGTATGTTCGATTCTTTCATCATAGAGACCAATCTGTTGGTCACTTCTGCTTCCTGGTGTATTGACTCTGGGGCTTTGACTCATGCGTGTAACACACTGTAGGGGTTCAAGATAAGCAGAAGATTGAATAATAGAGAAGTGACACACTATTGCAGCTACAACCATAGGAACTGTAGAACTAGTATTCAGAGAATGAACAACTGTACTGAAAGATTGTCTTTTCATACCTAATTTAGGAAGAAATTTGATTTTTGTCTCAAAATTGTGCATGGATGGATATTCTATTTTGTTTAGTAATGTGATTACTATTCAACAGAATAACAAATTCCTAGCATATGGGGAACTTGAAATGGTTTCTATGTTCTCCATCCCTCTTTAGAAACCAACATTACCAAAACTATGTTGAAAATAATCCTCAAGAAAAGAATCCATGATACAATTAGTCACACATGCCTGTGGCATTACCAACTTGGCCACATTAACATAAATCGTATCACAAGGTTGGTAAAGGATGGTCTTTTGGATTTTCTAACCGCAGAAGATCTTCTAGCCCGTGAACCTTGCCTTTAGGGTAAGATGACGAAGTGGCCATTCAACAGTAAGCCTGAAAGATCTACAGGCACACTTGATCGTATCCATACTGATGTGTATGATCCCCTGAATGTTAGGACACGTAATCAACATTTATTTTATACCCTTTACCGATGATTATTCTCGGTATGGTTACGTGTACCTAATGACACATAAGTCTAAATCCTTTGAAAAGTTCAAGGAGCTCACACAAGAAGTTGAGAAACAATTAGGGAGAGAAATTAAAGCCTTTCGATCAGATCAAGGTGGTGAGTATCTCTCTGATGAATTCAAGGACTACTTAAAGGACAATGGGATAGTATCACAATTAGCCCCTCTAGCTACACCACAACTAAATGGTGTGTCAGAGAGGAGGAACCATACCCTGTTGGATATGGTCCAATCACTTCTCGTCCACTCAGAATTACCTACATCCTTTTAGGGATATGCATTAGAGACTGCGATCTATGTGCTAAACTGAGTTCCAACAAAATCCATTCTGAAGACTCCTTATGAGCTTTGGACCGGTAAAAACCAAGTGTGAGACACTTGAAGATTTGGGGTTATCCAACACATGTTAAAAGAAATAGTGCTAACAAATTGGAATCTAAGACTAGCCATTGCCTATTTGTAGGTTACCTAATCTATGATCCGAAAGAACAAAATGTGTTTTGCACTCGAAATGCCTGTTTCTTAGAAGAAGATTGCATCCTGGAGAATCTTCAGCAAGAAGTTGTTCTTGATGAGGAGAGCCCAGGAGTAGTGGGAGATGTCCCACAAGCTCCAAATACTCAACCTAGAAGGTCTACCTGGGTATCCAGGCCTCTAGTTCATTATGGCTATGACTAAAAAATTTACTTGGTGGAAGCCACGACAAGTGAGGAGGATCCCATGATTCAAGCAAAAGCTATGTTGGACATAGATTCCCTGAAGTGGGTAGATGCCATGAAAGCCGAGATGGACTCGATGGAGACCAACAAGGTCTGGACTCTTGTGACCCACCTTCTAGGGTGAAAGCAATTGGTTGCAAGTGGATTTACAAGAGGAAAAAGGACCTAGATAGTAACATTAAGACCTATAAAGCTCGTCTTGTGGCGAAAGGGTACAATCATAAAGAGGGAATCGATTATGAGAAAACCTTTTCACCGGTGGCTATACTGAAATCTATTAGGATCTTGCTATCTGTAGCAGCATACCATAACTACGTGATTTGGAAAATGAATGTCAAAACTGCATTCCTAAATGGAGATCTCACTGAAGATATCTACATGCAGCAATTGCAAGGATTCATTGCTGCAGGTCAGGAACACATGGTATGCAAACTTAACCGATCCATATATGGACTGAAGCAGGCTTCTAGGAGTTGGAACATCTAGTTTGACTCTAATGTCAAACAATATGACTTTGAACAAAAGCTGGATGATCCCTATGTTTACAAGAAGACCAGTGGGGATAAGGTTACTGATAGTGCACAATCCAGCTGGTCCTAGCTGTCAACGACCTTGCCTCTGACTGGAGCAATAGGTGCCTGAAATGGAGGAGAAAGCAAGTAATCTCTCGGGAGAACCTGGTGAGAATGCTCCAAAGCTTAAGTTAGTATTTCCTCAAAGGCAAGATAAAACCAGATGGCACAAAGTTATCACATACCCCGTTCTTGGGGGGTAGAGATCCTTTTATAACCACTTCGCTTATTCACTCCTAAGTTTCTGTTAGGTCGGGTATGATTACCTCTGTGCTTCTACCAGTTCGGGTGTCTTCACCTCAATTGGGGTAGAACCGCCACTGCTCTCTTTGTCGGAGCCATCTCTGTAACTGGAGATGATGGTGGCAGGTGGCCGTTGAAGTGCGGCTATCAAGCGTCAGATCCCAAGTCAGTCAGGTGCACCGTCCCTGGATATGGACTCATTCAGTGTCAGGTACGGTGCGGTTGTTTAGTTCAGCATCCTGGAGGCAAAGTGCTGGAGTGGTGTGTGAGGTGAGGTCTTGAGTTCGGATAGAGGTGTGGCCGGAACTGCCATGGGGCGGGCCAGTTCGGGTTGTTTCCCTTTGTGTTTGTAAGGCTCGGGGTCCAAGGGAGAGCTTGGACTCCTTGTGAGGAGTTCAGACCATGGGTTCCTCCTTTCGGAGTTCGCGCCTCGGGTGTACTGTTGTGCCGATCTACTGCCTTTCCACGCATTGAGTGTTTACGAGGTCAGGCCAAATCTTCCTTCATTAATTGCCCCCCACTCCTCACGCAAAGGGACATGCCCTGGCGTGGGGAGTTTGCAAGGTGGCAGGTGGATTTGACCCGTACTTTGAACTGGTTTGACTAATAGCATGAAGTGTGCGTTCACTAGGATTTTTCCAGCTTCCTTGAGCGCTAAAAAGTCAGGAAACATGCCATTCCGTCTATAAATGCTGACAAATGTGACAGTGCGCGTTTATTTCAAAATTTAAAAAACGTGTCGTAGGGATACGTGACAGCGAGCATCTTTTCAAATTTGAAAAAATGCGTCGTTGTCGCCTTTAATGCAAGGAGACGTGTGCTGACGCTCTTTCAATTTCGAAAGATGTGCGGCCAGTCACGTCTCGGTTTCAGGAGACGTGCGGTCAGTGTGACTGTGGGCCGTTGGATTTGCTTTGATCAAAACCGTTGATTTTCGGTTACTGTGGGTATAAATAGTGGGGGACCCCAGTCGATTTGTCATTCTCCTGCGTTTTGCTTCTTGAGCTCGCGTCCAAGTTTCAACTCGCGTCCAAGTCTTTAGCTTGTGTTCAAGTTCCCATAGTCTGTTTGCTTTTTTCGGGTGAGTACTTTCCTGGAATCCTTCTCCGCTCGATGTCTAGCTTGGATAACCCAGACAACTCTTCGAGGGGGTCAGATGCAGGTTCTACGAACCGAACTACATCCCTCGACAGCCCTAGTGAACCCGAGGTAGAGCTCGAGTCCTGTCGAGGTCGGATGTTAGAAAAGTTTGAGCCCTCGACCATGATGCTTGAGGAACTTCACTCCCTTATTACCTAGTTCAACATGCCTAGGGAGTACACCTATTTTATTCCCTCGGGCAATTTCCCTTGGGAACACGGTCCTGATGAGATCATGGTATTCTAGGAGCAGCTCATTGCTGGGTTGCGCCTGCCTTTCCACCCCCTCATTGTCGCGGTTATGAACTACTTTAGCATTACTGTTGACTAGCTTCACCCGAATTCTATACGTAACTTGGTGGGGACAATCTCTCTACTTTGCGAATAGATCTTGCCTTTAGATCTAGAGATCTTCTCTTCCATTCTAATGCTTAAGAAGCAAGCGGGTCCCCTTCTCGGGTGTAGGCGGGTGTAATACCTGTCTCCTTGCCTAGGTTTTAAGCTTTTACACGATCTTCCCAACAAGGTCCCGGTGTGGAAATGGGACTACTTCGGGGTGCGAAGTGCATTGGGGTGGTCGTTCCAAACTGGGTGGGGGATGACTGCCCCTAATGCCGGTGTTACACTTGATAGGGAGACGGTGAAGGGCCTCCGGGAATGGGCACGGCTTGGGCTAAAATTCCACCATTATCTAATGGAGGCCAAGCTCATCGAGGCCGGTCTGAGTTCAGGTAGGTTCCTTACTCGGCTTGCTTTTGTTTTGCTCTATTCTTTTGTTTTCCTGATGCCAAGCTCTTTTTGCAGGTGTGATGGACTCAGAGAAGACTCGTGGTGGGAACCTGTTTCATGCCATGAAGAGGAGGAAGCGAGTCACCAAACGAACTCGTGCCAAGCTGCCTCGAGATGCAAAGCCTAAGGTACCAGACTACCTGTCAGTGGATCTGCCAAGGGAGCCCGAGATGGCCCCTCCAGTGCAAGAAGCGGCAGGGGCCCCTTATGCCAAGGCTACTTACACGGAGGCTCCCGCTTACTCTGAGTCTGCTTATATGCGAGCTGGACATTCAGGCTTGGGAACCCAAGGCAAGTTCAAGAGCGTGTTGTCGCCAAACCACGCTCTTCAGAAGAGTAGGGAAGCCATTTATCTTGAGGAGGTTGCGGCATGGACCGAGCTCCCTTTGAACCAGGTAGCTTGTCATGCTACCACTCATGCCATGGTGGTAAGTCAACGATTTCTTGTCGGGGACTTTGCTTTTATCTTTCTTGCTATTGTTCTTTTGATCATTTATTATTTTTCCTTTTGGTAGGTGAATTCTTCTATCCATGCCTTGGCGGCCCAAGTGGAAAGAAGCTCGAGGCAGGCGTGAGCTGCCGAAGAGGCTTCCCGTGCTGCCCAGGTGTCTTCTTGAGATGCTGAGGCAGCTTCTCGCGCTGCACAGGCCAGGCTGGTGAGGTCTCAGAGAGATGCCAAGGCCATGGGAGTTGTGGTGAAGCATATGGCGGACCTAAGGCTGGATTTGCAGCATCAAGTTGAATACCTTCAAGAGGATATTAGGGAGAGGACATAGATCTTTTCTCAAGGCATCGAGGATGCCACAAAGAAGGTCGTTGATGAATACATTGCCTCGTCGCGCTTTGATGACCTGATGGTGGCCTCGTATAGAAGGGGCTTTAAACTAAGTCGGTGGATGATCCGGAATACATACCCCAAGCTTGATATTAGTGTTATAACCACTTCATGCATTACTCAAGAGATGGCCAATGCTACAGACGATGAACCGGACTCTGAGGATGAGGCAGGACCTTCGGGTATCATTGAAGTGCCTTCTGATGGTGAAGAAGTACCTCTGGGCCTGTGAGCTCGATATTATATGTGTATATATATATATATATTTTTTTTGAAAATGTACACTCTCTTATTTTGTAATGGAATGACTTTCTTTTGGTTAAGTGTTGGTCACTCTCTCTCCCGAACTGACCGTATTTTCTGAACTGATCATATGCCCGATCTGTTTTGCCCGGGTTATACTGCACTCGTGTGGCCTGTTTTGCCTTTGCTTGCCTATGCCGAGGTCCTTGCTAGCTTGGCATTCTAGCCTTAAGGCTCTGGTAGCAACTTAGTCCACTTCACTTGGTGATCTATAGATAGTATCGTCTCAAGTTAACGATGTTCCACGCTCGGGGTACTTGTTTGCGGTCTAAAGTTTCGAGCTCGTATGCCCCCCCGAGCACTCTCTTTACTCGGTAGGGCCCTTCCCAATTCAGTCCAAGTTTGCCTATGCCGGGCTTGGGTGCCATGATCTTACAGAGAACCAGGTCGCCAATGCGGAAGTTCCGCTTCTTTACTCTGGCATTGTAGTACCGAGCTACTATTTGCTGGTAGGCTACGGTCCAGATGTACGCGAGGTCTCTTACCTCATCCGGTAGGTCGAGGTTGGTACGTAACTCATCTCCATTTGTTTGATTGTTATATGCTTCTATTCATAGTGTAGGTATTTTGATCTCCGCCGGGATTACTGCTTCAGTGTCGTAGGTGAGATTAAAGGGGGTTTCTCCTGTGGCGGTTTTTTCCGTGGTTCGGTGAGCCCATAGAACACTTGGTAGCTCGTCTACACACAACCCTTTATCTCGGTCTAGTCGTGCTTTCAGTCCGCGAAGGATAGCTCTGCTCATTACTTCTGTCTGACCGTTTGCCTGCGAGTGTGTGACCGATGTGAAGTTCTGCCAAATCCCCATATCTTGGTACCATTCCTGAAAATTGATATCCTCGAACTGATTGCCATTGTGGAAGATCAGTACCCGAGGTAACACGAAGTGACATACTATGTTCTTCCAAAAGAAGTTCTGTACATTTTGAGCTATAACTGTTGCAAGAGGTTCAGCTTTTATCCACTTTGTGAAATAATCTACTGCCACCACTAGGAACTTCCTCCCACCTGTTGCTGGCAGGAATGGCCCCAGGAGGTTGATTCCCCATTGCATAAAGGGCCATGGACTGGTGAGATACTTGAGGCCGGTGGCAGGCTAATGGTGGATATTGGCATGCTTATGACATTTGTCACATTTTTTGACAAGCTCAACGGCCTCTGCCTTCATCGTTGGCTAGTAGTACCCTTGTCGAAGTGCCTTTTGGGCGAGGGCTCTGCCCCCCAAGTGTCTGCTTCACAACCCTTCATGAGTGTCGCAGAGTACGAGCTTGGCTTTGATAGGTCACAAGCAACGCAGGTAGGGGAGCGTGTAGGACCATCGGTACAGCCATTCATCTATTATGACATATTTGGCTGCCTAGCACTGCACCCTCCTGGCTGCATTGCGGTCCGCAGGGAGGGTTCCATCTAGCAAGAAGCTTGCGAGTGGGTCGATCTAGCTCAGCTCTGCTTCAAGGACGGGAGCGACCTCCTCTGCCCCACCGAGAATGCTAGGTCGAGGTAGTCCTCTATGTACACGGTTCTCATGGCGTTGTGACTAATGCTAGCTAACCGGGACAGGGCATCGACCTTAGTGTTCTCAGACCTCGGGATTTGCCTGATGAAGTGTGACTGGAAGCTAAGTAGAGTCTCCTTTACTTTTGCCAAGTAGGCGAGCATAGTTAGCTCGTGTGCTTCGTATTCGCCCATAACCTGGTTGACCACAAGCTAGGAATCGCTGGAGATAACTATGTGTTTTGCTCTTACCTTTCGCGCTAGGTTCAGCCCGGCTATCAATGCCTCATACTCCGCCTTGTTGTTGGATGCCACGAACTCAAAGTGTAGTGCGTATTCCAATTTCGTGCCACCTGGGCCGTGCAGGACTATTCCAGCCTCGCTGCCCTGTTGATTCGAGGAGCCATCTACGTGAAGGATCCAGGGCTCCTCATCCCAGTTCGCGTTTGGCCTACCTAGGAGAGATGCCATCTTGGTTGCTACTTCATGGGGTTCAGACTCTATTAGCTTGAGAGCTTCGTGCTCACCCGAACTGGGGATCTCAGGCTCAACCGGCCTAGGGACTTCGAGGTTGAACGTGCACTCAGTGATGAAATTTGCTAAGGCTTGGGCCTTAATAGCAGTTTGTGGCTTATACTGGAGGTCGTACTCGTTGAGCTCGATGGCCCACTTCGTCAGCCGACCGGAAACCTCGGGCTTGAATAGGACTTGTCTCAGAAGTTTGTCAGTCAAGATGATGACAGTGTGAGCCTAAAAATATGGGCAGAGTTTCCGAGTTGCAATTGTCAGTGTGTATGCCAGCTTTTCTATCTGTGGGTATCTCGTCTCTGTTCCCTGCAAAATTTTACTAACATAATGGATGGGTCATTGGACCCGATCTACTTCTTTTATTAGTACCGAACTGACCACCTCATCGCTTGCCGAGAGGTACTGTTCTAAGACCTCGCCCTCCTCGGGCCTGGTTAAGATTGGCACACTAGCGAGGTAGTTTTTTAGTTGTCAAATGCGAGCTGGCAGTCTTGGGTCCATTCGAACCCTTTGCCTTTAATTGCTTTAAAGAAAGGCAGACAGTGGTCTGCCGACTTGGACATGAAGCGGCTCAGAGTGACTATGCGGCCGTTTAGCCTCTTAACCTCTTTTACTTTTCGGGGCGGTCTCATATCTAGGATAGCCTTTATCTTGTCCGAGCTGGCCTCAATACCACGCTGGTTGACGATATACCCTAAGAACTTACCCGAGGTGACACCGAAGACACACTTGTTTGGGTTCAGTTTCATGCTAAATTGATGCAGAATTTGGAATATAGAATGTAAGTCTTGTATTAATTCATGCAAAAACTGCATCTTGATGACCATGTCGTCTACATAACATTCTATCTTCATGCCAATTAAGGGCTGAAACAGCTTATTCACAAATCTTTGGAAGGTCGCCCCAGCATTCTTCAGTCCGAAGGGCATGACCTTGTAGCTATATAGGCCGAACTCGGTTATGAAGGTGGTTTTTTCCTCATCGGATTGGTCCATCCTGATTTGGTTGTAGCCTGAGTAGGCGTCCAAGAAGCTTAGCAACTCATGTCCCGAGGTCGTGTCCACTAGGCGGTCAATTCTAGGGAAGGGGAAGCAATCTTTCGGGCAAGCTCGGTTCAGGTCGGTGTAGTCAACGCACATGCACCACTTGTCGTTTGCCTTTTGTACCAGTACTGGGTTGGCTACCCAACTCTGGTAATGAACTTCCCTTATGAAGTTTGCTGCGAGGAGCTTTTCGACCTCCTCGTCGACCGCCCTCCAGCGCTTTGGGGCTAAGTTGCGTTTGTTCCATCTAACGGATCTAACTACAGGGTCAGTATTAAGTTTTTGAGTTATAAGGTTGGGGTCAATGTCGGGCATATCGGCTGTGGACCATGTAAAAATATCTAAATTTTGAAGTAAGAAACTTACCAGTTCGGATCGTAGAGGTTCCTAGACGAAAACACCGATCTGTAGCGCCCGTGATGGGTCCATAATTGAAGTTGGGATCATGACCGTTTCTTTTGTGGATGCAACTCATTCTTCGCCTTCCTCCGTAAGCCACTCCAGTTCGAGGTCGTCGGCCACCTTGGTTTTTCCCTTCAGGGTGGCAACATAACACTTGCGGGACTCAAGTTGGTCGCCCCGCGCTACCCCCACACCAAAGTCTATAGGGAACTTCATTGCCAAGTAGTAGGTGGAGACCACTGCCTGTAGGACATGCGTGATTGGCCGCTCTATTATGGCATTGTATGGGAAGCGAGTCGTGACCACCTGGAAATCATGGTTGAGTCTGACCGCACAAGGCCATGTGCCGACTTCCATAGGTACTGTTATTTTCCCGAGGGGCCTGACTTCTTCTCCGTTGAAGCCCACCAGAGGAGTATTCGTGGGCTTTAACTCGTTTCTCTGCAACTGAAGCTGGTCAAATGCCGACTTGAAGAGAATGTCCATCGAGCTGCCCGAATTGACAAGTACGTGCCTGACTTCGAAGTCGCTGATCCTTAGTTATATGACAATCGCATCACTGTGAGGGTAGTGGACCCCTTGCACACCGTCTTCCATGAAGAAAATCAGCTCCTCTGTCTTCGGCCTCTTCGGAGGGTTCTGTTCTTCTCGGGAAGCTTCGCAAACTGACACCCGAGCCACTGCCGAAGAATAACCTGCTACCACCAAACCTCCCACTATCATGTGGATGGTTCCCCAAATTGGCCTCTCTTCCGGAGGCTGTCTTTGCGGCGGTTCGACCGGCCTGCTGCTGGATTCAGGGGCGTCCCTACCATGCTCCCCTTGCCGACCTATCTTATTATTATTATTATTATTATTATTATTATTATTATTATTATGCTGTACAAAATTTCTCAAGTACCCGCGACGGATGGGTCCCTCTATCTCGTCCTGGAGATTATTACACTGTTCGGTACTATGACCGTGATCTTTATGGAAACTGCAGTACAAATTTTTGTTTCTCTCGTTTGGGTTTCCTTTTAGGCGAGGTGGCCATTTTACATATGGGGCATCTTTGATCATCATCAAGATCTCGGCCCGCCTTGTGTTTAAGGGTGTGTAGTCCTTCTAAGCTGCTAAGGGAGCTCAGAACGGCTGGCTCGGTTTGTCTCCCAAGCCAGTTTTTTCTTCTATCGTTTGGGTTGGAGGATCCGCCTTCCCTCTTCCTTTTCTTTATCCTACTTTCGGTCCTTTGTTTGATCTCTTCCTCTATTCTGATGAACTTATCCGCAAGCTTGAGGAATTCAGCTACGGTCGCGGGCTGGCTAGCTACCATGTGCCATTTGAACTCCTTGTGTATTACTCCTCTCTTGGCCGTCGTGAGCTGCACCGCGGGGTTTAATCGCGGTATTTGCAAGCATGCGTCATTTGTTAGATAGTTTTGTATGCCCTTAGCTTCAACCAAAATGATGTACTTTATGAGTTTATTGTAAATGAATAAAAGTGCATATTTGATTCATGTTCCCTTGGTATGTTTCTATGAAATACCCTTAAACTGGACACTTAATGAGACACGTGTTAGTTTAGAATGTTCATAGCCAGTGGGTCGGTCTGGGGAGACCTATCCTGACAAGGCTGACATTGTGGTGCCACCTAGTCGGTTGGGGTGGCTTGTCTCAGCTACCAGGGTGAGACCCTAGGCACATACAGTGTGGGATTATTTGAATCTTTGAACTGGACCAGATTTCCAGTATTGCCCTGGACCTTGGAGATTGATGGGAAAAACTGGAAAGTTACACCCGACCCCTAGACTCGATTATGATACTGCACTAAGTGTTGGATTGGGCTGTCTTTGATGTACCAATCAGTGAGATCCTTAGCGGGGGTCAAAACCTGGGTATGTTGGGACAGTCTGAGAATTCATCTGAGTGGGTGATCATAGTGACAGGATCAGCCCCTTTGTCGGACAATGGTAATGATCGAGGATGCACTCTCACTGATGGAAACTAAGACTGCCGGCAGCCGATTTCAATCGTTGAGATTTGTTTTGCAAAATATATTTTATATGAGATATAAAAGTATATATATTATGGTTTCAAAATGTTTGCAAATAGGTTTTAATTCCTGGAATCCATAAATGAGAGAGTGCAACACTGTTCCTTGCAGCCGAGGGAGAGGTCCTCTCTTGTCGGGCAATGTATGATCATTATGGGCTGAGAGGTTAAGTATAAGGCCATTGAGGATAATACCTGATGGGTTAATCTTGCATCTGCCCATAGTCCCTGGGTGTTACAAGGTGGCTTGGCCCAGGGACCACTTAGGGTAAGTGTTGGGCCCATAGAGCCCATCTGATGGGTTTCAGGGGGTGCACTGTCCATAACAGTGTATTCGGCTAGGCCTTGTAACAAAGGCTGGGTTGAACCCATGTGGCTGATGTGTAGATCAATGTTTGGGTCCCACGCCATACAAGGAAGCCCAACTGGGCAGCAGTTTGGAAGGCTTAATGAATACATAACCTTAAATGGACCTTAAGCCCATTTCGAACTGGGCTAATTTGATTAGTCTTTAAGGGGCGAATTCTGAGATAAGATCAGCTGATAAGATTGGGCCCACACCCTATCCACTCAGAGAGTCCAAGATCTAAATGTGATTTAGATTTGGAAACTTCCTAATTAGATTAGGAGCTGGCTGATCTAATCTACAAATAAGATAAGGATTATCCCTTATCTTAAAGGGACTTCTAATCCAGATATGATTTGGGTTAGCAACTCCTAATGGGATTAGGAGCTGATCCCTTTAAGACTATAAAAAGAAGAGGGGGCGGCAGCCTTTAGACACAACATCCAACAGACTCAAGTCTTGTCTTCAGAGTTGAGATCACAGAGGAGAGAATTCTGCACCCTACAAATTCTTTCTAGCCGCCTCCTTCCTGCAACCGCCACCTATAGCAGTTCGATCTCCATTGTTTGGGAGAAATCAAGATTGGATCTTCATTCCAATCTTTTGGAGAAAAGATTGGTAGAAGTTGTATTCACAAGCCATCCAAGTGATTCTTGGGAAGAATCAAGTTCTTAGGAAGGACACTGTTGATTCTGCTCCACCTTGCAATGCGCCATCTTCAGTGGGAGCAGATTTTGGTTTCTACCTTGGGCGTGAACACCTCCATTGAGAGATACTATTTCTCTGTATCAGGTATTATCTCTCTCTCCTCCTTTTGGTTCATATCTGGTTCAGTTTATGGTTCAAGAATGATCCTTGAAAATATGATTTTCTAAATAGGGAATTCGATTCCCAGTTGAAGGGAAAGAAAAATTTTTGAAATTCGCCCCCTTTATTCCGCAATCTTGGGCGTCCATGTGATGAATTTCCTATCCCTTCATTATTGAACCGCTTGATGTAGCCCCGGATGGACTCTCCTTCCCTCTGGACTACTCCAAAGATGCTTTCCTCGGTTTTGGGGCACCGCTTGCTAGTAACAAAGTGTGCGGTGAAGACCTGCACGAACTGGGTCCAGCTTCTTATTGACCCGGGGGCCAGGTTCCTGTACTAGGTGTGCGTCACCCCTGAAGGTGGTGGTAAAGGCCATGCACATGCACGATTCACTGGCCCTTGCTAGGTGCATTTGGGACTGGAAGGCATCGACGTGGTCGTTGGGGTCGAAGGACCCATCATACTTGTCTAAAGAGGGAAGTTTGAAGTCTTTGGGCATGGGGACTACAAGGAGTTTTGATGAGAGGGGGGAAGGAACTGAGAGATTAGGGGCAGCTTTTAACTCATCTGAGTTTGTCTCTTCTTTACCTCTGAGCTCGGGTAGGACACGGGTGGCAGTTCGGCGACTTCGCTGGTGTCATCATTGCTGAGTGGGCCTGGTACTGGCGCTACTCGCCTCTATGTTGCCGAGCTCGATGGGCCCAGAATGTTGGTAGTCCGCCGCTAGGATGCTGAATCGGTTCTCTGTGGGTGGGAGCCCAGACTTGGAGTGTCGAGGTACTGACTTGGTGGGCGAGGTTCCCGACCCGCCGGTGAGCTACGAGGTGGGGGTGGTTTTTCTTTCCCCTCAGCCCGGGATGAGGCCTGGCTCTTAGGGGGTTCTAAAGTTGGGAGGCTTCTCCTCGGTGATGGCATCCACCCTAAGGGGAGGGTTTAACTGGCTTTGGAGCAGGGTGTTGAGGTGGAAGTTGTGGTTAGTTAAGAGGAGGCAGTTGGGGGAACTGCTGCTGATAGTGATACTGAGAGTGGTGGTGCAGTACTTGGTGCTGCTGGAGCTGATGCTGCTGGAATTGTTGCATTTGGGCTTGCATTGCCCGCATGCACTGCATCAGGTCGTCAAACTGGCTCTGGCTAGTCGCCAGGGGGACAGCAGTTGGTTCGGTAAAGGTTGTCTCAACAGGTAGAGGAAGGGGGACATTCACGACGGGAAGGTTCACTGGCGCCATTGCTCGTGGCGCAGTCAGGCTGGGGATCCCATCCACTGGAAGGGGGATGGTGAACTGTCCAATGCACACCTTGGGGACTTGAAGTTGTTCCCCAGGGGCGTTCATCTCCATGCTATGTACGGCATTGCTGGAAGAAGCCATGAGTGTTGGGGTTTCTTGGAGAAAAAGGGGTTATAAGAGTTTTAGAGGGAGGCTTTTAGAAGCATTTCCCACAGACGGCGCCAATTGATAGTGCGCAATCCAGCCGGTCCTAGCTATAAACAACCTTGCCTCTAATTGGAGCAACAAGTGCCTGAAACAGAGGAGAAAGTGAGTAATCTCTGGGGAAGAACCCGGTTAGAATGCTTCGAAGCTTAAGTTAGTATTTCCTCAAAGGCAAGATAAAACCAGATGGCGCAAAGTTATCACATACCTCGTTCTTGGGGGGTAGAGAGCCTTTTATAACCACTTCGCACACTCACTCCCAAGCTTATGTCAGGTTGGGTATGATTACCTCTGCGCTTCTACTAGTTAAGGTGTCATCACCTCTACTGGAGCAGAACCACCACTACTCTCTTTGTCGGAGCCGTCTCTATAACTAGAGATGGCGGTGGCAGGTGCAGTGGTAGGTGGCCGCTGAAGTGCAGCTGTCAAGCGTCCTATCCCAAGTCAGTCAGGTGCGCCGCCCCTGGATACAGACTCCTTCCTTGTCAGGTATGGTGCGGTTGTTCAATTCGGCATCCTGGAGGCGAAGTGCTGGAGTGGTGTGCGAGGTGAGGTCTTGAGTTCGGATAGAGGTGTGGCCCAAACTTCCATGGGGTGTGCCAGTTTGGGTTGTTGCCCTTTGTGTTTGTAAGGCTCGGGGTCCAAGGGAGAGCTCGGGCTCCTTGTGGAGAGTTCAGACCGCGGGTTCCTCCTTTCAGAACTCGCGCCCCGGGCGTACTGTTGTGCCGAGCTGCTGCCTTTCCACGTGTTGAGTCATTACAAGGTTGGGCCAAATCTTCCTTCATCAGTTATGTTCTTGGTTCTATATGTAGATTACATTCTAATCATTGGGAATGATGTAGGAATGTGAACTACGGTGAAAGTGTGGCTTTCACAGTAATTCTCCATGAAAGATCTTAGAGAAGCCATCTATATCTTGGGACTAAAACTTTATAGAGATAGATCGAAAAGGATAATAGGATTATCCTAATCTACTTACATTGACAAAATTATCAAGAGATAAAGTATGGAGAACTCCAAGAAAAAAATGTTCCTTTCAAGCATGGAGTCACTCTCTCCAAGGGTATGTATCCAAAACTCCCGAGGAGATTAAGGGTGTGAAGGAGATTCCCTATGCCTCAGCCGTAGGGAGCATCATGTATGCCATGCTGTGTATTCGTCCAGACATTGCTTAGGCAGTGAGTGTGGTAAATAGATACCAGTCTCACCCAGGATAGGAACACTGGATAACTATGAAAAACATACTGAATACCTTCCAAGGACAAAAGAATTTTGTCTGGTATTTGATGGTTGTTCACTACAAATCCAAGGGTATATTGATGCCGATTTTCAATCATATCTAGATGATAGAAAGTCTACATCTGGGTACATCTTTACGATGGGGGCCTATGTAGTTAGCTAGAAAAGCAGTAAACAAGGTTCCATCACAGATTCTATGACCGAAGCCGAATATGTTGCCGTAAGTGAAGCTGCTAAAGAAGTCGTCTGGATGTAGAAAAGTTCATTCAGGAATTAGGAGTAGTTCCGTCCAGTACATCACCCATTCGACAACAATGGAGCTATAGCTTAGGCTATGGAGTCACGAGCCCACTTGAAGTCGAAGCACGTCGAGAGGAAGTACCATGAACTACGGGAGATAGTTGGTAGAGGGGACGTCCTAATTCAGAAAGTAGCATCAGTGCAAAATGTGGCTGACCCATTAACTAAGCCACTTACACAGAAAGTGCTTGATAAACATGTGGAAAGTATGAGATTCTGGCTTGTATCCGATTGGACCTAAGTGCAAGTGGGAGCTATTAGATAGTTATACCCTTCGCTCCAATCAGATTGATGTATCTTTTAACATTTATTGTAAATGAATAAAGTACATAATTGATTCATGTCATTATGGTGTGTTTTTGTGTAATACACTTAAACTGGACAATTATGAGACTCGTGTTAGTTTAGAATCTTCACAGCCGTTGGATAGATTTTGGGAGATTTATCCTGCCAAGGCTGACACTAATGTGTCGCCAAGTTGGTTGGGGTGGCTGAGACCTGAGGTACACGCAGTGTGGGTTTCTTAAAACCCTGAACCGGAACAAAATTCCAGTATTACCCTAGACCTTGGAGATAGATGGGCAAAACTGAAATGTTACACCTGACCCCTAGACTTGATTATGTTATTGCACTAGGTGTCGGATTGGGCTGTCTTTGATATGCCAATCAGGGAGATCCTTAGAGGGGGTCAAATCCTAGGTATGTTGGGACAGTCCGAGAACTCGCCTAAGTGGGTGATCATAGTGATAGGATCAGCCCCTTTGTCGGACAAAAGTGAATGATCGGATAATGCAGTCTCTCTAATGGAAACCTAAACTGCCGGTAGTTGATTTCAACCATTGAAATTTGTTTTTGCAAAATATATTTATATATATTATGATTTCAAAATGTTTGCAAAAGGTTTTAATTCCTGGGATCCATGTGAGTAGAGAGTGCAACACTATTCCTTGCAGCTAAGGGAGAGGTCATCTCTTGTCGGGTAGTGTTTGATCATTATGGGTTGAGAGATTAAGTGTAAGACCATTGAGGGTAATAACTAATGGGCTAATTTTGCATCTACCCATAGTCCCTAGGTTTTCAAAAGGTGGCTGGACCCAAGGACCATTTAGTGTAAATGTTTGGCCCATTAAGAGCCCATAGTGATGGACTTTCACTGTCTCCTACAGTGAATTCGGCCAGGCCTTGTAGCAAAGGCTAGGCTGAACCCTTGTGGCTAATGTGTAGATCATTATTTGGGTCCAACATCATACCAAGAGAGCCAACTGGGCAGCAGCTTAAGGGGTAAGTGAGCACATAAGCTTAATGGGCCTAAAGCCCAATTCAAAATGGGCTTAAGTTAGTTGATTAAAAGGAGGCAAAATATGATTTATAATATGATTAGGATTAGCTAAAGGATAAGATAAGTCTTATCCATTCAAGAGTCCAGATCCAAATATCAGATTTGGATTAAGGAACTTTCTCCTAATTAGATTAGGAGCCTGATCCTGAGAAGGCTATAAATAGAGGTGGCGAATTCCTCAGTTATATAACACAACAACCTGCAGAATTGTCACCTATTCTTGCCATCCCTACCCAGTTCGATCTCCTCTTGAGGAATTGACCAAGAAAGGTTCTTGATATTGTTTCTTAGCTGAAGAAACAATCTGAAATCGTGATCACCAGCCCCTGTTCGTTTCTTTCTAAAGGATCATGCTTATTGCTAAAGAGCCATCCTACTGATCCTGCTTCATTACACACTGTGTCAACTTCGGTGGAAGCGGGTTTTGGTATTCTCCTTGGGTGTTAACACCTTCACTCGGAGTTACTGCTACTTCGTATTAGGTATATCCCTCTCCTCCTCTTTTGGTTTCAGGTTTGGTCCAATTTTGGATTCAAGAACGGTCCTTGAAAATATAATTTTCTAAAATAGGGAATGTGATTCCCAGTTGGGAGAGAGAAATTTTTGAAATTTCGCCCAACCTTCCTACAGGTTTCGGCCATCCATATGATGGATTTCTCATCCCTTCAGCCTGGACTTGATCGGTGAACAAAGAGAATCTGAACCGGTTGCAGTTTTCAACTAATAGTCTTCTTCAAACGAAGTGACAAAATGAATCTCATCTAAGAAGATCTTCTGAGATGAGCACGACCTCCTAGTTCTAGTTTCTCTAAGAGAAAGAGTAATACTGGAGCTATAGTGACAATGGAGTAACACACTACTACTGCTATACCTTGGTGTTATGGGTGGGAATGGTTCCAAGAAACCCCAAAGACCAGAGAAGAAGAAGAAGATGGAGGAGAGGAAACAATAAAGAAACGTGTGCAATGTTCAAGGATGAAATGAAATGGAGTAATTCTTGCCACTACCATTGTCCCGTTCTCGTTGAGAGGTAGACGATGAACAATCCTTCAAATACTTCTCCTCCCTAATTTGGAAATTTAGGTTTGCTTTTATATTAAGGTAGGGGCAATTTCATAAATTTTTAGAAGTTTGAGGGTAGTTTTTGTAATTTTGTGAATTCGGGTCAAATCGATCCAAGGGGGTTAAGCGGGGCTTTGGTTCAATGATAGGGGGTTTTATGGTCAATGATCAGAGGGTTGAGAGGGGTTCTGACCTCAAAGAAGGGTTTTGTATGGGAAGGCCAGTGAGATTGACCAAAACAAAATCTTTTCTAATGGATAGATAAATGGGGGTAATTTTGACTGAAAGTTGGTAGGAAGAGGTTTTTGGGAATTTTGGGTCAATTGGTTGGGTCAGATTGGCCCAACTAGGCCCAGATCAGGCAGATCTAAAAAGGGCTTGATTCAGCAAATTTAAAGCCTTGAAATGGAATCTGTGTGATCGAGGGGCAAACAAAGGCAATTTTGGGTGAAATTTCACAGGGTAGGGTTTTGGGTAGTTTGAGGTGATTTGTAAGGTTACATTGGGACAAATGGGCCCGAATCGAGCAGATTTGGGTTTTGGTCAATTTGGAGCATTGAAATGAAATCTTGGTGCAATGGAGGGGTAAATGGAGGTATTTTAGGCTGAAATTTTATAAGTGGGTATTTTGAGGTGTCCGATATATGGCAAATCTGTTGGGGCCTCACAACAACCACATACAATATAAAATCACAAGATATTTGAAACATCAACCACGAGAAATCTAATAGCAACAAAAATGATGAAATCCTAGCAAAAACAAATAAAAACAAGTACCACAAAGAACACAAATATTTACATGTTTCGGCCCTACTACCTACGTTTATAGGAGAGATGAAACTTATTATTCACTATGAAAGAAAATTGAGAAGCATTATAAATATATTGTGGCTTGCAATTCAAACTAACCCTTAACCCTTATACACCTGTTCTCCCTTTCCTCTCAACCCAATGAACAAAAAGAAGAGAAAAAACCACTCTCACACTAAGAGCACTCTGCATTTTTCTCTCACACTTTCTCTCAAAAAATAAAAACCTTAACCCTACATGCAAAAGAAAGATTTTATATGTAAAGCATTTTTAACCTAAAGAAAAACTATACCAACCATTATATTAAAATTAATCCAACGGTTATAAAATAACACAATCCCAACAAAAGCTTCTTATTTCACACTTTGAAACAACTTGTAAGTTTGAAGAATCATGACAAGTTAACCTAAACAAGTTGAAGAGAAAAATGAGAACCCACTTTTGCCACGTAATCAACAGTACACTTCAGACTATTTTGATGACATCATCCATTTGTGTTGGGACCCATAAGTGAATAATGGGGTCAAATGATGTCTAGTTCGTCGGTATGCATGTGCCTAGCACACAGAGGAATTGAAGGATGGAAAGTATTATCTATCTTGATAATCGTTGCAAGTTTCAACCAATGAAAATGGAACACTCGAACTCATTTGATGAAGGATGATTTGACCCGATCTATGAAATGGCGACACGTGGACACTGGCCTGGCGTAAGCGACAGCTCAGCATTGCGGCCCAGTACAGCTAAGTAACAGGCCCATAAAGCAACTCACCATGTCATATCACGCAAAAGGAGGAGCTTGCCACGACACAAGCTCCGGGTTCCCCGAGCTACCCCAAAGGGATATTCCGAGGCAACTTCAGCTCGTAAGCTAAGAAAACCAGCTCGCCCAACCTCCCAAGCAAACAAGTCATCTCGAGGACTAATTCTACTAAGGGTACTCCTGAAGTATTCCAAGCTCGTTGCAAAGTAGCTCGTGAGTGGGCCGCACGAGCATTCCACAGGAAGCTTCTATCTGACTTGCCATACCAATCGGACTACGCCATATCCCTTACTGACAGCGCAGTCCCTGTCCTTCTGACAATCTATGCCCACGTCTATTAGTAGGCGGAGGCGTGCCTGTCACTTTGGGGACGTGTCACTCACCCAGGTAAGAAGTATGTCACAACGGCCACCTGCGCAGCCCTGGTAGGTAACGGCTGTGGCAGGGGGCCCAGTGGCAGTTATGCCTGATCTCACAAAGAGTGCCCCTATAAAAGCCCTCAGGGCAGGGGAGAAACTTCTTCTTGAGACCTCTAATCTCTCGAGTATAGGAAAAAGGCGCGACCTCCACTCTTAGCCTTCATTTTTCCCTTTACTTCCCATACACAGTACTAACTTAAGCATCGGAGTATTCCCACTGGGTAAATCCCCGGGAATCTTCCCTTTCATCTTCTCAGGTGTCATTCATTGCCAACAAGGAGCCAATCAACAGCCAGATAGGAGTGCCCGGATTGCGCTACATCATTTGGCGTCATCTGTGGGAAACGCTTCAAAAGGCCTTTCTCTCTAAACTCTTTCAGTTCCTTCTTCTTCCTTGAAACAATCCAACATTCATGGCTTCCTCTAGCAACGTCGGATGAAGCACGGAAATGGATAACTCCAGGGAACAATCCCAGTTTCCTACTGTCTTTATCGGACAGTTCACCATCCCCCTCTCAGTGAACGGAGTCCCCAGCTTGAACGTGCCTCCCACAATGGCACCTGTCATCGCCCCACTCCCTACTACAGTCAGAACGACATTCACCGAACCTTCGTCGTGCCCCCAGTGGCTAACCCGAACCAGCTGGAGGACCTAATGCAGTGCATGAGAGCCATGCAGGCCCAAATGCAACAGTTCCAACAACTTCAGCTCTATCAATAGCACGTGCTGCAGCAGGCCTCCCAGTACCAGTATCAGCAGCAGTTCCCCCAGCTGCCCCAACCTCAACTTCAACAGCCTCAACTCCAGCCTCAGCACCTAGCCTCACAGCAAGCCAAGTCTCGCCACCAGAGCAAACACTCTGGCCGAGGAGAGGCCCCCCAAAATCTTCCAAAAAACCATGCCTCCCCCCCACAGCAAGCGGGAGAGACCGACTACCCCGATCTCGTCGCGGGTAGACAGGTCAGGAGGACCCCGGCTTGGCAGGTCAGCATCGCCTTGACAGTCATAGTTTGGAACCCCGATTCTTGAGAACCAGTTCGAGATCCTGGCAACAGACTCCAAGCAGGCCCCTTCTGTCTGTAGCCATCACCAGCAGACCGGGCTACCCCCGGCGCAAACCGTTCTGGATAGCGCGGAGGTGAGCAGCACTAACGCCGAGCCCATCAGGAAGCAGAGGCGTCGGCGCTGAGCTCACCAATCTGTCACCTGCGATTTGTCCGAGCTCATGGGCAAAGAAGAGGTAAGCTTGGCCGAAGACAAAGCTCCCCTCCTCTCAGTTCCGTCCCCCCTGTCTTCCAAACTCCTGGCGGTCCCGATGCCCAAGGATTTCAAGCTCCCCCCTCTTGACAAGTATGATGGGTTGTTCGACCCAAGTGATCATGTAGATGCCTTTCAGTCAAAGATGCACCTGGCACGAGCCAGTGAGTTGTGCATGTGCGTGGCCTTCTCCACTACGTTCAGGGGAGCAGCCCGCACATGGTACCGGAACTTGGCACCCGGGTCGATAAGAAGTTGGGCGCAGTTTGCACAATCCTTCACGTCCCACTTTGTCACCAGCAAGCGGTGCCCGCAAACTGAAGAAAGCATCTTCAATGTAGCACAAAGGGAGGGAGAGTCCATCAGGAGCTATATCAAGCGGTTCAACGATGCTTGTATGCAGATATTGTGCCTGGATCCTGTTGTATGTCGTGCAGTAGCCAAGAAGGGCATGAAGCACAAAGAGTTCAAGTGGCACATGGTCGTCAACCAACCCGCGACCATAACCGAGTTTCTAAAACTTGTGGATAAGTTCATAGCCACCGAAGAGGAGATCAACCAGAAGGGTGAGGGCGCACCCGAAAAAAGAAAGAGAGAAGGAGAACCTTCTAGTCAAGAGGACACCCGAAGAAAAAAGGAAACAGCTCGGGGTGCAAAGCCGGGTCAGCAGTTTTGAGCTCCTGCTCCGGACCGAGCTGATTACACTCCACTAAACACGAAGTGGGCCGAAATTCTGATGGTGATCAATGACGCCTTGTACGTGAAGTGGCCACCCCGTCTAAGGGGGAATCCCAATGATAGAAATAAGAATTTGTATTGCAGTTTTCACAAAGACCACAGTCACAGTACCAAGAGTTGTAAAAACCTCTGTGACGAGATAGAGGAGCTCATCCGTCGCAGATATTTGAGAAACTTTGTACATAATAATAATAATAATAATAATAATAATAATAATAATAATAATAATAATAATAATAATAATAATAATAATAATAATATCAATAGAACAGATCGGCAAGGGGAGCATGGTAAAGACGCTCTCGAGTCCAGCAACAGGCCGGCCGAACAATCGCAAAGGCAGTCTCCAGAAGAGAGGCCAGTTCGGGGGACCATCCACATGATAGTGGGAGGTTCAATCGTTGCGGGTTGCACTTCAGCGGCAGCTCGGACATCGGTTCGTGAGGTCACCCGAGAGGAGTAGAACCCCCCAAAGTGGCCAAGAACAGAAGAGTCGATTTTCTTCACAGAAGACGATGCGTAAGGGGTCCATTACCCCCACGATGACGCGCTTGTTATAAAGCTGAGAATCAACGACTTCGAGGTCAGGCGCGTACTCGTCGACTCAGGTAGCTTGGCCAACATACTTTTCAAAGCTGCATTTGACCAGCTCTAGTTGCAGAAAAGCGACCTGAAGCCCGCAAACACTCCTTTGGTAGGCTTTAGCGGAGAAGAAGTCCGGCCCCTTGGGAAAATAACAGTACCTGTAGAGGTCAGCACGTGGCCTTGTGTGGTCAGATTCGAGCACAACTTCCTGGTGGTAGCGACCCCCTCGCCCTACAATGCCATAGTAGGTCAACCGATCACCCATGTCCTATGGGTGGTGGTCTCCACTTACCATTTGGCTAAGAAGTTCCCAACAGACTTCGGGGTGGGAGTAGCGCAGGGCGACCAGCTTGAGTCTCGCAAGTGCTACGTTGCTGCCCTAAAGGAGAAAGCCAAGGTATTCAATGACCTTGAACTGGAGCGACCCACGGAGCAAGGCAAAGAGCAAGTCGCGCCCACAGAAGAAACAGTTGCGGTCCCAACCTTGACAATAGACCTAGCTCGGATGCTCCAGATCGGCGTTTTTGTCTAGGAGCCCCTACGATCCGAACTAGTAAGTTTTTTACTTCAAAATTTAGATATTTTTGCATGGTCCGCAGGAGAAATGCCCGGTATAGACCCTAGACTCATAATTAACAAGCTGAACATTGATCCTGTAGTTAGGCCCGTTAGACAAAAGAAACGCAACCTAGCTCCGAAATGGTGGAAAGCAGTCGAAGAGGAAGTCGAGAAGCTCCTCACAGCGGACTTCACAAGAGAAGTCCAATACCCGATCTGGGTAGCCAACCCCGTCATGGTAAAGAAGGCCAATGGCAAGTGGCACATGTGCGTCGACTACATCGACCTGAACTGGGCTTGCCCAAAAACCTGCTTCCTGCTCCCCCGAATCGACCGTCTGGTGGATGCGACCTTAGGGCATGAGTTTATAAGTTTTTTGGATGTCTATTCGAGCTATAACTAGATCAAGATGGACCCATCAGACGAAGAAAAGACTGCCTTCATCACGAAGTTCGGCCTATACTGTTACAAGGTTATGCCCTTCGGTTTGAAAAATGCAAGGGCAACCTTTCAGAGGCTTGTAAATAAATTATTTGCGCCGTTAATCGGTAGAAAAGTAGAATGCTATGTGGACAACATGGTCGTCAAAACTCAATTCTCACATGAATTAATACAAGACTTGCATTCTGTTTTTGAAATTTTGCATAAGTTTAATATGAGATTGAATCCAAACAAGTGTGTGTCCGGTGTAACCTCGGGTAAGTTCTTAGGATACATCGTTAACCAGCGCGGCATTGAAGCCAACCCAGATAAGGTTAAGGCCATCTTGGACATGAAACCACCCCGAAAGCTGAAGGAAGTTCAGAGGTTGAATGGCCGCATAGCTGCCCTAAGCCGTTTCATGTCTAAATCGACAGGCCGTTGTCTGCCATTCTTTAAGGCAATAAAGAGTGAAGGGTTTGAATGGACCCAAGATTGCCAGCTCACATTCGACTAGCTCAAAGTATACCTTACTAGCGTGCCGACCTTAACCCGGCCCGATGAGGGTGATGTTTTAGAACTCTACCTCTCGGTGAGCGATGAGGTGGTCAATTCGGTACTAATAATGGAAGTAGATAGGGTCCAACGACCCATCTATTAGTTAGTAAAGTATTGCAGGGAGCAGAAACGAGATACCCGGATATGGAAAAGCTAGCATACGCATTGATAATTGCAGCTCGGAAGCTTCGCCCGTACTTCCAAGCTCATACTGTTATCATCCTTACCGACAAACCTCTGAGGCAAGTATTGCTTAAGCTCGAGGTCTCCAGTTGGTTGACGAAGTGGGCCATTGAGCTCAGCGAGGACGACCTCCAGTACAAGCCGCGAACTGCCATTAAGGCCCAAGCCTTAGCATATTTCATAGCCGAATGCACATTCAGCTCCGAAGTTCCCAGTCCAGTTGAGTGCGAGGCTCCCACCTCGGGTGATCCCGAAGCTCCCGGATCGGTCGAGTCTGAACCCTATGAAGAGTAGCCAGTGTGGCACCTCTCCTAGCTTGTCCAACCGCGAGCTGGGATGAGGAGCCTTGGATCCTTCACGTAGATGGCTCCTCAAACCAACAGGGCAGCGGTGCCGGAATAGTTCTGCATGGACCAAGCAGCATGAAACTAGAGTACGTGTTATGCTTCGAGTTCGAGGCATCTAACAATGAAGCAGAATACGAGGCGTTGATATCCGGACTAGCCTTAGCCAGAGAAGTAAAAGCCAAACACATCATTATCTGCAGCGACTCCCAGCTCGTGGTCAACCAGGTCACAGGAGAATATGAAGCACGCGAGCTGACCATGGTCGCCTACTTAGCCAAAGTTAGAGAGGCCCTGCTCAACTTCCAGTCACACTTCATCAAACGGATCCCTAGGTCGGAGAACGCCAAGGCCGATGCCCTGTCCAAGTTAGCCAGCACTATTGACATCACCATGAGAACCGTGTACAAAGAGGACCTGTTGATGTGTGGCTCATTGTGACACTAGCAAGTGCACTAGCCGTTCAAGTAATAAAGTAGTGAGTGAAGTATCGTTCCCACGAGGATTTAGGAAACAATTACCAATACTAAATTGAGAACTTCTTATCTGATCAACAAATAAATCAAAACTTTAATGAAAGCTAAAAAAATCCTAAATTAAAATCTATCTAAATGATTGGCCCAATTGCCTTCAAATCAGGTTAGAAGAGTAAGCAGTAAATGTCAATCTCAGAATTCAGCAATCTATCAATGTGGATCATTTGAATAAATCATGATTGAGCCTTGGTTTGGTGAAACCCCAAGGTCATGAACAGCCTCTCTCAAGCGCATGTTCATCCTATGCATGAGTGATGGTTCTTCTATCTCTAGCAAAAATCTAATCCCCATGCATGCATTTCTTCAAACACTTCTAAGGCATCAATTCAAATCTGAATTGATCACCAACTGAATTGTGCAAGTTATCTCTAACCTTGCACTCAACTCAGTTCTTGAATAGTAGACCTGAATTCCTAGAGTCTCTCTCAAGCACTCTAGGAATTCCAAGCTGTAGATTAATTCAAGAAACTTCAAGTACAATTCATGACCATTTGAATGAATCAAAAAGAATTAGATTGCTGAACTGAAATTTTACAAGCTGAATTACATCAAGGAAGAATGGAAAAAAAAAGGAGAAAGAAGAAAGAAAATATAACAAAGAAACTGAATTCGAATCAAAAGAGAATGAACTACAATTGATTTATTACAAAATATCTTTGAATCACAAACCCTCAATTCGAACTCACCTTCTCTTCTAGCTTGCTTGTCTTGAACTTCCTTCAGCCCTTCTTCTTCTTCTTCCTTGCGCCTAGCCTTCTTCTCTTCTCTTCTCTCAAGGTGGCCGAACCTCTAAGAGTGGGAGAGCCTTCCTCTCAAGCAATTGAACACCTCTCCCCCCTCCTAGAGGCCTCCTTATATAGTTTTTCAAGGGGGCTCTTGCCCCTTCTTGAAGTCTCTAGAATTGGGTGTATTACACCCCTCATGAACCTTCTAGAGTGCTCCCTCCTTCTCTTCAAGAAACTTCTAGGAGTTGCCGCCCCTAGCTCCCTTTGGGCTGTTATTTGGGCTACAACTTAGCTTGCTTTTGAGCTCATGTGGGCTACACTCTAGGCTGTTATTTGGGCTAAAAATGGGCTGGGCCGAAATTTCCTTCTTGCTAGGCTTCTTCCCTTGGGTTTTCCAAAGAGTTAGCTTGCACTACTTGGGCCGAATGAAACTCCCTTGCTCTCATGGCTGGGCCGGGCTGAACTTGATAAATTTTGGGCTTTCTTTTCTTGCTTTTGCCTTCTTTTTGTTGATTTGGCTCCCCCTGAAATCTTTCTTGCAATCAAGCTAAAATAGGGCAAAATCTAATTAAACCAGCATAAAATTTCATGCAAAAACCTCATAAAATATAGATAAATTGTAGGTTCGTCACCTGTCTCGGCCTAGCATTCTCAAGGGGGCAGAGGAGGCCGCTCCCGTCGTTCAATCAAAGTCAAGCTGGATTGACCCACTCATGAGCTTCTTGTTACACGGGACCCTCCCTACAGATCGCAATGCAGCCAGAAGGGTGCAATGCCAGGCAACTAAATACATTATGATAGACGAGCGGCTATACAGAAGATCCTAAACGCTCCCCTACCTGCGTTGCTTGTGACCTACCGAAGCCAAGCTTGTACTCCGTGACACTCATGATGGTTTGTGTGGCGGACACTTGGGGGGCAGTGCCCTTGCCCAGAAAGCGCTTCGGCAAGGGTATTATTGGCAAACAATGAAGGCAGATGCCATTCAACTCGTTAGAAAATGTGACAAATGTCAAAGACATGCCAATATTTACCACCAACCTGCTGCCGACCTCAAGTATTGACCAGCCCGTGGCCCTTTGCGCAATGGGGCATCGATCTACATGGGCCATTCCTGCCAGCAACAGGTGGAAGAAAGTTCTTAGTAGTGGCGGTGGACTATTTTACAAAGTGAGTAGAAACTGAGCCCCTCATGATGATCACAGTCCGAAATGTCCAAAACTTCTTTTGGAAGAACATCGTATGCCACTTCAGACTACCTCGGGTATTGATTTCTGACAATGGAAAATAGTTCGAGGACATCAAATTTTAAGATTGGTGTCGAGACATGGGGATCCAATAGAACTTTACTTCAGTCGCGCACCCTCAAGCAAACGGTCAGGCAGAAGTCACAAATAGAGCCATCCTCCGCGGACTAAAGGCACGGTTGGACTGAGCTAAAGAAATGTGGGCAGATGAACTACCCAGTGTCCTATGGGCCAACCGAACCACCACGGGAGAAACACCTTTCAATCTCACCTACGGTACTGAAGCAGTGATTCCCGCAGAGATCGAAGTACCTATGTTGCGCTTAGAAGCATACAGCGATCAAAGAAACGAAGATGAGCTACGTACCAACCTCAACCTACTCGACAAAGTAAGGGACCTCGTGTACATTAGGACCCCAACCTACCAGCAGAGAGTAGCTCGGTACTATAACGCCAGGGTCAAGAGGCAAAACATCCGTGTTGGCGACCTGGCCCTTTGTAAAGTTATGGTGCCTGAGCACGGTGCTGGCAAGCTTGGGTCCAACTGGGAAGGTCCTTACCGAGTGAAACGAGTGCTCGGGGAAGGAACATATGAGCTCGAGACCCTCGAAGGGAAACAAGTACCTCGAGCATCGATTATTGTTAACCTGAGGCAATATTATCTATAAAAATCAAGCAGACTACGGGTCCCTTCCAAAGCGTAAGGGCTAGAAGACCGAGCTAACATGACCTCGGCACAAGAAGAACCCAGCTGCCATTTCGACCAGGGAGAATTCCAGAAGCCGACTACGGGTCCCTCCCAAAGCCTAAGGGCTAGAATACTGGGCTAATATGACCTCGATACAACAGGATCCAGCCGCCTCTATGGCATGGGCAAACTCCGCGAGTGGGCCACCTGCCACTCCTTCAGCCCAAGGGCCAAAACACCGAGCTAACAAAGACCTCAGCGTGAATAAAGACACTTCAGTGGTGAAGGCAAGGTATGAAATATCAAAAGCGTAAGCATCTCGGGTTTAAACCCTACGAAGCATAGCTCATCCGGATACATTGGTCGAACTGAGGAATAGCCAACCAATGCTTAGCTTGGACATACGTTGTAATCACTCTACGGTATACCACATGGGCCTTAAACGTGACGAATCGGGATAATGCCTACCGAAGAGCCCTACTTCAAGTATGTAACTTTAATAGCTCAAATGATGAGATTGCTTTAGTAAAAATAAAGAGAGTTCGTCATACTCAAAAGAAGGAAGAAACTTTCATTGTCGAAAAAAAAAACAATAAATAAAACAACAAGTGCAGTAACCGAGCTAAACAACTCGGGAAATGTTTAATCATCATAGGGCACAACCGCCCAACCGAAAACTTGTGAAAGACCGGGTTTATGGCACCCAAAAGCCACAGAAGCCCAGAGAAACACTACCACAAGGATCCGCCTCCTCATCCTCTAGAGAATCAGGCTCCTCTTCATCTACTTGGTCCGTTGTCTCAGGAGACAGACCCTTCATAGTAATGCTGTCGAGGTTGAGCCTGGAGAACTTCTTTTGAACTAGCCACCAACAGAGCTTAAACCCTGAGCAGTACGAACCCGAACCATACTCCGCCTAGAGGTCATGAAATTCCTGGGAGTCTTTAAAATCCCAGACCGCTTTCTCTCGCTCAGTCTCCACCTGCTGCCTGAGAAGCTCCTTCTCCCCCGCCATCCTCGACGATTCCTCCCTATAGCGTGCGCTCTCTTCAGTAAGCCGAGTGATTTGAGCCTCCTGGTTGTGGACGAGCAGCTCCTGAGACTCGCTCCCTTTGCGGGTGTGATGAAGCTCGCCTCGGATCTGGTCGAGCTCGACTTGGAGCTTCTAGTTGGCAACACGCTAGTCGAGGGCGTCAACGCGATGCATGCGCGTCTAGAGAGTCATGGCATGGATGGCAGAATTTACCTATCGGCAAAAAAGAAAGATCAGAAGATAGCGAAAAAGGGCAAAACAAGAGAGGAAGAGGGAAAAAGGTCACTTACCACCATGTAGTGAGCAGAGGCGAACGCGGAGAGATCCCCGGGCTCCATGTTTCCCCACTGAGCGATTTCATCATTGTTGATTGCCTTTTGACTCCTTCGGCAAGCTACCAGATAATCATTTAACCCTTCTTAGTTTCCCACTAGGAATCGGAGGTAAGGACTGGGCTGAAGGGGTTAAAGGGTACCTCCCCCGACTGAGGGAGCTCACTTCCCCCAGGGTTAGTCCCACTAATCCCCTCGGGAGGGGGCATCGAACCTCGGGCAAAGGAGAGGGCAGGACCGACTATGCAGATCTAAACTCAGTGCTTCCCGAAGTTGGGGTTCGGTTAGGGTGCGTCCTCTTCACCTGGCGTCTCTGGCTGCCCAAGAGAAGGCAGCGCGAATCGGCACTAGACATGATGGCTGCCACAAGACCACAAGGTATTAGTCCAACAGTAAACAAAATGCATGTGTATGCAATAATCACAAGGCACTACGCGACCTAAAAGATCGACCTACCCGGGCTCAAGCCTACCTGCACGAGCTTCTCCTCGGTTAAGTAGTCCGAGCAATGGAAGCCTACTGATGCCCATGACAGCATCATTTTTCGAGTCTCAGGGTCCAGCTCGGCACCGGGGTCCTAGATAGCACCCCTCCAAATAGTGGAAAAGGGCCACCCCTTGGGGTTACGGACCACAAAGTAGTACCACTTCCAGGCGAGAATCTTATTCGGTAGCTCATATAAGAGCTTATAGCCACGATGGGGGGAGAGGTAATAAAAGCGCCTCTCTGGAGGAACCCCAAGAGCAGCATTCTTTATACAAAGGATAGAGGCAAAAATATCAAGGTCCATAGGAAGGCAGTACTCGTGACACAAGGATATAGTCCCAACCATGTTCTGAACAGCGTTGAGATGAAGCTGGTCAATAGTGACATTGAAATGATTCAGCACCTCCACTATCAAGGGGTGCAGGGGGAGACGCAAGCCAACCTCGAACTGTTCTTGAAAGATCACTATATCATTGGGACCATGCTCTCAGGGGAAGTTGCCAGTAGGGAGGCTGTAAACTAGGTCCCCAGGGAAGCGAAAGTATCGGATCAGAGACCTGAGTCTCTCCGCTGTCATTAAGGAAGGGCAAAAGGTATCAGGCTCCCTCCCCCTAGAAGTAGATGCCATGCCACTAGAGGCTTCCCGAGCCTCTGGGATATGATCCCAGGCTCCTCCCGAGCTCGAGGGAGCATCATCATCCTGGCTATCACCCCTATGACAAGTATGACGTGGGTAACCAAACATGGCGGGTAACCAAACATGGCTGACGGCGATTCGGACTCACCAGAGTAGACGGAATGGAGCAGGCTGAGGAACTCGAGTAGGCTAGGCGAAGTACGTGACCTCAGAATCCAAAAGATGGCATGGAAGAAGATAGGGCCCGAGGGGGGGCCCCTATTTATAGCCCCCATCCTTTCAAACTGACGGCCCAGATCAAAGCAGATCCAACGGTCCGCAAACATCCTGACCGCATGCCTTCTGAAAACCGAAGCCGATTGGCAGCACATCTTCCATAATTAAGGTAGTCGCAGCCGCACGACGTTTGGAATTAAAGACCACCTCAACACATTTTCGGAATCCGAAAAGTCAGGGAAGTCAGAAGATCTCTTGATTCCCGCAAATGCATTTAATGGAGGTAGTCAATCAAGTTTGAATTTCGGTCAAATCAGTCCATCACGCTTCATAAACTCCCCGCACTAAGGTGATACTCTTAGCCCGAGGAGTGGGGGGCAATTGATGAAGGATGATTTGACCCAATCTATGAAATGGCGACACATGGACACTGACCCGACGTAAGCGACAATTCAGCATTGTGGCCCAGTACAGCTAAGTAACGGGCCCATAAAGTAGCTTGCCACATCATATCACGTAAGGAGTATGTCACAACGGCCACCTACGCAGCCCTGGCAGGTAACGGCTGTGGTAGGGGGCCCAGTGGCGGTTATGCCCAATATCACAAAGAGCGCCCCTATAAAAGCCCTCAGGGCAGGGGAGAAACTTCTTCTTGAGACCTCCAATTTCTCGAGTATAGGAAGAAAGCATGACCTTCACTCTTAGCCTTCGTTTTTCCCTTTACTTCCCATACACAGTACTAACTTAAGCATCGGAGTATTCCCACTGGGTAAATCCCCGGGAATCTTCCCTTTCATCTTCTCAGGTGCCGTTCGTTGCCAACAATGAGCTAGTCAGCAGTCAGCTAGGAGTTCCCGGATCGCACTACATCACCATTCTTGACTGAACCGACATGGCAATAGTTTGTTGTCACGTCTGTCTCCTCATCTGCAACTTTGCAACTTAGTTGGCCCATGATAATGTTGGCCCATGATAATGAGGTGGGGGAATTTTTCCTTATTGTCATCTTATGTTTCCCGCATGGAAGATTTAAATGAGCTTGTACGTTCTAATTAAGTTGGTGTGTGACTGTATCTCTTTTTCTTTTTGGCGTAGACTCAAAAACAAAACTTTTGATGGGCATAAAAGATTTCTTTGTTTTTTATTTTTTTTTTATTTTGTTCATAATTATTTTTATTTTTATATATTTTGTGTGGAGGCAAATGATTTGCATGGTATTCCATGATCCCTTTCATCACTAGGGACTAGCTAATGTCTATATATATAACAAATAACAATGTTTTAAAAACCAATTCAGAATCAGAACCAGTTTGACCATCGGTTTTTAGGTAGTGGTTCGATCATATGGTCTGAATGGTTCATTCCATTACACTTTAAAAATTAAAAAAAAAAAGAATTATAATACAAAATTGGAACAAAAAAAAGTGTTATCCACTTATCAAGGGTGAATGGGTCAACAGTCAACTGCCCAGGTCAGCAAATTGCTGACCAATTCAACGTTTTTTGAGAAAATAATAATTTAGGATTAAAATGCAATTGGTATCCTGTCTGGTTTTCTGGCCGAATGGTCTAACCATCTGAATCAACGATGTTTTTTAAACCTTATATATACAAAATATGAGCAGAACAGGTAGGAAATTTTAACTCAAATTTCTGACTGTTTATTTTGGAAATTATGGCAAGAAAAAGTTATTTGAAATTCTGAATGAAATTTGTTTATTTTGATCCATGTTTCAACCTTGTGGGTAGAAGGATAACATATTTGTTTTTGAAATTTGAGGAGATTATTTTTATTTCTAATTATACACATTTCTACCAAAAGATTTTCGAAAGAAAACTGAAGTGGTATATTGTACATATAACTTGATTTTTTCAGTTAATAAGCTGAAATTTCAATTTATAATCAAGTGTTTTCAACCCACCATTGACCTGGCTGGTTAAACTATTCGAACGGTCTCCCATCCAAGATTCTGGGTCCAATTTTAGTAAAACCTGAAAATTGGTCAAAAACCATTGACTTAGTCAAAAAATACTCGACATGGGCAGTTGAACCGTTGACCTATTCGACCCAATGACTGGGTCATCGGTTGTACACTAAATGTGTATGCAAACTTACAGAGGCCATAACTTTGCACTCTGATGTTTGATTGGGGTGATCTTTTTTTTTTTTTTTCAATTTTGGGTATCTTTTCAAAACCTATGTGTTCTAAGGAGCCATAAAAACCTTGTCCCACTAATTTCGAAAAAAAAAAAAGAAAAAACCATTTTTTGGCTTCAAATTGCCATTTTAATATTTTTTACAAACAAAAAAGAAACTTAAACACTGAATTAAAAACTTAAGTTGAACTAGTGATGACCTATGACCCGGAGGAAAAAAAAGGTCTGGTCTTTGGGTCAATTTTTAAAACATTGTTTATAATTGTTAATATATTTTTTTAATTAATATAACAAGATTTATATCAGAACTTTGACAATAATAAAATTAATTTTATTAAAATTCTTATTCTAAAATCAATTTCAGACTGAAGACTGAAGTATTAAGACCATGGAATTCTTAGGGTTCTTGAGTGGTCGTGGGGGATTTTTGGCAGTTCAAAACCTTTGAATAAATAAGCATTGTCAGCGACAGGAAGCTCCACCATGAAAAAGTAAAATATTTATAGAAATTATTCAAAAGTAATTGTAGACAACATTAACTAAACATGCATGTTCGATCACCATTATAGATGCATCAAACAAGGTTCAAAATATAGCAATTTATCGTACCGTATCCTATATGATATCTTTTAGTTTTCGAACAGGGTGAAACACCAGATGTTAGGATATAGGAATTAGATATATCTCTCAATTTTATCGAATAGATATAATATTTAAAAATTTATAACCAATCAATCCGTATCATAAATGCAGTAATCAATCAGGTATTTATAAAATTTATGCGGGGATGATTGGTGAAAACACATTTTAACTGAAAGTTTATAATGAGTATCAATGCTTTTTTAGTCTTTATATTTGGAAAAAAAAAAAACAATATCGACCGTACGTGTTGTTGAACCGCAATCAACAAGGTCATCACAGGTTAATTCTCATTTATGAGAAAAATTCAGTTTTCATACACGGGACAGAAATAACAACGTCCGTTTATCGAGCCTTTTTTTGGCGGGAATTCGCATAGTTTGATGTTTCCTATTATAGTTGTTAGGTTCGCAAGAGCGGGCTGAGGAGGTGGATTTTCTTGCCGTGTCTTGCTTTTTTTGATGGGACCATACCCCTTTCTTGTTCGACCGGCGCGTTTTGGGGTCTTTAGGGTGAGGATCGTCCTTCATACGCGCCAGGGCATGAGGGGGGACAGACTGGTTAGGCTGTCGCAGAACCCATTGTCTGCATTATCTCAAAGATCTTGCCAACATTTTCTTGCATTGTTTGAAATTGCGCAGGGTCAACTACGGTTGGGGGCTGTGGGATTTCTTGGTTCAAGGGGCTGCAATGGCAAGATTCCCGAGATGAGGATCGGCTTGTTGATTGCTCGGATGAGTTTTGAGGCATCTTGATCGCTTTCTTGGTTGTGCAGTAAGGAAGAGATTTCAGGAAATGATTTTTGTGTGATTCCCACAGACAGTGCTAATTTGATGTTGCTCAATCTGAGGTGATGCACAAATCGAGGAAGGTAGTCAGATGATCCTTGCCAACAGGGCAAGGCCAAGGTGGAAGGATGGACCTGTGCTTCAAGACTTGTGATCAAGAATGGAAGATAGAGGCCCGAGGAGTTATCCCCGGGTAGGCACTCTGACGCTAAAGTCAATAGAAGGTGTTGGATGGCCAGGTCCAGCAATGTAGCTGCCGGTCCGAGCAAAATGACAGTATAGGTGCTAGAAGTTCGAACTATGAGCGAGAGATACCTTTTTATAGCAAGAGATCCATGTCTTGGTCGAATTTGAAGGAAAGGGAGATCCATCATATGGATGGCCAAATCATGTAGGGTGATTGGGCGAAATTTCAAAAATTTCTTTTTTCCTTTCTAGGAATCGTATTCCCAATTTTAGAAAATCTGCAATTTTCAAGGATCATTCTTGATCAAAATCGGATCAGATCTGAAACCAAAAGGAAATGAGAGCAATACCTGATATGGAATTCACACGTGTATTTCACAAAGTAGGTGTTCACACCCAAAGAGGATACCAAAACCCACTTCCACTGAACATGACGCAGATTAAGATGAAGCAGGTTCAGCAATGCAGTCCTTCAACAAGAACTACAATGCAATGACTTAGATCAGGTAAGGGAGGAGAGCACGAATTCAGATATGATTTTTCTTGCAAAAATCAGAATCAAGAACTAATCTTTATCAGTTCAAGAATGGAGATTGAACAGGGTATATGGTGGCAAGAGCAGAAGGAGAGGGAGAATTGAGAACAGTGTGTAAAAATGGAGCAGTTCGCCCTCCTCTATTTAAATAGCTTAAAGAGTTACACTCCTAATCCAATTAGGAGCTTCCAAATCCAAATCTTTATTTGGATTTGGACTCTTTAAGTGGATAAGACTTGTCTTATTATCCTTATCTACTGTTAATATATTATCATTTTAACCTTCATAGAAAAAAATAAAATATATACATATATTGTAAAATTTAGACATGAAAAAAAGGAAAAAGTTCAAAAATTATTTTCAAATATAAAAACACAGAAATTACAAAAATATAAAATATAAAAATTGCACACAAAATAAAAAATTATTTTCAAATATAAAAACACAGAAATTACAAAAATATAAAATATAAAAATTGTACACAAAATAAAAAATTATTTTCAAATTATAGAAATACATAGAAATTGGTAATAAATAACAAAAAATACAGGAAATATTATAAATGGTAGAAAATAGAAAAATGTAAAAAAAAAGGAAATTGAAAGTTGAAAAAGACCCTTTTCCTCCAACTCCCCATTCAAGGGTGATTTGGTCATAAAAATTGTATTTATGCTGGCATGGACACTTCTGTTAAGAAACATTAACGGTGCACTAATGGAAGGTGAGTTTTGGAAAATAAAAACTTATTGACATGGTGAATTTTATTTGTATTGAAAAGTTTGGTGAGATTAAGAGAAATGCTTAAAACTCATGGTGAGTTTTAGACTATTTCCCTTCTTTTTTTAGATTTTGAGAGGGGGAAAGTTGGCCACTGGGAATTTGATTCCCATTGACCAAAAAACCCATGTTCATTTTCAGATTTATGTGGGGAACATTGAAAGATTATCTTCCTAGGTATCACCCATATCATAGGTAGGTAAATTAACTTTTTCCCATCTAGGCGGAAATTGTCAATACTTGGATGGGACAAAAATGCCCCTTTTAATAATGAAATTTTATTGCTAAGATGATTATTGCCTTATTTACATGAAAAATAAAAAAACACGAGTAAATGCACTTACCCGGATAAATTTTTCTTAGGAAGCACTTATCTAGATAAATACATTTACCCGAATAAATGACTTACCAAAAAGCAAACGGGGCATAAATGATATTTCAGACATATTTATGTCAGAAAATAGATTATTCAAAAATTAATATGGTCTTTTCAGTTTAGTCAAAATAATACAACTTCGGTTTTTATTTTTTCTTTCCATTTCAAACAAAGGGACCAAAACAACCATATTATTTGTCTTTAATGTTTAATAATGCTCTTACTGGAACTATATGTATATTGGATCCGGCCCCTCAATTTCAGATGATGTCTCGTGTTCTTCGTCCTTCTTTGGGTTGGGAGGGGGCTGTAAAGATGGAAATCCACTATTGCCCTAATAAAAGAACATTGGCTATTTACCTTCCATGTCTAATGACCCTTATAGATGTACCTAGAAGTAAAGAAACATTCACAAGCCCCACACGGCCAGACTCCAATTGGTTTCTTTGTGCTTATTTTGTGTGTTTGTGGATAAGGGCCAACCGGCCAAGTGGAGGGGTTTTGTCATTTTATTTTATTTGGGTTTCTAGCCGTTAATATAAAAAAAATAATATATTTTATATAATAATCAAAATAAGATATCTTTTTCTGAAAAATATCAAATAAGGGCATCCGACTTCCTCCTCACTATTTGACCCATAAATGCCCCAATCATCTTATTTTGAGAAGTGAGCAAGTGAATTCTGTTTCTATGGATTTCAGGTCGAGGAGGCGGAGCTGGTTGAGGTGAGCAAGTGAATCCCGACGTTGGTGCAACTGGCACCAAGCCATGAGGCGGAGCAGGCGTCGCCAGAGGTTGCTGTGCGCGTCGATCTGGGAGCGGAACTCTTAGGTAAATCGATGCATCGTCTCTCTTCGCTCAGGTCTCGAAAAGATAGATGCCACACCGAAGCTTTGCGACAAGTTAACCAGAATCAATCCCCTGCATCCCCCGAAAGCTCTGCCTCATGGTAGAGCTGTACGCGAAGCCACGGATCAAGTCCTGGCTGTCGCGGCCAAAGGGCGAACTCGATGGAGCAGGGCCATTATCACCGGCCGACTGAATTTAAAATTCAAGAAGAAACAAGGGCGACAGTCACCAGAAACCGTTAAAATGATTGGGCTTAACCGGGTATCTCATTTTCGTTAAAAAAAATAATTTGTTGATATTAATAACAAAAAGTTGTCCTTAACGGCTAAAAACCCTTTTACTTTGGACAGGAGTGTCAGTGGTCAAATCATAAAAGGCTGAGGACAGATTTTAAATCAGATATGAGATACGGACCCTTACAAATTGCCATCCAAGAAGTAAATGGTCAGTGTTCGAAGTTTTTCTTTTTTGGTAATAGGAACTTCGAAGAAGTTAGAAGACTGGATTTGAGCTCAGGTCTGTGGTACTAAGGCCCACTGCAGGCTCCACAGGCTTTACCAGCTTACCTGGCTGGCATCTTAAAATAAGTCAGTAGACAGTGGTCGTTGTTTCCCATACGGATGGGTTAGAAATGACAAAAGCTAGATGTGCCAAACTGGACCAGTGAACCCTCCTACTCTTAGACCTAAGCTTTCAACTAAGGCCTATTGAGCCAGTGAATTTGGTAGTGGGTATTGATGTTAGCTACATTCCAATGTGGACCTCATCAGAGGGGCCCATCAACGAATCAATGTCCTTCTAATCATATTCGAGTGCACAGTTAGGCCTATCAAGTTGCAACCCAGAGTTGAGCATATTGGAATCAGAACGCAGCAAAACTAAGCGTTTGTTAATCGAAAACAGAATTCAAGCGATGAGATTGCTGGAGAGATGCCAATTTCAATTCCAACCACAAAATTATCCCTAGTGGAAGTGATCAACACCAGCTAGCTCTCTAGTGGAAACTTCTGCATTTAATTATGACAAATTATAAAGCTGGAACTCATGGGTCGAATCCAATTTCAGAGTCAGCTCTCTTCCCCCAAGTGGAGTTGTATCATATTCCAAACAAATCAAATCCCCACTCTGATTCATGATAAAATTAGAAAAAGCTGTAGGATAGATCATAAAATGAATACTTTAATTCATTAATTTGAATAATTGAGAGAAAAAAGTTTGTGATTCAAGAACCTATTATTTTCAACTGCACCCTTTTGGAGTTCAAAATGGAGACACTGAGACATCAGACATTGCTATAGTTTCAATGAGATAGACGGACATGACCCCAATGCAGCCATTAGATGGGCCCTCGGTGAGCCATTGAAAATGTGCAGATTCTTTCCCATTAATGCTGCATGTCTAGTCAATTAATTGGTTTCTTCATTCTGTGCCATGGTTTCTGTCCCTGGAGCCCCCCATGCACCTTTCCAAGTGGACTATACGGTCTGGAGGATTGAAATGGATGGAATAAGAAAAGATATGATGGGCCCCTTGAAAAGAGTACCCTCTCAAGTTGGCTTTTAGCTTCTCACAAGTGGCAACCTGCTTGAGCGACGACGGAATTGTACAACGTCGCCTGTGGCCCAATTTTGAGGGGAGCGGATTAGCTAGAGATAAAAACATACACACCCAACTTAACTATCTATCTATCACGGTTGAACACACCAGTGTTCAGTATAACTGAGTCCCACATAAAGTTCACAGTAAGCGTTGGTGTGTTCAATTGTGATTGATAGTTCAGCTGAGTGTGTATGATTTTGTCTTCAGCTCATCCGAACTTCAATTTCGAGGTATGCGTCTTAGTAGAGTACTTGCTAATAACTCGAGTAGAATGAGAAACTGAATGAGAAACTCTTCCTCTGTTTTTCTTATTTCATCATTTGCAGGGGTTGAGAAATATATATACTCATAATACAAACATCTCCTAATTATACATAAATTCTGGTTCTACCTCTCCTAATTATATATAACTTAGGATGAGATTTATCCCTAAATTCAAGGGATATCCCCTAGTTTTACAGTTCACGCCAATACTCCCCCTCACGTTGATGCGTACAGATCTTGGATGCCCAACTTGCCAAGTGAGCTGTAGAAGTTTTCACTGGATACAACCTTTGTAAGTATATCTGCCAGCTGGTCTTCAGATTTGACAAAGAGAAATCGAATGGTTCTGTCTTCGTTATTTTGTTTGATGAAATGTTGGTCCACCTCCACATGCTTTGTTCGATCATGTTGGACGGGATTCTGAGAGATGTCAATGGTAGCTTTGTTGTCGCAAAATAGGTCCATTGCAGAGGTTGGGGGAAAACCAATTTCAGTCATCAGTCTTCTCAGCCAGAGTAGCTCGCACAGCCCTTTAGTCATTCCTCAAAATTCAGCTTCAGCACTTGATAGGCCCACGGCCTTCTATTTCTTACTCCTCCATGTGACCAAATTTCCTCCGACGAATGTAAAGTATCCCGCGGTGGATTTTCTATCTGAGACATTTCCGGCCCAGTCTGCATCTGTGTACCCTTCTATCTTTAGATGATCATTTTTTGAGAACATGAGTCCTTTTCCTGGTGAGGACTTCAAGTATCGAAGATTTTGAAGGGATTGGAAATCAAGTATCGAAGATTTTCAAGTATCGAAGATTTTCAATGATCATTCTTGAACCATAAACTGAACCAGATCTTAACCAAATGGAGGAAAGAGATAATACCTGATACAGAGAAATAGTATCTCTCAATGGAGGTGTTCACGCCCAAGGTAGGATCCAAAATCTACTCCCACTGAAGATGGCGCGGTGCAGGGTGTAGCAAAATCAATAGTGTTCTTCCAAAAGAACTTGATCCTTCTCAAGGATCACCTGGACGGCTTGTGAATACAACTCCTACCAATCTTTTCTCCAAAAGATTGGAATCAAGATCCAATCTTGATTTCTCCCAAACAATGGAGATTGAACTGCTATAGGCATTGACTGCAGGAAGGAGGCAGATAGAGAGTATTTGTAGGGTGCAGAATTCTCTCTTTTGTGATCTCAGCTCTGAAGACAAGACTGTTGCTAGTGAGTGTGTTGGATGTTTAAAGGTTGCCGCCCCCTCTTCCTTTTATAGACTTAAAGGGATCAGTTCCTAATCCCATTAGGAGTTGCTAACCCAAATCATATCTGGATTAGAAGTCCCTTTAAGATAAGGGATGATCCTTATCTTATCTGTAGATTAGATCAGCCAGTTCCTAATCTAATTAGGAAGTTTCCAAATCTAAATCTTATTTAGATCTTGGACTCTCTGAGTGGATAGGGTGTGGGCCCAATCCTATCAACTGATCTTATCTCAAAATTTGCCCCTTAAAGACTAATCAAATTAGCCTAGTTCGAAATGGGCTTTAGGTTCATTTAGGGTTGTGTATTCATTAAGCCTTCCAAACCGCTGCCCAGTTGGGCTTCCTTGTATGGCGTGGGACCCAAACATTGATCTACACATCAGCCACATGGGTTCAGCCCAGCCTTTGTTACAAGGCCTGACCAAATACACTGTTATGTATAGTGCACCCCCTGAAACCCATCAGATGAGCTCTATGGGCCCAGCACTTACCCTAAGTGGTCCCTAGGCCAAGCCACCTTGTAACACCCAGGGACTGTGGGTAGATGCAAGATTAGCCCATCAGGTATTATTCTCAATATCCTTACCCTTAACCTCTCAGCCCATAATGATCATACACTACCCGACAAGAGAGGACCTCTCCCTCGGTTGCAAGGAACAGTGTTGCACTCTCTCAAATATGGATCCTGAGAATTAAAACCTTTTGCAAATCATTTCGAAACCATAATATATATATATATATATATATATATATATATATTTATATATCATATAAAATATATTTTGCAAAACAAATTTCAACGATTGAAATCGGTTGCCGACAGTCTTGGTTTCCATCAGTGAGAGTGCATCCCCGATCATTACCTTTGTCCGACAAAGGTGCTGATCTTGTCACTATGATCATCCACTCAGATGAATTCTCAGACTATCCCAACATACCCAGGTTTTGACCCCCGCTAAGGATCACACTGATTGGTACATCAAAGATAGCCCAATCCGACACCTAGTGCAGTATCATAATCAAGTCTAGGGGTCGGGTGTAACTTTCCAGTTTTGCCCATCAATCTCCAAGGTCCAGGGCAATACTGAAAATCTGGTCCAGTTCAATGATTCAATTAATCCCACACTGTATGTGCCTAGGTTCTCACCCCGGTAGCTGAGACAAGACACCCCAACCTACTTGGTGGCACCATAGTGTCAGCCTTGTCAGGATAGGTTTCCCCAGACCGACCCACTGGCTGTGAACATTCTAAACTAACACGAGTCTCATTAAGTGTCCAGTACAAAAACATACCGAGAGAACATGAATCAAATATGCACTTTTATTCATTTACAAAAAATTCATAAAGTACATCATTTTGATTGAAGCTAAGTGCATACAAAACTGTCTAACAACTCCCACTTGCACTTAGGTCCAATCAGGTACTAACCGGAGTCCCATGCTTTCCACGTGTTTCTCAAATACTTTCTGTGATAATGGCTTTGTCAATGGGTCTGATACATTTTTCATTGACGCTACCTTCTGAATCAGGACGTCCCCTCTACCAACAATCTCCCTTAGTACATGGTACTTCCTCTCGATGTGCTTCGACTTCGAGTGGGCTCGTGGCTCCTTAGCCTGAGCAATAGCTCCATTGTTGTCACACAACAATGGGATGGGTGATGTGCTGGATGGAACTACTCCCAACTCGTGAACGAACTTCTTCATCCACACGGCTTCTTTGGCAGCCTCACTTGCGGCAATGTACTCGGCCTCAGTCGTGGAGTCTGCAGTGGACCCCTGTTTGCTGCTTTTCTGGCAAACAGCACACGATCCTATTGTGAAAACATATCCAGATGTAGACTTTCTATCATCTGGATCCGACTGGAAATCGGCATCTGTATACCCTTGGATCAATAGTGAGCTACCATCGAATACTAGACAAAACTCTTTTGTCCTTCGAAGGTACTTAAGTATGTTTTTCACAATAGTCCAATGCTCCTACCCTGGGTTGGCCTGAAATCTGCTTACTACACTCACTGCCAGAGCAATGTCAGGGTGAGTGCACAGCATGGCATACATGATGCTCCCTATGGTAGAGGCACAGGGAACATCTTTCATGCCATCAATCTCCTCAGAAGTCTTGGGAGACATCTTCTTGGAGAGAGTGACTCCATGCCTGAAGGGAACATTTCCTTTCTTGGAGTTTTCCATGCTGTATCTTTTCACTATTTTGTCAATGTAGGCAGATTGAGTATATATGAGGCCTCTCCAAGATCTTTCATGGAGAATTGCTGTGAAAGCCATACTTTCACTGTAGTCAACATTCCTACATCATTCCCATTGAGCAGAATGTCATCTACATATAGAACCAAGAAGGTAACCTTATCTCCACTGTACTTCCTGTAAACACGGGGTTCATCCGGATTTTGCTTGAAGTCAAACGATTTGATGATAGAGACAGAACGGATGTTCCAACTTCTAGAAGCTTGCTTAAGTCCATAAATGGATCTATTAAGTTTACATACCATGTTTGCCTGGCCCGCAACTATGAAGCCTTGCGGTTGCTGCATATAAATATCTTCAATAAGATCTCCATTCAGGAATGCCGTTTTGACATCCATTTGCCAAATCCCATAATCATGGTATGCTGCTACAGCTAGCAGGATCCTAATGGATTTAAGCATGGCCACAGGCGAAAAGGTTTCATCATAATCGATGCCCTCTTTCTGAGTGTACCCTTTTGCCACTAGACGAGCTTTGAAGGTCTCAACCCTACCATCGGGGGCCTTCTTCCTCTTGTAAATCCATTTGCAACCAATTGCTTTTACCTCGGAAGGTGGATCTACTAGAGTCCAGACTCCATTGGTCTCCATTGAGTCTATCTCTGCTCTCATGGCCTCCACCCACTTCTGGGAATCTATGTCCAACATAGCTTCCGCATAAGTCACGGGATCCTCCTCACTAGTCAAGGTTTCCACCAGGTAACTATCTTGGTCATAACCATAACGGACTGGTGGCCTAGATACCCGAGTGGATCTTCTAGGTTGGTCACTACCTGGAACTTGTGGGACATCTCCCATTGCTCCTGAGCTCTCCTCATCAAGAACAATTTCCTGACGATGGGTGTTCAGGATGTAATCGGTCTCCAAGAACTAGGCATTTCGACTGCAGAACACTTTCTGCTTACTTGGGTCATAGAAAAGGTAACCTACAGAGCCTTTTGGGTAGCCTACAAATAGGCAACGACTGGTCTTGGATTCCAACTTGTCTGCACTCGTTCTTTTAATGTGTGTTGGACAACCCCAAATCTTCAAGTGTTTGACACTTGGTTTCTTTCCGGTCCAAAGTTCATATGGAGTGTTCGGAACCAATTTGGTTGGAACCCGATTCAGCACGTAAATCGCAGTCTCTAATGCGTAACCCCAAAAGGATGTGGGTAACTCTGAGTGTATGAGAAGTGACCGGACCATATCCAATAAGGTCCTATTCCTCCTCTCTGAAACACCATTAAGTTGTGGTGTAGCAGGAGGAGCTAATTGTGATACTATCCCATTGTTTTTTAAGTAGTCCCTGAATTCGTCAGAGAGATACTCGCCACCTTGATTAGATCGAAGGGCTTTAATTTCTCTCCCCAACTGTTTCTCGACCTCTTGTCTAAACTCTTTGAACTTTTCCAAGGATTCAGACTTGTGTCTCATTAGATACACATAACCATATCGTGAGAAATCATCTATGAAGGTGATGAAATACACGTGTTGATTCCATGTCCTAACACTCAGGGGACCACATACATCAGTATGTATTAGGTCAAGTGTGCTTGTACATCTTTCATGCTTACCGTCAAATGGCCGTTTCGTCATCTTGCCTTGTAGGCAAGGCTCACAGGTGGAAAGATCTTCTATATTTAGAAAATCCAAAGGACCATCCTTTACCAACCTTGTGATTCGGTCAACACCGATGTGGCCAAGTCGGTAGTGCCACAGACACGTGGGATTAACTGTATCACAGGATCTCTTCTTGGGGATTTCAGCCGACGTAGTTTTGGTTATGTTAGTTTCTAGAGAAGGATGTAGAACATAGAGACCGTTCTCTAGTTCCCCGTATGCGATGAATCTGTTATTTCTTTTAATAGTAATCGTATTACTAAAAAGGACAGAATAACCATCTGCACACAGTTTTGAAACAAAAATCAAATTTCTTCTTAAATTTTGTGCATAAAGACAATCTTTGAGTACAACTTTTCCTTCTCTAAAAATTAACTCCACGGTTCCTATTGCCGTGGCTGCAACAGTTGCAGTAGTCCCCAAGTAGAGAGTGACTTCTCCTTCACTCAGCCTTCTGCTTACCTTGAACCCCTGCAGTGAGTTACACGCATGAGTTGAAACCCCAGAGTCAATACACCAGAACGCAGAAGCTACCAATAAATTGGTTTCAATAACACAAGTTTCGAAATTACCTTTCTTGGATTCCAGGTAGGCAAGACAATTCCTTTTCCAATGGCCGGTCTTCTTGCAGAAGTGACAGACATCCGATGCTTTGTCTTTCTTCTGCCTTTTGCTCTTGGTGGCTTTCTTCTAAGGCTTCTTTGCCTTCCTCTTTCTCTTGCCTGTTTTGCTAGCTTCAACAAGCATAGCTACAGGCTCATCCTTTTTAATCAGTTCTTCAGCTCTTTGCAACATATTGCTGAGCTCTTGTAAGCTGACATTCAGCTAGTTCATGTTATAGTTCATGATGAACGGATTAAGGATAGTGTCTATCTGGGTTGCGAGGTCCAGCTCGGATCCAATAGCCTCCAGTTCGTTGATGTAACCCATCATCCGAAGACAATGGTCGTGAACTTGTTGGCCCTTGGACATTTGAGTGGTCATGAACTGCTTCAAGGCCTTTTGCCGAGTAGAACGATTTTGCTCTTCATACATCGTCCTCAGGCTGTCCAATATGTCCTTGGCAAGTTCGATCCGATCGAACTACCTCTGTATTGGGTTGTCCAAGGAGGCGATGATGTAACACCGGGCTAGGGAGTTTTTCTCCTCCCATTCCTGATAGTCTCTCCTTCAGGCCTCAGAAGCCCTGTCACCCGGACACTCCGGGGTAGGATTCTTTGCCACTTTGTCCAGCTTTTCTGAAGTTAGGACCAACATAAGATTCCTGTACCAGTCGGTGTAGTTTGGGCCCTTAAGCTTGTTGTCATCAAGAAGCTTTGCAAAAGATCCGTTTGCCATTTTCTGATAAAAGAGCATACATCAGTCCACAACCTAATTCGATTCATGTTCATTACATAGATATGACTTTTAGTCTACGATCCATTTCCATTTGTTCATCTCTGAGACTTCCCTCCTTTCTCAGTGACAGAGACTACGGGTTGTTTCTGGAAATGTGGGAAATCACATAGGGTGCATGGAGCCAACTGTTTCAGCTACATAACCCCACCACCTTTTTGTGAAGGATCATATCCACTCATCATATGAGTTTTTCCTTTGGCCTTTGTTAGACAAGGTTCAGAGCTATTTTTAGGTAAACCTTTCTATCTAGTGAGTGTTTACCCATCATATTCGTGAACGCCAAGGTACTGTGAGAGAGTTCCCATTTTCTGGTGAAGCCCCTCCCACATCGGTCTATGACACCCCTATCATCTTATGAAACATTCAATCAAGCCCAACAGCAAATGGATAGTCCATTTTCTGGTGCGTTTCCTCATTACTGAAGGACCCATCCTCATGCTAATGATGGAAGGCCTTTAGAGAGTTCATCATATGAATCTCCCTATCACTTGCACTCATATTAGCTAGAGGGAACAAATAATTACGCCCTAGTTTGATTTAGGTCAAACCAAAGTGGCTCCCACTGACTTTGATAAAGCCAGATTTCAGTGGGCCTTAAATCGGCTAGGGTTCCACACATAACCTCTTGATGAGGTGTGGGGCCCACCACTGAGGGAGGTCATCCAATGACCAAAAGGTACACCATGGCAATGATGTGCATTCAGCCATGGTGTGCGCAAGAGCCACAGTCGAATGAGCATGGGCCAAGTACTTATGGCCCATATACGCAACACATCACACATCCATACATCTCATGTAGGGATAAATTGATCCAATCAATTAATTATCTGTAAGCCCCATTGGAAGCCCGTTAAAATTCCATAATATTAACCATTAATATTATCTAGGTATATGGGCTGAATTAGGGTTACCCAGTTTGGCCCATATAGCTTTATCCTTTAAAGTGGGCTTTTAGCATTTTTAACCATTTAAAACTGGGCCTTTACAGGTTGGGCCGAATTAACCATTTAATCAAATATCAATCCTCATGCCCATTAGTGGGAAAAATTAGGGCTGACTTTCAACTTTGATTAAACCCTAGAATTGGTCCAAACGGTTTGAACCAATCTTGGTTTGAATGGGTCTAGGGTTTGATTTTTAATTAAATCCTTAATTCAAGAAAATAATATGAAATTAAATAACTGATTAAAGAAAAACAAAAATCAGTTAATCAGGGCTGTTCAAACACTCCATCCTGCAAAGCAGAGGTTAGATCATAGATTGCAGTTTCACAAACTGCAAATCGCAGATATCGAATCTCCCATCTGCGAATTCTCCTTCTCTGCACCGCCATCTTCAATCCAAAATGAAAATTAAATAGAAATTCTATTTCTATTAATTATTACATTAGATCAAATGCCTATACATTGAGTCTAAAAAAAATATTTACAGACCAAATGTAATAAATAAATTCAATAAACTGCAAATCTTGTAGTTCTCCCTACGCAAACCAAGATTTCGATCTCCTCTTGTATGAACAGCCCATAAATCAAGAAAATTATAAAGAACTATTCTAAATAATAATCAGATTTATTTAAAATTAATTTCAGATTATTTGCCCATCTGTTTTGGGAACAAATTTCCCAAAACCCATATCTATGTAAATTGGGTAGAACACCTTCTCCCTATTTGCGCAGGTTCAGATCTGAAACAGAATGGTTCAAGATTTGAATCTGGCTCTGAAACCACTAAAGGGATAGGAAATCCATCACATGGATACCCAAAATTGCGGAATAAAGGGGGCGAATTTCAAAAATTTTTCTCTCCCTTCAACTGGGAATCGAATTCCCTATTTAGAAAATCATATTTTCAATGATCATTCTTGAACCATAAACTGAACCAGATCTGAACCAAAAGGAGGAGAGAGATAATACCTGATACAGAGAAATAGTATCTCTCAATGGAGGTGTTCACGCCCAAGGTAGGATCCAAAATCTGCTCCCACTGAAGATGGCGCAGTGCAGGGTGGAGCAGAATCAGCAGTGTTCTTCCAAAAGAACTTGATCCTTCTCAAGGATCACCTGGACGGCTTATGAATACAACTCCTACCAATCTTTTCTCCAAAAGATTGGAATCAAGATCCAACCTTGATTTCTCCCAAGCAATGGAGATCGAACTGCTATAGGCGGCGGCTGCAGGAAGAAGGCAGCTAGAGAGTATTTGTAGGGTGCAGAATTCTCTCTTTTGTGATCTCAGCTCTGAAGACAAGACTGTTTCTGGTGATGTGTTAGATGTTTAAAGGCTGCCGCCCCCTCTTCCTTTTATAGACTTAAAGGGATCAGTTCCTAATCCCATCAGGAGTTGCTAACCCAAATCATATTTGGATTAGAAGTCCCTTTAAGATAAGGGATGATCCTTATCTTATCTACAGATTAGATCAGCCAGTTCCTAATCTAATTAGGAAGTTTCCAAATCCAAATCTCATTTAGATCTTGGACTCTCTGAGTGGATAGGGTGTGGGCCCAATCCTATCAGCTAATCTTATCTCAGAATTCGCCCCTTAAAGACTAATCAAATTAGCCCAGCTCGAAATAGGCTTTAGGGCCATTTAGGGTTGTGTATTCATTAAGCCTTCCAAACTGCTGCCCAGTTGGGCTTCCTTGTATGGCATGGGACCCAAACATTGATCTACACATCAGCCACATTGGTTCAGTCCAGCCTTTGTTACAAGGCCTGGCCGAATACACTATTATGGACAGTGCACCCCCTGAAACCCATCAGATGGGCTCTATGGGCCCAACACTTACCCTAAGTGGTCCCTGGGCCAAGCCCCTAGTAACACCTAGGGACTGTGGGCAGATGCAAGATTAGCCCATCAGGTATTATCCTCAATGGCCTTACACTTAACATCTCAGCCCATAATGATCATACACTGCCCAACAAGAGAGGACCTCTCCCTCGGCTGCAAGGAACAATGTTGCACTCTCTCAAATATGGATCCCGGGAATTAAAACCTTTTGCAAATCATTTCGAAACCATAATATATATATACTTTTATATCTCATATAAAATATATTTTGCAAAACAAATTTCAACGATTGAAAACGGCTGCCGGCAGTCTTGGTTTCCATCAATGAGAGTGCATCCCCGATCATTACCTTTGTCCGACAAAGGGGCTGATCCTGTCACTATGATCACCCACTCAGGTGAATTTTTAGACTGTCCCAACATACCCAGGTTTTGACCCCTGCTAAGGATCTCACTGATTGGTACATCAAAGACAGTCCAATCCGACACCTAGTGCAGTATCATAATCGAGTCTAGGGGTCGGGTGTAACTTTCCAATTTTTCCCATCAATCTCCAAGGTCCAGGGCAATACTGGAAATCTAGTCCAGTTCAAAGATTCAATTAATCCCACATTGTATGTGCCTAGGGTCTCACCCCGGTAGCTGAGACAAGCCACCCCAACCTACTTGGTGGCACCATAGTGTCAACCTTGTCAGGATAGGTCTCCCCAGACCGACCTACTGGCTGTGAACATTCTAAACTAACACGAGTCTCATTAAGTGTCCAGTTTAAGGGTATTACATAGAAACATACCAAGGGAACATGAATCAAATATGCACTTTTATTTATTTATAATAAATTCATAAAGTACATCATTTTGATTGAAGCTAAGGGAATACAAAAGTATCTAACAGAATCTGCATTACAACATTCATGTGATCTTCGCTTGGTTAGTGCATGAATTAACTCACTACATTGACAGCGTAGGCGATGTCAGGGCAAGTATGGGAAAGGTAAATGAGTTTACCCACCAGCCTTTGGTATCTCTCCTTATTGGTAGGTACTAGGTCTAGGTATTCTCCAAGTCTATGGTTCTGAACGATAGGTGTGTCTACCGGTTTGCACTCCAATTGTCCCACTTTGGAGATTAAGTCCAAGGTGTACTTCCATTGGGACAGAAATTTTCCTTCCTTTGATCTAGCAACTTCAATCCCTAGAAAGTACTTTGGCCCACCTAAGTTCTTCATCTCGAACTCGGATGCCAATTGCTTCTGCAGTGTTGCTATTTCTCCCGAATCATTCCCTGTGATAATCATGTCATCCATGTATATTATTAGGGTTGTCACCTTTCCTTGTTGGTGCTTTTAGTGTATGATCTGAATTGCTTTGCTGGAAGCCATATTTTTTCATCGCAAGACTGAACCTCCCAAACCATGCCCATGGAGATTGCTTTAGTCCATATAGAGCTTGCTGTAGCTTACACACAACTTGGTTCTTGGAGTTTGCTGTATAACTAGGTGGAATGTCCATGTATACTTCCTCTTCAAGATCACCATGGAGGAAGGCATTCTTCACATCAAACTGGTGTAGTGGCCAATCAAGATTTGCGGCAAGAGATAATAAGACTCTAATCGTATTCAGCTTGGCTACTGGGGAGAAAGTCTCTTGATAATCTACGCCCTGTGTCCGGGTATATCCTTTTGCGACCAGCCTTTCTTTGTATCTCTCGACTGCCCCGTCTACCTTGTATTTGACGGAAAATACCCATCTACACCCTACTAGTCTTTTCCCTTCAAGCAAGGTGACTAGAGTCCATGTCTTGTTCTTCAGTAGTGCCTCCATCTCTTCTTGTATGGCCTAAGTCCATTTTGGGTTTGTCAAAGCTTCTTGGACACTGGTGGGAATATGATTAGAGGACAATTCTTGCACAAATGATTTTAGAGGTTTGGTGAGTCTCTTCATTGATACATAGTTGGCAATTGGATACTTTGTCCTCCTATCCTCAACATCTGGAGAATATCTGTTTGGCGGTTCGCCACGACTATGCCTGAAAGGTAAGGTGTAGCCAGTTGAAGTATCGTTAGAGCTTGAAGAAGTGGTAGGGGAGGTTACTTCAAGGATGCTTTCACGTGCTTCAGGGATACCCTCAAGAGGTGGGCTTTCCGGTACTGGCGAGGTTGGGGTCTCTACTTCTTCTGCTGGTAGAGGCGATGCCGACGTTGAGGTCTCTGTAGATACTTCTCGTGTAGTCTCTATAGGTGCCTTACCGGTTGCTTCATTAACCACCATTTTTGTTGAAGCACTCATATTCGGCCAGTCGGGTAAAAACCAGTTCTATTCTTCACTCTGACTCTCCCCCTGAAGAGAAGAATTGGTTGTAGAACGAGAGTAGAAGGTTTCAGATTCCAGAAAGGTGACATCCATGGTAACATAGGTATGGTGGGTGACTGAGTCATAACATCAGTACCCTTTCTAGTGTAGCGCATACCCCAAGAATATACATCGAGCTGCCCGTGGATCCAGTTTTGTACGTAGATTTGGATGTAGATGCATGAATACCACACGGCCAAAAACTCGAGGTGGAATCATCAAAACAGAGGGCAATGAGACATGAGATGAAAGATCTTGTAATGGTGCTTTAAACTGTAAGACTCGTGAGGGCATTCGGTTAAGGAGGTGCACGGTGGTAGCAACAGCATCAGCCCAATGTCGGTTAGGTAAGGTACATGTTCTCTAAGTAACAAGGCGCAGGCAGTTTCGAGTTTGGGGGCATGAAGTCTCATGAAGTAATCCATGGACCCAAAAATAATCTTGGAACTGTTGATTCATGTATTCCCCACCATTATCAGTCCGAAGTACCTGAATCTGTGATTTGAATTGAGTCTTCACCATTATATGGAAGGATTGAAAGACAATCAGCACTTCATCTTTATGTTTCAGTAGATATAATCATGTCATGCGAGTGCAATCATCAATAAAGATTACAAACCATTGGAATCCAAAGGCTGTAGTCATCGGGGATGGCCCCCACACGTCCGAGTGAATCAAAGCAAATGGAACTTGACTTTTATTCATACTAAGGGATAGAATGTTCTACGACTCTTAGTTAGGATGCAAGTGTTACATTGAAAAACATGCGGCTGTATATCTGAAAATAATTCCAGAAATAAATGTCTCATATAACTGAATGATGGATGTCCTAACCGGTGATGCCAAATCCAAATCTGTTGTTCCTTGGTGTTACCTTGATGATGTGTATGATGTGCTTGATCCGTGCCAAGATCATCCATGTAGTAGAGCCCCCCTCGCCTAGTACCACGCCCAATTATCTCCTTGGTGAGAATATCCTGAAGAAGACAGAAAGTGGGATAAATGAGCACAACACAATTCAGATCAGAGGAGATTTGACTAACATATAGTAATTTGTGGGAGAGCGAGGGAACAAGCAAGGTGTTCTTCAAGGATATAGCAGGTGACAAGGTCACAGTGCCTGCTCCTATGACTTGAGAGATTGCCCCATTGGCATTAGCAATTGTAGTTCATCTTAGTGGTGAAGTCTTTGAAAAATCAGTAGCATCATAGGTCATGTGGTCAGTGGCTCCTGAGTCAAGTATCCATGCCTTGTTGTCAATGGCCTTGTTGGGAAGATTGTTACCTGAATCCGAAAAGTGAACTTTTCCTGTGGTGCAAATGAGAGTTGAGATTCTGTTGTAACTGTTGCAGCCTTACCACTAGTTTCAGCCTTGTCTTGGCATTTCCGAGATTGGAGTTCATGCCACTAGTCGGGATAGCCATGTAGCTTGAAGCAGTTCTCCCGGGTATGCTTTGAGTTGTCACAATGAGAGCATTTAGTACCACCAAAAGATGCTCGAGATTTAGAGGACGTACCATATTTTTCGCTGCTTGCAGGTAGAGAGCTTGTTGAAGAGGGCGTAGGTTGCCCAGTCTTAACACCTTTAGAGGCCAAAACTGCTCCTGGAGTTTCAATATGGTTGCCGGTTATCATGACCCTCTATCGGATAACTTCTCTTCGAACATGTGTGTAAGCCTGTTCAATAGTGGGAAGCGGATGCATTTGGAGTACATCTGCCCAAATCTTGTCTAGTCTATCATCAAGGCCATCCAGGAAGATATACACTCTCTCCTCTTGAAGGAGAGTATTGTACCGTTGAATATCCACCTCACACTCCATCGGATTCGGACGACGAAAATCAATTTCTCTCCACAATCCTTGGAAATCATTATAGTACTTTTCAAGAGATCCTCCAGACTGGCACAAGCGGGTCACATGGCGCCAGAGATAGTATACTTGTGAGGTATCGTTGCCATCAGAGTACGTGGTAGCCACAGAATCCCACACCATCTTTGCTATAGGGAATCGAATAAAGTTACCAATCAAGGATACGTCCATGGAGTTATTTAACCAACCTTTGACAATAGCATTGTCGGTGCGCCACCTTCGAAAGGTTGGGTCAGTTTGTGGAGGCTGAGGAATTTCTCCATTGATATATCCCAGTTTGTCTTTGCCAGATATATACATCTCAACAACTTGGTACCGATCTGAGCGGCGGAGGTTTCTGCAGTTGAGATCGGTCTGTATAGGAGTTCAGTCATTTTGGTGGTCAATTCAGTGAGAGTAGGATTATGCTGTTGTTCTCCAAACGGATTTGAGGTTTTCGAATCAGACATGATTATCAGCGGGTTGTAGCGGTAGTAGCACCATCGACCACGATGGGACGGCGAGATTGCAGTAGAGCACTTGTCGGTCTTGCAATGACAGTAATAGTAGCCAACCAACCGGGGTCTACGGTGGGGTTGATAGTTCTGGATAGATCCACTACCGGAGTTGCAGCAGTAATGGCAGTGGATAGAGCCACTGCCGGACTTGCAACGGTAATAGCAGCGGTCACCTCTCGGTGACCAAGATTTCGCAGCGATCAGAACCTGCCACGGAGATAGCAGCGGTCACCTCCCGATGACCAAGATTTTGCGGTGACCAGGATTTGCGGTGGTGATAGCAGCGATCACCTCCCGATGACCAGGATTTCACGGCGACTAGGATTTGCGGCGGTGATAGCAGCGGTCCCCTCCTGGTGACCAAGTTTTCACAGCGATTAGAACCTACTGCGGTGATAGCAGTGGTCACCTCCCGACGACCAAGTTTTCACGGCGATCACAACCTGTAGCGGAGATAGCAACGGTCACCTCCCGGCGACCAAGATTTTGCAGCGGTCAGAACCTGCAGCGGGAATAGCAGCGGTCACATTCGATGACCAAGATTTCACAACGATAGGGATTTGCAGCGGTAATAGTAGTGGATGGAGCCTCTGCTAGCAACCAAGATTTCGCAGCGATCATATTGTTGATTTTATCACGAAACGGTATGCTCAGATACCATGATAGCTCGAGTAGAATGAGAAACTGAATGAGAAACTCTTCCTCTGTTTTTCTTATTCCATCCTTTGCAGGGTTGAGAAATATATATAATACAAACATCTCCTAATTATACATAAATTCTGGTTCTACCTCTCCTGGCTACATACAACTTAGTCCTTGGTGAAAACACATTTTAACTGAAAGTTAATAACGAGTATCAATGCTTTTTTAGTCCTTATATTTGGAAAAAATAATGTCGACCGTACGTGTTGTTGAACCGCAATCAGCAAGGTCATCACAGGTTAATTCTCATTTATGAGAAAAATCCAGTTTTCACACACTCGGGAAGGAAATTCAGTGCGTGGCAGACTGGTTAATTAGCTAATGCTTAGTCTGGAAAGAGTATAAATTCAATTATGTACAGTGCAAATACATATAAAATATAAGGTTTTGCATTTCACATATTTGCATTTGTACTCCTTCTAAACTGAGCCTAAGGGAAAATCTATGATACGGGAAAGATATGATATGAAAAGAGTTTTGACCAATTAAAATCCACCCATAAATTTTGATAAATGACACCTGAGTTGCTATCATGTTTATGATTCTAATTTATTGGTGAATTGTTTTTCTGATATCATATCTACTTCATATCATAGTGGAACCTATTAGCTAACGAAGCAATAAGTACTCAAGTAGGGAGGATATATCTGTTTTGATCTGATCAGTTTCTTTTTGGGTTGAATTATTTGATAGTAGCAAATATATGATGATAAGTAGGGCTGGCAATTTCTAAATTTTAACCCAACCCACTTGATTCCATCCATTCCTTCAACTTACAACTTAACCATATTCACCGTAGAATACAGGTTGAACTACCCATTGGATCAACGGATTTGGTCATTATTAATGTACCATTTGGGTCATTTACAAGAAAGAATATTTTTCTTTCGACATTTTTTCTTTACTAGTAATTAAGTACGTGTTGTATGTGATAAATTTTACTTCATATTAATTACTTGAATTTTAGATACATCATATTTAAAATAGAAATTGAAAATTAGCAAAAGTAATAATATGATTAAAAATAAACTTAAATTCTTGTAGCAAATGACAATTATTATTATTAAATTTTATATTCCATTTCTGTTATAAATAAAAAAAATTATTTTAACAATTATTTTTTATTTAATATGATCAATATATAACATTAGAAATGTTCTCAAACGTTTTCAATAAAATTTTGTACATTTTCATTTTTGGTGTTCTATCTTTTTTATAAATATTAATATTCAATTATGACATCATTGTTTTTTTTTGAAAAGCTGGATCATTGACCCATCATATAGATAATAAATTAACTTTGCTTTCATATTAGTTTTAAATTAGGGAAAATTATAGTCAGAATCGGTTGTGCATTTAAAATTAAGCTACAGGTTGGTCCAAAAACCAACAAATCTCTAACAACTTGCTCTACATTTTAAATTATAAAAACCATTGTCATGTCATTGAAGGCTTATGTGGTTGTTGCCAACATGGGATTTAATCTATGTTGGGTACAACAAAAAACTTATATCAAAATTGCCCTTTAATGTTGGGTGATTGGAAAATAAAAAAAAGGGTCTTTAGTTTATCTCACGCTCCCTCCCTCTCTCTCTCTCACAATCTCCCCCACTCTCTCATTCTCAGAGTTGTCTCTCTCTGTTCAACAACTAAGTTATTTAAAAATAAATAAAAATGGTTTTTTGGTTTTTGTACTTACGCTTTTTCTATTAATTTCTCTTATTCTATCTTTACCTATCATTCTCCCTTAATCTCTCTCATTCTCTCTCTCTTGCTCCTTTTTTCGTTCTTTTTTTTTTATTACACACTTATATGGTATTAATCAGATCATATAAAAGAACATGAGACCAATTTGGTATGGTTAAAAAATCATTACACCAATTTGATAAAAATTCATAGTAAACTCTTGGCTATGAAATTTACACCAACTTGATAAAAATTTATAACTTGATTGTAAGTGGTTGGTCCCTTTAATTCTTTTATATGGTCATATTAATATTGTATAAGTTTTTAAGGAAAATAAAAAAAAGAATGAAAGTGGGAGTGAGAGAAAGACTAAGGGAGAATGATAGATTGAGAGAGAGAGAGAGAGGTTTTAATTTGGCTACAAACCAAAGCTGGAAGAGTGGGAGAGATAGAGGGAGTAGGAGATTAAGAGATGATTATGAGAGTGAGAGAGAAGGGTGGGAGATCAAAAGACAGAGGGAATGTGAGAGAAACTAAAAACCTATTTTCAGTATATGATTTTTTGTTGTATCCAACATGGATTAAGAGTCGCTTGTTGGCAATAGCCACATAAGCCATTAATGACATGGCAAGGGTTTTTATAACTTGAAATGTAGAGCTGGTTGTCAAAGTTTTGTTGGTTTCTGGACTAACTTGCAACCTAATTTAAAATGTACAACTAACTTTGACTATAATTTTCCCTTTAAATTATATATTTCATTTACATTAAATAAAATAATTTTTACTTATCACACTTAATTTTTGTTTGTTTATGATATCATTTGACCTAAACCATTAACCCACCACCCAAAAAGAAAAATAGTTTGATTTCTAGGTTAACATTAAATTTTGTATTGCATTTCCATCATTGATAAAATTATTTTTCTATGTATAATACTTATTTTCGTTCAATATAATGAATGCATAATATTAGAGATGTACCAAATATTTTATTTTTTATAAATATATAACATTAAATATATGCCCAAAATTTTCTCTATATTTTTTATGTGATTCTTTGTATTTTCTATTTTTACAAATTGTATTATTTGACTACGGCACCATTTCATTTCTAGGTAGATTTTAAATTTGGCATCCATTTTCATCATTAATAAAATTTCTTCATATATTTTATACTTATTTATTTTATTTTTTATTATTTAATTATTACAATATTTATTAATCCATTTGATCCAAAATGGTCAAATTGCTTGCCCACCACCAGAGGGGGGGGGGGGAGAAAATGGTTTTGTTTTCAAAACACTTTTCAAAATATTTATTTTTATACTATTAAAATTAATATTGTGGATTTAATTACAAGAATTTGACTATGAGAAACCTATATTTTAAGTATAGGTTTTAATGAATGAAAATAAGAAAATATTTTTATTTCCAATTGGTTTTAAATTTTACATTCCATTTCCATTATTAATAAAAACATTTCTTATTTATCATACTTATTAAGGTTTAATATATATTTTGAAAATGTTCCCAACTTTTTTAATTTCTATTTTTTTCATTTTATCCATTTTTTCATTTTATTATTTAATCATGACTACAACATTCTTTTTCCATCATTAATAAAAACATTTATTATTTATAATACTTATTATTGTTTAATATGTATGTTAAAAATATTTCCATTTTTTTTAATTTTAATTTTTCATTTTATCTATTTTTGAATTTTATTATTTAGTCATGGCAACATGGATTGACCCATTTGACCCAAAATGGTTTAATTTCTTACCACCACCTATATGAAAACACTATTTTTTCTAGGTAAATTTTAAAAGTATAAGCTTTTATGTTATTGAAATTATTAATTTATTAAGTGTGAATTTAATTAATAAAACTTAATAATGAAAAGAAACAAAGCTAGCTTAAATATATGATTCAATGAACATGAATGCAAGTTAATAACTTAAATGTTGGATTTAATGAGAGGGAATTGAATGCATTGAATATCTTAAAATAACCTCTTTTCAACTCATTTAATATCAATAACCAATTACCTTATTTGCCCTAATTTTTATCAATAAATTTAAATATAGGGGTAAATTTTGTCCTAAAAAAATTCTAGAAATATTCTTCCATTCGTGCTTTTTAAAGTAGTATAGATATTGGGCCAATTACAAGAAAATGATTTGGTTATAATTGGTATTCATTTGGGTCAATTAGATGAAAGAAGATTTTTCTTTAATATTTTTTTAATAGGGAAAATCTATGATATTGAAAAGATAGGGGTGGATTCGAGCTGAGCCAAACTGAATAGCTAGTTATTCAAGCTCGGTTTGCCAATAAAGTATGGGGCTTGAGCTCAAGCTCGAGCTAGAGACTTAAGCTCAAGTTCGGCTTGAGTGAAAAGCTCATAGGCTCGTGCTTGGATCGGCTCAATCTCGACTATAAACCAAATCTTTTATAAAAAATAAAAATACACATAAAAAACTATTTTTTATCTGATATTTAAAAAATTAAGAATTATAATAATTAGCTAATACTATTGTATATAAAAATAAAAAATATTATATATATAACATATTTATTTATTATATGAGCTAGAGACTTAAGCTCAAGTTCGGCTTGAGTGAAAAGCTCATAGGCTCGTGCTTGGATCGGCTCAATCTCGACTATAAACCAAATCTTTTATAAAAAATAAAAATACACATAAAAAACTATTTTTTATCTGATATTTAAAAAATTAAGAATTATAATAATTAGCTAATACTATTGTATATAAAAATAAAAAATATTATATATATAACATATTTATTTATTATATATATATATATATATATGTATGTATTTAAAAGCTCGATTAGGCTCACGATCCAAGTTTTTATTAGGTTCGAGTTCGACTTGACTAGTAAACGAGCCTATAAATTAGAATAACTCGTGATAAGCTCGGATCATGGCCACCCCTATATAAAAATATAGTACGGGAAGAGCTTTGAACAATTAAAACCCACATGTGAATTTTAATAAATACCATCTGATGGGTTAACATGTTTTCGATACCGATTAATTGACCACAAGTTTTTCAGACATCATGTCTTTCCGATATGATAGTTGAATAACTGAAAAATTTTAACACTAAAGAAAGAATTTAGTTATGTAATTTTTTAATCAATACTTTATTCTTTCTCTTCCCTCAATTTCTCTTCCCTTCTCCATTCTCCCCGCTCTATTTCTCTCTCCTCCATCCCTCCTTCCATTCTCCAGTGTCGCTCTCCAAGCCTTTATTTTTCTTAATTTTTAATATTTGTTTTTCGAATTCCAATAAGAGCAATCCAAACTCATAGACTTTAAAAGAAAACTGAACTTTCAGTCTTTCAATCTTTCTCGTCAAGTTGGTTTAATTTGCTTGTCAAGAGGGTGAAGTGATGTCCTTTACGGACAATGAAACAGACCAACTTGTGCCAAGTTTACTAATTGGATACATGTAACTTTCACAACTAGAGCCTCATCCACTTATTGGTTAACTTGAACTTCATGATCCAGACGGACCAAACCAAGAACTGACCAAATGTGAAGGCTGAAAAGTGTTCTCCATCTATCATCTTCGCTCAGGACCAACTAATGCCATAAGGCCTAGCATATCATGGGTTGGGCTAGGGTTTTAGGCTTAAAGATGGACCTAGTCTTAGAAAGCTAGGTCAAATCCATGTTGGGTTAGGGATGGATTGAGGGTTTGGTAATCCTAGCATGCCCTGATCCAACGATAGACTGCCCGACCTTCTATAATGTATATGCACCACTTGTAGATATATAAGTGTATACTGTATGTTTTAGATTATGTACATGCATTTACATTCTTCAGTGTATTTACACAAATTACGATGCATTATTGTGGACCCATGGCCTAGCATGCACATATATGCATACTATGACGTAATTGGGTATTTTCGTAGGAAGGGTGTGAATGATGAAGGTATCTTCCACTTGGCAAATCATTTGGGACAGAAAACGAATTTGCACTGATGCAAAACTATGATAGTGCAAATGATTCAAGTGTAAATTCTGATCTATTTTTGTTTTAAATTTTGATTGCAGTGTAAATGAAGTAAATTAAGACATAAAACAAAATAAAATAAAATCTAAAACAAAATTAAATGAGAATTTACATTTTTTCATTTGCACTCCTATGCATTTGTACTAGTGCAAATAAAATTGCATTGCAACCAAACACAGCCTTATGGAAAAAAAATTAGGTTGTTTTTGGTAATTGTTGACCCAAATTTCATGTATTTGACTAACACAAAATATGAAGACAAATTGCAAAGTGAATTTGTAATAAATAAGAACAAGGAATTTGAACTCTCTTTTGATTCTATTTGATGACTTGAACAACCTTTGATTAACGGCCAAATTCGATGAAGACGAGGGCCAATGATATGTTTCTCATATATCTCGGCCAAATTCAATGAAGATGAGAGCTGTTGGTGCTTCTAAAGAGTTGATATATATTTCTTCACTCCAGGCTTTATGCTAGATTGGTTATGAAGAATGCTTCTCTTAGAAGGCCCTTTTCGTAGTGGCTTGATAATTTTGGGAGAACTTGAATCTAAGTATGGAGTAGAGAATGAAAAATCTTTTCTTTCCTTCTTTCTTCTCTGTTGATCTTGAAATAGTTGGAGTTTGCAAGGGTTTGTGATTGCTTTCCATTATCAAGTATTGGTGTGAGTGAATGAGAATTTTGTAAATGTAATTGTGAAAAAGAGAGGGTCTTTCTCCTAGGCAAGGCAATATTTATAGCCTAGGATATTAGTGCTGCCACCTCAACTCACTTTGCTAATCAATCCCATGTAAGTGGGGTGTAGAGTTAGGGTTAAATCCTAAACATGCTCCATTATGTAGGAGTTAGTAGTCTTGCCAATGAAACCATCCTATTACAATCGGAGATGGGCTTAACTGGACTTATTACAGCTGGATTCTTAGGCCACGGGTCATATTTATGTAGACTTAAGTCTTGGGCCCACGGAGTCCCATATTAATTTAGAGGCTTCCATGCAAATTAAGCACATTTATTTTGCTTTAAAATTTACATATCTATAGTACCATTTGACACTCCATGCTCTAATACTTAGAGAGGTGATGGCAATTCATGTCAAAACAAGAACAGGTGTTTTGACATGATACTTGTATTGACTAGGCATTAGATAAATATTTTGAGCAATACTGTGTTTGATATTGGCATTGCTGCCGGAACATTTAATCTCTCATGTTATTTATTCTTTTTCATTCATGCCCAGAATGAATAACTATTGAAAGAATGGAGTCCGTGATAGCAAACCAAACATGGCCAAAGTCTCAACACTCCAATCACCCTGACTAATGTGGTATTGACATGGATGAAAAACAAAATTTTCACCAAACAGGTTTCAAGTACAAAGTACAAAGAGTGGTGTTTGTGTTACAAGTAAAACAATATTTCTAATCAAAATATCAAATACTGACAATACCAGAAACAAGCCCAATCTCATGATTGGATTGTCCTAGGTTAGGGTTGAGGTATTAACACTGATTGGGCTAGGGTTGGACCCAAGCTGAAATAATCCGGCCCAAGTTGATGCATTCCTATAAGTGATATGTTCAAGCTTATTATTGTCCCAATTTAATCATTTTGTGGAAGTGTAGGTATTGTTTAGTGGTGAGTATTACGTGGGCTAAGACCCACTTGGAGGAGATCGGCTTCGGTCAAGGCAAGTCTGTGATCACACTGTCCCAATAACCTCTTGTAACCTTGCATTTGGAATATCTTTCCATAAAATAAAGTATATGAATAGGGGATATTCCCAATGCAAGGCTGTAAAGACTGCTCAAACGGGCATTGCCCTGACGAAAGACGAACTCCACTTGGAGCCCCACATCAAAGACATGCCTCCTCCTCCTCATTAGGCACATACTCAACTTCATTTAGGCTACATTTGCCATGGCTTTTTGCCTCTAAATGGTCTCTTTTAGAAGCACTTCTAAAAAAGCACTTAAAAAAATCCACTTGCTAAGATGCTTTTTATAATGAAAAAAACACTTATTTTGCAATATTACTTGGTCCAAAATGTTCTTTTGCCAATACAAAGACAATATTACCCTCCATCGTGTACAGACATAAAAAAATATATACAATGTTGATTGGTTCAAAATGAGCTAAAGGGAAAAGGGTTTCAATAAATCTATGCTCATTGTATGAATAAAACGATAAAATGTATGAACCACACCTGGTTAGTGACAAAAAATACTGTTTGAGGCATTTGATTCAAAAGAAACAACAATGAAAGAAAAAATAAAGAAGGGGTAAGATGGAGTGGTGGGAATCAATATTCGATCAATTTTTTTTAGGGCAAAAAACAAGAAAAAATTACTGGAAATTTAACTTAGTTGTAGCTTAAAGGAAATGTGAGGAAGAATATGGGGCAAGGGCTTGAGTTGACAAGGGGGCATTCTCAGCATTAAGAAAAGTTTAAATGGGCAAAACCAGAATGAGAAATAAAAAGAAATGCTTCTTGAAAACTCAAGAAGCTAGAAGTCACCCATCAATTGCTTTTTCTAATAGGCTTCTTCGGTGGAAAAAGCCTGTTTACTGCTTTTTCACCAAACAATTTTTTGGAGTGCTTTTGTCTTCTAAAACACAATAAGTGCTAGAAGCATTATCTTAAGCCCCACCAAACATGGCCTTAGTCTGGGGTTGGATCCAAATGAAGATTTTATAATCTTTGGGGTGAAGCTTGGGTCTCTCCTAGGATGGGCTCAACTTTAGGCCTTTACTTGAAGACCAACCCGCGCCAATCTATCCCGATTCCCATGTCCTATTGTTGTTAGGATGTGGCACCCTTATCGTAGCTAGGGGTAAGCAAATGGGTTGGTTCTACCAAGAACCGAATGGAGCCGATCTCAAATCGGCTTTAAACTGGCCCTACCCAATTTGTTACAGGGTAGGGGTTGGTTCCAAATTCATGGAACCGACCCCCACTTAGGCCGGTTCTAGGGTCTAGGGGTTTACCCTACCCAAACCGATTCGATAAACTGACTTTGGTTGGCCTTGGTGGAACCTCTCTTGGAAATGAACTTGCCTTGAAATAAACTCCAAAATACGTTTGGGGATGTGAAGATTTGAATCCAGGCACTCATGGTTACAAAGGCCATGGTCTCACTTGACCATTGATTTACTTAAGTGATTTGATCATTTGTTTTCATTTTAATATTGGAATGTGTACAATAATTAATATTAGTAATGTAAAAGGTAATATTTACAAAATTTATATTTAAAATATAAGTTTTGAATCATATAATGATCATCTACATCATATATGTTTTAAACTACATATTATATTTATTGAAAATCAAGTTTTTAAAGAACGTGCTTTTTTTCTTTTTTCTTTTTTCTGAAAGGGGCTAGGAGAGTATAAAAAGAACAGGTTTCACGGGCAGACCCTGGAGTTGACCAGGGAACCACCAAGGCCAGAGTCAACCCTGGAACCAACCTTTATAGGGTAGGTTATGATTCCAAAAACCTGGACCCAACTCTTATACTATGTTCTGCCATGGGACCGAACCGAATTGACCCATGCTCACCCCTAATTGTAGCAAGCCTCTAAGGTTAGAGCAACAAAAAATGTTAAAATTAAACCTTTTATTGGATTAATCATCCTTGTAAATGGATCATCCACTAGGGCTGTCAATGGATTCCGAAAGTCCCTCTATTGTCACGGATTTGGATGTTAAAATCCGTATCTAATTAATAATTGGATTGGATGTGGGTTTGTAATACCATCCGGTCCAAGAAAAAATCGTGTGTGACTATTTGACTAAAAGTTATTATATATATAGGGTTCGATTATGATATGGAAAAGATATGATATTAGAAAAACAACCGACCAATAAATTGGAATCATAAACGTAATAGCGAATCAAGTGTCATTTATCAAAATTCATGGGTGGGCTTTGATTGGTCAAAACTCTTTTCATATCATATTTTTTCCATATCATAGATTTTTCCATATATATAGTATAATTTTGTATATAGATAGATATTATATACATTTATACACAGTTTATTATTAATAAATTTAATATTTTATATTTATATATTTACCATATATATGTTAAAAAACTAATTAGTGTTCTTTTTTTTTCAAAATTTTGTCGTTTTAAACACAAAAAATTGGAAGCTGATTAAATCCGAATCCTATCCTATCTAAGTCCAACTAATTAAAATTCACATTGTAGATGTAGCTTATGACCCTATCTTCCACTTCACCATTTTTGTTGAAAAAACACTAAAAATTTGTTTGGTGTGTTAAATATTAGGTTCAAACAATTAATGGTTTAGCCTCATAACACGTTTTCCATTTTCAAGAAAACAAAGAAACCCATATTAAACTGGACTTTGGTAACAATGGTTTAAGTGAAGCCACCCATAAAACGTTAAGGGCTTGTTTAGGAGGGTGAAGCTTTGACTGAGCTTCTTTCACTGAGTTGTTTAATTTAGAGAACCCACTAAAAGAAGCTTTGACAAAAAGCCATATTTTTTGCTATAAGATAATCGTTTTAAGGATTTCCTGAGTTTTCACAAATGTGAGATCCGGGAAGCTTATGGTTGGCTCAAACAAAAGGTGCCACCACCCATTTTTTAGAGGAAATGGGCCTTCATTTTCAGCATTGAAAAATCAATTTATCTTCGAAATAGTAACTCCATTCTCCATGAGGATAGGCACTTAAATGAGAGATTCCAAGTTCAAATAATTGGGAGAGGGATCCAAGCTACTGTAGCAACCCAATGCAAGAATTTTTAGCTTCAATTTGTAGCAAAAAAACAGTAAAAACAATTGCTAAGAATTCCTGCAATTTGGTGAAAAACATTCATAACTTCTCTCGAAATTGATTTGAGGTAATGTTGTCAGGACTTAAAGCTCTAATTTCCCTAAGACTATCGCTTCTCTACCTCTTTTCTCAATTTGAAATAAGTTGGAAATGTAATTTTTCCATGGTTTCGAGACTTCAAGCAACTCAGGACATAACTGAAAAATAGAGATTACAAATCTAATTAAGTTAAATAGTAAAATGAGAGGCTTACCTTCCATGTACGACCTTAATAAATTTTTTTAGCAACTAGAACAAGTATGGATGAAGCTTGAATGAGCTACTGAGGTGGAGAGAGCTTCTGATCGCAATTATTTTGTTGAAGAATAGAGGGGTGAATTTGAGGTCTGAGATTCAAGTGCTTTGGGATTTCAGTAAATTGGGGTTCTACAAAGACTAAGAATGCTTCTATGGTCTCTCCTTTCTCTTCAGGCTCGAGTTGGGTCTCTATTTATAGAGAAATGGGAGGGGGGGGGGGGGAATAGTCTAAAACACATCCAGCTACAAAGCTTGCTCTTTGATAGATTTCTTTCATTAAAAAGAATAAAGTTTTTTAGAGGAAAAGGCTTACAATTGACCAGATGTTGTAGTCTCATAGTTAGGACTACTAGTGGCATAAAACGTGAATTTGAATTGCCTATAAATGCTATTTTGTCTTTTCCTAACTTTAATAATGGGCATTTTTTGGTTTTTGGGATTTTTAAATGTACTTGGCTTAATTTTGTTGGTCCAGGTATTTTAGTAGGTCAAGTAAGGAATTGACATCAAATCCTACACTTTTTGTGGTCTCAAGTTAGGACGATTGATGTGGGGATTTAATTTAACATGTTGAAATGAAATCTTTATAGTTTAATGGTTAAACGGGTGAATTAGTCTATAAAATTTGACATATAGGGGTTTTTTGGGTCTTTGAATATGTTGTTGAGGTGTAATTAATCAAATAAAGTTTGAATGATGGAGATCTATGGTCGGAATGCTCTTAATCAATGCGATTTGTTGAAATGGAATCCTGACTTGATGGAGGATTAAACAAGGGAGTTAATTTTGGGATGAAATTTGGTGAGTGGGCACTTTTGAATATCATGAATTCGGTGGAAGTTATGAATCTTTGATCATAGGTGTGTATTGTTAGATTTGGAATATAATTTATCAATTAGTTTATGGTTTATCAATTAAAAAGAAGATATAGAACAAAATTTTGTGTGTTTAATGATTAAATAAAGGAGTTAGTTCACCAAATTTGACATGCAGGGCTCTTTGTTTCTTTGAATGTGATAGTGAGGTTTGGTTGGTCAGATAAGGCTTGGATGATAGAGATCTACGACTAGAATGTTCTTAATTAATGAGATTTGCTAAAAGGAATCTTAGATCCATGGAGGGTTAAATAGGAGGATTTTGAGTTGGTATTTGGTAGAGTGGCATGGATTTGAATTGTGAGGCTGTTGGAAGGGTTTGATTATGTTAGAAGCATATGGATAGTGGGTTTTAGGCTCGTGAAGTACTATAGTATCGAATGCATTAAAGGGGAATCTTTAATAGATGAGTAGTGAAATCAAGGGGTTTAGGACCAAAATTTAGTGTGATTAGATGTTCAAAGGTTTTGTCTCATGTGGTGGAGTCTGATTAGGGAACATGTACGGTGATGTAGCATAATTGTGATCGCTGAAAGGGAATCTTGTAGATTTAATGGTGAATTTAAGAGTATTTGAGTCGAGATCTAGTTTTTTGGGGGTTTGGCATGTTCTAAAGAGATTGGTAAGGTTTGATTGGGCATCTGAAAGGAGAGAAGTGTGTTAGAGGAGGGGCCAAGATAAAATCAAGTAATGATAGTTGCCCCTCTTTGCTAGAGGTAGCAAGCTACAATACAACAAAGAAAAAGAAGTAGACATGGATTTTTATGAGGTCTAGGAAGAAGAATGGTGAACTTAACTATTAGAATTTTGAGTCAATGCCAAAGTTGATTAGTGCAATGTCTTTACTTGAAGAAGGTGTAGCACAATCTCAAGCCTTTGAAGGTAAATGCAATTGTCAAGTAATTATGCGAAAACAGTGGAGCCATCCCAGAAATAACCAGTATTATTTGATGTTTGATTTTGCCTTTTTATTAATGCTTGCATTAGTAATTGGTGTGTCGATTTGAATGGTTTGACACTTTGATGGAGTTGGTTATTTGATGAAGCTTGTTAAGATTTTTTTTTTTTTGGATTTCGATGTTTGACAGAAGTTGATGTTGAAAGAAATTTTATGGTTGTTTGACTTAAAAACCATTTACAAAACTTGATAGAGGTCCTGTCATTGTTATAGTGCATGTTGTCATTCTGATAGGCAACAAGAGTCCTTTAGATAGGAACGACTTGCATATTGAAAACCTCAATAAACTATACAATGAAAACTATGTAGTGCAAGCATTTTTTATCAATTGGCTTTATCATTAAATATTGGATTTTAGTTCAGATAGAATAGCTGTCAAGTCTTAAACTTTAATGTTTTATCCATTTCCTTGTTTAGTTGATCTGTTGTTGTGGTAGGATAGAATTCTGTAGATGAGATTGAAAATAACAAATGCGTGAATTAATGAACAGAACTATTATAATAAAGAAATGCATAAAAAAATATAAAAAGGAGTAAAACAAGGGAGGTGGGATGATGACCGAGAAAAGGTTCTTGTAGAGTGGAAAGAAAGGGGAAGGGATATGGTTACAAAGAGAGTAACATGGTTCTGAAATAAAAAGAAAGAACAATAATTATTATAGAAACAATTAAACAAGATAATGATAATAAACTCTACTGTGATAGTGGGATTGATTTGTAGTTAGCTTAATGGTTAGGAGATAATTGCAAGTTCGGAAAAGTTAGGGAGAGAGCAGGTTGGTAAGTGATTGATGAATAAATACATCAATAAAGCTCCATGAGAAAATAACAAAAAATAATAATAATAATAAATAAATCATTGATAAAGAAATAAGAAAGAAGAAAAAGGCAAAAATGATAATAAAAATTTAACAATAAAAAGTTAAAAAAAGTTCAAAATTATTAAATAAAAATAATAATAATAAATAAATAAAAGATAAAAGATAAAAAGGGAAGAAAAAAAAAAGATCAATAAAAATAGGGAAGTTTTACTTCTATGTTGATTTGTTCTTACTGTTTGCCTTCTTTATTGTTAAATTTGTTTATGTGTGCTTGTACTTGTATAGAACCCCATGTGGGCCCCACCTATTGGACCTGGGAGAGGGGTGCCTAACCCCTTCCCTCTCTCATCCGAGTCTTACCCAGATTGGTTAGTTAGTGTCTTGGGTTTGGAGTCACTATAAATGAAAATGATCTTATTGATGTAATTCCCAGAGGTCACATAACCTCCATTTCACTCGACTAATGGGTGGCGACTCCAATTCAGCCCAAATGAGCTGTTTTTTGACACTCATAAGTACTGAGCTGGTCTCTATTGGTAAGTTGAAACTTTGATCTAGGCCTACTCTTGAGCTTTTTTCGGTAGGTCCAAATTAGCTTTGAGTTCCTTACCATTGTCTTGTTCATTGTAGGAGTTGGTCCTTAAGGTTAGCTAACCGACCTCAATTGGTATGATGGCTTTAGTGCCAAAAGCAAGGAGTCATTTTATAGGCCCAAAGCACACTTGAGAGCTCTTTTGCCCACAAGCCTATGGCTTAGTCTAGTATGGTTTTTAAGTTATGCCAGTATAGTCCAATTACTTACCTTGATTTTCTAATTGGTTTAGGGGTAGTTGATTGAGGTGTATTGTTGCTCCATTCCAACGCTTGCATAGAAGTTCCAAAGTTTCAAGTTGTTGAATTAACAACTATTGTCTATGATCAGTGTATGAGGTAGGTTGAAGTAGTAAATGATGCTCTTCTAGAAGACATTTTGAATTCTTTTTGCCTTAATCTACATCAAAGGCTCAATTTTGATCGACTTTGTGAAATAGTTGATTGCCACTATCAAGAACTTTCTTTGACTTGAGGCCAGGGGAAACATTTCAAGGATATCCACTCCCCACCATGAAAAATCCATGGACTACTGATGGAGGTAAGTGAAGTTGTAGGCTAATGTGGTATGTTGTCATGTCTTTGGCATTGGAAACACTTCTAAACTATCCAAAAAGTGTCTTTCTTCATTTTAAGCTAAAAATAGTCCTGCCTTAGAGCTTTATGCGACAGGAACCTGCCCCAAATGTTAGTCACAGAGGTCTTCATGTATCTCCTTAAGGATATAGTCTCCCTCATCTGACCTCAAACATCTCAAGTATGGCAAGGAGAAAGATCTCTTGTATAGCTTATCACCGATGATGGTGCAATGAGCTGATTCATGACTTCACATATAGTTCTTTGAACTTCAACTATATATTGATGATGGTAGTGAGCTGATTCACTATTCTTTCCACCACTTCAATGCTTGGATGGAGCAATTCCTTTACAAATACTAACCTGTCGAAGCCTTGTCTTGTTTAGCTCGCTAGTCTTGATAATGCATCAGCTCGAGCATTCTTTAAGCATAGGATCCATTATAGAGTGGTGTTGGAAACGAGTAGTTAGTTCTTAGACCTTGCCAAGGTACTTAGACATTGCTAGTTATCTAGCCTGGTATTCTCCATTCACTTTATTGACAACCAACTACAAGTCATTGAAAGTTTTGACCTGATCTGCCCCTAACTCCTTGGCCAAAGAAAGACCAGCCAATAGAGCCTTATACTCAACTTCATTGTTGGAGGCTAAAAAGCTGGACTGAAGTGTGTTCTCTAGTGTTGTATTGTTAGGACTAAAAAGGATAAGACTTTCTCCACTCCCCTTAGAGGATCCATCTATATGAAAGGTCTAGGCTAATGTTGTATGTTGGCACGTCTCTAGCATTGGTCACACTTTTGGAATAGCTAAATAGTTTCTTTCTTCATTGTAGGCTAAAAACAACCCTACCTAGGTGCTTTATGAGCCAGGGACCTGCCCCCAAATGTTTACAACAAAGGCCTTCATGTATCTCTATAAGGATGTAATGTCCCTAATCCAACCTTAAGCATATCAAATATGGCAAGAAAAATGATCTCCTATATTGCTTATCACTAATGATGGTGTAGAGAGCCGATTGACATATAGTTCTTTGAACTTCAACTTTACATTCATGCAAATAGCCATGGCTAAGTACTCCAAGATAGGATTCGTCCATCTCAATTTGGTTTGGATCAGGCACACTATTCTTTTCACCACTCCACAAGTACTAATAAAATTGAGGAGGCACTCATAAAGTTGAGGAGCTCATATCTTGAGGTCGCATCAATGTGGCAGTCAATCCTAGGCAAGGGAAGCTATTTATAGGGTTGGTCTTATTTATATCTATGAAATCAATACAAATCTACCATTTCTTGTTAGCCTTCTTATCAGTGCAACATTTAAAGGGATGAGAGATCCATGATATGGATGGCCAAACCCTGTAGGTAGGTTAGGCGGAATTTCAAAACTCTCTCCCCCATGTGGGAATCACATTCCCTATTTTAGAAAACTGCATTTTCAAGGATCAATCTTGAACCTAAACCAGACCAGATCTGTAACAAAAAGGGAGTGGAGGGATATATCTGATATGAAGTAGTAATAACCTCCAATGAAGGTGTTCATGCCCAAGGAAAGATCCAAAGACTGCTTCCACCGAAGATGACACGGTGTAGGATGAAGCAGAATCAACAGGATGGTTCTTCAGCAAGAACTGAATTCTTCAGCAAGAATCTGATGGAGGGCTAGTGAGCACGACTTCAGATTACCTTTTCTGACAAAAGGTAACTTCTTGATCGCTCCCACAGGTGGAAATCGAACTGGTATGGCGGCAAGAGCAAGAGAAAAGGAGACAGTGCAATCAATCTGTGTTGTCTCTTTTTGTAAATCAACAGTCACTCAGATGATTTCTGTTTTGCCCTAAGGGTTTGCCCTGCTCTCTAATTTGTAGCCTTAAAGAGAGGTTCTCCTAATCCCATTAGGAGTTTCCTAATCCAAATCTTGTATTTGGATCTGAACACTCTTTAAGAGATAAGGATAATCCCTTACCTTATATGCAGATAAAGATCAGCCCTCCTAATCTAATTAGGAGTTTCCTGATCCAAATCTTTATTTGGATATGGATTCTTTGAGTGGAAAGGGACAATCCCTTATCCTATCTGATGATCTAAATCTTAGAACCGCCCCTTTTAATTAATCTCATTAAGCCAGTTCAAATTGGGCTTTAGGCCCATTAAGTTTATCTGCTCACTTACCCTCCAAACTACTGCCCAGTTGGATATCCTTGTATGGTGTGGGACCCAAACATTGATCTACACATCAGCCACATGGGTTCAACCCAATCTCTGTTACAAGGCCTGGATGAATTCACTATAGGAGACAGTGAACCCCTGAGTCCATCACCATGGGCTATTAATGGGCCCAACATTTACACTAAATGGTCGTTGGGTCAAGCAACCTTATAAAAACCCAAGGACTTGGGTAGATGCAAGATCAACTCATCAGGTATTACCCTCAATGGTCTTACACTTAACCTCTCAGCCCATAATGATCAAACACTGCCCGACAAAAGAGGACCTCTCCCTCGGCTGCAAGGAATAGTGCTGCACTCTCTACTCACATGGACCCTAGGAATTAAAACCTTTTGCAAAGATTTTGAAACCATAATATAAATATGTATATCTCTATATAAATATGTTTTGCAAAACAAATTTCAATGGTTGAAATCGACTACTGGCAATTTTAGTTTCCATTAGAGAGAGTGCACCCCCTATCATTGTTCGACAAAGGGGTTGATCCTGTCACTATGATCACCCACTAAGATGAATTCTCGGACTATCTCAACATACCTAGGTTTTGACCCCCTTTAAGGATCTCACTAATTGGCATATCAAAGACAACCCAATCCGACACCTAGTGTAATATCATAATCGAGTATAGGGGTCAGGTGTAGCATTCCAGTTTTGCCCATCTATCTCCAAGGTCCAGGGCAATACTAGAATTCTGGTCCGGTTCAGGGTTTCAAGAAAATCCACACTACATGTACTCACGTCTCACCCTGGCAGCTAAGACAAGCCACCCCAGATCTATCCAACGGCTATGAAGATCCTAAACTAACACGAGTCTCATATGTCTCTAGTTTAAGGGTATTACATAGAAACACGCCATAATAAAATGAATCAAATATGTACTTTATTCATTTACATTAAATGTCATAATGTACATCATTATGATTGGAGCTAAGGGCATACACTTTCTAACAGCTCCCACTTGCACTTAGGTCTTGATGTAGCGCGATCCGGGCACTCCTAGCTGACGCTAACTGGCTCCTTGCTAGCAATAGGCAAGACCTGAGAAAGGGAAAGGAAGGATTCCCGGGGGGTTTCCCGGTGGGAATACTCCTCCGATGCTTAATTTAGTACTATGTAGGGGGAATGAAAGAAAAAACAAGGGCTAAGAGTGTAGGTCACACAAGATTCCTATACTCAAGAGATTTTTTAGTCTATATTTTTCTCAGAAGAAGTTTTCTCCTCTGCTCTGAGGGCTTTTATAGGGGCGCTCCTTGGGGGATTGGGCGTAACCGCCACCGGACCTCCTGCCATAGTCGTTATCTGCCAGGGCTGTGCAGGTGGCTGTTGGGGCGTACTCCTTATCTGGGTGAGTGACACGTCTCCAAGGTGACAAGCACGCCTCCACCTACTGAGATACGTGGGTGCAGACTGCCGAAAGGATAGGGACTACGTCGTTAGTAGGTGATATGGCAGGGTCTGACTGGTACGGTCTGTCAGATAGAAGCTTCCTGCGGAATGCTTGTATAATCCACTCGCGAGCTACTTTGTAGCGAGCTAGGAATGCTTCAGGAGTGCCTTTAGTAAACTATTCTTTGGGACTTCTTGTCCGCTTGGGAGTTTGGGCGAGTTAGTCTTCTCAGCTTGCGAGCTGAAGTTGCCTCAGAATATTCCTTTGGGGGTAGCTTGGGGAACCAGGAGCTCGCGTCGCGGCGAACTGCTTTTGGGGCCTGTTTACTTAGCTATACCAGACCGTGATGCTGAGCTGTCGCTTACGTTGGGTCAGTGTCCACGTGTCGCTGTTTCATAAATCGAGTCAAATCACCCTTCATCAATTGCCCCCCACTCCTCAAGCTAAGAGTGTTGCCTTAGCGCGGGGAGTTCATGAAGCGCGATGGACTGATTTGACCAAAATTCAAACTTGATTGACTACCCCCATTAAATGTGTTCACGGGAATCAAGAGATCTTCTGTCTTCCCTGACTTTTCAGATTTTAAAAATGTGCTGAGGTGGCCTTTAATTCCGAACGTCGTGCGGCTGTGACTACCTCGATCATGGAAGACGTGCCACCAATCGCTTTTGGTTTTCAGGAGGCGTGCAGTCAGGAAATCTGCGGACCGTTGGATCTGCTTTGATCCGGGCCATTAGTTTGAAAGGATGGGGGCTATAAATAGGGGCCCCCTTAGGCCCTACCGTCTTCCACACCGTCCTTTGGATTCTGAGGTTGCATACTTTCGCCTAGCTTTCTTGAGTTCTTCAGTCAGCTTCGTTCCATCTTTACTCTGGTGAGTCCCAATCGCCATCAGCCATGTCCGAGTACCCACGTCATGCTCATCACAGGGGCGATAGCGAGGATGACGATGCTCCCTCGAGCTCGGGGGTAGCCTGGGAGCGTATTCCGGAGGCTCAGGAAGCCTCTGGCGATACGACATCTACTTCTAGGGGAAGGGAGCCTGATACCTTTGGCCCTTCCTTAATGACCGCGAAGAGACTCAGGTCTTTGATCCGCTATTTTCGTCTCCTTGGGGACCTGGTTTATAGCCTCCCGACTGGCAACTTCCCTTGGGAGCATGGTCCCAATGACATAGTAATTTTTCAAGAACAGCTCGAGGCCGGTTTGCGTCTCCCCCTACACCCTCTAATAGTGGAGGTGCTAAATCACTTTAACGTCACTATTGACCAACTTCATCCCAATGCCATTCGAAACGTGGTTGGGACTATATCTTTGTGTTACAAGTATTGTCTCCCTTTAGATCTTGATATCTTTGCATCTATCCTCTATATAAAGAACGCTGCTCCTGGCGTTCCTTCGGAGAGGTTTTTTATTACCTCTCCCCCTGCCGTGGTTATAAGGTCTTATACGAGCTGCCGAATAAGATTCCCGCTTGGAAGCGGGACTATTTTGTGGTCCGTAACCCTGAGGGGTGGCCCTTTTCTACTGCTTGGAGGGGCGCTGTCCAGGACCCCGGGGCCGAGCTGGACCCTGAGACTCTGAAAACGATGCTGTCCTGGGTGTCGGTAGGCTTCCATTGCTCAGACTACTTAGCCGAGGAGAAGCTCGTGCAGGCAGGCTTGAGCTCGGGTAGGTGGGTCTTTTAGGTCGCGTAGTGCCTTGCGACTTGTGTACACATGCATTGTTTATTTTCGGACTAATACCTTGTGGTCTTGTGGCAGCCATCATGTCTAGTGCTGATTCGCGCCGCCTTCTCTCCAGTAGCTAGAGACGCCAAGTGAAGAGGATGCGCCCTGACCGAAGCCCGCCTTCGGGGAGCACTGAGTTCAGGTCCGCCGAATCGGTCCTTCCCTCTCCTTCGCTCGAGGTTCCGATGCCCCCCTGAGGGGACTAGTGGGGTTAACCCTAGGGGGAGCGAACTCCCTCAATCGGGGGAGGCATCCTGCAACCCCCTTCAGCCCCGTCCTTACCCCCGATTCCCAGTGGGGAACTGGGAGGGGGTAAACGACTATCTGGTGGCCCGCTGGAAGAGCTGGAAAGCAGTTACCAATGAGGAAATCGCTCAGTGGGGGAACATGTAGCCTGGGGATTTATCTATGTTCGCCTCCGCTCACTGTATGGTGGTAAGTGACCTTTCTTATTCTCTTGTTTTACCCTTTCGCACTGTCTTTTGATCTCTCTTTCTTGCCGACAAGTGAATTCTGCCATTCATGCTATGGCTCTCCAGACACACATCCATCGCGTCGACGCTCTCGACTAGTGTGCCACCAACCAAAGGCTCCAGGGCGAGCTCGACCAGGTCCGGGGTGAGCTCCAGCACACCAGCAAGGGGAGCGAGTCTCAGGAGCTGCTCGTTCATGACTAGGAAGCCCAAATCGCTTGGCTTACTAAAGAGAGCACACGCTACAGGGAGGAGTCATCGAGGATGGCGGGGGAGAGGGAGCTTCTTAGGCAGCAGGTGTGGGAATTGGAGTCCACTCTTCTGAGCCGGACCCGAAACTTCGATCAGATGGTGGAGGCTGAGCGAGAGAAAGCGGTCTGGGATTTTAAAGACTCCCAGGAATTTCATGACCTCCAAGCAAAGTATGGTTTGGGTTCATACCGCTCAGGGTTTAAGCTCTGCCAGTGGCTAGTTCGGAAGAAGTTTTCCAGGTTCAACCTCGTCTCCTGAGACAGTGGACCAGGCGGATGAAGAGGAGCCCGATTCTTCGGAGGATGAGGAGGCAGATTCTTGAGGTGGTGTTTCTCTAGGCTTCTGCGGCTTTTGGGTGCCATAAACCCGGTCTTTCACAAGTTTTTCAGTTGGGCGGTTGTGCCCTATGGTGATGGAACCTTGCTCGAGCTTGTTTAGTTCGGTTATTGCACTTGTCATTTTTCTCTCCTTTTTTTTTGAATGAGTGAATGAATGAAAGTTTCTTCCTTCTGAGTATAAAGGACTTTACTTTTACTAAAGCAATCTCATCACTTGAACTGTTGAAGTAACATACCTGAAGTAGGGCTCTTTGGTAGGCGTTATCCCGATTTTTCATGTTTAAGGCCCACATGCTATATCACAAAGTGATTGCAACGTATGCCCGAACTAAGCATCAGTTGGCTTTATCTTAGTTCGACCAATGTATCGGGATGAACTATGTTTCGTGGGGTTTATACCCGAACTACTTACGCTTTTAGCGTTCTCATGCCTTTGCCATTGTCGTTTCACGCCGAGGTCTTTGTCAGCTCGATGTTCTGGCCCTTAGGCTTTGGGAGGGACCGTAGCCTGCTCCTGAATTTCTCCCAGGCCAAAGTGGCAACTAGGGTCTTCTTGTGCCGAGGTCATGTTAGCTCAGTATTCTGGCCCTTAGGCTTTGGGAGGGACCGTAGCCTGCTCCTGAGTTTCTCCCAGGCCGAAGTGGCAACTGGGGTCTTCTTGTGCTGAGGTCTTGTTAGCTTGGTATTCTGGCCCTTAGGCTTTGGGAGGGACCGTAGCCCGCTCCTGAATTTTTATAGGTAATATTGCCTCAAGTTGACAATATTCCATGCCCGAGGTACTTGTTTCCCTTCGAGGGTCTCGAGTTCATATGTTCCTTCTCCGAGCACTTGTTTCACTCAATAAGGACCTTCCCAGTTGGACCCGAGCTTGCCAGCACCGGGCTCAGGCACCATAACTTTTCGAAGGGCCAAGTCACCAACACGGAGGTTTCGCTTCTTGACCCTGGCATTATAATATCAAGCTACTCTCTGCTGGTAGGCTGCGGTCCTAATGTACACGAGGTCCCTCACTTCGTCGAGTAGGTCGAGGTTGGTACGTACCTCATCTTCATTTGTTTGATCATTGTACGCTTCCAGGTGCAACGTAGGTACTTCAATCTCCGCGGGAATCATTGCTTCAGTGTCATAGGTGAGGTTGAAGGGTGTTTCTCCCATGGCAGTCTTTTCCGTGGTTTGGTGGGACCAAGATACTTGGTAGTTCATCTGCCCACAATCCTTTAGCTCGGTCCAGCCGTGCTTTAAGTCTGTGGAGGATGGCTCTGTTCGTGACTTCTGCTTGACCGTTTGTTTGAGGGTGCGCGACTGAAGTGAAGTTCTGTTGGATCCCCATGTCTCTGCACCAATCTTGAAATTTGATGTCTTCGAACTATTTGCCATTGTCAGAAATCAATACCTGAGGTAGTCCAAAATGGCATACGATGCTCTTCCAAAAGAAGTTTTGGACATTTCGGGCTGTGATTGTCATGAGGGGCTTGGCTTCGGTGGGTTGCAAGCAACACAGATAGGGAAGCTTGTAGGATCTCTTGTATAGCCGCTCGTCTATTATGACATATTTGGCTGCCTGGCGCTGCACCCTTTTGGCTGCATTGTGGTCTGCAGGGAGGTTCCCGTGTAGTAAGAAGCTCGCGAGCGGGTCAATCCAGCTCGGCTCTGCTTGAACGACGGGAGCGACCTCCTCTGCCCCCTTGAGAATGCTAGGCCGAGACAGGTCCTCTATGTACACGGTTCTCATGGTGATGTCGCTAGTGTTGGCTAACTTGGACAGGGCGTCGGCCTCAGCATTCTTCGACCTAGGGATTTGTTTGATGAAGTGTGATTAGAAGCCGAGTAGGGTCTCTCTAACTTTGGCTAAGTAGGCGATCATGGTCGACTCGCGAGCTTCATACTCGCTGGTGACTTGGTTGACCACAAGTTGGGAGTCGCTGTAGATAACGATGTGTTTGGCTTTTATTTCTCTGGCTAGAGTTAGTCCAGCTATCAACGCCTCATATTCTGCTTCATTGTTGGATGCCTCAAACTCGAAGCGTAGCGTGTACTCTAGTTTTATGCCGCTTGGGCCATGCAGCACTATTCCGACACCGCTGCCCTATTGGTTCGAGGAGCCATCTACGTGAAGGATCCAGGGCTCCTCATCCCAGCTCGCGGTTGGTCGAGCTAGGAGAGGTGCCACACTGGCTACTACCACACGAGGTTCGGACTCGACCGATTCGGGAGCTCTGGGCTCACCCGAGGGGGGAGCCTCGCGCTCGACCGAACTGGGAACTTCGGAGCTGAACGTACATTCGGCTATGAAATCTACCAAGGCTTGGGCCTTAATGGCAGTTCACGGCTTGTACTGGAGGTCATACTCATTGAGCTCAATGGCCCACTTCGTCAATCAGACAGAGACCTCGGGTTTAAGCAAGACTTGTCTCAGAGGTTTGTCGGTAAGGATGATAATAGTATGAGCTTGGAAGTACGGGCAGAGCTTCCAAGCTGCAATTATCAATGCATATGCTAGCTTATCCATCTCTGGGTATCTCGTTTCTATTCCCTGCAACACCTTACTAACATAATAGATGGGTCGTTGGACCCAATCTACTTCCTTTATCAGTACCGAACTTACCACTTCATCGTTCGCCAAGAGGTACAGTTCTAAAATGTTGCCCTCCTCGAGCCAGGTTAAGGTTGGCACACTAGAGAGGTAATTCTTGAGCACGTCAAATGCGAGCTGATAGTCTTGGGTCCACTCGAACCCTTTGCTCTTGATCATCTTAAAAAATGATAGACATCGGTCTGCCAATTTGGACATGAACCGGCTCAGGGCAGCTATGCGACCATTCAGCCTCTAAACCTCCTTCAGGTTACGGGGTGGTCTCATGTCTAAGATGGCCTTAACCTTATCTAGGTTGGCTTCAATGCCGCACCAGTTAACGATGTATCCCAGGAATTTACCTGAGGTCATGCCGAACACACACTTGTTCGGATTTAATCTCATGTTAAACTTACGCAAAATTTCAAAAACAGAATGCAAGTCTTGTATTAATTCATATGAGAATTGAGTTTTGACGACCATGTCGTCTACATAGCACTCTACTTTTCTGCCGATCAACGGCACAAACAATTTATTTACAAGTCTCTGAAAGGTGTCCCCTGCATTTTTCAACCCGAAGGGCATAACCTTGTAACAGTAAAGGTCGAACTTTGTGATGAAGGCAGTTTTTCCTTCATCTGCCGGGTCCATCTTGATCTGGTTATAGCCCGAATAGGCGTCCAAGAAACTGAGCAACTCATGCCCTGAGGTTGCATCCACTAGACGGTTGATTCAGGGTAGTAGGAAGTAGTCTTTTGGGCAAGCCCGGTTCAGGTCGGTGTAGTCGACGCACATGCGCCACTTGCTGTTGGCCATCTTTACCAGGACGGGGTTGGCTACCCAGCTTGGGTATTGGACTTCTCTTACGAAGTTCGCCGCAAGGAGCTTCTCGACTTCCTCGTCGACCGCTTTCCACCATTCCGGGGCTAGGTTGCGTTTCTTTTGTCTAACGGGCCTAACTACAGGATCAATGTTCAGCTTGTGAGTTATGAGTTCGGGGTCTATACCGGGCATTTCTGTCGTGGACCATGCAAAAATATCTAAATTTTGAAGTAAGAAACTTACCAGTTTAGATCGTAGGGGCTCTTAGATGGAAGCGCCAATCTGAAGCACTTGAGCTGGGTCTGCTGTTGAGGTCGGGACCGTGACTATTTATTCCGTGGGCGCGGCTCGCTCTTTGCCTTGCTCTGTGGGTCGTTCCAGTTCGAGGTCATCGGCCACCTTGGTTTTTCCCTTTAGGGCGGCAACGTAGCACTTGCGGGACTCGAGCTGGTCGCCTCATGCTACTCCCACACCGAAATCTATTGGGAATTTCATAGCCAAGTGGTAAGTGGAGACCACTGCCTGTAGGACATGGGTGATCGGTCGACCTATTATGGCATTGTAGGGAGAGGGGGTCGCTACCACCAGGAAGTTATGTTCGAATCTGACCACGCAAGGCCACGTGCCGATCTCTATGGGTACTGTTATCTTCCCAAAGGGGTGGACTTCCTCTCCGCTGAAGCCCACTATGGGGGTGTCTGTAGGCCTCAGATCACTTCTTTGCAACTGAAGCTGGTCGAACGCAACTTTAAAGAGGATGTCGGCCAAGCTGCTTGAGTCCATGAGCATACGCTTGACCTCGAAGTCATTGATCCTTAGCTTTATCACGAGTGCGTCATCATGGGGGTAGTGGACCCCTCGTGCATCGTCTTCTGTGAAGAAAATGGGGTCTCCCATCTTTGGCTGCTTTGCGGGGTTCTGCTCTTCCCGAGTGGCCTCACGAATTGACGTCTGAGCTGCTGCTGAGGTGCAACCCGCAACGATCGAACCTCCCACTATCATGTGGATGGTTCCTCGAACTGGCCTCTCCTCCGAAGGCTACTCTGCGGTTGTTTGGCCGGCCTGCTGTTGGATTCCAGAGCGTCTCTACCGTGCTCCGCTTGCTGACCTGCCCTACTATTATTATTATTATTAGTAGTATTATTATTTTGTATAAAGTTTCTCAAATATCTGTGATGGATGAGCTCCTCTATCTCGTCGTGGAGGTTTTTACAGCTTTCGGTGCTGTGACCGTGGTCTTTGTGAAAACTACAATACAAACTCTTATTTCTTTCATTGGGGTTCCCCTTCAGACGGGGTGGCCACTTCACGTATGGGGCATCCTTGATTGCAATCAGGATTTCGGCCCGCTTCACGTTCAGTGGGGTGTAATCAGCTTGGTCTGGTGCAGGAGCTCGGAACAATTGACCCGGCTTTGCACTCCGAGCTGTTTCCTTCTTTCTTTGGGTATTTACTTGAATGGATGGTTCCTCTCTTTTCCTTTTTTCTGATGCGCCCTCCCCCTTCTGGTTGATCTCTTCTTCAGTGGCTATGAATTTATTAGCAAGCTTTAGAAACTCGGTTATGGTCGCGGGTTGGTTGACGACCATGTACCACTTGAACTCCTTATGCTTCACGCCCTTCTTGGCTGTTTCCAGGCATACAGCAGGATCCAGGCACGGTATCTACATACAAGCATCATTAAACCGCTTGATATAGCTCCTAATGGACTCTCCCTCCCTTTGTGCTATGTTGAAGATGCTTTCTTCAGTTCACAGGCACCACTTGCTGGTGACGAAGTGCGACGTGAAGGCTTGTGTGAACTGCGCCCAACTTCTGATTGACCCGGGCACCAAGTTCCGGTGCCACGTGCGGGCTGCTCCCATAAAAGTAGTGGAGAAGGCTACGCACATGCACAGCTCATTGGCTCGCGCTAGGTGCATCTGTGACTGAAAGGTGTCTACGTGATTATTCGGGTCGAACGACCCGTCATACTTATCAAGAGAAGGGAGTTTGAAGTCTTTGGGCATCGGGACTGCCAAAAGTTTGAAGGACATGGGGGGCAGAACTAAAAGAAGGGGAGCTTTGACTTTGACCGAGCGTACCTCTTCCTTGCCCATGAGCTCGGGCAAGTCGCGGGTGACAGACCGGTGAGCTTGGCGTCGGCGCTTCTACTTCCTGACGGGCTCGGCATTTGTGCTACTCACTTCTGTGCTATCCAGTACTGTTTGCACCAGGGGTAGCTCGGTCCGCTGATGATGGTTGCAGATAGAAGGGGTCTGCCTGGAGTCTTCTGCTAGGATTTTGAACTGGTTCTCCAGGATTGGAGTTCTAAGCTTCGACTGCCGGGGTGACGTAGTCCTGCCCGGCCGGGGTCCTCCCAACCTATCCACCTACGGCGAAATCGGGGTGGCCGGTCGCTCCCGTTTGCCGTGGGGGGAGGCCTGGTTTTTTGGGAGGTTTTGGGGGGCCTCTCCTTGGCCGGAGTGCTCATTCTGGTGGCGAGATCTGGCTTACTGCGAAGCTAGGCGCTGAGGTGAGAGCTAAGGCTACTGAAGCTGAGGCTGGGGCAGCTGGGGGAACTGCTACTGGTATTGGTACTAGGAGACCTGATGCAGTACGTGCTGTTGGTAGAGCTGAAGTTGTTGGAACTATTGCATTTGAGCCTGCATGGCCCTCATGCACTGCACCAGGTCCTCCAGCTAGTTCGGGTTGGCCGCTGGGGGCACGACTGAAGGTTTAGTGAAGGTTGTCCCGACTGTAGCAGGAAGTGGGGCGGCGATGGGTGCCATTGTGAGAGGCATGCTTAAGCTGGGGATTCCGTCTACTGAGAGGGGGACGGTGAACTGTTCGATGCAGACAGTAGGAAGCGGGTAGTGCTCCCTAGAGTTATCCATCTTCATGCTTTGTCCTACATTGCTAGAGGAGGCCATGAGCGTTTGACTGTTTCAAGGAAGAAGAAAGGACTTAAAAAGCTTAGAGAGAAAGGCTTTTTGAAGCGTTTCCCACAGACGACGCCAAATGATGTAGCGAGATCTGGGCACTCCTAGCTGACGCTAACTGGCTCCTTGTTGGCAATGGGCGAGACCTGAGAAAGGGAAAGGAAGGATTCCTGGGGGGTTTCCCGATGGGAATACTCTGATGCTTAAGTTAGTACTGTGTAGGGGGAATGAAAGAAAAAACGAGGGCTAAGAGTGTAGGTCGCACAGGATTCCTGTACTCAAGAGATTTTTTAGTCTATATTTTTCTCAGAAGAAGTTTTCTCCTCTACTCTGAGGGCTTTTATAGGGGCACTCCTTGGGTGATTGGGCGTAACCGCCATCGGACCTCTTGCCATAGCCGTTATCTGCCAGGGCTGCGCAGGTGGCCATTGGGGCGTACTCCTTATCTGGGCGAGTGACACATCTCCAAGGTGACAGGCACGCCTCCACCTACTGAGAGATGTGGGTGCAGACTGTCGAAAGGACAGGGACTATGCTATCAGTAGGTGATATGGCGTAGTCTGACTTGTACGGTCTGTCAGATAGAAGCTTCCTGCGGAATGCTTGTATAATCCACTCGCGAGCTACTTTGTAGCGAGCTAGGAATGCTTTAGGAGTGCCTTTAGTAAACTATTCTTTGGGACTTCTTGTCCGCTTGGGAGCTGAAGTTGCCTCGGAATATTCCTTTGGGGGTAGCTCGGGGAACCGGGAGCTCGCATCGCGGCGAGCTGCTTTTGGGGCCTATTTACTTAGCTATACCAGACCGCGATGCTGAGCTGTTGCTTATGTTGGGTCAGTGTCCACGTGTCAATGTTTCATAGGTCGGGTCAAATCACCCTTCATCAAGTCCAATCTGGTATAAGCCGGAGTCCCATGCTTTCCATGTGTTTCTCAAACACTTTCTGTGTTAGTGGCTTAGTCAATGGGTCTGCAACATTTTCCGTTGATGCTACCTTTTGAATTATCCCCTCTTCCAACTATATCTCGTAGTACATTGTACATCCTCTCAATGTGCTTTGACTTCGAGTAGGCTCGTGGCTCCTTAGCCTAAGCAATGGCTCTAGTGTTACACAACAATGGAATGGGTGATGTGCTGCATGGATCTACTCCCAATTTGTGAATGAACTACTTCATCCATACAACTTCTTTGGCAGCTTCACTTGTGGCAATGTATTCATCTTTGGTTGTGGAATCCATCGTGGACCCCTGTTTGTTGCTTTTCCAACAAACAACGCACGATCCTATCGTGAAAATATAACCAGATGTAGACTTTCTATCATCTGGATCTAAGTGGATGTCAGCATCAGTATACCTCTGGATTTGTAGTGAACTACCATTAAATACCAGACAAAACTCTTTTCAAAGGTATTTTAATATGCTTTTTACAACAATCCAATGCTCCTACCCTGGGTTTGACTGGAATCTACTTACCACACTCACTGCCTGAGAGATGTCAGGACGAGTGCATAGCATGGCATACGTGATTCTCCCTACGGCTGAGGCATAGGGAACGTCCTTTATGCCTTCACTCTCTTTGGGAGTCTTGGGAGACATACCTTTGGAGAAAGTGACTCCATGCCTGAAAGGAACATTTCCTTTCTTGGAGTGCTCCATGCTATATCTTTGATTATTTTGTCAATGTAAGCAGATTGGGATAATCCTATTATCCTCTTCGATCTAGCTCTATAGACCTGAAGACCTAGTATGTAGGAGGCTTTTCCAAGATCTTTCATGGAGAATTGCTGCGAAAGCCACACTTTCACCGTAGTCAACATTCCTACATCATTCCCAATGAGTAGAATGTTATCTACATAGAGAACCAGGAATGTAACCTTATCCTCACTGTATTTCTTGTAAACACAGGGCTCATCCAGATTTTGCCCAAAGTCAAACTGTTTGATGGTAGAGTCAAACTGAATGTTCCAACTCCTAGAAGCTTGCTTAAGTCCATATATGGATCAGTTTAGTTTACATACCATGTGTTCCTCACCCGCAGCTATGAAACCTTGTGGTTGCTGCATATAGATATTGATGTAGCGCGATCTGGGCACTCCTAGCTGACTGCTGACTGGCTCCTTGTTGGCATCGAATGGCACATGAGAAGATGAAACGAAAGGTTCCCGGGGATTTACCCGATGGGAATACTCCGATGCTTAAGTTAGTACTATGTATAGGAAGTAAAGGGAAAAACAAAGGCTAAGAGTGGAGGTCGCGCTTTTTTTTCTATACTCGAGAGATTGGAGGTCTCAAGAAGAAGTTTCTCCTCTACCCTAAGGGCTTTTATAGGGGCGCTCTTTGTGAGATTGGGCATAACCGCCACTGGGCACCCTGCCACAGTCGTTACCTGCCAGGGCTGCACAGGTGGCCGTTGTGACATACTCCTTACCCAGGTGAGTGACACGTCCCCAAAGTGACAAGCACGCCTCCGCCTTCTGAGAGACGTGGACGCAGACTATTGAAAGGACAGAGACTGCGCCATCCGTAAGGGATGTGGCACAGTCTGACTGGTATGGCCTATTAGATAGAAACTTCCTGTGGAACGCTCGTGTGGCCCACTCGCGAGCTACTTTGCAGTGAGCTTGGAATACTCCAGGAATTCCCTTAGTAGAATTAGTCCTCGGAGTAACTTGTCTGCTTGGGAACTCGGGCAAGCTGATTTTCTTAGTTTGCAAGTTGAAGTTGCCTCGGAATATCCCCTTGGAGGTAGTTCAGGGAACCCGGAGCTTGCGTCGTGACGAGCTCCTCCTTTCACATGATATGATGTGGTGAATTGCTTTATGGGCCCGTTACTTAGCTGTACTAGGCCGCAATGCTGAGCTGTCGCTTACGTCGGGTCAGTGTCCACGTGTCACCGTTTAATAGATCAGGTCAAATCATCCTTCATCAATTTCCCCCCACTCCTCGGGCTAAGAATATTGCCTTAGCGCGGAGAGTTTATGAAGCGCAATTGACTGATTTGACCGAAATTCAAACTTGATTGACGGCCCTCATTAAATGCATTCGCGGGAATCAAGAGATCTTCTGACTTCCCTAACTTTTCAGATTCTGAAAACGTGCTAAGGTGGCCTTTAATTCCAAATGTAGTGCCGCTACGACTACCTTGATCGTGGAAGATGTGCCGCCAATCGCCTTCGATTTTCAGAAGGCATGCGGTCAGGATATCTGCGGACTGTTGGATCTGCTTTGATCCGGGTCATCAGTTTGAAGGGATGGGGGCTATAAATAGGGGGCCCCCTCGGGCCCTATCTTCCTCCACACCGTCTTTTGGATTCTGTGGTCGCGTACTTCGCCTAGCTTACTCGAGTTCCTCAGTTTGCTCCATTTTGTCTTACTCTGGTGAGTCCTAATCGCCGTCAGCCATGTCTGGGTACCCACGCCATACCTATCACAGGGGCGATAGCCAGGATGATGATGCTCCCTCGAGCTCGGGAAGAGCCTGGGAGCATATCCTGGAGGCTCAGGAAGCCTCTGGCGACATGGCGTCTACTTCTAGGGAGAGGGAGCCTGATACCTTTGGCCCTTCTTTAATGACAACAGAGAGACTTAGGTCTCTGATCCGCTACTTTCGCCTCCCTAGGGACCTAGTTTACAGCCTCCCTACTGGCAACTTCCCCTGGGAGCATGGTCCCAATGATATAGTGATCTTTCAAGAACAACTCGAGACTGGCTTGCGTCTCCCCCTGCACCCCTTGATAGTGGAGGTGCTGAATCATTTTAATGTCACTATTGACCAGCTTCATTCCAACGCTATTCGGAACATGGTTGGGACTATATCCCTGTGTCACGAGTACTAACTTTCTTTGGACCTTGATATTTTTGCCTCTATCCTTTATATAAAGAATGCTGCTCCTGGGGCTCCTCTAGAGAGGCGCTTTTATTACCTCTCCCCCCGTCGTGGCTATAAGGTCTTATACGAGTTGCCGAATAAGATTCCTTCCTGGAAGCGGGATTACTTTGTGGTCCGTAACCCCGAGGGGTGGCCCTTTCCCATTGCTTGGAGGGGCGCTATTCAAGACCCCGGGGCCGAGCTGGACCCTAAGACTCAGAAAATGATGCTGTCCTGGGTGTCAGTAGGCTTCCATTGCTCGGACTACTTAGCCGAGGAGAAGCTTGTGCAGGTAGGCTTGAGCCCAGGTAGGTTGGTCTTTTAGGTCGCGTAGTGCCTTGTGGCTATTGTGTACACGTGCATTTTGTTTATTGTTGGACTAGTGCCTTGTGGTCTTGAGACAACCATCATGTATAGTGTCGATTCGCGCTGCCTTCTCTCGAGCAGCCAGAGACGCCAGGTGAAGAAGACACGCCCCGACCGAACCCCGCCTTCGGGAAGCACTGAGTTCAGGTCTACCGAGTCGGTCCTGCCCTCTCCTTCGCCCGAGGTTTTGATGCCACCTCCTGAGGGGACTAGTGGGACTAACCCTGGGGGAAGCGAGCTCCCTCAGCTGAGGGAGGTACCCTTTAACCCCCTTCAGCCCCGCCCTTACCCCCGATTCCCAGTGGGAAACTGGGAAAGGGGTAAATGATTATCTAGTAGCTCACCGGAGGAGTCGGAAGGCAATCACTAATGATGAAATCACTCAATGGGGAAACATGGAGCCCGGGGATCTCTCCGCGTTCTCCTCTACTCACTGCATGGTGGTAAGTGACCCTTTTCCCTCTTCCTCTCTTGTTTCACCCTTTTCCGATGTCTTCTGATCTTTCTTTTTCGCTGATAGGTAAATTCTGCCATCCATGCCATGGCTCTCTAGATGTGCATCCATCACGTCGATGCCCTTGACCAGCGTGCTGCCAACCAAAAGCTCCAAGTTGAGTTTGACCGGATCTGGGGTGAGCTGCACCACACCTGCAAGGGGAGCAAGTCTCAAGAGCTGCTCGTCCACGACCAAGAGGCTCAAATCGCTCGACTTACTGAAGAGAGTGCACGCTATAGGGAGGAATTGTCAAGGATGGCAGGGGAGAGGGAGCTTCTCAGGCAGTAGGTGCAGGACTTAGAGTCCACTCTTCTGAATTGGACCCGAAACTTTGATCAGATGGTGGAGGCTGAGTGAGAGAAAGCAATCTAGGATTTTAAGGACTCCCAAGAATTTCATGACCTCCAGGCGGAGTATGGTTCGGGTTCATACCGCTCAGGGTTTAAGCTCTGCCGGTGGCTGGTTCAGAAGAAGCTCTCTGGGCTCAACCTCAACGGCATTACTATGAAGGGTTTGTTTCCTGAGACAGCGAACCAAGTGGATGAAGAGGAGCCTGATTCTTGAGGTGGCGTTTCTCTGGGCTTCTGTGGCTTCTGGGTGCCGTAAACCCAGTCTTTCACAAGTTTTTGGTTGGGCGGTTGTGCCCTATGATGATCAAACCTTTCCCCGAGCTGTTTAGTTCGGTTACCGCGAGTATGATGAACTCCCTTTGTTTTTACTAAAGCGATTTCTTCATTTGAGCTATTAAAGTTACATACTTGAAGTAGGGCTCTTCGGTAGGCGTTATCCCGATTTGTCATGCTTAAGGCCCTTAAGGTATACCGCGGAGTGATTACAATGTATGTCCGAGCTAAGCATTTGTTGGCTATTCAGTTCTACCAATGTATCGGGATGAGCTATGCTTTGCAGGGTTTAAACCCGAGCTACTTATGCTTTTGATATTTCATACATTGCCTTCACCACTGAAGTGTCTTTCTTTACGCCGAGGTCTTTGTTAGCTCGGTGTTTTGGCCCTTGGGCTGAGGGAGTGGCTCATAGCCCACTCGCGGAGTTTGCCCATGCGATAGAGTCGGCTGGGTCCTGTTGTGCTGAGGTCATATTAGCTCGGTATTCTGGCCCTTAGGCTTTGTAGGGACCCGTAGTCCACTCTTGGATTTTTCCCAGGCCGAAGTGGCAGCTGGAGTCTTCTTGTGTCGAGGTCATGTTAGCTTAGTATTCTGGCCCTTAGGCTTTGGGAGGGACTCGTAGTCTGCTTGATTTTTACAGATAATATTGCCTCAGGTTGACAATATTCCATGCTCGAGGCACTTGTTTCCCTTCGAGGGTCTTGAGCTCATATGTTCCTTCCCCGAGCACTCGTTTCACTCGGTATGGACCTTCCCAGTTAGACCCAAGCTTGCCAGCACCGGGCTCAGGCACCATAACTTTATAAAGGGCCAAGTCGCCAACACAAAGGTTTCGCCTCTTGACCCTGGCGTTATAGTACCGAGCTACTCTCTACTAGTAGGCTGTGGTCCTAATGTACACAAGGTCCCTTAATTCGTCGAGTAGGTCAAGGTCGGTACATAGCTCATCTTCGTTTGTTTGATTGTTGTATGCTTCTAGGTGCAGTGTAGGTACTTCGATCTCTACGGGAATCACTGCTTCGGTGCCGTAGGTGAGATTGAAGGGTGTTTCTCTCATGGTGGTCTTCTCCGTGGTTCGGTAGGCCCATAGGACATTGGGTAGTTCATCTGCCCACAATCCTTTAGCTCAGTCCAGTCGTGCCTTTAGTCCGCGGAGGATGGCTTTGTTCATGACTTCTGCTTAACCGTTTGCTTGAGGGTGCACGACCGAAGTAAAGTTCTATTGGATTCCCATGTCTCAGCACCAATCTTGAAATTTGATGTCCTCGAACTATTTGCCATTGTCGGAAATCAACACCCGAGGTAGTCCGAAGCGGCATACGATGCTCTTCCAAAAGAAGTTTTGGACATTTCAGGCTGTGATGGTCACAAGGGGCTTGGCTTCTACCCACTTGGTAAAATAGTCCACCACCACTACTAAGAACTTTCTTCCACCCGTTGTTGGCGGGAATGACCCGAGTAGATCGATGCCCCACTACGCAAAGGGCCACAGGCTGGTGAGATACTTGAGGTTGGAAGTGGGTTGGTGATAAATATTGGCATGTCTCTGACATTTGTCACATTTTCTAACGAGTTCAATGGAGTCTGCCTTCATTGTTGGCCAATAATAACCTTGTCGAAGTGCTTTCTGGGCAAGGGCCCTGCCCCCCAAGTGTCTGCCGCACAGACCCTCATGAGTGTCGCAGAGTACGAGCTCGGCTTCGGTAGGTCGCAAGCAATGCAGGTATGAGAGTGTGTAGGATCTCCTGTATAGCCGATCGTCTATCATAACGTATTTAGCTGCCTGGCATTGCACCCTTCTGGCTGCATTGCAATCTGTAGGGAGGGTCCCGTGTAACAAGAAGCTCATGAGTGGGTCAATCTAGCTTGGTTCTGCTTGAACGATGGGAGTGACTTCCTCTGCCCCCCCAAGAATGCTAGGCCTAGATAGGTCCAATATGTACACAGTTCTCATGGTGATGTCATTAGTGCTGGCTAACATGGATAGGGCATCGGCCTTGGCGTTGTCCGACCTAGGGATCCGTCTGATGAAGTGTGACTGGAAGTTGAGTATGGCTAAGTAGGCAACCATGGTCGGTTCGCAAGCTTCATATTACCCCATGGCCTGGTTGACCACGAGCTGGGAGTCGTTGTAGATAACGATGTGCTTGGCTTTTACTTCTCTGGCTAAGGCTAGTCTGGCTATCAGCGCCTTGTATTCTGCTTCATTGTTGAATGCTTCAAACTCGAAGCGTAGCACATATTCCAGCTTCATGCCGCTTGGGCCGTGCAGAACTAGTCCAGCACCGCTGCCCTGCTGGTTCGAGGAGCCATCTATGTGAAGGATCCAGGGCTCCTCATCCCAGTTCATGGTTGGCCGAGCTAGGAGAGGTGCCACACTGGCTACTACTTCACAGGGTTTGGACTCGACTGATCTGGGAGATTCGGGCTCACCCGAGGTGGGAGCCTCGTGCTCAACCGGACTAGGAACTTCGGAGCTGAATGTGCATTCAGCTATGAAATCTGCTAAGGCTTGGGCCTTAATGGCAGTTCGTGGCTTGTACTGGTGGTCATACTCGCTGAGCTCAATGACCCACTTCGTCAACCGACCGGAGACCTTGGACTTAAGCAATACTTGCCTCAGAGGTTTTTCGGTAAGGACGATAACAGTATGAGCTTGGAAGTACGGGCAGAACTTCCGAGTTGCAATTATCAATGCGTATGCTAGCTTTTCCATCTCGGGGTATCAAGTTTCTGCTCCCTGCAATACTTTACTAACATAATAGATGGGTCATTGGACCCGATCTACTTCCTTAATTAATACCAAACTGACCACCTCGTTGCTCGCCGAGAGGTAGAGTTCTAAAACATCGCCCTCGTCGGGCCAGGTTAAGGTCGGCATGCTAGTAAGGTATTCTTTGAGCTCATCGAACGCGAGTTGGCAATCTTGGGTCCATTCAAACCCCTTGCTCTTTATTGCCTTAAAGAACGGCAGACAACGGTCCACTGATTTAGACATGAAACGACTTAGGGTGGCTATGCGACCATTCAACCTCTGAACTTCCTTCAGATTTTGGAGTGGTTTCATGTCCAAGATGGCCTTAACCTTATCTGGGTTGGCCTCAATGCTGCGCCGGTTAACGATGTATCCTAGGAACTTACTCGAGGTTACACTGAACACACACTTGTTTGGATTCAATCTCATATTAAATTTACGCAAAATTTCAAAAATAGAATGCAAGTCTTGTATTAATTCATGTGAAAATTGAGTTTTGACGACCATGTCGTCCACATAGCATTCTACTTTTTTTCGATCAACAGCACAAATAATTTATTTACAAGCCTCTGAAAGGTTGCCCCTACATTTTTCAACCCGAAGGGCATAACTTTGTAATAGTATAGGCCGAACTCCATGATGAAGGTAGTCTTTTCTTTGTCTGTCGGGTCCATCTTGATCTGGTTATAGCCCGAGTAGGCATCCAAGAAACTTAGCAACCCATGCCCTGAGGTTGTGTCCACCAGACGATCGATTTGGGGGAGCGGGAAGCAGTCTTTCGGGCAAGCCCGGTTCAGGTCAGTGTAGTTGACGCACATGCGCCGCTTGCCATTGGCCTTTTTTACCAGGACAGGGTTGGCTACCCAGATCGGGTATTGAACTTCTCTTATGAAGTCCTCTGTGAGGAGCTTCTCGACTTCCTTGTCGATCGCTTTCCACGATTCGGAGCTAGGTTGCGTTTCTTCTGTTTAACGGGCCTAACTACAGGATCAGTGTTCAGCTTGTGAGTTATGAGTCCGGGGTCTATACCGGGCATTTCTGCCGCGGACCATGCAAAAATATCTTAATTTTGAAGTAAAAAACTTACCACTTTGGATCGTAGGGGCTCCTGGACAGAAGCGCCGATCTAGAGCATTTGAGCTGGGTCTGCTGTCAAGGTCGGGTCTGTGACCGTTTCTTCCGTGGGCATGGCTCGCTCTTCTGTTTGCTCCGTGGGTCGCTCCAGTTCAGGGTCATCAGCTACCTTGGTTTTCCCCTTTAGGGCGGCAATGTAGCACTTGCGGGACTCAAGCTGGTCGCCCCGCGCTAGTCCCACCCCGAAGTCTGTTGGGAACTTCATAGCCAAATGGTAAGTGGAGACTACCGCCCATAGGACATGGGTGATCAGTCGATCTACTATGGCATTGTAGGGTGAGGGGATCACTACCACCAGGAAGTTGTGCTCAAATCTGACCACACAAGGCCATGTGCCGACCTCTACAGATACTGTTAATTTCCCAATGGGCTGGAATTCTTATCCATTGAAGCCTACCAAAGGAGTGTCTACAGGCCTTAGGTCACTTCTCTGCAACTAGAGCTGGTCAAACGTAGCTTTGAAAAGTATGTCGGCCGAGCTACTTGAGTCGACAAGTATGCGCCTGACCTCGAAGTCATTGATTCTCAGCTTTATCATGAGTACATCGTCGTGGGGGGTAATGGACCCATCGCGCATCGTCTTTTGTGAAGAAAATTGGCTCTTCTATTCTTGGCTGCTTTGGGGGGTTCTGCTCCTCCCGGATGACCTCACGAACCGACGTCCGAGCTGCCACTGAAGTGCAACCCGCAATGATTGAACCTCCCACTATCATGTGGATGGTCCCCCAAACCCTTTCCGACCTATTCTATTACTATTATTATTATTATTATTTTGTACAAAGTTTCTCAAATATCCGCGACGGATGAGCTCCTCTATCTCGTCGCGGAGGTTTTTACAACTCTCGGTACTGTGACCGTGGTCTTTGTGAAAGTGCAATGCAGATTCTTATTTCTATCATTGTGATTCCCCCTCAGACGGGGTGGCCACTTCACGTATGGGGCATCCTTGATCGCCATCAGAATTTTGGCCTATTTTGCGTTCAGTGGAGTGTAATCAGCCCGGTCCGGATCAGGAGCTCGGAACAACTGACCCGACTTTGCACCTTGAGCTGTTTCCTTTTTTCTTCAGGTGTCTTCCTGATTGGAAGGTTCTCCTTCTCTCTTTCTTTTTTCGGGTGCGCCCTCACCCTTCTGGTTGATCTCCTCTTCGGTGGCTATGAACTTATCCGCAAGTTTTAGAAACTCGGTTAAGGTCACGGGTTGGTTGACGACCATTTGCCACTTGAACTCTTTGTGCTTCACACCCTTCTTGGCTGCCGTAAGGTGTATGACGGGATCCACAAGCAATATCTGCAAACAAGTGTCGTTGAACCACTTGATATAGCTTCTGATGAACTCTCCCTCCCTTTGTGCTACGTTGAAGATGCTTTCTTCAGTTCGCGGGCACCGCTTGCCGGTGATAAAGTGGGACGTGAAGGCTTGTGCGAACTGCACCCAACTTCTTATTGACCCGGGTGCCAAGTTCTGGTACAATGTGTGGGCTGCTCTCCTGAACGTAGTGGAGAAGGCCACGCACATGCATGACTCACTGGCTCACGCCAGGTGCATCTGTGACTGAAAAACATCTACATGATTGTTAGACAACTTTGTATGCCCTTAGCGTCAATCAAGATGATGTACTTTATAAGTTTATTATAAATGAATAAAAGTGCATATTTGATTCATGTTCCCTTGGTATGTTTCTTTGTAATACCCTTAAACTGGACACTTAATGAGACTCGTGTTAGTTTAGAAAGTTCACAGCCAGTGGGTCGGTCTGGGGAGACCTATCCTGACAAGGCTGACACTGTGGTGCCACCAAGTCGGTTGGTGGGCAAAACTGGAAAGTTACACCCGACCCCTAGACTCGATTATGATACTGCACTAGGTATCAGATTGGGTTGTCTTTGATATACCAATCAGTGAGATCCTTAGCGGGGGTCAACACCTGGGTATGTTGGGACAGTCTAAGAATTCATCTGAGTGGGTGATCATAGTGACAGGATCAGCTCCTTTGTCGGGCAAAGGTAATGATCGGGGATGCACTCTCACTGATGGAAACAAAGACTGCTGACAGCCGATTTCAATCGTTGAGATTTTTTTTGCAAAATATATTTTATATGAGATATGAAAGCATATATATTATGGTTTTGAAATGATTTGCAAAAGGTTTTAATTCCCGGGATCCATATAAGCAGAGAGTGCAACACTGTTCCTTGCAGCCGAGGGAGAGGTCCTCTCTTGTTAGGTAGTGTGTGATCATTATGGGCTGAGAGGTTAAGTTCAACACTATTCCTTGCATCCATATAATCAATGCCCTCTTTCTGATTATACCCTTTCGCCACTAAATGAGCTTTGTAGATCTCAACCTTACCATCAGAACCCTTCTTCCTCTTATAAATCCATTTGCAACCAATTGCTTTTACCTTAGGGGGTAGATCTACCAGAGTCTAGACTCCATTGGCCTCCATTGAGTCCATCTCAGTTCTCATGGCATCTACCCAATTCAAGGTATCTATGTCCAACATAGGTTCCGTATAAGTCACGGGATCCTCCTCACTGGTCATGGCTTCCACCAAGTAACTTTCTTGGTCATAGCCGAAATGAACTGGTCGTGACTTCTACCCACTTCAAGGAATCTATGTCCAACATAGCTTTCATATAAGTCACATGATCCTCCTCATTGATCGTGGCTTCCACCAAGTAACTTTTTTGGTCATAGACGAAATGAATTGTAGGCCTAGAAACTCAGGTAGATCTCCTAGGTTGGTCATTAACTAGAGCTTGTGGGACATCTCCCACTACCCCTGAGCTCTCCTCGTCAAGAACAACTTCTTGATGATGATTGTTCAGGATGTAATCATCTTCCAAGAAATGGGCATTTCGACTATAGAACACCTTCTGTTCTCCTGGGTCATAGAATAAGTAACCCACAGAGCCTTTGGGGTAGCCTATGAATAGGCAATGACTGGTGTTGAATTCCAATTTGTCTACTTAACATGTGCTGGACAACCCAAATCTTCAAGTGTTTTACACTTGGTTTCTTACCGGTCCAAAGCTCATAGGGAGTCTTTGGAACTGACTTGGTTGGAACCCGGTTCAGCTCATATATCACAGTCTCTAATGCATAACCCCAAAAGGATGTGGGTAATTTTGAGTGTACAAGAAGTGATCAGAACATATCCAATAAAGTCCGGTTCCTCCTCTCTGACACACCATTTAGCTGTGATGTAGCAAGAGGAGCCAGTTTTGATACTATCCCATTGACCTTTAAGTAGTCTCTAAATTTGTCAAAGAGATACTCGCCAACTCGATTTGATCGAAGGGTCTTAATTTCTTGACCTCTTGTCTGAATTTCTTGAACTTTTCAAAAGATTTGGACTTATGTCTCATTAGGTACACGTAACCATACTATGAGTAATCATCAGTAAATGTTATGAAGTAGACATGTTGGTTACGTGTTCTAACATTCATGGGACCACATACATCAGTATATATAAGGTCAATTGTGTTTGTCGATCTTTTAGGCTTACCATTAAATAGTAGTTTCATCATTTTATCCTGAAGGTAAGGTTCACAAGTTGGAAGATTTTCTATAGTTAGAAAATATAAAGGGCCATCATTTACCAACCTTGTAATATGATCTATGTTAATGTGGCCAAGTCGGTAATGCCACAGGCACATGGGATTGACTGTATCACGGGTTTTTTCTTGGGGATATCATCTGATGTAGTTTCGGTTATATTTGTTTCCAGAGAAGGATGGAGAACATAGAGACCATTCTTAAGTTCTTCGTATGCGAGGAACTTGTTATTTCTTTTAATAGTAATCGTATTAATAAATACAACAGAATATCCATCCGCACATAGTTTTGAAACAGAAATCAAATTTCTTCTCAAATTCGGTACGTAAAGACAATCTTTTAATGTAACTAATCATTCTCTGAAATACAACTCTATAGTCCCTATGGCTATAGCTGCAACACTTGCATAAGTCCCCAAGTAAAGAATCACCTCTCCGTCACTCAATCTTCTACTTGTCCTGAATCCCTACAGTCAGTTACACACATGAGTTGAAGCTTCAGAGTCAATACACCAAGAAGCAGAAGTTACCAACAAATTGGTTTCTATGACAAAGGATTCGAAATTACCTTGTTTCTTGGTCTCCAGGTATTGAGGATAGTTCCTCTTTCAGTGGCCGACTTGCTTGTAGAAGTGACAAGCATCTGATGCTTTGTCCTTCCTCTACCTTTTGGTCTTTCTAATTTTCTTCAGAGGCTTCTTCTTGCTTGATTTTCCAGCTTCAACAAGCATGGCAATGGGCTTATCCCATCATCTTAAGAGAATGGTCATGAACATGCTGGTTCTTGGACATCTATGTGGTCATTACCTATTTCAAGACCTTCTGACGAGTAGAACGATTTTGCTCCTCATACATCGTCCTCAGACTGTCCAAGATATCCTTGGACAATTCAATTTGATCAAACTATCGCTGTATCGGATTATCTAAGGAGGCTATGATGTAGCAATGGGCAAGGGAATTTTTCTCTTTCCTTTCTTGGTAGTCCCTCTTACAGGCCTCAAAAACCCTATCACCCAAACGTTCTGGGGCAGGGTTTTTATCTACGTTGTCCAATTTCTTCGACGTCAGGACCAACATAAGGTTACGGTACCAATCAACGTAATTTGGGCCCTTAAGTTTGTTGTCGTCCAATGATAGGAATAAAAAGTATCATATTTTTATCCCCAAATATTCAATCTTTTACATTAAATTAGCAGTTAATTGGACTCATTACTCTTGTATTTTGATTCAGGGCAAGCAAGAAGGCGACAGGAGGAAAACAAGGCTAATCAGACGATTTTGCATAGTTTCGGCACCATTCAGTAATCTAGGCCTAACTCTCAAAACTGGCCTCCGATTGGGATGATTCAAGATGCACCGAAAAGATAAGGGAGAACTCCACAACTTTCAAGTTCTGGGTTGTGACAGATTGTGTCTTCATCGATGTAAAAATCGGGCCCAAAGTCGGACAAAATTCATAGAGAAACCCAACCCACAGCTGAAGCCCAATTCGTAGAAGAACCTTGTAGCAGCCCAATTTATTGAAGAAGCCCAACTTGAATTCAAGAATAAAGCATCCCATCAGATTTAAATTTCAAATGTAATTCTAGAAGGATAAGAGGATTGAGATTACTAGATAAGAGATAGAATAGGATTAGATCAAAACTTATTAGGACTTTCTATTTTTGAGGATAATCTCCTAAGAGGAGTTGGAGAGAGCCCCTCCTCCTAAAGCTATATAAAGGGGGGGTGGATCAGCTTTAGGCATCAATCAAGAAATCAAGCAATCAAGCAAGCAAGCAGTCCATCCATCTTGGAAGCAAAGCAAGAAGGAGACGACAACTATGAGTGGTTGAGTTTTTCTTTTTTGATTCAAGGGGGATTGTTGATTCGATTGTGTCATCGTGAGTTTATGTGTTTAATTTAATTTATTGCTTTTAATTCAAGTATTCATTTATTCTTGTGCATGTTCTTATAGAAGTTAAGGTTGATTATTCTGACAAATTAATTAGTATTGATCTTCCTATTGCTATCCATAATTCGATGATCCGTAATTGCCACGAATAGTGGTACAAGTAGCAATTAGGTTAATATCTTTCTGGATCAATTGTTCATGACAACCTTTGACCAATGTATTGGCATGTGTTAACCTAAAGGGAATCAATGGAACAAGGTTGGATAATTGCAGCTATCTCAATTACTTTTATTTTGGTTTAACTATTTTCATGGAGGTTATTGTTATCATTAATTGATATGGAATGCTATCGTGCCTAGTCGGTCAATGATACGTGTTGATCGAATGCTAGGTTTGGTCAACTAAATTATGAAAACACAAGGTTTATTATGGCTCTCCTAATAAATCTGAAGGTTAAATGCTTGAATTGCAAGACTGATGATTTTTACCTATGATCGATGACCAATTGACTCAATTCGAACCCTTGGATCAGAGTTGGTAAGATTGAATATTCCTTGTTAGTTGTTATTTGCTCTTTTGTTATTTTAGAATTTTAATTATTCAAATTTCCCACTCTTTAATTTGTGCGTTCGGCTGAGAAATTAATTACTAGCTCCCTCTGGGATTTGACCTAATACCACTGTTACTACAATTTTGTTGTAAGGTGGGAGTAGAATTAATTTTGAGGGCTTCAACAATCCGTCAGAATTTTGGCGCCATTGTCGGGGAGCCAATTTAATTTCTTAGCTTCGTACCTTCTGTTTGTGTTAACCTCTTTTGTTTTATGACTCGTGCTTCTCAAAAAGGTGAACTAGAGTATATCCCTGAAATTGAGAAGATAACCCGTCGTTTGAGAAAGGAGGTGAAGCAAAGGAAGGGCCATTCACCCCAAGGGTGAATTCTAATATTGACTTGACAACTTGTGATAGACCCATTTTTGAATAGGAAGAAAGGATGGCTGATAGAGAAAGAACACTAAGGGAGTTAGATGCACCAATCCTAAATAACAGCCTTTGTTCATAATATATCCCACTCTCGATGTAGCTTTTGAACTTAAATTAGGTTTGATTCAACTACTTCCTGTTTTTCATGGTTTTCCAGGCGAGGAACCTCACAAGCATTTTAAAGAGTTCCATGTCTTTTCAAGCATGAAACCATAGGGTATGACTGAGGATTAGGTAAAATTGATAGCTTTTCCTTTTACTTTATAGGATAAAGCAAATGACTGGTTATACATTCTTCCCCCTGGTTCAATATGAAAGAATGGTAGGATCCATCTAATGGACGCCATAAAGGTTGCGGAATGGGTGGATGAATTTCAAAAAATTTCCTACCTTCTCCCAACTGGGAATCATATTCCCTAAGTTTAGAATACAATATTCAAGGATCCCACTTGAACCATAATCAAACTAGATCTGTACCAAAAGATAAATGGGAGGAATATACCTGATCCGGAGAAGCAGTATCTCCCAAAGTTGGTGTTCACGCCCAAAGAATGCTCCAAGATCCGTTCCTGCTGAAGATGACACAGCTGTGGATGGAACAGAACCAGCAGGGTGCGTCCTACACACTGGATCCTTCACAAGAATCCTCTGGAAACACTGAACACTAAATCCTTTTAGTCTTTGTTGCAAGACTAATGTCAAGAACAGATTTCTTGACTTTCTTTTTCTGCAAAGATCTAATCTTGCAAAAAAGATGGCGGCGGCAGGAGGAGAACTCTAAAGGCGAAAAGGCTGAACTGCCTTTCTCTTTTCTGGAGTATGAATGAGATCCTATCTCAATTCGCAGGAGATATCCTATATCTCTTCAAGGTGGTTCGAAATCTGATATTTTCTCTTTCTTGGTAGGGTTTTTCCTCCTTTCTTCTTGATTAAGAATCCTCCTAATTAGGAGTTATCCCAATCCAAATCAGTATTTGGATAGGAGATAATCTTAATCCTATCTGTAGATAAAGTTAGCTTACTCCTGATCTTATCAGGAGGTTACCAGATTCAAATCTAATTTGAATTTGGTCTCCAAGAGTGGATAAGGCTAAAGGCCCAATCCTTTTACTAACATTAATCTTAGATTCGCCCCAAGGATGGGTGATCATATCAGCCCACCTCGAAATGGGCTTTTGGCCCATTAAGTGTTCAGTGTCTAATTACTTTCCAATCTGCTGCCCAATTGGGCTTCTTTGTATGGCGTGGGACCCAAGCATTGATCTACACACCAGCCACATGGGTTCGGCCCAGCCTCTAAAACAAGGCCCAGCCGAATTCACTGAAAAACTCAATGAACCCCTTGAGTCCATCATATGGACCCTATGGGCCCAACACTTACATTAAGTGGTCCCTAGGCCAAGCCATCTTATAAAAACCCAGGGACTGTGGGCAGGTGCAAGATTAGCCCATCAGGTATTATCCTCAATGGTCTTACACTTAGCCTCTCAGCCCTTAATGATCAAGCACTGCCCGACAAGAGAGGACCTCTCCCGCGGCTGCAAGGAACAGTGCCGCACTCTCCTCTCACATGGATCCCGGGAATTAAAATCATTTGCAAACAATTCAAAACCGTACATATATATAAATATATTAATTTTGCAAAACAAAATTCCAACGATTGAAATCAACTGTCGGCAGTTTGGTTTCCATCAGAGAGAGTGCATTCCCGATCATTACCCTTTGTCCGACAAAGTGGCTGATTCTGTCACTATGATCACCCACTCAGATGAATTCTCAAACTGCCCCAACATACCCAGGTTTTGATCCCCGCTAAGGATCTCACTGATTGGCATATCAAAGGCAGCCTGATCCAACACCTAGTGAAATGTCATAATCGAGTCTAGGGGTCAGGTGTAACTTTCCAGTTTTGCCCATTTATCTCCAAGGTCCAGGGCAATACTGGAAATCTGGTCCGGTTCAAGGATTCAAGTAATCCCATACTGTATGTGCCTCGGGTCTTACCCTGATGGCTGAGACAGGCCATCCCAACACTTGGTGGCACACCAGCATCAGCCTTGGCAGGATAAATCTCCCCAGAATTATCCAACGGCTGTGAACATTTACAACTAACACGAGTCTCTATAAATGTCTAGTTTTAGGGTTTTACACAGAATTAAACCAAACAATATGAATCAAACATGCACTTTATTTATTTCCAGTAAATAACAAAAGTACATCAAATCAGATTGAAGTTAAGGGCATACAAAACTGTCTAACAGCTCCCACTTGCACTTAGGTCCAATCTGGTACAAGCCGGAGTCCCATACTTTCCACATGTTTCTCAAACACCTTCTGTGTCAGTGGCTTAGTCAATGGGTCTGCCACGTTATCCGCTGATGCTACCTTCTGAATCAGGACGTCCCCTCTATCAACGATCTCCCGCAGTATATGGTACTTTCTCTCGATGTGCTTCGACTTCGAGTGAGCCCGAGGCTCTTTAGCCTGGGCGATCGCTCCATTGTTGTCACACAACAACGGGATGGGAGATGTGTTGGATGGAATCGCTCCCAATTCGTGTATGAACTTCTTCATCCACACGGCTTCCTTGGCAGCTTCACTTGCGGCAATGTACTCGGCCTCGGTTGTGGAGTCTGCAGTGGACCCCTGTTTGCTGCTTTTCTAGCAAACAGCACACGATCCTATCATGAAAACATACCCAGATGTAGACTTTCTATCATCTGGATCTGACTGGAAATTGGCATCGTTATACCCTAGCACTTGCAGTGAACTACCATTGAATACCAGACAAAACTCTTTTGTCCTTCGAAGGTATTTGAGTATGTTCTTCACAGCAGTCCAATGCTCCTGCCCTTTTGCCTAGAATCTGCTTACCACACTCACCGCCTGAGCAATGTCAGGGCGAGTGCACAGCAAGGCATACATGATGCTCCCTACGGCTGAGGCATAGGGAACGTCTCTCATGCTCTCAATCTCCTCAGAAGTCTTGGGAGACATCTTCTTGGAGAGAGTGACTCCGTGCCTGAAAGGAACATTTCCTTTCTTGGAGTTCTCCATGCTGTACCTCTTGACAATTTTGTCAATATAAGCAGCCTGGGATAATCCAATTATCCGCTTCGATCTATCTCTATAGAGTCGAAGACCTAGTATGTATGAAGCTTCTCCAAGATCTTTCATGGAGAACTACTGTGATAGCCATACCTTGACCGAAGTCAACATTCCTACATCATTCCCAATGAGTAGGATATCGTCCACGTACAACACCAAAAAGGTGATCTTATCCTCACTGGACTTCCTGTAAACACAGGGCTCATCCGGATTCTACTCAAAGTCAAACGTTTTGACTGCAGAATCAAAATGGATGTTCCAACTCCTAGAAGCCTGCTTAAGTCCATATATAGATCTATTAAGTTTACATACCATGTGTTCTTGACCAGCAGCAATGAAGCCTTGCGGCTGCTGCATGTAGATATCTTCACTAAGATCTCCATTCAGGAACGCGGTTTCGACATCCATTTGCCAAATCTCATAGTCATGGTACGCTGCTATAGCTAGCAGGATCCTAATGGATTTAAGCATGGCCACGGGCGAAAAGGTTTCCTCATAGTCGATGCCTTCTTTCTGAGTATACCCTTTCGCCACCAAGCGAGCTTTAAAGGTCTCAATCCTGCCATCGGGGCCCTTCTTCCTCTTGTAGATCCATTTGCAACCAATTGCTTTTACCCCGGGGGGTGGATCCACTAGAGTCCAGACTCCATTGGTCTCCATTGAGTCCATTTCAGCTCTCATGGCCTCCACCCACTTCTGGGAGTCTATGTCTAACATAGCTTCCACGTAAGTCACGGGATCCTCTTCACTAGTCAAGGTTTCCACCAGGTAACTATCCTGGTCATAACCATATCGGACTGGTGGTCTGGATACCCGGGTGGTTCTTCTAGGTTGGTAATTACCTGGAATTTGTGGGACATCTCCCATAGCTCCTGAGCTCTCCTCATCAAGAACTATTTCCGGACGATGGGTGTCCAGGATGTAATCGGATTCTAAGAACTGGGCGTTTCGACTACAGAACACTTTCTGCTCACTCGGGTCATAGAATAGATAACCCACCGAATCCTTTGGGTAGCCTATATACAGGCAACGACTGGTTTTAGATTCCAACTTGTCCGCACTTGTTCTTTTAACGTGTGCAGGACAACCCCAAATCTTCAAGTGCCTTACACTTGGCTTCCTTCCGGTCCAAAGTTAATATGGAGTTTTCAGAACTGATTTGGTTGGAACCCGATTCAGCACGTAGATAGCAGTCTCTAATGCGTATCCCCAAAAGAATGTGGGTAATTGTGAGCGTACGAGAAGTGACCGGACCATGTCTAACAAGGTCCTATTCCTCCTCTCTGAAACACCGTTGAGTTGAGGTGTAGCAGGAGGAGCTAATTGTGACACTATCCCATTGGCCTTTAAGTAGTCCCTGAATTCGTCAGAGAGATACTCGCCACCTCGATCTGATCGAAGGGCCTTAATTTCTCTCCCTAACTGTTTCTCGACTTCCTGTCTGAACTCTTTGAACTTTTCAAATGATTCAGACTTATGTCTCATTAGGTACACGTAACCATATCGTGAAAAATCATCTGAAAAGGTGATGAAGTACACGTGTTGGTTCCGTGTCCTAACACTCAGGGGACCACATACATCAGTATGTATTAGGTCAAGTGTGCCTTCAGATCTTTCAGGCTTACCGTCAAATGGCCGCTTAGACATCTTACCTTGAAGGCAAGGTTCACAAGTGGGAAGATTTTCTACGGTTAGAAAATCCAAAGGACCATCCTTTACCAGCCTTGTGATTCGGTCAATACCGATATGGCCAAGTCGGTAATGCCAGAGGCACGTGGGACTTACTGTATCACGATTCCTTTTCTTGGGATTTTTGACCAACGTAGTTTCAGTTAAGTTAGTTTCCAAAGAAGGATGTAGAACATAGAGACCGTTCTCTAGTTCCCCGCATGCGATGAATTTATTATTCCGTTTAACCGTAATCATATTACTAAAATAAACAGTATTTCCATCAGCACAGAGTTTTGAAACAGAAATTAAATTTCTTCTCAAGTTCTGTACATAAAGACAATCTTTAAGTACAAGCATTCCTTCTTTAAAAACTAATTCTACGGTTCCTATTGCCGCTGCTGCAACACTTGCAGTTGTTCCCAAGAATAATGTCACTTCACCTTCACTCAACCTTCTGCTAACTTTGAACCCCTGCAGTGAGTTACACGCATGAGTTGAAGCCCCGGAGTCAACACACCATGACACAGAAGTAACTAACATGTTAGTTTCTATGACACAAGTTTCGATGTTACCTTTCTTAGATTCCAGGTAGGCAGGACAATTCCTCTTCCAGTGGCCGGTCTGCTTGCAGAAGTGACAGATATCAGATGCCTTGTTCTTCTTCTGCTTCTTAGGATTGGCAGCCTTCTTCTGAGGCTTCTTTGCCTTTCTCTTTTTCTTGCCCGATTTGTTAGCTTCAGCAAGCATAACTATAGGCTCATCCTTCTTGAGTAGATCCTCGGCTCTCTGTAACATATTGCTGAGTTCCTGGACGCTGACATTCAGCTTATTCATATTGTAGTTCATTGTGAACGCATTGAAGGAAGAGGGCAAAGAATTGAGGATGGCATCCACTTGCGTGCCAAGATCTAGCCCGGATCCAAGAGCTTCAAGTTCGTTAATGTAACCCATCATCCGAAGACAATGGTCATGAACTTTCTGCCCTTTGGTCATCTGCGCGGTCATGAACAATTTCAGGACCTTCTGTCGAGTAGAACGGTTTTGCTCTTCATACATTGTTCTTAGACTGTCCAATATGTCCTTGGCTAGTTCGATTTGATCGAACTGCCTCTGTATTGAGTTGTCTAATGAGGCAATGACAAAGCAGCGGGCTAGGGAGTTCTTATCCTCCCACTCTTGGTAGTCCCTTCTACGGGCCTCAGAAGCCCTATCACCCGGACGTTCCGGGGCAGGATTTTTCACTACCTTGTCTAACTTTTCGGAAGTTAGGACCAGCATAAGATTTCTGTACCAGTCGGCATAGTTTGGGCCCTTTAGCTTGTTATCGTCTAGAAGCTTTGCAAATTGACCGTTTGCCATTTTCTGATAAAATAGCAAAATCATTAGTCCACAACCTTAGTTTGATTCATGTTACCTACATAGATATGGCTTTTAATCTATGTTCCATTCCCATTTGTTCATCTCTGAGATTTCCCTCCTTTCTCAGTGACGGAGACGACGAAATGTCTCTGGAAATGTGGGAAATCACATGGGGTGCGTGAAGCCAACTGTTTCAGCTGCATTACCCCACCACCTTTCTGTGACGGATCATATCCACTCATCAAATGAGTTTCCCTTTGGCCTCTGTCAGACAAGGTTCAGAGCCGTTTTCAGGTAAACCTTTCTGTCCAGTGAGTGCTTACCCATCATATTCAGGTTACGCCAAGGTACCGTGAGAGAGTTCCCATTTTCTGGTGAAGCCCCTCCCACATCGGTCTATGACGCCCCTATCATCTTATGAAACACTCTAATAGATCCAACAGCAAATGGATAGCCCAATTTTATGGTGCGTTTCCTCATTACTGAAGGACCCATCATTGTGCTAATGACGGAAGGCCTTTAGAGAGTCCATCATATGGGTCTCCCTATCACATGCATTCATATTTTCTAGAGGGAACAAAAACGCCCTAGTTTTAATTTAGGTCAAACCAGAGTGGCTCCCACTGACTTTCATAAAGTCAGATTTCTGGTGAGCCTTAATCGGCTAGGGGTTTCGTACGCATCCCTTTTCAGGGTTGTGGGGCCCACCAAGCAAAGAGGGGTCATCCAATGACCTTGAAGGACACTATGGCAATGATGTGCATTTAGCCATGGTGTGCGCAAGAGCCACTAACGAGTCTTCATGGGCCAAGTACTTATGGCCCATGGTCGCAGCACATCAAACATCCAAACATCACATGTAAAGGAGGAATTGATCCAATCAATTAACTGCTGTAAAGCTCATTGAACAACCCATTTAAAATCTAAGTCATTAACAATTAATGACTACTAGGTGTATGGGCTGAATCGCAGATAGCAGTTCGGCCCATACAGCTTATCTCACAGTAATGGGCCTTTTGCAGTTTTAACCCTTTAAAACTGGGCTTTACAGGTGGGCCGAATTAATCCTTGTAATTGAACATCAGATTTGGAACAGCAAGTGTGAGAAAAATAGACTGAAAAACAGTCCCTATCGAACCCCAGATTCGGTCCAAACAGTTTTGGTCCAATCTAGTCCGAGAGGATCCAAAACTGATTTTCAATTCAAGAATTAATTCATGAAAGATCTGAAATTAATAATCTTGATTTCAAACAATCACAAATCAAACTATGGACTGTTCGCACCACCTGCAAAATAGAGGTTAATCACAAGGGTTGCAGTTTCACAAACTGCAAATCGCAGAAAGTGATTTCTCCAACTGCAAACCTCCAGCGCCGCCTTCTTCTTCCTTCTTCTTTAATCAAGAAAAATAACAGAAATCCTATTTCTATTAATTACATTCTTGATCAATTCCTATACATTCAGTCTAAAAATAAAAAAAAATTATTTACAAACCGAATATAAATAAATAGAAAGAAAAAGGGTGCGCAGACTATCTGCGCCAAATTTGCACTGCGATCTCCAGGTTCGGACAGTCCATTAAATCAAAATAAATAAAGAACAATTCTAAATAAATTTTGGATTTAATAAAAAATAATTTCAGATCAATCGCCCTTAACAAGAAACAGATTCTTGAAATAAAGAAAACAATCTGCGCAAATCTTGAAAGAACACCTTCTATCCATCTGCGCAGGGTCAGATCTGATTTTCTTTTGGTTCAAGATTCGAACCAGTGGCTCTGATACCACTGAAAGAATGGTAGGATCCATCTAATGGACGCCATAAAGGTTGCGGAATGGGTGGACGAATTTCAAAAAATTTCCTACCTTCTCCCAACTGGGAATCATATTCCCTAAGTTTAGAATACAATATTCAAGGATCCCACTTGAACCATAATCAAACCAGATCTGTACCAAAAGATAAATGTTACGAATATACCTGATCTGGAGAAGCAGTATCTCCCAAAGTTGGTGTTCACGCCCAAAGAATGCTCCAAGATCCGATCCTGCTGAAGATGACACAGCTGTGGATGGAACAGAACCAGCAGGGTGCGTCCTACACACTAGATCCTTCACAAGAATCCTCTGGAAACACTGAACACTAATTCCTTTTAGTCTTTGTTGCAAGACTAATGTCAAGAACAGATTTCTTGACTTTCTTTTTCTGCAAAGATCTAATCTTGCAAAAAAGATGGCGGCAGCAGGAGGAGAACTCTAAAGGCGAAAAGGCTGAACTGCCTTTCTCTTTTCTGGAGTATGAATGAGATCCTATCTCAATTCGCAGGAGATATCCTATATCTCTTCAAGGTGGTTCGAAATCTGATATTTTCTCTTTCTTGGTTAGGGTTTTTCCTCCTTTCTTCTTGATTAAGAATCCTCCTAATTAGGAGTTATCCCAATCCAAATCAGTATTTGGATAGGGGATAATCTTAATCCTATCTGTAGATAAAGTTAGCTTACTCCTGATCTTATCAGGAGGTTACCAGATTCAAATCTAATTTGAATTTGGTCTCCAAGAGTGGATAAGGCTAAAGGCCCAATCCTTTTACTAACATTAATCTCAGATTCGCCCCAAGGATGGGTGATCATATCAGCCCACCTCGAAATGGGCTTCTGGCCCATTAAGTGTTCAGTGTCTAATTACTTTCCAATCTGCTGCCCAGTTGGGCTTCTTTGTATGGCGTGGGACCCAAGCATTGATCTACACACCAGTCACATGGGTTCGGCCCAGCCTCTAAAACAAGGCCCAGCCGAATTCACTAAAAAACTCAATGAACCCCTTGAGTCCATCATATGGACCCTATGGGCCCAACACTTACATTAAGTGGTCCCTGGGCCAAGCCATCTTATAAAAACCCAGGGACTATGGGCAGGTGCAAGATTAGCCCATCAGGTATTATCCTCAATGGTCTTACACTTAACCTATCAGCCCTTAATGATCAAGCACTGCCCGACAAGAGAGGACCTCTCCCTCAGCTGCAAGGAACAGTGCCACACTCTCCTCTCACATGGATCCTGGGAATTAAAACCATTTGCAAATAATTCGAAACCGTACATATATATATAAATATATTAATTTTGCAAAACAAAATTCCAACGATTGAAATCAACTATCGGTAGTTTGGTTTCCATCAGAGAGAGTGCATTCCCGATCATTACCCTTTGTCCGACAAAGTGGCTGATTCTGTCACTATGATCACCCACTCAGATGAATTCTCAAACTACCCCAACATACCCAGGTTTTGATCCCCGCTAAGGATCTCACTGATTGGCATATCAAAGGCAGCCTGATCCAACACCAAGTGAAATGTCATAATCGAGTCTAGGGGTCTGGTGTAACTTTCCAGTTTTGCCCATCTATCTCCAAGGTCCAGGGCTATACTGGAAATCTGGTCCGGTTCAAGGATTCAAGTAATCCCATACTGCATGTGCCTCGGGTCTTACCCTGATGGCTGAGACAGGCCATCCCAACACTTGGTGGCACACCAGCATCATCCTTGGTAGGATAAATCTCCCCAGACTTATCCAACGGCTGTGAACATTTAAAACTAACACGAGTCTCTATAAATGTCCTGTTTTAGGGTTTTACACAGAATTAAACCAAACAATATGAATCAAACATGCACTTTATTTATTTCCACTAAATAACAAAAGTACATCAAATCAGATTGAAGCTAAGGGCATACAAAACTGTCTAACACAATATGTACATGGGATGAGATGAATAGGATGTTTTTAGATAAATATTTCCCTGCATCACAAGATGCAAATATTAGAAAAGAGATTTGTGGGGTAAGGCAGTTTAGTGGTGAGACACTATACAAGTATTGGGAAAGGTTTAAACAACTCTATGTTAGCTGTCCACACCACCAAATGCCTGAGCAGCTCTTAATCCAATACTTCTACGAAGGACTCCAACCTATAGATAGAAGTATGGTAGATGCAGCTAGTGGAGGAGCCTTGGTTAACAAAACACCTGAGGCGGCTAGGGAATTGATTTCCAACATGGCCAAAAACTCCCAACAATTTGGAGCAAGAACAGATGGCGCTATCAAACGTGTTAATGAGGTAAGCCATTCTAATTTGAAAAGTCAAATTTCTAATCTAACTGCTTTGGTTCATCAATTGGCTGTAGGGCAATTACAAGCGGCTAAGGTTTGTGGCATATGCTTGATTCCTGGGCATCCTATGGATATGTGCCCATCATTAACAAGATGGTTTGATGCAACAAGTAAACACCGTAGGAGGATTTCCAAGCCAATCTCAATGCAAGTATGATCCCTATTCTAACTATTACAATCCTGGGTGAAGGGATCATCCCAATTTGAGCTACAGAAATCAATGAGGGCCATAGAGATTCAAGCCTCAAGCTTTCAATAGACAACCACCAATTCCAGCACCTACCCAAGCTCAAAATCAACCCTCAAGTTCAGGTATGTCTTTAGATGAGATAGTTAAGGCTCTAGTGACTAACACTCAGCAATTCCAACAGGAAACAAGGGCTAGCATCTAGAACTTAGGGAACCAAATTAGTCAACTTGCTACTTCTATTAGCAAGTTGGAGGTGCAAAACTCTGGAAAACTACCATCATAGACGGTGGTCAATCCCAGGGAGAATGCGAGTGCAGTGGTGCTAAGAAGTGGGAAGGAATTGCATTCACAACCTACTTCACCAAGGAAAGTGGATAAAGAGCAGAAAGAAGAGGAGGAACAAGAATCACATAAGAGTTCCCATAAGGTAAAAACCGATTCCCCTCTACCTAAGATTTCTAATGCCATTGTGCCACCTTTTCCTAGTAGGTTGGAAAAATATAAGAAGGAAGAATATGGGCAAGAAGTCTTGGAGACCTTTAGAAAGGTGGAGATAAATATTCCCTTGTTAGATGCCATAAAGAAAATTCCAAAATATGCGAAATTTTTGAAGGAGTTGTGCACTAACAAAATGAAGCTAAGAGGTGATGAGAAGGTAAAGGTTGGGGAGAACGTGTCAACTGTCATCAAGAGAACCTTGCCAGAAAAGCATGTTGATCCAGGTATGTTTACTTTACCTTGTGTGATTGGCAATAAAAGACTTGAGCGTGCCATGCTAGATTTAGGTGCATACATTAATGTCATGCCATACTCAATTTATTGTGCTTTGAATTTGGGTCCATTAAAGGAGACTAGGGTAGTCATTCAATTAGCTAACCATTCTAACACTTACCCTGAAGGGATTGTTGAATATGTTTTGGTGCAAGTTAATGACCTAATATTTCCAGCTGACTTTTACATCTTGAAGATGGAGGAAGACACTATCACAAGTTCAGCTCCACTTCTATTAGGCAGGCCATTTATGAAAATGGCCAAAACCAAAATAGATGTGGATGAGGGTACCCTCTCCATCGAATTTGATGGTGAGATTATTAAATTTAATATTTTTTAAGCAATGAAGTACCCCAATGAATTCCATTCGATTTGTTCAATTGACATTGTTGATTCAATTGTGCAAGAAACGTTTGAAGAAAAAGATTTGAATGAGGAGCTCGAATTGAGTGCACAATTGGATATAAAGAAATTGTCACTCTCTGTTTTGTAGGCCCCTATTCTAGATTTGAACCTGCCCATCATGGATGAAAGGGGAAAACATAGAAAGCTGCAGCTACGAGAGTTAGAGGATCCGATTCATGATTATTAAAAATAGGGAAGTTTGTTTTTCCTTTTTCTTTTTGTTTTTAGATTTCTAGTTTAGTTTTTCTGCCATTTCTTTGCATTTAACCTCACATTGGGGACAATGTAAGTTTTAAGTGTGGGAGAGGGGATTTAGGTTAGAATTTAGGTTGCATTTTAAAATTTGATTTAAGTCATGTTTTTCTGCATTTGCTTTTCAAAAAAAAAAAAAAAACCTCAACTCTTTTGAAATCAATTGAAACAATGTTCTAAGGAAATTCTTGTGAACCTAGTAATGAGGTACGATCAAGGAGTACATGACTTATCTGAATTCATTTCCAATTAAGCTAGTCCTAAATTCAGGTTTAAGTAAATAGGGTAAATACTTCACCATTGCCACAATTGGTAGGATGGAGCATAAAATGCAACTATCGATCAAGTAATCTGATGGTAGGATGGAGCATAAAATGCACTTACCAGCCAAGTCATCTGATAGTAGGACGGAGCATAAAATGCACCTACTAGCTAGTAAATCAAATAGTAGAATGGAGCATAAAATGCACCTACTAACCAAGTAATCCAAAAGTGAGATGGAGCATAAAATGCACTCACTTCTTCAGAGGAGAGAAAAAGAAAATAAAAACATAGAGAAGATAAAAAGGATTTCCTTGATTTACTACCTGGTTTGTAGTAGCAAAAATTGGATTGACTGATGAATGAGTCATGTATGGCTTGGTTGTGTTGATTTAACGGTTCACAATATTTAACCTATAATATTTGTGGAAAAAGATGAAGGAGAGTTGAGTTTAAAAATCAGTAGGATAATTAGTTTGTTCTTGTTCTATATTTGCTTGAATTTTGTCTTGCCCGAGGATAGGCAAAGTTTAAGTGTGGGGGGATTTGATAGGAATAAAAAGTATCAGATTTTTATCCCCAAATATTCATTCTTTTACATTAAATTAGCACTTAATTGGACTCATTACTCTTGTATTTCGATTCAGGGCAAGTAAGAAGGCGACAGGAGGAAAACAAGGCTAATCGGACGATTTTGCATAGTTTCAGCACCATTCAGTAATTTGGGCATAACTCTCAAACCTGGCCTCCGATTGGGATGATTCAAGATGCACTGGAAAGATAAGGAGAACTCCACAATTTCAAGTTCTGGGTTGTGATAGATTGGGTCTTCATCAAGGTTAAAATCAGGCCCAAAGTCAGACAAAATTCGTAGAGAAGCCCAGTCCACAACTGAAGTCCAATTCGTAGAAGAGCCTTGTAGCAGCCCAATTCATTGAAGAAACCCAACTCGAATTCAAGAATAAAGAGTCCCATCAGATTTAAATTTCAAATGTACATCTAGAAGGATAAGAGGATTGAGATTACTAGATAAAAGATAGGATAGGATTAGATCAAAACTGATTAGGACTTTCTATTTTTGAGGATAATCTCCTAAGAGGAGTTGGAGAGAGCCCCTCCTCCTAAAGCTATATAAAGTGGGGGGGGGGGGGGACCAGCTTTAGGCATCAATCAAGAAATCAAGCAATTAAGTAAGCAAGCAGTCCATCCATCTTGGAAGCAAAGCAAGAAGGAGACGACAACTATGAGCGGCTGAGCTTTTCTTTTCTGATTCAAGGGGGATTGTTGATTCGATTGTGTCATCATGAGGTTATGAGTTTAATTTAATTTCTTGCTTTTAATTTAAGTATTCGTTGATTCTTGTGCATGTTCTTATGGAAGTTAATGTTGATTATTCTGACAAATTAATTAATGTTGATCTTCCTACTGCTATCCATAATTCGTTGATTCATAATTGTCACAAATAGTGGTACAAGTAGCAATTAGGTTAATATCTTTTTGGGTCAATTGTTCATGACAGCCTTTCACCATTGTATTGGCATGTGTTAGCCTAAAGAGAATCAACAAAACAAGATTGGATAATTGCAGCTATTTCAATTTTTTTTTTTATTTTGGTTTAATTGTTTTCATAGAGGTTATTGCTATCATTAATTGATATGGAACGCTATCATGCCCAATTAGTCAATGATAAGTGTTGATCGAATGCTATCCAGTGAGTGTTCACCTATCATATTCGTGAATGCCAAGGTACCGTGAGAGAGTCTTCCATTTTAGGATAGGCCCCTCCCACATTGGTCTATGATGCCCCTATCATCTTATGAAACAATCCAACAGACCCAACTACAAATGGACAACCCAATTTTATGGTGCATTTCCTCATTACTGAAGGACCCATGTTCATGCTAATGTTGGAAGGCCTTTAGAGAGTTCATCATATGAATTTCCCTATCACATGCACTCATATTTCAGTGGAAAGAACAAAATATTATGCCCTAGTTTAATTTAGGTCAAACCAAAGCTCCCACTAACTTTCATAAAGCCAAATTTAGATGGGCCCTAAACGGCTTGGGTTCCACATGGTTCCTATAGGGGAGAAAGCTGGTGTGGGGCCCACCATGAAGGGAGATAATCCAATGATCTTTAGGACACCAAGGCAATGATGTGCATTCAGCCATGGTATGCGCAAGAGCCACTATCGTATCAGCATGGGTCAAGTACTTATGACCCATGAACGTTGCACATCACACATCCATACATCACATGCATGGAGTGTTAGACAATTTTGTATGCCCTTAGCTTCAATCCAATTTAATGTACTTTTGACATTTAGTGTAAATAAACAAAGTACATGTTTGATTCATGTTGTTTGGTATATTTCTGTGTAAAAACCTCAAACTAGACACTTATAGAGACTCGTGTTAGTTTTAAATGTTCACAGCCATTGGATAAGTCTAGGGAGATTTATCCTGCCAAGGCTGATACTGATGTACCACCAAGTGTTGGGATGGCTTATCTCGGCCATCAGGGTAAGACCCAAGGCACATGCAGTATGGGATTGCTTGAATCCTTGAACCAGACCAGATTTCCAGTATTCCCTAGACCTTGGAGACAAATGGGCAAAATTGGAAAGTTACACCTAACCCCTGGACTCGATTATGACACTTCACTAGGTGTTAGATCGGGTTGTCTTTGATATGTCAATCTGTGAGATCCTTAGTGGGGGTCAAAACCTGGACATATTGGGGCAGTCTGAGAATTCATCTGAGTGAGTGATCATAGTGACAGGATCAGCCCCTTTGTCGGACAATGGTAATGATCGGGAATGCACTCTCTCTGATGGAAACCAAACTGCTGGCAGTTGATTTCAACCGTTGGAATTTTGTTTTTGCAAAATTAATATATATATAAATGTATATATACGGTTTCAAAAGATTTGTAAAAGGTTTTAATTCCCGGGATCCATGTGAGTAGAGAATGCGACACTGTTCCTTGCAGCCGAGGGAGAGGTCTTCTCTTGTTGGGCAGTGCTTGATCATTAAGGGCTGAGAGGTTAAGTGTAAGACCATTTAGGATAATACTTGATGGGATAATCTTGCACCTGCCCACAATCCTTGGGTTTTTATAAGATGGCTTGGACCAGGGACCACTTAATGTAAGTGTAGGGCCCATAGGGTCCATGTGATGGGCTCAAGGGGGTCACTGAGTTTTTTGGTGAATTCAGCTGGGCCTTGTAAGAAAGGCTGGGACGAACCCATGTGGCTGGTGTGTAGATCAATGCTTGGGTCCCACGCCATACAAAGAAGCCCAACTGGGTAGTAAATTGGAAACTAATTAAACATTGAACACTTAATCAGCCAAAAGCCCATTACGAGCTGGGTTGATATGATCACCCATCTGTGGGGCGAATCTGAGATTAATGTTAGTGAAAGGATTGGGCCTTTTACCTTATCCACTCTAGGAGACCAAATTCAAATCAGATTTGAATCTGGTAACCTCCTGATAAGATCAGGAGTAAACTAACTTAATCTACAGATAGGATTAAGATTATCCCCTATCCAAATATTGATTTGGATTGGGATAACTCCTAATTAGGAGGATTTCTTAATCAAGAAGAAAGGAGGAGAAAATAAGGTCGAATGTACCAGATTTTGAACTAAGTTTCTCTAAGAGAGAGAAGAAAGTTGTTCAGCCATCTTCGTCCAGGAGTTCTCCTCCAGCCGCCGCCAACCCCTCTTGCAAGATTCGATCTTTGTAGGAGAAAGAAGTCAAGAAATCAGTTCTTGACATCAGTCTTGCAGAAAAGACTGAAAAGGATTCAGTGTTCAGAGTTTCCAATGGGTTCTTGCGAAGGATCCAGTGTAGGACGCACCCTATTGGTTCCGTTCCATCAACAGCTATGTCATCTTCAGCAGAAGCGGATCTTGGCATCTTCTTTGTGCGTGAACACCAACATTGGGATATATTGTTTCTCTGAATCAGGTATAATTCTTCCTGTTTCCTTTTGGTTTAGATCTGGTTTGATTATGGTTCAAGTAGAATTCTTGAATATTGTATTCTAAATTTTGGGAATATGATTCCTAGTTGGGAGAAGGTAGAAAAATTTTTGAAATTCGTCCACCCATTCTACACCCTTCATGGTGTCCATTAGATGGATCCTACCCTTCTTTCCTGGAGAACATAATTGATCCAATCAATTAAATAACTGTAAAACCCATAATTAAAGCCCATAAAAATTCATAATATTACTGATTAATATTATCTAGGTATATGGGTTAAATCGCAAAGAGCATTTTGGCCCATATAGCTTTTATGCTGAAAAGGGCGAATTTCAAAAATTTTTCTCCATCCTACTAGGGATCGTATTCCCTATTTTAGAAAAATCATATTTTTCAATGATCAATCTTGAACCAAGAACCGAACTAGATCTGAACAAAAGCAGTAGGAGAGGGAAATACCTGATACGGAGAAATAGTATCTCCCAATGGAGGTGTTCACGCCCAAGGAAGGAACCAAAAATTACTCCCATTGAAGATGGTGTAGTGCAGGATGGAGTAGAATCAACAGCATTCTTCAAAAGAACCAGATCCTTCACAAGAATCAGCTGGATGGCATGTCAGCACTACTTTCAATCAGCCCTTTCACAAAGGACTGATATCAAGATCCAATCTTGATTACTCCCACTGAGAATAGGAGATCGAACTGGCAGATATGGCGGTGGCAGGAAGGAGGCGACAAGAAAGAATTTAGCACAATGATGCTGAATTCTCTCTTCTGTGATTTCAACTCTGAAGAGGATGTGAATATGAATGTCTTCTTAAGGATGCCGCCCCTCCTCCTTTTATAAGTTTAAAGGGATCAGCTCCTAATCCCATTAGGAGTTGCTGATCCAAATCATATTTGGATCAGAATTCCCTTTAAGTGATAAGAGTAAACCCTAATCTTATTTGCAGATTAGATCAGTTCCCCTCCTAATCCTATTAGGAGGTTTCCAGATCTGAATCACATTCAGATCTAGACTCTCTGAGTGGATAGGGTTAAGACCCAATCCTATCTGCTAAGCTAATCTCAAAATTCGCCCCTCATTTAACTAATCAAATCAGCCTAGTTCGAAATGGGCTTTAGGCCCAGTAAGGTTATGTGCTCACTTAGACTTCCAAACTGCTGTCCAGTTAGACTTCCTTGTATGGTGTGGGACCCAAACATTAATCTACACATCAGCCACATGTGTTCAGCCCAGCCTTTATTACAAGGCTTGGCCGAATACACTGTTATGGACGGTGCACCCCCTAAAACCCATCACATGGGCTCTATGGGCCCAACACTTATCCTAAGTGGTCCCTGGGCCAAGCCAACTTGTAACACCCAGGGACTGTGGGCAGATGCAAGATTAGCCCATCAGGTATTACCCTCAATGGCCTTACACTTAACCTCTTAGCCCATAATGATCAAACAATGCCCGACAAGAGAGGACCTCTCCCTCGGCTGCAAGGAACAGTGCTGCACTCTCTACTCGCATGGATCTTGGGAATTAAAACCTTTTGCAAACATTTAGAAACCATAATATATATACTTTTATATCTCATATAAAATATATTTTGCAAAACAAATCTCAATGATTGAATTCGGCTACCGGCAGTCTTGGATTCTATCAGAGAGAGTGCATCCCCGATCATTACCTTTGTCTGACAAAGGGGCTGATCCTATCACTATGATCACCCACTCAAATGAATTCTCAGACTGTCCCAACATACCCAGGTTTTGACCCCCGCTAAGAATCTCACTGATTGGCATATCAAAGACAACCCAATCCGACCCCCACTAAGGGTCAAAACTTGGGTATGTTAGGACAGTCTGAGAATTCACCTGAGTGGGTGATCATAGTGACAGAATCAGCCCCTTTGTCGGACAAAGTGAATGATCGGGTAATGCGCTCTCTCTGATGGAAATATAAACTGTCGACAATTGATTTCATCCATTGAAATTTGGTTTTGCAAAATATATTTATGTTAGACAGTTTTGCATGCCCTTAGCTTCAATCAAGGTGATGTACTTTATGAGTTTATTGTAAATGAATAAAAGTGCATATTTGATTCATGTTCCCTTGGTATGTTTCTGTGTAATACCCTTAAACTGGACACTTAATGAGACTCGTGTTAGTTTAGAATGTTCATAGCCAGTGGGTCAGTCTGGGGAGACCTATCTAGACAAGGCTGACACTATGGTACCACCAAGTCGGTTGGGGTGGCCTGTCTCAGCTACCAGGGTGAGACCCTAGGCATATACAGTGTAAGATTAATTGAATCTTTGAACTGGACCAGATTTTCAGTATTGCCTTGGACCTTGGAGATTGATGGGCAAATCTGGAAAGTTACACCCAACCCTATACTCGATTATGATACTACACTAGGTGTTGGATTGGGTTGTCTTTGATATACCAATCAGTGAGATCCTTAGCGGGGGTCAAAACCTGGGTATGTTGAGACAGTTTGAGAATTCATCTGAGTGGGTGATCATAGTGATAGGATCAGCCCCTTTGTCGGACAGAGGTAATGATCGGGGATGCGCACTCACTGATGGAAACCAAGACTACCGACAACCGATTTCAATCGTTGAGATTTGTTTTGCAAAATATATTTTATATAAAAATACATATATTATGGTTTCGAATTGATTTGCAAAAGGTTTTAATTCACGGGATCCATATAAGCAAAGGGTGCAACACTATTCCTTGTAGACGAGGGAGAGGTCCTCTCTTGTCGGGCAATGTATGATCATTATGGGCTGAGAGGTTAAGTGTAAGACCATTGAGGATAATACCTGAGGGGATAATCTTGCATCTGCCCACAGTCCCTGGGTGTTACAAGGTGGCTTAGCCCAGGGACCACTTAGGGTAAGTGTTAGGCCCATAGAGCCCATAACATGGGTTTCAGGGGGTGCACTGTCCATAACAATGTATTCGGCCAGACCTTATAATAAAGGCTGGGCCGAACCCATGTGGCTGATATGTAGATCAATGTTTGGGTCCCACATACAAGGAAGCCCAACTGGGTAGCATTTTGGAAGGCTAAGTGAGTACATAACCTTAAATGGGCCTTAAGCCCACTTCGAATTGGGCTGATTTGATTAGTCAATTAAAAAGGGCGAATTCTGAGATGAATCAGCTGATAGGATTGGGCCTAGACCCTATCCACTTAGAGAGTCCAAGATCTAAATAAGATTTAGATCTGGAAGCCTCCTAAGTAGACTAGGAGATGGTTGATCTGATCTACAGATAAGATAAGGGTTATCCATTATCACTTAAAGGGACTTCTAATCCAAATATGATTTGGATTAGCAACTCCTAATGGGTTTAGAAGCTGATCCCTTTAAGATTATAAAAGGAGGAGGGGGTGACAGCCTTTTGACATGCCACCAACACATTTTTGTCTTCAGAGCTGAAATCACAAGAAGAGAGAATTCTACACCCTATGAATACTCTTTTGCCGCCTCCTTCCTGCAGCCACCGCCTCCAGTAGTTCGATCTCCTACTCTCTACAGGAGTAATCAAGATTTGATCTTGATACCAATCTTTTGGAGAAAAGATTGATTAGCCATCATGTTGATTTTTGCGAAGGGTCAAGTTCTTTTGGAAGAACACTATAGATTCTGCTCCATCTTGCACTGCGCCATCTTCAGTGGGAGCAGATTTTGGATCCTTCCTTGGGCGTGAACACCTCCATTGGGAGATATTGTTCCTCCGTATCAAGTATAATCCCTTCCTAATCCTTTTGGTTCAGATCTGATTTAGTTTATGGTTCAAGAATGATCCTTGAAAATATGATTTTCTAAATAGGGAATGCGATTCCCAGTTGAAGGAAGAGAAAAAAATTTGCCCCCTTTTTTCGCAATCTTTGAGCGTCCATGTGATGGATATCCTATCCCTTCAATTTATATAGAGATATACGTATATATATATATATATATTATGGTTTCAAAATGTTTGCGAAATGTTTTAATTCCCGGGATCCATGTGAGTATAGAGTGCAACACTGTTCCTTGCAGCCAAGGGTGAGGTCCTCTCTTGTCAAGCAGTATTTGGTCATTATGGGCTGAGAGGTTAAGTGTAAGACCATTGAGGGTAATACCTGATGGGCTAATCTTGCATCTGCCCATAGTCATTGGGTTTTCATAAGGTGGCTAGTCCCAAGGACTATTTAGTGTAAATGTTGGGCCTATTAAGAGCCCATAGTGATGGACTTTGGGGTTCACTGTCTCTTATAGTGAATTCGGCCAGGCTTTGTAACAAAGGTCGGGCTGAACCCATGTGGCTGATGTGTAGATCAATGTTTGGGTCCCACGCCATACAAAGTGAGCCAACTGGGCAGCAGGTTAAGGGGTAAGTGAGCACATAAGCTTAATGGGCCTAAAGCCCAATTCGAATTGGGCTTAAGTTAGTTAATTAAAAGGAGTCAAGAAAGGATTTATAATTTGATTAGAATTAGCTGAAGGATAAGATAAGTCTTATCCACTCAAGAGTCCAAATCCAAATATCAGATTTAAATTAAGGAATTCTCTCCTAATTAGATTAGGAGGCTAATCCTGAGAAGGCTATAATTAAAGGGGGTGAATTCCTCAGTTACATAACACAACAACCTACAGAATTCTCTCCTATCCTTGCCATCCCTACCCAGTTCGATCTACTTTTGAAGAATTGATCAAGAAAGTTCCTTGATATTGTTTCTTAGCTAATGAAACAATCTAAAGTCTTGCTCACCAGCCTCTGTTCAATTCTTGCTGAAGGATCCTGGTTCTCGCTGAAGAGCCATCCTGTTGATCCTGCTTCTTTACACATTGTGTCATCTTCGGTGGAAGTGGGTTTTGGTATTCTCCATGGGCGTGAACACCATCATTGGGAGTTATTGCTACTTTGTATCATGTATATCTTTCTCCTCCTCTTTTGGTTTTAGATCTGGTCCAATTTTGGATTCAAGAACGATCCTTGAAAATGCAAATTTCTAAAATAGGGAACGCGATTCCCTGGTGGGAGAGAGAGAAATTTTTGAAATTTCGCCCAACCTTCCTGCAGGGTTCAGCCATCCATATGATGGATCTCTCATCCCCTTAGTGGTATCAGAGCCATGGTTTGATTCTTGAGCCAAAATTGAACCAGATTTGATTTGCGAAAATTGGGTAGTACAGTTTCTACCCAATTTGCACAATTAGCGATTTTTCTGGGAAATCGGTTCCCAATTTTTGGGTGAACGATCTGAAAATAATTCTTTATTATTCTGTTATATATTTGGAATTGTTCTATTTATATTTCTTGAATTTTGGGTTGTTCGTATAAAGGAGATCAAAATCTTTTCTGCAGCACAAGAAATTTGCATGTTTGTGTTTTTCCCTATTCATTCTTGGTCTATAATTACTTTTTTTTTTATTTTGGACGGAATGTATAGGATTTTGAATCTGATGTAATATTATTAGAAAAATTAGGTTTTCAATTTTATTTTATTCGAAGATGAAGCTGAAAGCGCAAAGGAGAGAATTTCGTAGATTCGGGTTCAGCGATCTACGATTTGTAGTTTTGGAAACTGCATATTGCGAACTGATCTTTGTTTTGCAGGGTAGTAGCCTTACGGACAGTGCTCTTACTGATTCTTGGTTGTCATGTATCGGTTTCATTATTTTCAGATCATGTTTCTTGAATTGGATCTTGAATTAAACATCAAACCTTAGACCCATTCGAACTAGATTGGACCAAGCTGGTTGGACCAAATCTGTGGTTCGATGGGGGCTGTTCTCAGCCCTAAAATTTCCTATATGGGTCGAGGGTCGAGGAGTTGATCGTTAATTGCAAGATGCAATTCAGCCCCCATCTATAAAACCCAGTTTTGGATTGTTAAAACTGCTTTAGCCCAATTCAGCATAAATGCTATATGGGCTGAACTACTCTTTGTAGTTCAGCCCATATACCTGGATAATATTATTTGATAATATTATGGGCTTTAAATGGGATGAAAGTTTTTGTTAATTTTAATTATAGGTTTTACAGTTATTTAATTGATTGGATCAATTATGGATTCCATGCATGTGATGTATGTGATGGGATGTGCTGCGTACATGGGCCATAAGTGCTTGGCCCATGTTAATTCGATAGTGTCTCTTTTGAACACCATGGCTGAATGCACATCATTGCCATGGTGCCCTTAAGATCATTAGATGATCTCCCTTTCTCAGTGGGACCCACTTTAGTTTCTCCCCAAGAGGAACACCCTGGAACCCTAGTCATTTTGGGCCCACTTTGAATTTGGCTTTATGAAAGCTAGTGGGAGCCACTTTGGTTTGACCTAAATCAGATCTAGGGGGTTTTCATTCCCTCCATTAAATATAAGTGCATGTGATAAGGAATTTCATATGATGAATTCTCTGAAGGCCTTCCATCATTAGTATGAAGGTTGGCTGCATTAGTGGGTGAAGATGCACCATAAAATTGGGCTATCCATCTGCTAATGTAGTTGGCTCAATTGCTTCATGAGATGATAGGGGCATCATAAACTGATGCAGAAGGGGCCAATCCTAAAATGGAAGACTCTCTCACAGTACCTTGGCGTTCATGAACATGATGGGTGAGCACTTACTGGACAGAAAGGTTTAACCTAAAATGGCTATGAACCTTCTCTGATAGAGGCCAAAGGGAAAGCTCATAAGATGATTGGATGAGATCCTTCATAGAAGGTGGTGGGGTTTTGCTGCTGAAACAGTTGGCTCCATGCACCCCATGTGGTTTCCCACATTTCTAGAGACACAACTGTCTCCCTCACTGAAGTTGGAGGGAATCTCAGAAATGCCCAAAATGGAAATGGAACATAGATTAAAAGCCCTTTCTATGTGATGGCATGAATCAATTAGGTTGTGGACTTATAAATCTGCCTTGCCTTTACCAGAAATGGCAAACGAAAATTTCACCAAATTGTTGGATGATAACAAACTCAAGGGCCCTAATTATGCTAACTGGTTCTGAAACCTTATGCTGGTCCTGACGTTTGAGAAATTGGACAAAATTGCTAAGAACCCTACTCCGGATCATCTGGGTGACAAGGTTTTTGAGGCCTGAAGAAGAGAGTATCAAGAATGGGAAGAGAAAAATTCTCTTGCCCGGTGTTATATTATAGCCTCATAAGACAATCTGATAAATTGACAATTCGATAAGATCATACTGTCCAAGGATATATTGGATAGTCTGAAGACTATGTATGAAGAGCAGAACCATTCTACTCAACAAAAGGTCTTAAAACTATTTATGACTGCATAGATGATCGAGAACCAACAGGTTCATGACCATTGTCTAAAGATGATGGGTTATATCAATGAACTGGAGGCTCTCAGGTTAGGGCTAGATCATGACACCAAAATTAATGCTATCCTCAATTCCTTGCCTCCATCCTTCAATCAGTTTATCATGAATTACAACATGAATAAGCTAAAAGTTAGCCTTTAAGAACTCAACAATATGTTGTAGAGTGCTAAAGAACTGATTAAGAAGGATAAGTTGATAGCCATGCTTGTTGAAGTGGCAAATCGGGCAAGAAAAATTGGAAGGCTAAAAGGAAGGCTCTGAAGAAGGGTAGCAAAACTAAAAGGCAGAAGAAAGATAAGGCATTGGATGTATGTCCCTTTTGCAAGTAGACCGGCCACTGGAAGAGGAACTGTCCTCAATAACTAGAGACTAAGAAACAATGTACGTTCGATTCTTTCATCATAGAGACCAATCTATTGGTCACTTCTGCTTCCTGGTGTATTGACTCTGGGGCTTTGACTCATGCGTGTAACTCACTACAGGGGTTCAAGATAAGCAGAAGACTGAATGATGGGAAAGTGACACTTTACTTGGGGACTTCTGCAACTATTATAGCTTCAACCATAGGAACTATTGTTAGACAGTCTTGTATGCCCTTAGCTTCAATCAGATTTGATGTACTTTTGTTATTTAGTGAAAATAAATTAAAGTGCATGTTTGATTCATGTTGTTTGGTATAATTCTGTGTAAGACCCTAAAACTGGACACTTATAGAAACTTGTGTTAGTTTTAAATGTTCACAGCCATTGGATAAGTCTGGGGAGATTTATCCTACCAAGGCTGATACTGGTGTGCCACCAAGTGTTGGGATGGCTTGTTTCGGCCATCAGGGTAAGACCCAAGGCACATGCAGTATGGGATTGCTTGAACCCTTGAACTGGACCAGATTTCCAGTATTGCCCTAGACCTTGGAGATAGATGGGCAAAACTGGAAAGTTACACCTGACCCCTAGACTTGATTATGACACATCACTAGGTGTCGGATCGGGCTGTCTTTGATGTGTCAATCAGTGAGATCCTTAGTGGGGGTCAAAACCTGGACATGTTGGGGCAGTCTGAGAATTCATCTGAGCGAGTGGTCATAGTGACAGGATCAGCCCCTTTGTCGGACAATGGTAATGATCGGTAATGCACTCTCTCTTATGGAAACCAAACTGCCGGCAGTTGATTTCAATCGTTGGAATTTTGTTTTGCAAAATAAGATATATATATATATATATATATATATATATATATATATATATATATATGTATATGTACGGTTTCAAAAGATTTGCAAAAGGTTTTAGTTCCCGGGATCCATGTGAGTGGAGAGTGCGGCACTGTTCCTTGCAGTCAAGGGAGAGGTCTTCTCTTGTCAGGCAGTGCTTGATCATTAAGGGCTGAGAGGTTAAGTGTAAGACCATTTAGGATAATACCTAATAGGCTAATCTTGCACCTGCCCACAGCCCCTGGGTTTTTATAAGATGGCTTGGCCCAGGGACCACTTAATGTAAGTGTTGGGCCCATATGGTCCATGTGATGGGCTCAAAGGGGTCACTGAGTCTTTTAGTGAATTCGGCTGGGCCTTGTAATAAAGGTTGGGCCGAACCCATGTGGCTGGTGTGTAGATCAATGCTTGGGTCCCACGCCATACAAAGAAGCCCAACTGGGCAGTAGGTTGGAAACTAGTTAAACACTGAACACTTAATGGGCCAAAAGCCCATTTCGAACTGGGCTGATATGATCACCAATTCATAGGGCGAATCTGAGATTAGTGTTAGTAAAAGGATTGGGTCTTTGACCTTATCCACTCTAAGAGACCAAATTCAAATTAGATTTGAATCTGGTAACCTCCTGATAAGATCAGGAGTTAACTAACTTAATTTGCAGATAGGATTAAGATTAACCTCTATCCAAATACTGATTTGGATTGGGATAACTCTCAAAATATTGGGAGGTTTCTTAATCAAGAAGAAAGAGGAGAAAACCCTAGCAGCAGAAATATCAGATTTTGAACTAGGAGGTTTGAGTAAGCAAGAAACACATCCTGCAATTTGAGATTTGATCTCTCACAGACTCTAGAGAAAAGAGACAATTCTGCCCTCTTCGTCCCTGGACTTCTCCTCCTTCAGCCACCGCCACTACCTGTTGGAAGATTGGATCTTTGCAGCAACAGGAAATCAAGAAAGCAGTTCTTGACAATAGTCTTGCAAGAAAGACACTAGGATTCGGTGTTCAAGGTTTCCAGAGGGTTCTTGTGAAGAATCCAGTGTGTAGGACGCACCCTGCTGGTTCCGTTCCATCCACAGCTGTGTCATCTTCAGTAGGAGCGGATCTTGGTTACTTCTTTGGGCGTGAACACCAACTTTGGGAGATATTATTTCTCCAGATCAAGTATAATCCTTCATGTTTCCTTTTGGTTCAGATCTGGTTTGTTTATGGTTCAAGTAGGATCCTTGAATAATGTATTCTAAATTTAGGGAATATGATTCCCAGTTGGAAGAAGGTAGGAAATTTTTTTTGAAATTCACCCACCATTTCGCACCTTTCTTGGCATCCATTAGATGGATCCTACCATTCTTTCAACTATAGAACTAGTTTTTAGAGAATGAACAATTGTATTGAAAGATTGTCTTTTCGTACCTAATTTAAGAAGAAATTTGATTTCTATCTAAAAATTGTGCATGGATGGATATTCTATTTTGTTAAGTAATGTGATTACTATTAAACGGAATAACAAATTCCTAGCATATGGGAAACTTAAGAATGGTCTCTTTGTTCTCCATCCCTCTCTGGAAACAAACATTACCAAAACTACATTAGAAATAATCGCCAAGAAAAGAATATGTGGTACAATTAGTCGTCCCACATGCCTGTGGCATTACCAACTTGGCTACATTAACATAAATCATATCACAAGGTTGGTAAAGGATGATCCTTTAGATTTTCTAACCGTAGAAGATCTTCCAGCCTGTGAATCTTGCCTTCAGGGTAAGATGACGAACTGGTCATTTAACAGTAAGCCTGAAAGATCTATAGGCACACTTGACCTTATACATACTGATGTGTGTGATCCCTAGAATGTTAGGACACGTAATCAACGTGTTTATTTTATAACCTTTACCGATGATTATTCTCGGTATGGTTACGCGCACCTAATGAGACATAAGTCTAAATCCTTTGAAAAGTTCAAGGAGTTCAGACAAGAAGTCGAGAAATAATTAGGGAGAGAAATTAAAGCCCTTCGATCAGATCGAGGTGGTGAGTATCTCTCTGATGAATTCAGGGACTACTTAAAGGACAATGGGATAGTATCACAATTAGCCCCTCTCACTACACCACAATTAAACGGTGTCGGAGAGGAGGAATTGTACCTTGTTGGATATGGTCCGATCACTTCTCGTCCACTCAGAATTACCTAGATCCTTTTGGGGATACGCATTAGAGACAACGATCAACGTGCTGAATTGAGTTCCAACCAAATTCGTTCCGAAGACTCCCCCTAAGCTTTAGACTGGTAAGAAACCTAGTGTGAGACACTTGAAGATTTGGGGTTATCCGACACATGTTAAAATAACTAATGCTGACAAATTGGAATCTAAGACCAGTCATTGCCTATTTGTATGTTACCCCAAAGGCTCTGTAGGTTACCTACTCTATGATCCAAAAGAACAAAAGGTGTTTTGCACTCGAAGTGCCTATTTTTTAGAAGAAGATTACATCTTGGAGAATCTTCAGCAAGAAGTTGTTCTTGATGAGGAGAGCCCAAGAGTAGTGGGAGATGTCCCGCAGGCTCCAGATACTCAACCTAGAAGGTCTACCCAGGTATCAGGCCTCCAGTTTGTTATGACTATGACTAAGAAACTTACTTGGTGGAAGCCACGACAAGTGAGGAGGATCCCATGACTTATGCGGAAGCTATGTTGGACATAGATTCCCTGAAGTGGGTAGATGCCATGAAAGCTGAGATGGACTCGATGGAGACCAACAAGGTCTGGGCTCTTGTGGACCCACCCTCTGGGGTGAAAGCAATTGGTTGCAAGTGGATTTACAAGAGGAAAAGGGCCCATATGGTAACATTGAGACCTATAAAGCTCGTCTTATGGCGAAAGGGTACACTTAGAAAGAGGGAATCGACTATGAGGAACCTTTTCGCCAGTGGCTATGCTGAAGTCTATTTGGATCTTGCTAGCTGTAGCAACATACCATAACTATAAGATTTGAAAAATGGATCTCAAAACCGCATTCCTGAATGGAGATCTTATTAAAGATATCTACATTACAGCAACCGCAAGGATTCATTGCTGCAGGTCAGGAACACTTGGTATGCAAACTTAACCGATCCATATATGGACTGAATCAAGCTTCTAGGAGTTGGAACATTTGGTTTGACTTTACTGTCAAACAGTTTAACTTTGAGCAAAATCTGGATGAGCCCTATGTTTACAGGAAGACCAGTGGGAATAAGGTTACTTTCTTGGTTCTATATGTAAATGACATTCTACTCATTGGGAATGATGTAGGAATGTTAACTATGGTGAAAGTGTGGCTTTCACAGCAATTCTCCATGAAAGATCTTGGAGAAGCCACCTATATCTTAGGACTTTGACTCTATAGAGATAGATTGAAAACGATAATAGGATTATTCCTTTTAGGCATGGAGTCATTGTCTCCAAGGGTATGTCTCCCAAGACTCCCGAGGAGATTGAGGGCATGAAAGAGATTCCCAATGCCTCAGTCGTAGGGAGCATTATGTATGTCATGTTATGCACCCGTGCTAACAATGCTCAGGCAGAGATTGTGGCAAGTAGATACCAGTCTAACCTAGGATAGGAACACTGGACAACTGTGAAAAACATATTGAAATACCTTCGAATGACAAAAGAGTTTTGTCTAGTATTTGATGGTAGTTCACTACAGATCCAAGGGTATATTGATGCTGATTTCTAATCAGATACAGATGATAGAAAGTCTACATCTACGTACATCTTTACAATGAGGGCCTGTGTAATTAGCTAGAAAAGTAGTACCTAGATGTAGACTTTCTATCATCTGGATCTGATTGGAAATCAGCATCAATATACCCTTGGATTTGTAGTGAACTACCATCAAATAATAGACAAAACTCTTTTGTCTAAAATGCACTCACATCTAGATGAAGAAGTTCATTCAGGAATTAGGAGTAGTTCCGTCCAACACATCACCCACTCCATTGTTGACAACAATGGAACTATAGCTTAGGCTAAGGAGTCACGAGCCCACTTGAAGTCGAAGCACATCGTGACTAATGTGAGACGGAGCATAAAATGCACTCACATCTACAAATGAAAGCAAGTGTGAGATGGAGCATAAAATGCACTCACATCTTGAAAAGAAGGCAAGGGTGAGATGGAGCATAAAATGCACTCACCCTAGAACCCCAACCCCTTTCTCACCTTCAGATCCTAGGAATTCACACTAAGTGGTAGAGATGTGATACATAGCAAGCTTATGGCAATAAGCACACCTTGTTTTGATTCAAAGGAAAGTAATTACATCTGGCTGAATTGGTTTGTTAAAAGCAATGAGCACCCGTGCAGTCCAAGGAGTTTCAGCCCTGGAAGGCTTGTCTCCTTGACTATCGATTTAACTTGGGACCATGAGAAATGGTGATTTGCGATCACTCTTGGACAAGGAAAAGGGGAGAAAGAGATGAAAAGGGAAAGGTTACCAAGTCTGAACTAAAGCATGCAATGAACCAGGCCTCATGTAGAGAAAAAGAAATATTGAAAATCAGTAGTTGTTTTCTTTTGTGAGCTTTTGCCTTGCCCGAGGACGATCAAAGTTTAAGTGTGGGGGGATTTGATGAGACTGAAAAGAACCCTATTTTTGTCCCCTAATTTTCATATTTTTTCATTATTTTAACATTTAAATGCACTCATTACTCTTGTATTTCGATTTAGGGCAATAAAGAAGGCAATTGGAAAGAAACATGCCAATTCGGGCGATTTTGCACAGTTTCGGCGATAGTCAGTGATCTGGGCCTAACTCACAATTCCGGACTCCGAATTGGGAAGTTCAAGAAGCATTAGAAAGAATAACGAAAGGCCCACAACTTTTATGTTTTGGGCATTGACTGGTTCGGTACGCATCGAGTACGAAACTGGCCCTGAAGTTGGAGCAACGTCGCAGCCAGGCCCATTTAACAGTTGAAGCCCAACTCACAGAAGAACCTGGAAACAGCCCAAGTAGCAGAGAAGCCCAACTCGGATACAAGAGTCTAGAGTCCTAATTCGAATGTAATCTCCCAAGAGGGAGAGAGTCTTATTAGATCTAAACTTTGAATGTAATCCTATAAGGATAAAAAGGTTGGGGATTAGATAAGAGATAGGATAGGATTAGTTCAAAGAAGATAAGATCAAGATTCCCTAAAGATAAGATGATCTCCTAGAAGGATTTGGAAAACAGCCCTCTCCTTTGGATATATAAAGAGGGGGGTGAACCAGCTCTAGCATCACTCATTCCAAAATCCAAGATATCATCAAGAGGCCAAGAAGCTTAAGGAAGCAGTTCGGCTATGGAGAAGAAAGGCATGGAGATTGCGCAGATCATGAGTAGCTAAGCTTCTTTTTCTGGTTCAAGGGGGAGGTTCGATTGTGTTATTATTAGGTTCTGTAGTTACTTTATTTTCTTGCTTTCTAATTCAAGTATTCATTGATTCTTGTGCATATTTTTATCGGATGTTGATGTTAATTAGTTTGACAAACTGAATTAATGTTGATTTTCCTATTGCCGTCCATGATTTCGGTGATCCGTAATTGTCACGAATAATGGTACAAGTAGCAATTAGGTTGATATCTTTTTGGGTCAATTGTTCGTGACAGCCTTTGACCAATGTTTTGTCATGGTTCAACCTAAAGGAATCGATGGAACAAAATTCAATAATTGCAGCTATCTCAATTATTGTTATTTTGGTTTAACTGTTTTCACAAATCTTAATGCTATCATTGTTTAACATGGAACGCTATCGTACCCAGTTGAGTGGTGATAAGTGTTGATCGAATGCTGTGTTTGGTCAACTGAATTAGGAAAACACAAGGTTTATTATGGCTATCCTAGTAAATCTAAGGTTAAATGCTTGAATTGCAAGAATGCTGAATTGTACCTAAGATCGATGGCCAATTGATTCAACCCGAACCCTTGAACCAGAATTTGGTAAGACTGATTTTTCTCTTGTTTGTTTAAGTGCTTTCTTATTCTTTTAATTCTAGTTATTAAATTTCCCCACTCAATTATAGTATCCATTCGGCTAAGAGGTTACTGATTTGCTCTCTGTGGGGTTCGACCTAGTACCACTTTTACTGCAAATATCTTATTGTGGGACTAGTACTAATTTTGAGGGCTTCGACAAACCCGTCAAAATTTTGGCGCCATTGCCGGGGAGCAACGTTAATTTCTTAGCTATTACCTTCTTTTGTTAATCTTCTTGTTTATGACTCGTGCTTCTCAACAAGGTGAACTTCAGTACAACCCCAAAATTGAGAGGACCACCCATCGTTTAAGGAAGGAGGCGAAGCAAAGGAATGATCGCTCACCTAAAAGGGTGAACTCAGATATCGATCTACCCATTTGTGATTTTCCCATCTTCGAAGAAGTAGAAAGAATGGCTGATAGAGAGAGGACATTAAGGGAGTTGGCTGCACCAATTATGAACCAACAGCCCTTATGCATCATGTACCCCACTCTTGAGGTAGCCTTTGAACTCAAATCTGGTTTGATTCAATTATTACCTCTGTTTCATGGTTTCCCAGGTGAGGACCCTCACAAACATCTAAAGGAATTTCATGTCATCTGTTCAAGCATGAAACCCTACGGTATGACCGAGGACCAGGTAAAACTCATTGCCTTTCCATTTACTTTAAGAGATAAAGCAAAGGATTGGTTGTATATTCTCCCTCCCGGTTTTGTACGCACATGGGATGAAATGAATAGGATATTTTTAGATAAATATTTTCCTATGTCCCGGGCTGCGAATATAAGAAAAGAAATATGTGGAGTTTGGCAATTTGGTAGTGAGACATTATATGAATATTGGGAAAGGTTTAAGCAACTTGTTGCTAGTTGTCCCCACCACCCAATTCCTAAACAATTGTTAATCCAATACTTCTATGAAGGGCTTCAGCCCATGGATAGAAGTTTGGTCGATGCAGCCAGTGGAGGAGCTCTAGTGAACAAGACACCTAAAGCGGCCAAGGAATTAATCTCCAATATGGCCGAAAATTCTCAGCAATTCGGTACAAGGACAGAAGGTACCATTAGAAGTGTTAACGAGGTAAGCCATGCAAAATTAGAAAACGATATTTCTGATTTAACTGCTTTGGTTAAGCAGCTCGCAGCAAGACAATTACAAACTGCCAGGGTGTGTGGTATATGTTCGATCCCTGGACATCCTACGAACACGTGTCCATCATTACAAGATGGCCCGATGCATCAAGTCAATGCCGTGGGAGGATTCCCGGGCCAGCCCCAATGAAAGTATGATTCTTACTCCAATCATTACAATCCGGGGTGGAGAGATCATCCAAACTTAAGCTACGGGACCCAATGAGGACAGCAGAAATATCAGCCCCAATTTTTCAATCAACAGCCCCAATTTTCAACACCCATCACAGCGCAAGGCCAACCCCCGAATTCAGGTATGTCTTTGGATGATATAGTTAAGGCTCTTGCTACTAATACTCAGCAGTTTCAGCAGGAAACGAGAGCTAGCATTCAGAATTTGGGAAACCAAATTAGCCAACTTGCCACTTCCATCAGCAAGTTGGAGGCGCAGAACTCCGGGAAACTACCCTCACAAACGGTAGTTAATCCGAAAGAGAATGCAAGTGCAATGGTGTTGAGAAGCGGAAGAGAGTTGCAGTCCCAACCAAGTTCACCATCGAAGGCAGCCAAAGAAGAGGAAGGACAAGGGTCAAACAATAGCCCCATTGAGGTAAAATCGGACCCCCCCTCTCCCTAAGGTTACTAATGTTGTACCACCTTTTCCTAGCAAGTTGGCAAGTTCAAAGAAAGAGGAATATGAACGAGAAGTGTTAGAAACCTTCAGGAAGGTGGAGATCAACATTCCCTTGCTAGATGCAATAAAACAAATCCCTAAATATGCAAAATTTTTGAAAGTGTTATGCACTAACAAAAGGAGGCTGCGAATTGATGAAAAGGTAAGAGTGGGAGAGAATGTTTCAGCCATGATTAAGAGGACCCTGCCAGAAAAGCGTGCTGATCCAGGTATGTTTACCCTACCTTGTGTGATTGGCAATAAACGAATCGAGCGTACCATGCTGGACTTAGGTGCATCTATTGTTAGATAGTTTTGTATGCCCTTAGCTTCAATCAAAATTGATGTACTTTATAAGTTTATTGTAAATGAATAAAAGTGCATATTTGATTCATGTTCCCTTGGTATGTTTCTATGTAATACCCTTAAACTGGACACTTATTGAGACTCGTGTTAGTTTAGAATGTTCACAGCCAGTGGGTCGGTCTGGGGAGACCTATCCTGACAAGGCTGACACTGTGGTGCCACCAAGTCGGTTGGGGTGGCTTGTCTCAACTACCGGGGTGAGACCCTAGGCACATACAGTGTGGGATTAATTGAATCTTTCAACTGGATCAGATTTTCAGTATTGCCTTGGACCTTGGAGATTGATGGGCAAAACTGGAAAGTTACACCCGACCCCTAGACTCGATTATGATACTGCACTAGGTGTCGGATCGGGCTATCTTTGATGTACCAATCAGTGAGATCCTTAGCGGGGGTCAAAACCTGGGTATGTTGGGACAATCCGGGAATTCATCTGAGTGGGTGATCATAGTGACAGGATCAGCCCCTTTGTCGGACAAAGGTAATGATCGGGGATGCACTCTCATTGTTGGAAACCAAGACTGCCGGCAGCCCATTTCAACCGTTGAGATTTGTTTTGCAAAGTATATTTTATATGAGATATAAAAGTATATATATTATGGTTTCTAAAATATTTGCAAAAAGGTTTTAATTCCTGGGATCCATATAAGTGGAGAGTGCAACACTGTTCCTTGCAGCCGAGGGAGAGGTCATCTCTTGTCAGGCAGTGTATGATCATTAAGGGCTGAGAGGTTAAGTGTAAGACCATTGAGGATAATACCTGATGGGCTAATCTTGCATTTGCTCATAGTCCCTGGGTGTTACAAGGTGGCTTGGCCCAGGGACCACTTAGGGTAAGTGTTGGGCCCATAGAGCCCATTCGATGGGTTTCAGGGGGTGCACTATCTTTAACAGTGTATTCGACCAAACCTTGTAACAAAGGCTGGGCCAAACCCATGTGGCTGATGTGTAGATCAATGCTTGGGTCCCACGCCATACAAGGAAGCCCAACTGAGCAGCAGTTAGGAAGGTTAAGTAAGCACATAAGCTTAATGGGCCTAAAGCCCATTTCGAACTGGGCTATTTATTTAGTTAATTAAAGGGGCGAATTCTGAGATGGATTAGCAGATAGGATAGGGTCTTAATCCTATCCACTCAGAGAGTCCAAATCTGAATGTGATTCAGATCTAGAAACCTCCTAATAGGATTAGGAGAAAGCTAATCTAATCTACAGATAAGATAAGGGTTTATCCTTATCATTAGAAGAGAAGGCTGATCCAAATATGATTTGGATAAGCAGCTCCTAATGGGATTAGGAGCTGATCTTTTAAGTTAACAAAAGTAAGGAGGGGGTGGCAGCCTTTAACACATATACATCAGATCCTCTTTAGTGCTGAAATCAAGAAGAGAGAATTCTGCACCCTGCGAATACTCTCTTGCCGCCTCCCTGTTCTTGCCGCCCTGTTTGCCAGTTCGATCTCCAGTTGTGGGAGAATTCAAGATTGGATCTTGGCATCAGTTCTTTGAGAAAGGATTGAAAAGGAAGTTGTGCTCACATTTCTACTGATTCTTGCGAAGGACAGAGTTCTTGGGGAAGAACACTGTTGATTCTGCTCCATCCTGCACTGCGCCATCTTCAGTAAGAGCAGTCTTTGGATCCTTCCTTGGGCGTGAATACCTTCCTTGGGAGATATTACTTCTCCGTATAAGGTATAATTCTCTCCTATTCCTTTTGGTTCAGATCTAGTTCAGTTTAAGGTTCAAGAATGATCCTTGAAAATATGCTTTTCGAAATAGGGAATGTGATTCCCAGTTGAAGGGAGAGAAAAATTTTGAAATCCGCCCCCTTATTCCGCAATCTTTGGGTGTCCATGGGATGGATCTCTCATCCCATCATCTATTAATGTCATGCCATACTCGATTTACTATGCATTGAGACTAGGTCCGTTAAAAGAGAAAGAGTTGTTATTCAATTGGCTGATCATTCTAATGCATACCCAGAAGGGATTGTTGAGGATGTATTAGTGCAGGTTAACGATTTGATCTTTCCAGCTGATTTTTACATCCTGAAAATGGAAGAAGACACAGCCACGAGTTCAGCCCCACTTCTATTAGGTTGGCCATTCATGAAAACGGCCAAGACCAAAATAGATGTGGATGAGGGTACCCTCTCCGTCAAATGTGATGGAGAGACTGTTAAATTTAATATTTTTTAAGCTATGAAATACCCAATTGAAGACCATTCGATCTATTCGGTTGACACTTTTGATCCAACTGTGTAGGAAATTTTTGAAAAAGATATGAATGAGGAGTTAGAATCAAGTGCACAATTGGATACCAAGGCCCCTATTCCAAATTTGAACCCGCCCATGATGGATGGAAGGGGAGCACACCGAAAGCTACAACCACGAGAGTTAAAGTAGCAAAGGAGGACGTTGAGCATAACAACGTTAAACAATTGCGCTTCTGGGAGGCAACCCATTATGTTTAGTTAATTTGTTATTTTGTTTGGTTTTGGTTTTTGTGTTTAGCAGGAACCCAACAAGACAAACAGGGAAGTATCCCCAAATTCTTCTACTTTATGCATAATCACATACATTGGGGACAATGTATAACTTAAGTGTGGGGGGATTAGGGAAATCTGATGGAAATTTGGGATACCTTACCTTCTTAAAATTTTTGCTCCCGAAAACTTATCCTTGAACAATTTCAACTTATCAGGAATCATGTGCTTAGGCTGAATTGATAAGATAGGATGCAAGCATGACTGACTGAATCTTTCTTGGCTACATATGGTACCTCATGATTTTAATCGATCAATAGGCAAGATGCATAAGGGTTTGATTGATTTCACATAATTATCTGTCAAACATGGGTTGATTATTCTAGAACTTGCTGTGTTATGCATATAGAGACCATGATCAATGAATTCATGGATCAGGCAGTGAAACCCTGTGATTCTTGTGAAAAAAAAAATCGTGACTAATGTGAGAAGGAGCATAAAATGCACTCACATCTACAAATGAAAGCAAGTGTGAGATGGAGCATAAAATGCACTCACATCTTGGAAAGAAGGCAAGGGTGAGACGGAGCATAAAATGCACTCACCCTAGAACCCCAACCCCTTTCTCACCTTCAGATCCTAGGAATTCACACTAAGTGGTAGAGATGTGATACATAGCAAGCTTATGGCAATAAGCACACCTTGTTTTGATTCAAAGGAAAGTAATTGCATCTGGCTGAATTGGTTTGTTAAAAGCAATGAGCACCCGTGCAGTCCAAGGAGTTTCAGCCCTGGAAGGCTTGTCTCCTTGACTATCGATTTAACTTGGGACCATGAGAAATGGTGATTTGCGATCACTCTTGGACAAGGAAAAGGGGAGAAAGAGATGAAAAGGGAAAGGTTACCAAGTCTGAACTAAAGCATGCAATGAACCAGGCCTCATGTAGAGAAAAAGAAATATTGAAAATCAGTAGTTGTTTTCTTTTGTGAGCTTTTACCTTGCCCGAGGACGAGCAAAGTTTAAGTGTGGGGGGATTTGATGAGACTGAAAAGAACCCTATTTTTGTCCCCTAATTTTCATATTTTTTCATTATTTTAACATTTAAATGCACTCATTACTCTTGTATTTCGATTTAGGGCAATAAAGAAGGCAATTGGAAAGAAACATGCCAATTCGGGCGATTTTGCACAGTTTCAGCGATAGTCAGTGATCTCGGCCTAACTCACAATTCCGGACTCCGAATTGGGAAGTTCAAGAAGCATTAGAAAGAATAACGAAAGGCCCACAACTTTTATGTTTTGGGCATTGACTGGTTCGGTACGCATCGAGTACGAAACTGGCCCTGAAGTCGGAGCAACGTCGCAGCCAGGCCCATTTAACAGCTGAAGCCCAACTTGCAGAAGAACCTGGAAGCAGCCCAAGTAGCAGAGAAGCCCAACTCGGATACAAGAGTCTAGAGTCCTAATTCGAATGTAATCTCCCAAGAATGAGAGAGTCTTATTAGATCTAAACTTTGAATGTAATCCTATAAGAATAAGAAGGTTGGGGATTAGATAAGAGATAGGATAGGATTAGTTCAAAGAAGATAAGATCAAGACTCCCTAAAGATAAGATGATCTCCTAGAAGGAGTTGGAAAACAGCCCTCTCCTTTGGATATATAAAGAGTGGGGTGAACTAGCTCTAGCATCACTCATTCCAAGATCCAAGAGATCATCAAGAGGCCAAGAAGCTTAAGGAAGCAGTTCGGCTATGGAGAAGAAAGGCATGGAGATTGCGCAGATCATGAGTAGCTAAGCTTCTTTTTCTGGTTCAAGGGGGAGGTTCGATCGTGTTATTGTGAAGTTCTGTAGTTACTTTATTTTCTTGCTTTCTAATTCAAGTATTCATTGATTCTTGTGCATATTTTTATTGGATGTTGATGTTAATTAGTTTGACAAACTGAATTAATGTTGATTTTCCTATTGCTGTCCATGATTTTGGTGATCCGTAATTGTCACGAATAATGGTACAAGTAGCAATTAGGTTGATATCTTTTTGGGTCAATTGTTCGTGACAGCCTTTGACCAACGTTTTGTCATAGTTCAACCTAAAGAAATCAATGGAACAAAATTCAATAATTGCAGCTATCTCAATTATTGTTATTTTGGTTTAACTGTTTTCACAAATCTTAATGCTATCATTGTTTAACATGGAACGCTATCGTACCCAGTTGAGTGGTGATAAGTGTTGATCGAATACTGTGTTTAGTCAACTGAATTAGGAAAACACAAGGTTTATTATGGCTATCCTAGTAAATCTAAGGTTAAATGCTTGAATTGCAAGAATGTTGAATTGTACCTAGGATCAATGGCCAATCGATTCAACCCGAGCCCTTGAACCAGAATTCGATAAGACTGATTTTTCTCTTGTTTGTTTAAGTGCTTTCTTATTCTTTTAATTCTAGTTATTAAATTTCCCCACTCAATTATAGTATCCATTCGGCTAAGAGGTTACTGATTTGCTCCCTGTGGGATTCGACCTAGTACCACTTTTACTGCAAATATCTTATTGTGGGACTAGTACTAGTTTTGAGGGTTTCGACAAACCCGTCAATGTGGCAAATTCCTTAGTTACATAATACAACCTGCAGAATTCTCTCATATTCTTGCCATCCCTAACCAGTTCGAACTCCTCTTAAGGAACTGATCAAGAAAGGTTCTTGATATTGTTTCTTAATTGAAGAAACAATCTGATGTCATGCTCACCAGCCCCTATTCGATTCTTATTGAAGGATCCTAGTTCTTGCTAAAGAGTCATCCTACTGATCCTGCTTCATTACACACTATGCCATTTTCGGTAGAAGCGGGTTTTGGTATTCTCCTTGGGCATGAACACTTTCATTAGGAGTTACTGCTACTTCGTATTAGGTATATCTCTATTCTCCTCTTTTGGTTTCAAATCTGGTCCGGTTTTGGATTCAAGAACGATCATTGAAAATGCAGTTTTCTAAAACAGGGAATGCGATTCCAAGTTGGGAAAGAGAGAAATTTTTGAAATTTCGCCCAACCTTCCTACAGGCTTCAGCCATACATATGATGGATCTCTCATTCCTTCAGCCTGGACCTGATCGGTGCATAAAGGGAATCTGAACCGGTTACAGTTTTCAACCAATAGTCTTCTTCAGATGATGTGACAAAATGAATCTCGTCTAAGAAGATCTTCTGAGATGAGCACGACCTCACGGTTCTAGTTTCTCTGAGAGAAAAGGTAATATTGGAGCTATAGTGACAATGGAGTAACACACTACTGCTGCTATACCTTGGTCTTACGGGTGGGAATGGTTCCAAGAAACCTCAAAGACCAAAGAAGAAGAAGAAGATGGAGGAGAGGAAACAATAAAGAAACGTGTGCAATGTTCAAGGATGAAATGAAATTGAGTAATTCTTGCCATTGGCACTGTCCCATTCTCGTTGAGAGGTAGACGATGAACAATCCTTTGAAAACTTCTCCTCCCTAATTTGGAAATTTAGGTTTGCTTTTATATTGGGGTAGGGGCAATTTCATAAATTTTTAGAAATTCGAGAGTAGTTTTTGTAATTTTGTGAATTCAGGTCAAACCGATCCATGGGGATCAATCAGAGTTTTTATTCAATGATAGGGGGTTTTTGGTCAATGATTAGAGGGTTGAGAGGGGTTCTAACCTAAAAGAAGGGTTTTATATGTATACGCCAGTGAGATCGACCAAAACAAAATCTTTTTCGATGGATAGGTAAATTGGGGTAGTTTTAACTGAAAGTTGGTAGGATGAGGTTTTTGGGAATTTTGGGTCGATTGGTGAGGTCAGATTGGCCCAACTAAGACCAGATCAGGCAGATCTGGAAAGGGATTGATTTGACAAATTTAGAGCCTTGAAATGGAATCTATGTGTGATCGAGGGGCAAACAAAGGCAATTTTGGGTGAAATTTCACATTGTAGGGTTTTTTGGTAGTTTAAGGTGATTGGTAGGGTTACATTTGGACAACTGGGCCCGAATCGAGTAGATTTGGAATCCGGTCAATTTGGAGCATTGAAATGAAATATTGGTGTGTTGGAGGAGTAAACGAAGGTATTTTAGGCTGAAATTTTATAGGTGGGTATTTGGAGGTGTTTGGGATATGATGGTGGTGTCCGATCTAATGATTGAGGTGTAAGTGGGGGTCGATCGGAGCCATTAGATTGGTATTGGGTATATTAGAATGTGAATTTGAGGGCTTTAGGGCTAAAGGTTGGGTTTTTGGGTGTTTCAGAGAGATTGGAAGGGTTTGATCAAGAATTTGGGAGGTTCAGACGATGGACCGAGCAAAAATCAGGTGCTGATGGCACTTACATTAGACACTCCCATCAGACCAAGGACCTCCTAAAACATTTACCCCACCATCAAACCAAGACTTTGTTTCGATTTCCCACGTTAACCTAAACACCCATAACCAAAATCCCCTTAATTATAACACCTCTGAATTTATCAGACCACATCATTTAACTTTGAACACACCAAAATACCTTTCCATAAATTTTAAACTCAAAATTCCCCCATTTACCTATCCATCAAGTTAAGATTCCACTTTGGACCCTTTTGTGAACCCAAATTCCCACGATCTTCACCCCTTGAACCAATTAGTCATTACCACTAGATCTTAGATACTCTAACATACCCACGTATAAAATTTTATCCCAAAATACCCTTGTTTACCCCTCCATCACACAACGATTTTGTTTCAAGACTCTAGATTAACTAAATCAGCCCTCTTCTAGATCTGCATGATCCGGGCTTATTTGGGCCAATCTGACCCTACCATCTAATCCAAAATGCTCAAAAACCCCACCTTACCAAATTATAACAAAAAAACCCTATTTTACCCTCCCAACTAAAAAGATTCCATTTCGATTAATCTCATGGCCTATACACACAAAACCACTCTCTACACTTAGACCCATCTCAACCCTTCATATTTTGACCCAAAATCCCAACCGCCCATTAAGAACCCCATTTTGACCACCTTTTTTACCTTATTGACCCCCATTTTACACACTCTCTCTCTCTCTCTCTCCCCTTCTTTATTTTTCTCTTCTTTCATTTCCATCTTCTTTTCTTCCATTTTTGGCCACTACTCTTCATCTTCTAATGAGAACAACAAATCCTCAGCGATGAGTTGTCTATTTCTTTTTCTTATGCTTTTCTCCACACAATCCTCCTTTCTCTCTCTATCTCATCGATCCATGATCGAGTAACCTTTGTTATTCGTCTTCTCCTCTTTCCGGTTTGATGTAGTGATGAGAAGAAAAAGTTCCAGTAACAGGTGTTCTTTTCTAATCACATCGATTTACAGCGGCGACGCCAACTAACTTTCCTTCCATATTTCCATTACCCCCAATCCTCTATTATCTTCATCGTTTAACGGAGAATTTTCAGTGGAGGTCATCTTCTCGCATCGGTGTGCTAACTTTCCTTCCTGCTCTCTAGCTCTCTCGTTTCTCCAATGTCATCTTCAAAGCTCTCTACAATCAGAGTGCTAACTTAAGCATTGGAGAGTCCCCATCGAGAAAATACCCCCGAGTCCTTTGATTCAGTTCTCGCAGGTCCCTTAGTTCTCGCCACCTACAAAGAGGAGGAAAAGGTAGAGTTCTCGCAGGTCCCTCAACTCCCGCTACCTACAAAGAGGAGGAAAAGATGGAGTTCTTGCAGGTCCCTCAGCTCCCACTACCTACAAAGGAAAGAAGATCACCTCATGTAGAGGGCAGTTAGGTTGCGCTGCACCAGGGAGCTTGCCACCAGGCAGTTTGCCACCAAGTAACTCATCACCAAGGCACGTCACCACCGGGTCAAATAGCGAGGTACTTAGCCAAAAAAAAAATTGATACATCACAAAAAATGGTATGTGACCAAAAACGGTTACATCAATTGGCGCCATCTGTGGGAACACGCTACAAAAAGCTAAGTTCTCATCCTACAAAAGCTAAGTTCTCATCTTACCAAAGCTAAGTCCTCACTTTTTAGAAATTGAAGCTATCACTTTATAGTTTACATTTTTTATGAACTCAAAGACTATGTAGGGGGCTAACAGACTAAGTAGCTCTACCAACCTTACTTTCAATTCAGATAATGCCTCATCAGTCCTCTCCGCAAGGTCCCCCCTACAAAGATGAGCTCTTCATGGCTTCCGTGGAAGTTGGCGGCCAACAGACTACATAGGCACCCTTACCAATTGAGCCTTCCAAGGCTCCCATGTGAGCTGGTGACCTAAAGTTAGTAGTGCTGCCCCCGAAGGTCGAGCTCCTAGTAGCTTCTTGTATGAGTGGGTGAACGACATTACGAAGCTGATGCAGCACAATCATAGCTCGACACCTCATAGGAAAAGCCTACGGGCCACATTACTGCTTAAGATCCGGTCACCTCTCTGGCACGGGCAAAGTAAAAAAAGAGTAGACTACGAGTCACTCCCAGAGCCTATAGGCCACACTATTGCTAAATATCCAGTCGCTTCCTTAGCAGAAGCAAAATCAGCAAAAGTGAACTATAAGTTGCCCAAGAGCCTAAGGGCTACATTACTGAACTGGCGGAGACCCCCTCACCTTACTAGCAACTCGCCACATACAGGCAGCTCCAAAAGCCTAAGGAATTGGATAATCACTTACTAGCTCGTCAACTTACGGGCCAAAAGAAATCTACTCCCTTCGCTGAGTTACTCTCAGCTCGGGACTAGGGGCAAATGATGAGGGTAGATTTGGCCCTCCAATGAAATTGTGACACATGGCACCTCGTCACAACTAGGCAAACACATAGGCAACAACTTACCAAGATGGTGTCCCACCCGGGCACCATTCTGGCTAGCCTGGCGTGGCCTGGTGCGACCTGCACGTGGCCTATGGGTGGCCTGCACGCGGCCTGCATGCTGCCTGGCGCGGCCTGCACACTGCTGAAGGGATAGGATATCCATCACATGGACGCCCAAAGATTGCGGAATAAGGGGGCGAATTTCAAAAATGTTTCCCTCCCTTCAATTGGGAATCGAATTCCCTATTTAGAAAATCATATTTTCAAGGATCATTCTGCAACCATAAACTGAACCAGATCTGAATCAAAAAGAGTAGGGAGGGATAATACTTGATACAGAGAAATAGTACCTCCCAATGGAGGTGTTCACGCCCAAGGAAGGATCCAAAATCTGCTCCCACTGAAGATGGCGCAGTGTAGGGTAGAGCAGAATTAGTAGTGTTCTTCCAAAAGAACTTGACCCATCGCAAGAATCAACTGGATGGCTTGTGAATACAACTCCAACTAATCTTTCTCAAATCTTGATTTCTCCCAAGCACTGGAGATCGAACTGCTGGAGGCGACGGCTGCAGGAAGGAGGCGGCAAGAGAGTATTTGCAGGGAGCAGAATTCTCTCTTCTAGTAATCTCAGCTCTGAAGACAAGGATCTATGGATTGCATTTCCAAAGGCTGCCGCCCCCTTCTCCTTTTATAATCTTAAAGGGATCAGCTCCTAATCCCATTAGGAGTTGCTAAACCAAATCATATTTGGATTAGAAGTCCCCTTAAGTGATAAGGGATAACCCTTATCTTATCTGTAGATTAGATCAGCCATCTCCTAATCTGATTAGGAGGCTTCCAAGATCTAATTTATTTAGATCTTGGACTTTCCAAGTGGATAGGGTCTGGGCCCAATCCTATCAACTGATCCATCTCAGAGTTCGCCCCTTAAGTGACTAATCAAATTAGCCTAGTTTGAAATGGGCTTAAGGCCCATTTAAGGTTATGTATTCATTTAGTCTTCCAAACTGCTACCCAGTTGGGCTTCCTTGTATAGTGTGGGACCCAAAAATTGATTTACACATCAGCCACATGGGTTCAGCCCAGCCTTTGTTACAAGGCTTGGCCGAATACACTATTATGGACAGTGCACCCCCTGAAACCCATCAGATGGGCTCTATGGGCCCAACACTTATCCTAAGTGGTCCCTAGGCCAAGCCACCTTTAACACCTAGGGACTGTGGGCAGATGCAAGATTAGTCCATCAGGTATTATTCTCAATGGTCTTACACTTAACCTCTCAGGTCATAATGATCATACACTGCCCGACAAGAGAGGACCTCTCCCTCGGCTGCAGGGAACAGTGTGCACTCTCTCCTTATATGGATCCCGGGAAGTAAAACCTTTTGCAAACATTTAGAAACCATAATATATATAATTTTATATCTCATGTAAAATATATTTTGCAAAACAAATCTCAACGATTGAAATCGACTGACGGCAGTCTTGGTTTCCATCAGTGAGAGTGCATCCCCGATCATTACTTTTGTCCGACAAAGGGGCTAATCCTGTCACTATAATCACCCAGTTAGATGAATTCTCAGACTGTCCCAACATACCCAAGTTTTGACCCCCACTAAGGATCTCACTGATTGGTACATCAAAGACAGCCCAATTTGACACCTAGTGTAGTATCATAATCGAGTCTAGGGGTCGGGTGTAACTTTCCAGTTTTGCCCATCAACCTACAAGGTCTAGGTTAATACTGGAAATCTGGTCCAGTTCAAAGATTCAATTAATCCTACACCGTATGTGCCTAGGGTCTCACCTTGGCAGCTAAGATAGGCCACCCCAACCGACTTGGTGGCACCACAGTGTCAACCTTGACAGGATAGGTCTCCCCAGACCGACCCACTGGTTATGAACATTCTAAACTAACATGAGTCTCATTAAGTGTCCAGTTTAAGGGTATTGCATAGAAACATTCCAAGGGAACATGAATCAAACATTCACTTTTATTCAATTACAATAAATTCATAAAGTACATCATTTTGATTGAAGCTAAGGGCATACAAAACTGTCTAACAGCTCCCACTTGCACTTAGGTCCAATCAGGTACCAGCTAGAGTCTCATGCTTTTCACGTGTTAATCAAAAACTTTCTGTGATAGTGGCTTCATCAATGGATCTGCTACATTTTCCATTGACACTACCTTCCGAATCAGGACGTCCCCTCTACCAACAATCTCCCTTAGTACAAGGTACTTCCTCTCGATTTGTTTCGACTTCAAGTGGACTCGTGGGTCCTTAGCCTGAGCAATAGCTCCATTGTTGTCACATAACAACGGGATGGGTGTTGTGCTGGACGGAACTACTCCCAACTTGTGAACAAACTTCTTCACCCACACGACTTCTTTTGTAGCCTCACTTGCGGCAATGTACTCGGCCTCGGTCATGGAGTCTGTAGTGGATCCCTGTTCGTTGCTTTTCTAGCAAACAGCATACGATCCTATCGTGAAAACATATCTAGATTTAGACTTTCTATCATCTAGATCCAACTGGAAATCGGCATCTGTATACCCTTGAATCTATAGTAAATTACCGTCGAATACCAGACAAAACTCTATTGTCCTTCGAAGGTACTTAAGTATGTTTTTCACAGCAGTACAGTACTCCTACCCTAGGTTGGCCTGAAATCTGCTTACTACACTCACTGCCTGAGCAATGTCAGGACGAGTGCACAGCATGGCAATCATGATGCTCCCTACAACAGAGGCATAGGGAACATCTTTCATGCCATCAATCTCCTCAGATTTCTTGGGAGACATCTTCTTGGAGAGAGTGACTCCGTGCCTGAAAGGAACATTTCCTTTATTGGAGTTTTCCATGTTGTATCTTTTGACTATTTTGTCAATGTAGGTAAATTGGGATAATCCTATTATCTGCTTTGATCTATCTCTATAGAGTCAAAGACCCAGTATATAGGAGGCTTCTCCAAGATCTTTCATGGAGAATTGCTGTGAAAGCCATACTTTCACCGTAGTTAACATTCCTACATAATTCCCAATGAGCAGAATGTCATCTACATACAAAACCAAGAAGGTAACCTTATCTCCACTGTACTTCCTGTAGACACAGGGTTCATCCGGATTCTGCTCGAAGTCAAACGATTTGACAGCAGAGTCAAAACGGATATTCCAACTTCTAGAAGCTTGCTTAAATCCATAAATGGAGCTATTGAGTTTACATACCATGTTTTCCTGACCCGCAGCTATGAAGCCTTGCGGCTGCTGCATACAGATATCTTCAGTAAGATCTCCATTTAGGAATGCAGTTTTGACATCCATCTCCCAAATCTCATAATCATGGTATGCTGCTACAGCTGGCAGGATCCTAATGGATTTAAGCATGGCCACAGGTGAAAAGGTTTCCTCATAATCTATGCCCTCTTTTTGAGTGTACCCTTTCACCACCAGACAAGCTTTGAAGGTCTCAATCCTACCATCGTGGCCCTTCTTCCTCTTGTAAATCCATTTGCAACTAATTGCTTTTACCCTGGAGGGTGGATCTACTAGAGTTCAAACTCCATTGGTTTGAGTCCATCTTTGCTCTCATGGCCTCCACCCACTTTTGGGAATCTATATCCAACAAAGCTTCCGTGTAAGTCACGGGATCCTCCTCACTAGTCAAGGTTTCCACCAGGTAACTATCCTGATCATAACCATAATGGACTGGTGGCCTAGATATCTGAGTAGATCTTCTATGTTGGTCACTACCTGGAACTTGTGGGACATCTCCCACTGCTCCTGAGCTCTCCTCATCAAGAACAATTTCCTGACGATGGGTGTCCAGGATGTAATCAGTCTCCAAGAATTGGGCATTTCGACTGTAGAACACCTTCTGCTCACTTGGGTCATAGAATAGGTAACCTACAGAGCCTTTCGGGTAGCCTACAAATAGGCAACGGCTGGTCTTGGATTCCAACTTTTCTACACTCATTCTTTTAATGTGTGTTGAACAACCCCAAATCTTCAAGTATCTGACACTTGGTTTCTTTCCGGTCCAAAGTTCATATGGAGTGTTCGGAACCGATTTGGTTGGAACCTGATTCAGCATGTAATTTACAGTCTCTAATGCGTAACCCCAAAAGGATGTGGGTAACTCTGACTAAATGAGAAGTGACCGGACCATATCCAATAAGGTCCTATTCCTCCTCTCTGAAACACCGTTAAGTTGTAGTGTAGTAGGAGGAGCTAATTGTGATATTATCCCATTGTCCTTTAAGTAGTCCCTGAATTCGTCAGAGAGATACTTGCCACCTTGATCTGATCGAAGGGCCTTAATTTCTCTCCCTAACTGTTTCTCAACCTCTTGTCTAAACTCTTTGAACTTTTCAAAGGATTCAGACTTGTGTCTCATTAGGTACACGTAACCATATCGTGAGAAATCATCTGTGAAGGTGATGAAATACACGTGTTGATTTTGTGTCCTAACACTCAGGGGACCATATACATCAGTATGTATTAGGTCAAGTGTGCTTGTACATCTTTCAGGCTTACCGTTAAATGGTCGTTTCGTCATCTTGCCTTGTAGGCAAGGCTCACAGGTGGGAAGATCTTCTACAATTAGAAAATCCAAAGGACCATCCTTTACCAACCTTGTGATTCGGTCAACACCGATGTGGCCAAGTCAATAATGCCACAGACACGTGGGATTAACTGTATCATAGGCTCTCTTCTTAGGGATTTCAGCTGACATAGTTTTGGTTATGTTAGTTTCTAGATAAGGATGTAGAACATAGAAACCGTTCTCCAGTTCCCCATATGCGATGAATTTGTTATTTCTTTTAATAGTAATCGTATTACTAAAGAAGACAGAATAACCATCTGCACATAGTTTTGAGACAAAAATCAAATTTCTCCTTAAATTTTGTACATAAAGACAGTCTCTTGGTATAATTTTTCCTTCTCTAAAAATTAACTCCGCGGTTCCTATTGCCATGGCTGCAACAGTTGTAGTAGTCCCCAAGTAGAGAGTGACTTCTCCTTCACTCAGCATTCTGCTTACCTTGAACCCCTACAGTGAGTTACATGCATGAGTTGAAGCCCCGGAGTCAATACACCAAGACGCAGAAGTTACCAATAAATTGGCTTCTATAACACAAGTTTTGAAATTACCTTTCTTGGATTCCAGGTAGGCAGGACAGTTCTTTTTCCAGTGGCCGGTTTTCTTGCAGAAGTGATAGGCATCCAATGTTTTGTCTTTCTTCTGCTTCTTTCCCTTAGTGGCATTCTTCTGAGGCTTCTTTGCCTTCCTCTTTCTCTTGCCTATTTTGCTAGTTTCAACAAGCATAGCTATAGGCTCCTCCTTCTAATCAGTTCTTCGGCTCTTTGCAACATATTGCTGAGCTCTTGCAAGCTGACATTCAGCTTGTTCATATTATAGTTCATGATGAACAAATTAAAGGAAGGAGGCAAAGAATTAAGGATAGCATCTATCTGGGTCGCAAGGTCCAGCCCGGATCCAAGAGCCTCCAATTCATTGATGTAACCCATCATCCGAAGACAATGGTCGTGAAGTTGATGGCCCTTGGACATTTGTGCGGTCATGAACTGTTTCAAGACCTTTTGTTGAGTAGAATGATTCTGCTCTTCATACATCGTCCTAAGACTGTCCAATATGTCCTTGGCAAGTTCGATCTGATCGAACTACCTCTGTATCGGGTTGTCCAAGGAAGCAATGATGTAACACTGGGCAAGGGAGTTTTTCTCCTCCCATTCCTGATAGTCTCTCCTTCGGGCCTAAGAAGCCCTGTCGCCCGGACGCTCTGGGGCAGAATTTTTTGCCACTTTGTCCAGCTTTTTAGAAGCTAGGACCAGCATAAGGTTCCTGTACCAGTCGGCATAGTTTGGGATCTTAAGCTTGTCGTCAAAAAGCTTTGCAAAAGATCTGTTTGTCATTTTCTGATAAAAGAGAAAACATTAGTCCACAACCTAATTTGATTCATGTTCATTTCATAGATATGGATTTTAATCTACAATCCATTTCCATTTATACAACTATGATATTTCCCTCCTTTCTCAGTGACGGAGACTACGAGTTGCCTCTAGAAATGTGGGAAACCACATAGGGTGCATGGAGCCAACTGTTTCAACTGCATAACCCCACCACCTTTCTGTGAAGGATCATATCCACTCATCATATGAGTTTTCCCTTTGACCTTTGTCAGACAAGGTTCAGAGCCATTTTCAAGTAAACCTTTTAATCCAGTGAGTGCTTACCCATCATATTCATGAATGCCAAGGTACCATGAGAGAGTTCTCATTTTCTAGTGAAGCCCCTCCCACATCGGTCTATGATGCCCCTATCATCTTATGAAACTTAGACAGGCCCAACAGCAAATGGATAGCCCATTTTCTGGTTTCCTCATTACTAAAGGACCCATCCTCATGCTAATGATGGAAGGCCTTTAGAGAGTTCATCACATGAATCTCCCTATCACTTGCACTCATATTAGTTGGAGGGAACATTTATTATGCCCTAGTTTGATAAGTGGCTCCCAATGACTTTCATAAAGTCAGATTTCAGTGTGCCTTAATTGGCTAGGGTTCCGCATGTAACTTATTGATGAGGTGTGGGGCCCACCATTGAGGGAGGTCATCCAATGACCAAAAGGGACACCATGGCAATGATGTTTATTCAGCCATGGTGTGCTCCAGAGCCACTATCAAAAGAGCATGGGCCAAGAACTTATGGCCCATGTACGTAGCACATCACACATCCAAACATCTCATGCAGGGATAAATTAATCCTATCAATTAATTATCTGTAAGGCCCATTGGAAGCCCATTTTAAATCCATAATATTTACCATTAATATTATCTAGGTATATGGGCTGAATTAGGGTTACCCAGTTCGGCCCAAATAGCTTTATCCCTTGAAGTGGGTTTTTAGCAGTTTTAACTATTTAAAACCGGGTGACGGGTTTGTCGAAGCCCTCAAAATTAGTACTAGTCCCACAATAAAATATTTGCAGTAAAAGTGGTTCTAGGCTGAATCCCACAGGGAGCAAATCAATAATCTCTTAGCCGAATGGGTAAAGTAATTGTGTGGGAAAATTAAATAACTAAAATTAAAAGAATAACAAACTAAAAAAATAAGAGAAAATCAGTCTTACTGAATTCTAGTTCAAGGGTTCAGGTTGAATCGATTGGCCATCGATCCTAGGTACAATTCAGCATTCTTGCAATTCAAGCATTTAACTTTAGATTTATTAGGATAGCCATAATAAATCTTGTGTTTTCCTAATTCAGTTGACCAAACCCAGCATTCGATCAACACTTATCACCACTCAACTGGGTACGATAGCGTTCCATGTTAAACAATGATAGCATTAAGATTTGTGAAAACAGTTAAACCAAAATAACAATAATTGAGATAGCTGCAATTAATAAATTTTGTTCCATCGGTTCTTTTAGGTTGAACCATGTTAAAACATTGGTCAAAGGCTGTCACGAACAATTGACCCAAAAAAGATATCAACCTAATTGCTACTTGTACCATTATTCGTGACAATTACGGATCACCGAAATCATGGATAGCAGTAGGAAAATCAACATTAATTCAGTTTGTCAGACTAATTAACATTAACATCCAATAAAAATGTGCACAAGAACCAATGAATACTTGAATTAAAAAGAAAGAAAATAAAGTAACTACAGAACCTCACAATGACACAATCGAACCTCCCCCCTTGAACCAGAAAAAGAAGCTTAGCTACTCATGATCTGTGCAATCTCCATGCTCTTCTTCTCCATAGCCGAACTGCCTTTTTGCTTCTTGGTCTTCTTGATGATCTCTTAGATCTTGGAATGAGTGATTTTTAGAGCTAGTTCGTCCCCCTCTTTATATAGCCAAAGGAGAGGGTTGTTTTCCAACTCCTTCTAGGAGATCATCTTATCCTTAGGGAGTTTTGATCTTATCTTGAACTAATCCTATCCTATCTCTTATCTAATGCTCTAATCTCAATCTTCTTATCTCTCTAGGATTACATTCAAGACTTTAGATTTGATAAAACTCTCTCCTTGGAGATTACATTCAAAATTCGGACTCTTAACTCTTGAATTCGAGTTGGGCTGCTTCAAAGTACTTCTGCGAATTGGGCTTAAGTTGTGAAATGGGCCTGGCTGCGAACTTGCTCCGACTTTGGGCTCGTTTTCGTACTCGATGCGAGCCGAATCTGTCAAAACTCAAAACATAAAAGTTGTGGGCCTTCCTTTCATCTTTCTAATGCTTCTTGAATTGTCCAAATCGGTGTCCGGAATTGAGAGTTAGGCCCAGATTACTGACTATAGCCGAAACTGTGCAAAATCACCCGATTTGCCATGTTTTCTTCCAATTGCCTTCTTTATTGCCCTAAATCGAAAGACAAGAGTAATGGGTTCATTTAAGTGATAAATAAATATAAAAGAATGAATATTAGAGGATAAAAATAAGGTTATTTTTTGTCTCATCACCGGGCCTTTACAGGTTGTCCAAATTAACCATTTAATTAAATATCAATCCTCAGGCCCATTAGTGGGAAAAATTAGGGCTGACTTTTAGCCTTGATTAAACCCTAGATTTGGTCTAAACAGTTTGAACCAATCTTGGTTCGAATAGGTCTAGGGTTTGATCTTTAATTAAATCTTTAATTCAAGAAAATAGTTTGAAATTAAATAATTGATAAAAGAAAAACAAGAATCAGTTAAACAGGGCTGTTTGCACACTCCATCCTGCAAAACAGAGGTTAGATCACAATTTGTAGTTTCACAAACTGCAAATCGTAGATAGTGAATGTCCCATTTGCGAAATCACCTTCTCTACGAAATCTCCCTCTCTGCGCCGCCATCTTCGATCCAAAAATAAAATAAATAGAAATCCTATTTCTATTAATAATTACATCATATCGAATGCCTATACATGGAGTTTAAAAAATAAAAAAAATATATATATTTACAGACCAAATGTAATAAATAAATCAAGAAACTGCAAATCTTGTAGTTCTCCCTACGCAAACCAAGAATTCGATCTCCTCTTGTATGAATAGCCCATAAATCAAGAATATCATAAAGAACTATTCTAAACAATAATCAGATTTATGTAAAATTAATTTCAGATTATTTGTCCATCAATTTTGGGAACAAATTTCCCAAAACCCATATTTGTGCAAATTGGGTAGAACGCCTTCTCCCTATTTGCGCAGGTTCAGATCTGAAACATAATGGTTCAAGATTTGAACCTGGCTCTGATACCACTAAAGGGATAGGATATCCATCACATGGACGCCCAAAGATTGCGGAATAAGGGAGCGAATTTCAAAAATTTTTCTCTCCCTTCAACTGGGAATCGAATTCCCTATTAGAAAATCATATTTTCAAGGATCATTCTTGAACCATAAACTGAACCAGATCTGAACCAAAAGGAGTAGGGAGGGATAACACCTGATACAGAGAAATAGTATCTCCTAGTGGAGGTGTTCATGCCTAAGGAAGGATCCAAAATCTGCTCCCACTAAAGTTGGCGCAGTGTAGGGAGGAGCAGAATCAGTAGTGTTCTTCCAAAAGAACTTGACCCTTCGCAAGAATCAACTGGATGGCTTGTGAATACAACTCCAACCAATCTTTTCTCTGAAAGATTGGTATCAAGATCAAATCTTGATTTCTCCCAAGCACTGGAGATCGAACTGCTGGAGGCGGCGGCTACAAGAAGGAGGCGGCAAGAGAGTATTTGCAGGATGCAGAAATCTCTCTTCTAGTAATCTCAGTTCTGAAGACATGGATCTATGGATTGCATTTCCAAAGGCTGCCGCCCCCTTCTCCTTTTATAATCTTAAAGGGATCAGCTCCTAATCCCATTAGGAGTTGTTAACCCAAATCATATTTGGATTAGAAGTCCCCTTAAGTGATAAGGGATAACCCTTATCTTATCTGCAGATTAGATCAGCCATCTCCTAATCTGATTAGGAGGCTTTCAGATCTAAATCTTATTTAGATCTTAGACTCTCCAAGTGGATAGGGTCTGGGCTCAATCCTATCAGTTGATCCATCTCAGAATTCACCCCTTAAGTGACTAATCAAATTAGCCCAGTTTGAAATGGGCTTAAAGCCTATTTAAGGTTATGTATTCATTTAGCCTTCCAAACTGCTGCCTAGTTGGGCTTCCTTGTATGGCGTGGGACCCAAACATTGATCTACACATCAGCCACATGGGTTCGGCCCAGCCTTTGTTACAAGGCCTGGTCGAATACACTGCTATGGATAGTGCACCCCCAGAAACCCATCAGATGGGCTCTATGGGTCCAACACTTACCCGAAGTGGTCCCTAGGCCAAGCCACCTTTAACACCCAAGGACTGTGGGCAGATGCAAGATTAGCCCATCAGGTATATCCTCAATGGTCTTACACTTAACCTCTCAGCCCATAATGATCATACACTGCTCGACAAGAGAGGACCTCTCCCTCGGCTGCAAGGAACAGTGCTACACTCTTTTCTTATATGGATCCTGGGAATTAAAACCTTTTGCAAACATTTTAGAAACCATAATATATATAATTTTATATCTCATATAAAATATATTTTGCAAAACAAATCTCAACGATTGAAATCGGCTGCCGGTAGTCTTGGTTTCCATCAGTGAGAGTGCATCCCCGATCATTACCTTTGTCCGACAAAGGGGCTGATCCTGTCACTATGATCACCCACTTAGATGAATTCTCAGACTGTCCTAACATACATAGGTTTTGACCTCCGCTAAGGATCTCACTTATTGGTACATCAAAGACAGCCCAATCCGACACCTAGTGTAGTATCATAATCGAGTCTAGGGGTCGGGTGTAACTTTCCAGTTTTGCCAATCAATCTCCAAGGTCTAGGGCAATACTGAAAATCTAGTCTAGTTCAATGATTCAATTAATCCTACACTATATGTGCCTAGGGTTTCACCCTAGCAGCTGAGACAGGCCACCCCAACCGACTTGGTGGCACCACAATGTCAGCCTTGACAGGATAGGTCTCCCCAGACCGACCCACTAGCTGTGAACATTCTAAACTAACACGAGTCTCATTAAGTGTCCAGTTTAAGGGTATTACACAGAAACATACCAAGGGAACATGAATCCAACATGCACTTTTATTCATTTACAATAAATTCATAAAGTACATAATCAACTAAGTCCTCCCTCTTTATCTCTTTCTTTTTCGTTTTGTTTTCTTAAGTCCGTCTAAATTAGATACTTGTTGCTATCAAGATTTGAGGAAGAGATTGAGAGTCAATAGAGCTAGTTCCGCGAAACTAGCTCATATAACTCTTAGTCCGAAATCTAGTCCAACCATCATTTCCACCTAGAGTCTCCACTAAAAGTGTAGATCTAGCTTCAATCTATTCAAATCATGATATCCTATGTCTTTTTTTTATGCTTATTGCTCATAGAAACTTTCTCCTTAGTAGTTTGGCTAACCCTGTTTAATCTACTTCTATGATTGTTCATTAGTTACTTCTCCTTTTTTTATTTATCACTAAGAATTAAATCGAAAGATGTTGATTTTTGGGCACTTGTCTTTCCTTGTTAAGGGAATCAAAGAGGGTGATTGACTGACTTTTAAGGCAAAAATGAGGGGGGAGGGTTCTTTATAGTAGACAACATCTGAAACAGATAAATCAAGAAATGGTGCATTAGTAAAAAAATATGGTATGAAAATCAACTAGAAGAAGGGGCAAAGTATATAGGTTAAGTTTGATCGGTGTGAGCATCGGAAAGCGGCTCACTTGGCCTTGGTTTGGAGTGGCCACCCATCATTGAGAAGGAATTGGGAGTGATGGGCCGCCCAGGTTCAAGAAAGCAACAAGGCTCACATGTGCCCAAAATAAAGCTATTCTAGGTACTTGAAAGGGGAGAGAGAGAGAAGGTGTTAAGCACCCCTCTCCCAAATGCAATATGTAGTATCATTCCCCTAATTAAATAGAGAAAATAAACCCAAAAAAGGAAACAACCAAACAAGGGACTAGTAACTTTGCCTACAAAAGATGATGATTGTCATAGTGGATTCATCTCCTAAGTAGTTTAGCTATCCCATTCCCAATTCGAATGTGGTAAACCCTTAGAGGAGGAAAGGAGTTAGCAACTACATGCCATCCACCTTTATCCAAAGTTCCCCTTAGTCCTACTAAGCAAATGGAATGGGTCAAACCACAAGGGAGGCAATCCCCTACAAGCAACCTCATCCAAGGAAACTCCCAAACTAATATTTCACTTAACTAGATAAAGAAAGAAAGCATGCATATCAATCCTAAATCATGTGAAGTTAAATTTGAAAACTAAGAAATGATAAAAAAAACACTAGCAAAGACATGTAATTTTCATTCAAATATTCTAACAATTCACACTAATGTTTTCTACATTTAACTACTATGAAATTAATAATCTTCAAACAAAGTGTAATATCATCAAATCAACAAAATAAACCATGCTTAAAACAAGAAACTAGCTAGAGCATTAGCAATATTCAAGAAAAGGGAAAATAAATGAAAAAAAAATAAAAAGGAAAATAAGGTGGGCAACCCACCTCTATGTGGCCTTTGATCAAGTAGAATGCATGGGTGATGCGTTCGACTGTGGTAAACGATGCTGAAATTTTCCCAGTCTTATGGTGGGATGAATTTCTCTTGTTATTGTTGCACTTTTTCTTGGTTGAATTTACCTATGTTTCTCTAAGGTTTTCTCTCTTTTTAGGATTGAAGTTGTTTGAACCAAATGACAAAGATGGAGGAATGGTGCGAGGTTTGGATTAGGTTGATAGTGGTTCAATGGTGGAAAGATGGAGGGGGAGCTCCTTGGTTTAGTTGAAGAGAAGCTGCTAAGGGTTCAATTGAGAGAGTGAAAGAAATGAATGCATAAGAGAGGGTCCAATTGTTGTGTCTTTAGGTATGAGTTTGTGAGAGGGAGAATATGGAAAGGGATATCTTGGGTTCAGTTGTGGAGGGTTCAGATCTGAGAAGGTGAGAAAGAGAGAGGGAGAAGATGAGAGTGGGTGTGAGGAGAGAGGTTGAGTATGATTTTTACCTTTGCTGAAGCTGAGGAGAGCCTTGTTTCTTTTCTTTTCTTTTTTCTTCTTCTTTCTTCTTCTTCTCCTTCTCTTCCTTTTATCTGAAAGGTGAGTGATCTATTTCTTTTTATTTTTGTTTTTCCTTTTCTTTCATTTGTTTTCAGTTGGGGCATGAAACCTTGATGGTGGCGTTTTAGTTGGGGGAGAGGTGAGAAGAGAGGGGGAAGAAGACGATGGGAGAGAGATTTCCAGTGGTATTGTGTTGGTAAAGGTTGAGGGAGGTAGAGATGGGAGGTTAACGTTTCATGGAGGTTAAGGGGTAAGAGGAGAAAGAAGAGGGATGAGAAGGAAAGGATGGTTCGGTGGTTGCTAGATCTATGGGAGGAGAGTGAGAGGGAGAGAATGAGTGGGGGGTCCCAAAAAGTGTGTGAGATGAGTTCCTTCTATTTTTTGGTTCAGTTGTTGGGTGAGAGGGTTTTCCTCTTTTTTTTTTTTTTCCTTGTTTAAACAGAAATGGGGAGAGATTGGTTTGGTTTGGTTAGGAATGGACCAAATGGTGAGGCTTTTTGTTGGGTTTGGAATGAATTGGAGAGTTTGTTTAGGGTTTGGTTGGATCTTGGTTAGGGTTTTTTAGGATTTAAGTATGAAGCTTAAAAAGATGGAAGGTTGGGATTTGTTGGTCCAATGCAAGGGGTAAGATGAATCTAGAGTTTTTCTCTGTTCTTTTTCTTTTTATCTTTCTTTTTCTTTTTCTCATTGGATTTACCTTTTTGACCAAATTCAATGCTAGGGAACAGCTTTCCTTGAAAGGCTCCCCCCTTGTCTCCCCCATTTATGGATAGAATGGGGAGGTTTAAATTTAAAATTTAACATTTGAATTCAAACCTGCTTGACTGAATTGTTTTAGGGGGAATGGAGAGGGGGCAGCTAGGGTTTCTAGTTTTTAGGGTTTTTGGTGAGCTAAGTGAAGGTTAGGCCGATCCTAGGGTGGAGAAGTAAGGGGGCTCAAATCTAGGGTTAGGATTGATTCTAGGTTTAGATGAGGGCTCTGGGTGATTTCCAGGAATGTGCATAGACCTAATTGAAAATGTGTAGGGGGATTTTGCAATGAAAGGGAAAGTTTAAGGTGTGTGATGTGTAGAATTCAAGGTTGAGAATAAAGCTCAAGATGTTAGGGTTTGTCTCAACCAACAAGATCACACGAATTGGAATCTTCATAAATGGAGAGGTAAAATGGTGAATTTTGTAATAAAATTTCCATGGGGGTTTCCAAAAAGGGTAATGGTGGGGTTTGATAGCCTCGATGAGTGCTTCAGAATGAAGAAATGTGATTTAAAGCGTACCGATCAATCAAGGTCATTAAATTGGGATTTTTATTGATGAAGGGAGATCTAAAAATGAAGGGTGGTTGATCAAGATGTCTAGGAAGGTGATGGTGTGGTCTATGTGTATCAGAGGGCAGAACACAATGCAAATCTTTAATTCAGGTAATTATGGCCGATGAGAGTCCTTGATTTGGAACCTTTATGGATAAGGGGTAAAATGGTCATTTTATGGTCTAAAAACTTTTTGGGTCATTGATCAGGAGGTTTTGATGGGGTTTGGAGGTGTTAAATGATGCATGACGATGTCGATGTAGCTTTCATTTGAATGCCAGTTCTTGCCTCTACAAATATCCTGGTTGCAAATCCTCGAAGATCTTTGTTGACACAAATTTTATGTATTTAATTAACACAAAATCTAGAGACAAATTACAAAAATAAATTTGTAATAAAGAAAACTACAAGGGAATGAACTCTATTTGATTCTATTTGATAATGTGAGTAACCTTTGTTTAACAGTCGAATTTGGTAAAGACGAGGACCGTTGGCGTGTTTCTCATACTTCTTTAAGTATTGATGTAGACTTCTTCAATTTGGTACTTCTAAAGAGTTTATGTGGATTTTTTCACTCTGGGTTTGCACTTGATTGACTATGAAGGATGCTTCTCTAAGAAGGGTCTTTTTGTAGTGGCTTGATCTTCTTGGGAGAACTTGAATCCATGTTTATAGTAGAGAAATAAGAACCTTTTCTTTCCTTCTTTCTTTTTTCTTGATCTTGAAGTAGGTGGAATTTGCAAGAGCTTATGGTTGCTTGCAATCCTTAAGTCTTGGTGTGTCAAAGCTCCCGTAAGTGTGATTGTGAAAGAGATGATCATTTTCTTCCTAGGCAAGGCTATTTATAGCCTAGGATTGGGGCTGCCACCTCATCCCACTTTTCTTACTAATCCCACATGAGTGAGATGTTAGGTTAAGGTTAACTTCCATGCATGTTCCATTATGTGGGAGTTAGTTGTCTTGCCAACGGGACCATCCTATTATGATAGGGGATGGGCCTAACAAGACTTAGTACATTTGGATTCTTGGGTCATTGGTCATATTTATATAGACTTGGGCCTTGGGCCCATGAAGGCCATATTAACTTGGTAGGGATACCATGCAAATTAAGCCCACTTATTTGGCTTAAAAATTCACATGTCTACAAATGCCCCCTCGAGGGCGAGGTGATGAAGCTCTTTATGGTGCTGACATCCTCGATGATGTTGATTTCGATTTTGGATGGTAACTTGACTTGAAATTTTGTAGAGATCTTGTTCATCTTGTGGGCCTTGAGAAGATACCTAACTTGCATGACATGCGATTGACCTTGATTCATTAAATAAAAAATTTCTAAGTCACACAGTACATACCAATGTCTTTGGCATGAAAGTCCACATATGTGGATAGCTACATCCTTTCATTATTTTTGAAGTAAGATGGATTGCCAACGTCCAAAATTTGAACACTACATTTAATCTTCCAAACATAAGACTTGTATTGATTCTATATCCCAAGAGGATGGATAAGTCAGATCAACATTTACCATGACTCTTTCCTTGATGAAAACAAATTAATTAATGCATTCTGTTATGAGGACCAAATTCAGACGTGTTGATGACTTACCACCTCCGAACTTTGCTTGAAGAAGTGGTTATCACAAATATCTTTAGTAATTGAACCAATCCATTAGTTCAAATTCACTACTATGCCATCGTAGCCTCGTAGGAGTTGTTCTTGAAGGAGCCCCATAGGTTTTTTGACTCCTAGTACAACACAAATCTGTTTCTTTATAAATATGCTATTAGAAGGGTTTAGAATCCATCATATGGATGCACGAACCATGCTAGATGACTGGGAAAAATTGAAAAAAAAATTCTAACCCTTTCGGGAATCAATTTTCTAGTAAATTTGAAAATTGAATTTTCATTATCAATTTTGCACTAAATTGGACCAAATTTGAAACCAAATTGAAAGGGAATTATACCCAATACAGAGACCACAAATCGAAACTCCCAAGGTGGAAGTTCACATTCAATATCAGTCCCAAAATCGTCATCAAATTGAAGATGGAACAATGTATGAGAGAAACTTATTCAACAATTCTGATTTCAACAAATCTACTATCCATCTAGCTTGGATCAAGTGGAATGAGTGAGCCTGAATTTCTTCAATGTTTTTCTTGCAAAAACACAAAAGAAAAGTTATAGAAATCACTTCTTGAAAATGCTAGGTCGTGATGGGTTTCTTGAGAGATAAGTTAGAAGAAGAGAGAGCAAGAATTTGGAGAGAGAGTCCAAGACTGGTTCACCTACTTCTCTCTTTATCTCTATATGTAGCAAACTCCTAATCTGATTAGGAGATGATCCAAATTGGATTTGGATCAGAACAATTTTTTTCTTAATTGATAAACATTATCCTCTTAAGAGGATAAGTGCTCCATACCCAGTTTACCCAAATCACATGAAAACTTAAGTTGTCATGTGACAACTTAACTAATCATATTTGTAACGGGTCTTAGGCCCATTTATTTTAAAGGCTCACATCCCTAAGTGTTTGTTGGCTACTTTGGGCCTGATATTATATGGTGTGGAACCCCACAAAGGTCTCACACAAGTTTATGAGGGTTCAACCCCAACTTTAAAAAAGATTGGGCTGAATTCACTGCTTAGGATAGTGAACCATTGAGTCAATCAGCAAGGGTTCAATCCAAGCCCAACATTTACACCTAAGTGATCCTTAGATTCAGCCACCTTATCAAGACCCAAGGATGATGGACTTATGTGAGATAAAGAACATCAGGTAATCAACCTTGTAATGCTATATTACACTTAACCTCTTGGCCCATAATCATCATAACTCTGCGCGATAGGAAAGGACCTCTCCCATGGCTGCAAGGTATAGTATGACACTCTCTGCTCAGATGGATCCTGGGATTAAAACATTTTTCATAAAATAATAATTCAATATATAAATATATTTTGCAAAAGCATATTTCAAACATAGGTGAAATCCACTCTCAATAATTTAGGTTTCCATCAAAAAGGGTGCAAACCTTGATATTCACTTTGTTCGGTAAAGGAGTCGATCCTATCACTATGATCACCCACTCAAGTAATTTCCTAAACTGCCCCAACATACCCAGATATTTGACCCTTAATAGATCTCACTATTTAGCATATCAAAGGAAGTCTGGTTCACTACTTAATGCAGTATCATAATCAAGTCTAGGGTTATGTGCAACTTTTCAGTTTTGCCCATCTATCTCCAAGGTTTAGGGCTTAACTGGACATTGGTCTGGGTTCAGTGTTTCTTCCAAACACCCACTACTTGTGCTTTATGTGTAATTCTAGCAGATGAGACAAGTTGCTCCAAATATTTGGTAGCACACTAGTTTCATCCTCCCTAAGTCTGTCAAATGGCTGAGAACATTCTAAACTTATATGACTCTCATAAGTGTCCAGATTAAGGGGTAATACACAGAAAAAATACTAATATAAACATGAAACAATAATTAACATCTTTGATCTATCTCAATAGATCATAAGATGATAGGAGAGAGTGACTCTTTGTTTGAAAGAAACGAATCCCTTCTTGAAATTCTACATGTTTAATTTCTTGACAATCTTGTTAATGTAAGTAGATTAGGACAATCCAATTAACATCTTTGATCTATCTCAATAGAGTCAAAGTTCCAAGATGTAAGAGGCTTCTACAAGACCTTTGATGGAGAATTACTATGAAAACCATACATTCACTATGGCTAACATTCCTGTATCATTCCCAATTAGTAGAATGTCATCTACATGTCAAACCACTACAAGAAATTAAATTTCTAGCGGCAGTTTTTGACCTAGGTATTTGGTCGCTGCCGCTAGAAATGCTAATCTTTAGTGGCAGTCGATTAAAACTACCACTAGAAACCAAACTACTGTCGCTAAAAATAAAAGGCGCGAGCTAAATTACTCCCTTGTGCTTCTTCCTACCCTCTCTCTTAGTTGTCTCTCTCCTTCTCTCTCTCTCTCTCTCTCTCTCTCTCTCTCTCTCTCTCTCTCTCTCCCTCCCTCTCTCTCAGTCATCCCTCTCTCACTCAATCATTCTCTCCTTTTCTCGCTCAGTTGTCTCTCTCCTTTTCTCGCTCAGTTTTCTACCTTAATTGTAGTAGCCTTGCTCATATTCATCAATGTTTTAGAAGTATAAGGAATGGAAATTTTGTTTACTTTGGGAATTTTAAAGCTGAAAGATCCCTAGATGATTGGGAGAAAAGATTTGTAGTGATTAGTGCCGGCATTTACAATTGTCCTCTGCTATCTTAATGCTTTTCTGATTTGAACTATAAAGTTTAGGTTATTTTCTTGTTTAAGATGGTCATCCAAAGATTTGTTTACTTTTTGTACTTAAATATCAGAAAAGTCTATTAATTTGGTTAGCAGATACTTTGGAAGATAAGATGATATATTTCTTCCAATCTATCAGTATTCCTGCATAACACTGTTTCTAAGAAAACTTTTTCTATTGATCATGTTTTCAAAAAACTTGTCTGGTTCTTTAGTTAATAACATTAAATAAAGCACAATTTAAGTCAAAACCTTGTCTAGAAAATATATGGTCAAAACCCACGAAGCAATTGCTTATGATAGCTTCTCTCTCCTATAAGAGAATCATTTCCAACTCAATTAGCTATTGTATTTTATGGAGTGATTGAGGGAAATGATTTTCTTTCAGGTCAAGTTTCTGAAATTGACTCATCTTAAGTAAGAGCATTCGAGAGCTGCTAATCCAGTTTTTCATGAGACTTCTCATTTGCAATTTAAAAATTTTAGTAGCTTCTTTTCTCCTATATACCCTTAGATGACCAAGCAGTAGCTCACAAATTTTAGAAGTCACTTCATGCTAAAAATTCCGGCTGTTAAGGGTCCCTACCAGACTACCCTTCCCAAGACCCTGAATTTTAGAGACCAGAATTGGGTAATGGCCCTTTTATAACTTTATGAGAATTCATACAAAATCATCAATTATTCATGGACAGGAAAAGAAAAGACAAAGAAATAAATAGTTTTCCTTTATAAACAAGCAAATGCACATACATGGTAAAAGTAGTATCAATTCTGGAAAATATATTTGTACACAGTTATACTTCATAGCATAGATACAAAAGTTAGGCTGACATACTCAGCACTAAAAGAACCCATTTGCACCATCTGAAACAGAAATAGAAATAGGATGAGAAGTTGCACTGAAATAAAAAAATAATAATAATAATAATAGTGCATTTCAAAATAGCAAATACGAAAAGAAATAAAATTGCATGTTGTCATGTGTTCAATATGGTGTAAGAGTGCCCTGCTATACATGTTCAAATAGGAGTCAACTCTTTTCAGAAAAGACATGTTCTATCATGTTAAGACAATCATGTATATTACTGGGTGAACAACATCCTAGCTTTTTAGATCTTCCATCCTTGAAAGATTTCAAAGGGATTAATTTCTCTACATTCCCATCAAACTATCGTATGTATAAATGTTCTTTATATAGACAATCATGTTAATATGCTGACGAAAATAAAGTTCTTGTACACGGGAACAATTTCATCCTACAGATAATAAAACAATATCTTATTTGTTAAAAGAATAGAAGTAATACCAACATGCATGCGAAATCAGAATTCTTAGACATGACAGAAAATTTTATATAAGAACATATCAACCTGCCTACGGAAAATTGTCTGCCTTGCGGATTCTCTATTTGCTAGTACTCTACGTAGTCTGTGTGCTTCCTTCTCAGCTTGCATGGGACCATCTTCAGCTGGAATTTTGGAAACTCAGACAGTTTCAGATGTGAGATTTAGAAATTTCCAGTACCTCAGTCAAATTTTGCCTTGATCTGCCTCTAACAACTGATGCACAACCTGTGGGGCATATAGCACTTGATCTATGTAATTCAGAATCTGGTTCAACCTTCACTGTTTTTATCATCAAATTATTGCACAGATTTTTATATTGCCTCTGATCTACCATTGCATCCTCCTGTTTTAAAGAAAAATGATCTACCATTGCATCCTCCTGTTTTAAAGAAAATGATCTACCATTGCACAGATTTGGTCTGTGTGATAAATCCTTGTGGGGAGGCTTCATATAAAGATTGTTCTGGAAGTGTAGAAAATTATCAGTTTGGTTTGCTAGGTTTCAATTTTATGGCAAATTGTGCATTGCTTTTATGCGTCAATCTGTGCAAGGGAATCATGGCCCAAGTTATCCTGAAGGTAAGGAGATCATGTAGTCTAATGTTCTATGCTCCAAACAAAGTTTAATGGATTTGAAAGTAGCTGAGTAGAGACATGGTGTATGATACATCTTGCAAAATTGCCGAAAGACAATATGGTATTCGTGCATTTATGGAGTTGCAAGAAGACATTATCATATGCATATTGATCACAAGGTGGCATATTATATGCGTATATGATGAAGCAATTGAGTTCTACTCTCTTAAACTTTAAAAGAATAATGAGATTCAACTGTAGGGATTTGATAAATAGAGAATGTTCTTGCTCATCACGTCTCTCTCTAGTAATGTCCACCCTACAAAGCATTGCATTTTCTTCCTTAGTAATTTTACAAGATGTTCATTCATTACAAGCAAGAAAAAAAAACAAGACATTCATTCATTTTGAAGTTGAGTGGATTTAAATAATAAAGAAAATATCCATTGTGACCCCCTCTGGTATCTGTCATTCACTCATTCTACCCATGGTAGTTTGAACACAACTACACCAGTACACCCATTATTAAACCCTGGCCATTCTGTTGTTGGATGATGGACATAGTTGAAGTTGTACTTAGATCCTCTAAATAATATGCCTCTGTCCTTGTTGCTAAGTGTTTGTTATTTCACGAGGTGGGTGGTATGCAAGCCACTATGGAATATAACCTCCATGGAAGTGACTAGGGTTTTTTTTTTTCACAGTTAAAGTAGGAATTTATTAATTTCAATAAAATTATGCATTACGAACAGCCCTTGGAGAGGCGCGAGTTGCGACCTCTCCTAAATAAGAAAATAAACAGAGTAACAGACAGAATAAATTACAACTGAAAAAAATATCAAAATTGAGCCCAACACAGCTCATCCTTATCTGCTCCTTGCTTGGCTAAGTAATCAGACATAGTATTAGCTAATCTCCCTGCCCATTGTAATCTCACATGCATGTTTCTTGTTAATCACTTAAACGTCTTGATTTCATTCCCATAACACCAAGAGATAGACTCAGGATCCTTCATCCATCCCACCATCACCTTAGAATCGCCTTCAATCACCAAATTCTCCACTCTTAGCTCATTTGCAATCTGGGTTCGTGGTATGGCAGTGAGTAATTCAACCCTTGTTGAATCTCCTACTCCTACAGGACCCGAGAATAAGGTCAAAACAATATCATCCTTGTCTCTAAGAACCCCTCCAATTCCAGAAGGACATCGATTGCCTGGATTGCCTCGACTATCTCTAAGAATTCCTTGATTTCATTCCCGGAAGTGACTATGTTTATCAAGCACAATCTGAATATATCATACATTTGTTCATCATTTTGCATATTCTTAGTACATTTTGAAATCCATAAAATACCAGTTATTTCTCCCTACTTCCTGTCCAAAGGATTCCAATTGCATAGGCTGTTTTTGTTTGCAGTGTAAATTTTATTTGCACTGGTATAATTGTATAAATGAATAGGAGTACAAATGGGCTGAGTGTAAATCCTGGTTTACTTTTTCTTTAGAGTTGATTTTGTCTTGTTTGTTTGCAAGAAGTAGAATAGGAAGTAAAATGATGTGGCCCTCACTTTATATGAAAAAGAATTGAGGTGGGAGGAAGGTTATTTGTTTGGGAGGAGTAAGGTAAGAAGCAAATTGATGCAGTCCCTACTTTATTTGAGAAGAGAATTAAGGTAGGAGTGCAAATCATAGTTACAAACAATCAGATAAAAATTTTGTATCTGGTTTAGATTTGCATTGCAAACAAATGGAGACTTAAGAAAGCTTGTTAAATGATTCAACCTTTTCTTCTATTACCAAAATTTACAATTTTTCATTTCCATTATCATTAGCCGTGATATGTATTAGAAAAAGGAACCAGGCAAGGTGTCAAATTCTTTGTATTTTCTAAGTTGATTCCTCTTTCCTCCTTTTAATTGATATAGTTCCCCAACTGTAATAACTCTTTACTAGAAATTGGACATTGTAATCTATTCATAAATCTAACTACAGTGCTCTGACTTTTGAGTTGATGAGCCAAATTTTAGAACACATTGAGTAATGCATTGCAATGCTTCTGTGGTAGTCTAGTATCACTATCAATCAGTAATGCAGGCTTCGGATTGTTTCAGCATGCTGGTGATTATCCATATTACCTATACATCTAGCATACCAGCGTCTGACATTATGGATACAGCACTTGAAACTGCTTGGGAACCCTCTAGACGTGCTCTATATTGTTACCAATTTTAAAATATATAAAAACAGTGTAACTTTACAATTTATACAATAGGAATCTGTACAATTTTACTTATCAAAAAAAAAATCTTCTGATTTTGGTTTACAGGTTGCCTACATCTTACAGTTTTATCAAGTGGTTGTGGGTTCCAGCCATTATACATTAGTCCTTAGTCAATTAAGAAACAACTACAATATTTCTCTTCTTACATCGTATCCAGAGCAAAAGCTCTCATTAGCTACCACAAAACTCAAACATGAACATTTTATCAACATGCCAAATGTGTTTTATTTTTTTATTTTTGGAGAGGGGGGTGCATTTATCAGTTCAACCTGGAAAACTAAGTAGGTATGGATGAATGTTAGGTTGAAATTCATTAATGGCGAAATTTCTCTTAGGTATGGTAGTTTATAATAAAATACTCGATACCTATTGAGTTTATAATAAAATTTCTCTTAGGTATGTTAGACAGTTTTGTATGCCCTTAGCTTCAACCAAAATGATGTACTTTATGAGTTTATTGTAAATGAATAAAAGTGCATATTTAATTCATGTTCCCTTGGTATGTTTCTATGTAATACCCTTGAAGGGATAGGAAACCATCATATGGATGCCCAAGATTGCGGAATAAAGGGGGGGGGGGGGCGAATTTCAAAAACTTTTCTTTTCCTTCAACTGGGAATCGAATTCCCTATTTAGAAAATCATATTTTCAATGATCATTCTTAAACCATAAACTGAACCAGATCTAAACCAAAAGGAGGAGAGAGAGATAATACCTGATACAGAGAAATAATATCTCTCAACGGAGGTGTTCACGCCCAAAGTAGAAACCAAAATCTGCTCCCACTGAAAATGGCACAATGCAGGGTGGAGCAGAATCAGCAGTGTCCTTCCTAAGAACTTGATTATTCCCAAGAATTACCTGGGCGGCTAGTGAATACAACTCCTACCAATCTTTTCTCCAAAAGATTAGAATCAAGATTTGATCTTGATTTCTCCCAAGCAATGGAGATCGAACTGCTATAGGCGGCGGCTGCAGGAAGGAGGCGGCTAGAGAGAATTTGCAGGGTGCAGAATTCTCTCCTCTGTGATCTCAGCTCTGAAGACAAGATTGTTGCTGGTGATTGTGTGTCTGGATTGGATGTTGTGTCTAAAAGTTGCCACCCCCTCTTCCTCTTATAGACTTAAAGGGATCAGCTCCTAATCCCATTAGGAGTTGCTAACCCAAATCATATCTGGATTAGAAGTCCCTTTAAGATAAGGGATAATCCTTATCTTATCTGCAGATTAGATCAGCCAGTTCCTAATCTAATTAATAAGTTTCCAAATCTAAATCTCATTTAGATCATGGACTCTCTGAGTGGATAGGGTGTGGGCCCAATCCTATCATCTAATCTTATCTTAGAATTCGCCCGTTAAAGACTAATCAAATTAGCCCAGTTCGAAATGGGCTTAACGCCCATTAAGGGTTATGTATTCATTAAGCCTACCAAACTGCTGCCTAGTTGGGCTTCCTTGTATGGCGTGGGACACAAACATTGATCTACACATCAGCCACATGGGTTCAGCCCAGCCTTTGTTACAAGGCCTGGCCGAATACATTGTTATGGACAATGCACCCCCTGAAACCCATCAGATGGGCTCTATGGGCCCAACACTTACCCTAAGTGGTCCTTGGGCCAAACCACCTTGTAACACCCAGGGACTGTGGGCAGATGCAAAATTAGCCCATCAGGTATTATCCTCAATGGCCTTACACTTAACCTCTCAGCCCATAGTGATCATACATTGCCCGACAAGAGAGGACCTCTCCCTCGGCTGCAAGGAACAGTGTTGCACTCTCTCAAGTATGGATCCCGGGAATAAAAACCTTTTGCAAACATTTCAAAACCATAATATATATACTTTTTATATCTCATATAAAATATATTTTGCAAAACAAATCTCAACGATTGAAATCAGTTGCCGGCAGTCTTGGTTTCCATCAGTGAGAGTGCATCCCCGATCATTACCTTTGTCCGACAAAGGGGCTGATCCTGTCACTATGATCACTCACTCAGATGAATTCTCAAACTGTCCCAACATTCCCAGGTTTTGACCCCCGCTAAGGATCTCACTGATTGGTATATCAAAGGCAGTCCAATCCGACACCTAGTGCAGTATCGTAATCGAGTCTAGGGGTCGGGTGTAACTTTCCAGTTTTTCCCATCAATCTCCAAGGTCCAGGGCAATACTGGAAATCTGGTCCAGTTCAAAGATTCAATCAATCCCACACTGTATGTGCCTAGGGTCTCACCCCGGTAGCTGAGACAAGCCACCCCAATCGACTTGGTGGCACCACAGTGTCAGCCTTGTCAGGATAGGTCTCCCTAGACCGACCCACTGGCTGTGAACATTCTAAACTAACACAAGTCTCATTAAGTGTCCAGTTTAAGGGTATTATACAGAAACATAACAAGGGAAGATGAATCAAATATGCACTTTTATTCATTTACAATAAACTCATAAAGTACATCAATTTTGATTGAAGCTAAGGGCATACAAAATTGTCTAACAACTCCCACTTGCACTTAGGTCCAATCAGGTACTAGCCGGAGTCCCATACTTTCCACATGTTTCATAAACACTTTTTGTTTCAGTGGCTTAGTCAATGGGTCTACCACATTCTCCACTGATGCTGCCTCTTACTTTCATCCTTCCATAGGTCCAGTGTTGTCATACAACAATGGAATGGGTGATGTGCTGAATTCCAAATTCAGGAATGAACACCTTCATTCATAAGGCAGCCTCACTTACGGCAATGCGCTCGGCTTGGGTTGTGGACTATTAATTTGCAACTTAGGACCCCTGTTCGCTGACACTCAGAAAACAACACACGATCCTATCGTGAAAATATATCCAGATGTAGATTTTCTATCATCTGGATCCAACTAGAAATTGGCATCTGTATACCCTTGGATCTGTAGTGAATTACCATCGAATACTAGACAAAACTCTTTTGTCCTTCGAAGGTACTTAAGTATGTTTTTCATAGCAGTCCAATGCCCCTGCCCTGGGTTGGCCTGAAATCTGCTTACTACACTCACTGCCTGAGTAATGTCAGGGCGAGTGCACAGCATGGCATACATGATGCTCGCTACGGCAGAGGCATAGGAAACATCCTTCATGCCATCAATCTCCTCAGAAGTCTTGGGAGACATCTTCTTGGAGAGAGTGACTCCGTGCCTGAAAGGAACATTTCCTTTCTTGGAGTTTTCCATGCTGTATCTTTTGACTATTTTGTCAATGTAGGCAGATTGGGATAATCCTATTATCCAATTCGATCTATCTCTATAGAGTCGAAGACCTAGTATATAGGAAGCCTCTCCAAGATCTTTCATGGAGAATTGTTGTGAAAGCCATACTTTTACCGTAGTCAACATTCCTACATCATTCCCAATGAGTAGAATGTCATCTACATACAGAACCAAGAAGGTAACCTTGTCTCCACTGTACTTCCTGTAAACACAGGGTTCATCCGGATTCTGCTCGAAGTCAAACGATTTGACGGTAGAGTCAAAACGGATGTTCCAACTTCTAGAAGCTTGCTTAAGTCCATAAATGGATCTATTAAGTTTACATACCATGTTTTCCTGACCCGTAGCTATGAAGCCTTGCGGTTGCTGCATATAGATATCTTCAATAAGATCTCCATTCAGTAATGCAGTTTTGACATCCATTTGCCAAATCTCATAATCATGGTATGCTGCTACAGCTAGCAGGATCCTAATGGATTTAAGCATGGCCACAGGCAAAAAGGTTTTCTCATAATCGATGCCCTCTTTCTGAGTGTACCCTTTCGCCACCAGACAAGCTTTGAAGGTCTCAACCCTACCATCGGGGCCCTTCTTCCTCTTGTAAATCCATTTGCAACCAATTGCTTTTACCACGGAGGGCGGATCTACTAGAGTCCAGACTCCATTGGTCTCCATTGAGTCCATTTCTGCTCTCATGGCCTCCACCCACTTCTAGGAATCTATGTCCAATATAGCTTCCACGTAAGTCACGGGATCCTCCTCACTAGTCAAGGTTTCCACCAGGTAACTATCCTGGTCATAACCATAATGGACTGGTGGCCTGGATACCCAAGTGGATCTTCTAGGTTGGTCACTACTTGGAACTTGTGGGACATCTCTCACTGCTCCTGAACTCTCCTCATCAAGAACAATTTCCTGACGATGGGTGTCCAGGATATAATCGGTCTCCAAGAACTGGGCAACAGCTGGTCTTGGATTCCAACTTGTTCGCACTCGTTCTTTTAACGGGTGCTAGACAACCCCAAATCTTCAAGTGTCTGACATTTGGTTTCTTTCGGGTTCAAAGTTCATATGGAGTGTTCGGAACCGATTTGGTTGGAACCCGATTCAGTACGTAGATCGCAGTCTCTAATGCGTAACCCTAAAAAGATGTGGGTAACTCTGAGTGTATGAGAAGTGACCGGACCATATCCAATAAGGCCCTATTCCTCCTCTCTGAAACACCGTTAAGTGATACTATCCCATTGTCCTTTAAGTAGTCCCTGAACTCGTCAGAGAGATACTCGCCACCTCGATCAGATCAAAGGGCTTTAATTTCTCTCCTCAACTGTTTCTCGACCTCTTGTCTAAACTCTTTGAACTTTTCAAAGGATTCAGACTTGTGTCTCATTAGGTACACGTAACCATATCGTGAGAAATCATCTGTGAAGGTGATGAAATACACGTGTTGATTCCGTGTCCTAACACTTAGGAGACCACATACATCAGTATGTATTAGGTCAAATGTGCCTGTACATCTTTTAGGCTTACCGTCAAATGGCCGTTTTGTCATCTTGCCTTGTAGGCAAGGCTCACAGGTGGGAAGATCTTCTACAGTTAGAAAATCCAAAGGACCATCCTTTACCAACCTTCTGATTCGGTCAACACCGATGTGGCCAAGTCGGTAGTGCCACAGACACGTGGGATTAACTGTATCACGGGCTCTCTTCTTGGAGATTTCAGCCGACATAGTTTTGGTTATGTTAGTTTCTAGAGAAGGATGTCGAACATAGAGACCGTTCTCCAATTCCCCGTATGCGATGTATCTGTTATTTCTTTTAATAGTAATCGTATTACTAAAGAAGACAGAATAACCATCTGCACACAGTTTTGAACAAAAATCAAATTTCTTCTTAAGTTTTGTACATAAAGACAATATTTGAGTACAATTTTTCCTTCTCTAAAAATTAACTCTACGATTCCTATTGTCGCGGCTGCAACAGTTGCAGTAGTCCCCAAGTAGAGAGTGACTTCTCCTTCACTCAGCCTTCTACTTACCTTGAACCCCTGTAGTGAGTTACACGCATGAGTTGAAGCCCTAGAGTCAATACACCAGGACGCAAAAGCTACCAATAAATTGGTTTCTATAACACATGTTTCGAAATTACCTTTCTTGGATTCTAGGTAGGCAGGACAATTCCGTTTCTAGTGGCTGGTCTTCTTGCAGAAGTGACATGTATTTGATGCTTTGCCTTTCTTCTGCCTTTTGCCCTTGGTGGCTTTCTTCTGAGGCTTCTTTGCCTTCCACTTTCTCTTGCCCGTTTTGCTAGCTTCAACAAGCATAGCTATAGGCTCATCCTTTTTAATCAGTTCTTTAGCTCTTTGCAACATATTGCTGAGCTCTTGCAAGCTGACATTCAGCTTGTTCATATTATAGTTCATGATGAACGGATTAGGAAGGAGGCAAAGAATTAAGGATAGCGTCTATCTGGGTTGCAAGGTCTAGCCCGGATCCAAGAGCCTCCAGTTCGTTGATGTAACCCATAATCCGAAGACAATAATCGTGAACTTGTTGGCCCTTGGACATTTGAGTGGTCATGAACTGCTTCAAGACCTTTTGCCGATTAGAACGATTCTGCTCTTCATACATCGTCCTTAGGCTGTCCAATATGTCCTTGGCAAGTTCGATCTGATCGAACTGCCTTTGTATTGGGTTGTCCAAGGAAGCGATGATGTAACACCGGGCTAGAGAGTTTTTCTCCTCCCATTCCTGATAGTCTCTCCTTCGGGCCTCAGAAGCCCTGTCTCCCGGATGCTCTGGGGCAGGATTCTTTGCCACTTTCTCCAGCTTTTCTGAAGCTAGGACCAGCATATGGTTTTTGTACCAGTCAGGGTAGTTTGGGCCCTTAAGCTTGTTGTCATCAAGAAGCTTTGCAAAAGATCCATTTGCCATTTTCTGATAAAAGAGCAAACATCAGTCCACAACCTAATTTGATTCATGTTCATTTCATAGATATGGATTTTAATCTACGATCCATTTCCATATATTCATCTCTAAGATTTCCCTCCTTTCTTAGTGACGGAGACTACGAGTTGTCTCTGGAAATGTGTGAAATCACATAGGGTGCATGGAGCCAACTGTTTCAGCTGCATAACCCCACCACCTTTCTGTGAAGGATCATATCCACTCATCATATGAGTTTTCCCTTTGGCCTCTGTCAGACAAGGTTCAGAGTCATTTTCAGGTAAATCTTTCTGTCCAGTGAGTGCTTACCCATCATATTCGTGAACGCCAAGGTACCGTGAGAGAGTTCCAATTTTCTGGTGAAGCCCCTCCCACATCGGTCTATGACGCCCCTATCATCTTATGAAACATTCAGACAAGCCCAACAGCAAATGGATAGCCCATTTTCTGGTGCGTTTCCTCATTACTGAAGAACCCATCCTCATGCAAATGATGGAAGACCTTTAGAGAGTTCATCATATGAATCTCCCTATCACATGCACTCATATTAGCTGGAGTGAACAAAACTACGCCCTAGTTTGATTTAGGTCAAACGAAAGTGGCTCCCACTGACTTTCATAAAGCCAAATTTCGGTGGGCCTTAAATCGGCTAGGGTTCCACACATGACCTCTTCATGAGGTGTGGGGCCCACCACTGAGGGAAGTCATCCACTGACCAAAAGGGACACCATGGCAATGATGTGCATTCAGCCATGGTGTGCGCAAGAGCCGCTGTCGAATGAGCATGGGCCAAGTACTTATGGCTCATTTACGCAGCACATCACACATCCATACATCTCATCCAGGGATAAATTGATCTAATCAATTAATTATCTGTAAGGCCCGTTGGAAGCCCGTTAAAATTCCATAATATTAACCATTAATATTATCTAGGTATATGGGCTGAATTAGGGTTACCAAGTTTGGCCCATATAGCTTTATCTTTTAAAATGGGCTTTGGAAGTTTTAACTATTTAAAACTTGGCCATTACAGGCTAGGCTGAATTAACCATTTAATTAAATATCAATCCTTAGGCCCATTAGTGGGAAAAATAGGGCTGACTTTTAGCCTTGATTAAACCCTAGAATTGGTCCAAACAGTTTGAACCAATCTTGGTTCGAATGGGTCTAGGGTTTGATTTTTAATTAAATCCTTAATTCAAGAAAATAATCTGAAATTAAATAACTGATAAAAGAATAACAAAAATAGTTAATCAGGGTTGTTCGCACACTCCATCCTGCAAAACAGAGGTTAGATCATAGAATGCAGTTTCTCAAACTACAAATCGCAGATAGCAAATCTACCATCTACGAAATCTCCTTCTTTGCGCCGCCATCATCGATCCAAAATAAAAAATAAATAGAAATCCCATTTCTATTAATTATTACATCAGATCGAATGCCTATACATTGAGTCTAAAAATAAAAAAAGAAATATTTATAGACCAAATGTAATAAATTCAATTCAAAAACTGCAAATCTTACAGTTCTCCCTACGCAAATCAAGATTTCGATTTCCTCTTGTACGAACAGCCCATAAATCTAGAAAATTATAAAGAACTATTCTAAATAATAATCAGATTTATTTAAAATAAAATTCAGATTATTTGCCCATCTGCTTTGGGAACAAATTTCCCAAAACCCATATCTGCGCAAATTGGGTAGAACGCCTTCTCCCCAATTGCACAGGTTCAGATCTGAAACAGAATGGTTGAAGATTTGAACCATGGCTCTGATACAACTGAAGGGATAGGAAACCATCATATGGACGCCCAAGATTGCAGAATAAAAGGGGGGGTCAATTTCAAAAACTTTTCTTTCCATTCAACTGGGAATCGAATTCCCTATTTAGAAAATCATATTTTCAATGATCATTCTTGAACCATAAACTGAACCAGATCTAAACCAAAAGGAGGAGAGAGAGATAATACCAGATACAGAGAAATAATATCTCTCAACGGAGGTGTTCACGCCCAAAGTAGAAACCAAAATCTTCTCCCACTGAAGATGGCATAGTGCAGGGTGGAGCAGAATCAGCAGTGTCCTTCCTAAGAACTTGATTCTTCCCAAGAATCACCTGGGCGGCTAGTGAATACAACTCCTACCAATCTTTTCTCCAAAAGATTGGAATCAAAATCTAATCTTGATTTCCCCCAAGCAATGGAGATCGAACTGCTATAGGCGGCAGCTGCAAGAAGGAGGCGGCTAGAGAGAATTTGCATGGTGTAGAATTCTCTCCTCTATGATCTCAGCTCTGAAGACAAGATTGTTGCTAGTGATTGTGTGTCTGGATTGGATGTTGTGTCTAAAGACTGCCGCCCCCTCTTCCTTTTATAGACTTAAAGGGATCAGCTCCTAATCCCATTAGGAGTTGCTAACCCAAATCATATTTGGATTATAGGTCCCTTTCAGATAAGGGATAATCCTTATCTTATCTGCAGATTAGATCAGCCAGTTCCTAATCTAATTAATAAGTTTCCAAATCTAAATCTCATTTAGATCATGGACTCTCTGAGTGGATAACGTGTGGGCGCAATCCTATCAGCTAATCTTATCTCGGAATTTGCCCCTTAAAGACTAATCAAATTAGCCCAGTTCAAAATGGGCTTACGGCCCATTAAGGGTTATGTATTCATTAAGCCTACCAAACTGCTGCCCAGTTGGGCTTCCTTGTATAGTGTGGGACCCAAACATTGATCTACACATCAGCCACATGGGTTCAGCCCAGCCTTTGTAACAAAGCCTGGCCGAATACACTACTATGGACAGTGCACCCCCTGAAACCCATTAGATGGGCTCTATGGGCCCAACACTTACCCTAAGTGGTCCCTAGGCCAAGCCACCTTGTAACACCTAGGGACTGTGGGCAGATGCAAGATTAGCCCATCAGGTATTATCCTCAATGGCCTTACACTTAACCTCTCAGCCCATAATGATCATACACTGCCCGACAAGAGAGGACCTCTCCCTCGGCTGCAAGGAACAGTATTGCACTCTCTCAAGTATGGATCCCGGGAATTAAAACCTTTTACAAACATTTCAAAACCATAATATATATACTTTTTATATCTCATATAAAATATATTTTACAAAACAAATCTCAACGATTGAAATCAGCAGCCGGCAATCTTGGTTTCCATCAGTGAGAGTGCATCCCCGATCATTACCTTTGTCCGACAAAGGGGCTGATCATGTCACTATGATCACCCACTTAGATGAATTCTCAGACTGTCCCAACATTCCCAGGTTTTGACCCCAGCTAAGGATCTCATTGATTGGTATATCAAAGACAGTCCAATCCGACACCTAGTGCAGTATCATAATCGAGTATAGGGGTCAGGTGTAACTTTCCAGTTTTGCCCATCATTCTCCAAGGTCCAGGGCAATACTGGAAATCTGGTCCATTTCAAAGATTCAAATAATCCCACACTGTATGTGCCTAGGGTCTCACCCCGGTAGCTGAGACAAGCCACCCCAACCGACTTGGTGGCACCACAGTGTCAGCCTTGTCAGGATAGGTCTCCCCAGACCGACCCACTGGCTGTGAACATTCTAAACTAACACGAGTCTCATTAAGTGTCCAGTTTAAGGGTATTATACAGAAACATACCAAGGGAACATGAATCAAATATGAACTTTTATTCATTTACAATAAACTCATAAAGTACATCAATTTTGATTGAAGCTAAGGGCATACGAAACTGTCTAACAACCCTTAAACTGGACACTTAATGAGACTTGTGTTAGTTTAGAATGTTCACAGCCAGTGGGTCGGTCTGCGGAGACCTATCCTGACAAGGCTGACACTGTGGTGCCACCAAGTCGGTTGGGGTGGCGTGTCTCAGCTGCCGTGGTGAGACCCTTGGCACATACAGTGTAAGATTAATTGAATCTATGAACTAGACCAGATTTCCAGTATTGCCCAGACCTTGGAGATTGATGGGCAAAACTGAAAAGTTACACCCGACCTCTAGACTCGATTATGATACTGCACTAGGTGTCAGATTTGGTTGTCTTTGATAAACCATTCAGTGAGATCCTTAGCGAGGGTCAAAACCTGGGGATGTTGGGACAGTCTGAGAATTCATCTGAGTGGATGATCACAGTGACAGGATCAGCCCCTTTGTTGGACAAAGGTAATGATCGGGGATGCAATCTTACTGATGGAAACCAAGACCGCCGACAGCCAATTTCAATCATTGAGATTTGTTTTGCAAAATATATTTTATATGAGATATAAAATATATATATATGATGATTTCGAAATGATTTGCAAAAGGTTTTAATTCCTAGGATCCATATAAGCAGAGAGTACAACACTGTTCTTTGCAGCCGAGGGAGAGGTCCTCTCTTGTCGGGTAGTGTATGATCATTATGGGTTGAGAGGTTAAGTGTAAGACCATTGAGGATAATACCTGATGGGATAATCTTGCATCTATCCACAGTCCCTGGGTGTTACAAGCTGGCTTGGCCCAGGGACCACTTAGGGTAAGTCTTAGGCCCATAGAGCCCATGAGATGGGTTTCAGGGGATGCACTGACCATAACAGTGTATTCGGCCAGGCCTTGTAACAAAGGCTGGGCTTAACCCATGTGGCTGATGTGTAAATCACTGCTTGGGTCCCACGCCATACAAGGAAGCCCAACTGGGCAGCAGTTTGGAAGGCTAAGTGAATACATAACCTTAAATGGGCCTTAAACTCATTTCGAACTGGGCTAATTTGATTAGTCACTTAAAGGGGCGAATTCTGAGATGGATCAGCTGATAGGATTGGGCCTAGACCTGATCCACTTAGAGAGTCCAAGATCTAAATAAGATTTAGATCTGGAAGCCTCCTAATTAGATTTGGAGATGGCTGATCTGATCTGCAGATAAGATAAGGGTTATCCTTTATCACTTAAAGGGACTACTAATCCAAATATGATTTGGATCACCAAATCCTAATGGGATTAGGAGGTAATCCCTTTAAGATTATAAAATGAGGGGCGGTAGCCTTTAGACATGCAATACACAACTCCTGTGTTCAGAGTTGAAATCACAAGAAGAGAGAATTTCTGCACCCTGCGAATACTCTCTTGTCGCCTCCTTCTTGCAGTCGCTGCCTCCAGCAGTTCGATCTCCTACTCTCTAAAGGAATAATCAAGATCTGATCTTGATAACAATCTTTTGGAGAAAAGATTGATTGGAGCTGTATTTACAAGCCATCATATTGATTCTTGCGAAGGGTCAAGTTCTTTTGGAAGAACACTATTGATTCTGCTCCATCTTGCATTGCGCTATCTTCAGTGGGAGCAGATTTTGGATCCTTCCTTGGGTGTGAACACCTCCATTGGGAGATGCTATTTCTCCGAATCAGGTATAATTCCTTTCTACTCCTTTTGGTTCAGATCTGGTTCAGTTTATGGTTCAAGAATGATCCTTGAAAATGTGATTTTCTAAATAGGGAATGCGATTCCTAGTTGAAGGGAGAGAAAAAATTTTGAAATTTGCCCCTTAGTCCGCAATCTTTGGGCGTCCATGTGATGGATATCCTATCCCTTCAGTGGTATTAGAGCCATGGTTCAAATCTTGAACCAATTTGTTTTAGATCTAAACCTACACAAATGAGTAGAAGGCGTTCTACCCGATTTGCGTAGATATGAGTTTTGGGAAATTTGTTTCCAAAATTGATGGGAAAATAATCTGAAATTAATTTTATATAAATCTGATTATTGTTTAGAATAGTTCTTTATGATTTTCTTGATTTATGGGTTGTTCGTACAAGAGGAGATCGAATTTTTGGTTTGCGCAAGGAACCTGCAAGATTTGCAGCTTCTTGATTTATTCATTACATTTGGCCTGTAATAATTTTTTTTTTTTTTAGACTCAAAGTATTAGGCATTCGATCTAATGTAATTATAATAGAAATTAGGTTTTCTATTTCTATTTAATTTTGGATCGAAGATGGCGGCGTATGGAAGGAGATTTCGCAGATGGGACATTCGCAATCCACGAGTTGCAGTTTTTGAAACTGCATTCTGTGATCTAACCTCTGTTTTGCAAGATGGATTGTGCAAACAGCCCTGATTGACTGATTCTTGGTTTTCTTTTATCAGTTCTTTAATTTCATATTATTTTCTTGAATTAAAGATTTAATTAAAGATCAAACCCTAGACCCATTCGAACCAAGATTGGTTCAAACTATTTAGACCAAATCTAGGGTTTAATCAAGACTGAAAGTCAGCCCTAATTTTCCCACTAATGGGCCTAAGGATTGATATTTAATTAAATGGTTAATGCGGCCCAACCTGCAAAGGCCCAGTTTTAAATAGTTAAAACTGCCAAAAATCCACTTCAAAGGATAAAGCTATATGGGCTGAACTAGGTAACCCTAATTCAGCCCATATACCTAGATAATATTAATGGTTAGTATTATGGAATTTTAACGGGCTCCCAATGGGCCTTATAGATAATTAATTGATTGGATCAATTTATCCCTGCAAGAGATGTTTGGATGTGTGATGTGCTGCGTGCATGGGCCATAAGTGCTTGGCCCATGCTCAATCGACAGTGGCTCTTGCGCACACCATGGCTGAATGCACAACATTGCCATGATGTCCCTTTTTGGTCATTGGATGACCTCCCTCAGTGGTGGGCCCCACAACTAATCGAGAGGTTACGTACGAAACCCTAGCCGATTAAGGCCCACCAAAATCTGACTTTATGAAAGTCAGTGGGAGTCACTTTCGTTTGACCTAAATCAAACTAGGGTGTAATAACTGTTCCCTCTAGCTAATATGAGTGCATGTGATAGGGAGATTCATATGATGAACTCTCTAAAAGCCTTCCATCATTAGCATGAGGATGGGTCCTTCAGTAATGAGGAAACACACCAGAAAATGGGCTATCCATTTGCTGTTGGGCTTGTCTAAGTGTTTCATAAGATGATAGGGGCGTCATAGACCGATGTGGGAGGGGCTTCACCAGAAAATGGGAACTCTCTCACGGTACCTTGGCGTTCACGAATATGATGGGTAAGCACTCACTGGACATAAAGGTTTACCTGAAAATGGATCTGAACCTTATCTAATAGAGGCCAAAGGGAAAACTTATATGATGAGTGGTTATGATCCTTCACAGAAAGGTGGTGGGGTTATGCAACTGAAACAGTTGGCTCCATGCACCCTATGTGATTTCCCACATTTCCAAAGACAACCCGTAGCCTCCATCACTGAGAAAGGAGGGAAATCTCATAGATTAATAAATGGAAATGGAATGTAGATTAAAATCCATATCTATGTAACGAACATGAATCAAATTAGGTTGTAGACTGATGTTTGCTCTTTTATCAGAAAATGGCAAACGGATCTTTTGCAAAGCTTCTTGACGACAACAAGCTTAATGGCCCAAACTATGCTGACTGGGACAGGAACCTTATGTTGGTCTTAACCTCTAAAAAGCTAGATAAGGTAGCCAAGAATCCTACCCTGGATCGTCCGGGAAATAGGGCTTCTGAGGCCCATAGAAGAGAATACCAAGAATGGGAGGAGAAAAACTCCCTTGCTTACTACTATATCATTGCCTCCTTGGACAATCCAAATCAGAGGCAGTTCGATCAAATCGAACTTGCCAATGACATATTGGATAGTCTCAATACAATGTACGAAGAGCGTAATCGTTCTACTCGGCAAAAGGTCTTGAAACAGTTCATGACCGCGCAGATGTCCAAGGGCCAACAAGTTCACGACCATTGTCACCGGATTATGGGTTATATCAACGAACTAGAGGCTCTTGGATCCGGGCTAGGTCTGGAAACACATATCGATGCTTTTCTCAACTCTTTGCCTCCATCCTTTAATCCATACATCATGAACTACAACATGAACAAACTGAACATCAGCTTGCAGGAACTCAGCAATATGTTGCAGAGGGATGAAGAATTGATTAAAAAGGATGAGCCCAGTGCCATGCTTGTTGAAATTGGCAAATCGGGCAAGAAAAGGAAGGAAAAGAGAAAGCCCCAGAAGAAGGCCGCAAACCTAAGAAGCAGAAGAAAGACAAAGCATCGGATGTCTACCACTTCTGCAAGAAAACCGGCCACTAGAAAAGGAACTGTCCTGCCTTCCTGGAATCCAAGAAAGGTAATTTTGAAACTTGTGTTATAGAAACCAATTTATTGGTAGCTTTTGCATCCTGGTGTATTGACTCTGGGGCTTCAACTCATGCGTGTAACTCACTACAGGGGTTCAAGGTAAGCAAAAGGCTGAGTGAAGGAGAAGTCACTCTCTACTTGGGGACTACTACAACTGTTGCAGCCGCGGCCATAGGAACCATGGAGTTACCTTTTAGAGAATGAACAATTGTACTAAAAGATTGTCTTTATGTACAAAATTTAAGGAGAAATTTGATTTCTGTCTCAAAACTGTGTGCAGATGGTTATTCTGTCTTCTTTAGTAATACGATTATTATTAAAAGAAATAACAGATTCATCGCATACGGGGAACTGGAGAACGGTCTCTATGTTCTACATCCTTCTCTAGAAACTAACATAACTGAAACTATGTCGGCTGAAATCCCAAAGAAGAGAGCCCGTGATACAATTAATCCCATGTGTCTGTGGCATTATAGACTTGGCCACATCGGTGTTGACCGAATCACAAGGTTGGTAAAGGATGGTCCTTTGGATTTTCTAACTGTAGAAGATCTTCCCACCTATGAGCCTTGCCTACAAGACAAGATGATGAAACAACCATTTAACACTAAGCCTGAAAGATGTACAAGCACACTTGACCTAATACATACTAATGTATGTGGTCCCCTGAGTGTTAGGACACAAAATCAACACGTGTATTTCATCACCTTCACAGATGATTTTTCACGATATGGTTATGTGTGCCTAATGAGACACAAGTCTGAATCCTTTGAAAAGTTCAAAGAGTTTAGATAAGAGGTCGAGAAACAGTTAGGGAGAGAAATTAAAGCCCTTCGATCAGACCGAGGTGGTGATTATCTCTCTGACGAATTCAGGGACTACTTAAAGGACAATGGGATAGTATCACAATTAGCTCCTCCTGTTACAACACAACTTAATGGTGTTTCAAAGGGGAGGAATAGGACCTTATTGGATATGGTTCGGTCACTTCTCATACACTCAGAGTTACCCACTAGTGAAGAGGATCCCGTGAATTACGCGGAAGCTATGTTGGACATAGATTCCCAGAAGTAGGTGGAGGCCATGAGAGCAAAGATGGACTCAATGGATACCAATGGAGTCTGGACTTCTAGTAGATCCGCCCTTCGGGGTAAAAGCAATCGGTTGCAAATGGATTTACAAGAGGAAGAAGGGCCCTGATGGTAGGGTTGAGACCTTCAAAGCTCGTCTGGTGGCGAAAGGGTACACTCAGAAAGAGGGCATCGATTATGAGGAAACCTTTTCGCCTGTGGCCATGCTTAAATCCATTAGGATCCTGCTAGCTGTAACAGCATACCATGATTATGAGATTTGGCAGATGGATGACAAAACTGCATTCCTGAATGAAGATCTTATTGAAGATATCTATATGCAGCAGCCATCAGGCTTCATTGCTACAGGTCAAGAAAACATGGTATGTAAACTTTATAGATCCATTTATGGACTTAAGCAAGATTCTAGAAGTTGGAACATCCGTTTTGACTCTGCTGTCAAATCGTTTGATTTCGAGCAAAATCTAGATGAACCCTGTGTCTACAGGAAGTACAGTCGAAATAAGGTTACCTTCTTGGTTCTGTATGTAGATGACATTCTACTCATTGGGAATGATGTAGGAATATTAACTACGGTGAAAGTATGGCTTTTCACAGCAATTCTCCATGAAAGATCTTGGAGAAGCCTCCTATATACTGGGTCTTCGACTCTATAGAGATAGATCGAAGTGGATAATAGGATTATCCCAATCTGCCTACATTGACAAAATAGTCAAAAGATACAACATGGAGAACTCCAAGAAAAGAAATGTTCCTTTCAGGCATAGAGTCACTCTCTTCAAGAAGATGTCTCCCAAGACTTCTAAGGAGATTGATGGCATGAAAGACGTTCTCTATGCCTCTGCCGTAGGGAGCATCATGTATGCCACGCTGTGTACTCGTCCTGACATTGCTCAGGCAGTGACTGTAGTAATTAGATTTCAGGCCAACCCAGGGCAGGAGCACTAGACTGTTGTGAAAAACATACTTAAGTACCTTCAAAGGACAAAAGAGTTTTGTCTAGTATTCGATGGTTGCTCACTACAGATCCAAAGGTATACAGTTGCCAATTTCCAGTCAGATCCAGATGATAGAAAGTCTACATTTAGATATGTTTTCACAATAGGATCATGTGTTGTTTGGTGGAAAAGCAGCAAACAGGGGTCCACTGCAGACTCCACGACCGAGGTCGAGTACATTGCCGCAAGTGAGGCTGCCAAAGAAGCCGTGTGGATGAAAAAGTTTGTTCACGAGTTGGGAGTAGTTCTGTCCAGCACATCACCCATCCCATTGTTGTGTGACAACAATGGAGCCATTGCTCAGGCTAAGGAGCCGCGAGCCCACTCAAAGTCAAATCACATCGAGAGGAAGTATCACGTACTGCGGGAGATTGTTGGTAGAGAGGACGTCCTGATTCAGAAGGTAGCGTCAGCGGAAAATGTAGCAGACCCATTGACGAAGCCACTATCACAGAAAGTGTTTGAGAAACACGAGGAAAGCATGGGACTCTGGCTTATACCTGTTTGGACCTAAGTGCAAGTAAGAGTGTTTAGACAGTTTTGTATGCCCTTAACTTCAATCAAAATGATATACTTTATGAGTTTATTGTAAATGAATAAAAGTGCATATTTGATTCATGTTCCTTTGGTATGTTTCTATGTAATACCCTTAAACTGGACATTTAATGAGACTCGTGTTAGTTTAGAATGTTCACAGCTAGTGGGTCGGTCTGGGGAGACCTATCCTGACAAGGCTGACACTGTGGTGCCACCAAGTCGGTTGGGATGGCATGTCTCTACTGCTGGGGTGAGACCCAAGGCACATACAGTATAGGATTAATTGAATCTAAGAATTGGATCAGAATTCCAGTATTGCCCTGTACCTTGGAGATTGATGGGCAAAACTGAAAAGTTACACCCGACCCCTAGACTCGATTATGATATTGCACTAGGTGTCGGATTGGGTTGTCTTTGATATACCATTCAGTGAGATCCTTAGCAGGGGTCAAAACCTAGGTATGTTGAGATAGTCTAAGAATTCATCTGAGCGGATGATCATAGTGACAAGATCGGCCCCTTTGTCGGACAAAGGTAATGATCGGGGATGCACTCTTACTGATGGAAACCAAGACTGCCGGCAGCCAATTTTAATCGTTGAGATTTGTTTTGCAAAATATATTTTATATGAGATATAAAAGTATATTTATTATGGTTTCAAAATGATTTGCAAAAGGTTTTAATTCCCGGGATCCATTTAAGCAGAGAGTGCAACACTGTTCTTTGCAGTCGATGGAGAGGTCCTCTCTTGTCGGACAGTGTATGATCATTATGGGCTGAGAGGTTAATTGTAAGGCCATTGAGGATAATACCTGATGGGCTAATCTTGCATATGCCAATAGTCCCTCGGTGTTACAAGGTGGCTTGGCCCAGGGACCACTTAGGGTAAGTCTTGGGCCCATAGAGCCCATGAGATGGGTTTCAATAGGTGCACTGTCCATAACAGTGTATTCGGCCAGGCCTTAAAACAAAGGCTGGGCTGAACCCATGTGGTTGATGTGTAAATCAATGTTTGGGTCCCACACCATACAAGGAAGCCTAATTGGACAGCAGTTTGGAAGTCTAAGTGAATACATAACCTTAAATGGGCCTTAAGCCCATTTCAAACTGGGCTAATTTGATTAGTCACTTAAAGGGGTGAATTCTGAGATGGATCAACTGATAGGATTAGGCCCAGACCCTATCCACTTAGAGAGTCCAAGATCTAAATAAGATTTAGATCTGGAAGCCTCCTAATTAGATTAGAAGATGTCTGATCTGATCTACAGATAAGATAAGGGTTATCCCTTGTCACTTAAAGGGACTACTAATCCAAATATGATTTGGATCACCAACTCCTAATGGGATTAGGTGCTCATCCCTTTAAGATTATAAAATGAGGAGGGGGCGACAGCCTTTAGACATGCAATACTCTCTTGCCGCCTCCTTCCTATAGCCGCCACCTCCAGCAGTTCGATCTCCTACTCTTTACAAGAGTAATCAAGATCTGATCTTGATAACAATCTTTTAGAGAAAAGATTGATTGGAGCTGTTTTCACAAGCCATCCTGTTGATTCTTGTAAAGTGTTAAGTTCTTTTGGAAGAATACTACTGATTCTGCTTCGTCCTTCCTTGGGCGTGAACACCTCCATTGGGAGATACTGCTTCTCCATATCAGGTATAATTCCTTCCTACTCCTTTTGGTTCAGATCTGATTCAGTTTATGGTTCAAGAATGATCTTTGAAAATGTGGTTTTCTAAATAGAGAATGCGATTCTCAGTTGAAGGGAGAGAAAAATTTTTGAAATTCGCCCCTTAAAAAAATCTTCTGATTTTGGTTTATAGGTTGCCTACATCTTACAGTTTTATCAAGTGGTTGTGGGTTCCAGCCATTACACATTAGTCTTTAGTCAATTAAGAAACAACTACAATATTTCTCTTCTTACATCGTATCCAGAGCAAAAGCTCTCATTAGCTACCACAAAACTCAGACATGAACATTTTATCAACATGCCAAATGTGTTTTATTTTTATATTTTTTGGGGGGAGGGGGGTGCATTTATCAGTCCAACCTGGAAAATTAAGTAGGTATGGATGAATGTTAGGTTGAAATTCATTAATGGCAAAATTTCTCTTAGGTATGGTAGTTTATAATAAAATACTCGATACCTATTGATAAAGAATCAAAAAATGATGAAGCTAAAACCACATGGACTGTCTGTACATGTTATAACAACTTGGATGAGTCAATTGAAAGAAATCTCATCAAACTTGATGGCAAGTTGATATTCTGTCTGTACATATTAACGCCTTAAAAGGATTAGTCTTGGGTAAAACTTTTAGGGATTTTTAGACTGCACTCCACCTCAGAATTCTGATTTGAACTGCAGACCTACAACAATTCAAAATTATAAACAGCTCTACCTATAACATTCATACCTGTCTGTGAATTGACATCAATTCCGATCTGGCACCTATCAACTGTACCGTGTAGCTAGGATTCTGAGGTGGACTGAACAGTAAAAATCACATGGACTGTTGCGTTCTAGGAATTTCACCTTATGGTTGGGACTATCATTCCTAGCCCAGCCTAGAAAGCCTGGCCTGCACCCGATATTTCTAGGCCCGGCCCATGTAATTATGTACAAGTCTTTAGGCCTAGGTCTATATTTCAGACACCGTGTGCAGGCTGGGCCTGGTCTTACTTGAAGTTCCTTATACTAGGTGACAAGCCTGGCCCAGCCAATGATCACCCCTACCTTCTGGATAAAGTTTTTATGCAGTGAATGGTGACTATATCCACACTTCAAAAAGAAAATTGTTGCTTTTACAATAGTAACCTGCTGAAATAGTTTACTATATATATATAGAGAGAGAGATTTTTTTTTTATACAAATCCTCTTCATTTTACCTGAAATAGGCCAAGCCTGGCCTGGTCTTTCATCTCCCCCTCCCCCCCCCCCTTTTTTTCCATTTCTCGACCTTCAACCATTCATTTAGTTTGAACCTTAATTGATGGACATCTATCATTGGAAATAGATAAGAGGATTAGACGGCGAATGCTGCTGTTGAGTCCCTTAGATGCATGGAACACATTTCTCCTGAATGTTTGGAATTGGAGTTTGTGTTATTTATGTAGAAACTTTCCTAATTCATTATTTAATTGATTTAGTTGATGAATTACTTTTACGTTAGGTCATTGTACCCCTGTAAGTATATACCCACCCATATCTGGTTTTACTTGTGTCTTGGTAGGGAAAGATAGATTGACAAGGTTGGCCGTGGAGGCAGCAAAGAAAGCTCTTCAGATGGCTGAAGTTGATCCTGATGATGTGGACCTAGTTTTGATGTGCACATCTACTCTGGATGATCATTTTGGCAGTGCACCTCAGGTATGAAGCTATTGTTTTAGAGCATCATAAAATTAATCAAAGACACATAAGTAAAAAATGAAATTGTAGTTGTTTGTTTTGCTCCTAATAGATGCTTCATGTCAACTAGCTTATGTAAGAAAAACATTTCTCATTGTCCATAAGTGTAATCAAAGTGTCCATGTGATGCTGAGATGGTAGGGTTCCTTGGACAGCCAAATTTTGGATTATATTATCTCTGTCCAAAAAAGTTGCTCCCTTAATTATATATAATTAATATTATCTAAATTACCCTTTTCTGAGAGCAGTCACTTTGTGCAAAGTAAAAAAAAATGTGCCAAAGGTTAGGTGGTGGGTGTCGAATCCAACCAAAGATAAATGTCCTACTCAAATTAAATATTTTTGTAAATAGTGATGAGTAAGGTCGTCTCCTCAGGGATTGAGTGGATTTATTTCCAAGAGAAAATAAAATAGAGGGGTTGTTATAAAAGCAAGGAAAATAAAATAAAACAAAAACAAGGATTAAATCGATGGGAGATAGCTTCTGGTTGAAGGGACAAGTTCAGCCTTGATTCTTATCATTGATCATCGATGCAAGGATAAATTCATATGTTTATGAATATATTGGATATAGCCATTAACAAGCTCTAACAGCCAGCCTCTACTCGTATTTCTCGGCAACCAAAACAAGCTCTTTGATTACTTCTCTTATTAATAGATAATCATAAACAAGCTCTTTAGGATTTAATCTATTAATAGCATTAAGAGGGGAGAGACCCAATTCTGGTCAGCGATCTCACAAGCTCGGACTGTTTAAACTGGATCATATGTCCTCATAACATAAATCAAAAACTTGTCCATAATCAATTTATGTTAGTTGCCACCATGATTAAACCTACCAATCATATGCAAAATTAGATGTTCAATCGGCCATAGATTATTCTCATTGAATGAGCAAGGGATCCTTCTTGCTTAATCAATAAAAATACTCACAGGAAATTGCAGAAAACATATGAATACCCATAAACAATGAACTGAAATAAAAATCAATTAGATCTCAAAATGTTTAAGAATCAAAGCTTCCTTAACCTTTCAACCAGAAATCAAAAGCTTACACACACTTCATGTAGAAACCGCAGCTTCCAAATGAGGGGGGCGTATTCCGCTTATTTTCTCCCTTCTTGCTGAATTCTTGTTTCCAAGATTTGATGCTCCTTGGGTGCTAGTCTACCCCCCTTTATATAGCCTTAGGAGGGAGCAGTTTTCAGTTCCTCTTATGAGTTCTCTTTCTCAAAAAATAGAAAGTCCTATTTCCTAATTCATATTTAATCTTATCCTTATCTCTAAATAGAAACTCTTAACTAAGTTGGACTCTAGCTCTTTTCTTTCTTTAAGGTTACAATAAAAATCAGATCTGATTAAGACTCTTAACCGAATTCTATTAGGAATGATGAGTGGGCCCTACTATTACATGCTGAATTGGGCTGGTCTTCTCCAACGAACTAGGGCTTCTCTGCAAATTGGACTCTAACTCTTTTATTTCTATAAGATTACAATAAAAATCAGATCTGATTAAGACTCTTAGTCGAATTCTATTAGGAATGATGAGTGGGCCCTACTATTGCATGCTGAATTGAGCTGGTCTTCTCTAGCGAATTGGGGTTTCTCTACGAATTGGGCTTCTCTACGAATTTGCAGAGACTTTGGTCCCAATTTTGACATTGATGCAGTCTAAATCTATCAAAACTCAAAACATGAAAGTTGTAGAGTTTTTCATTATCTTTCCAATGCATCTTGAATCATCTCAATCTGAGTCCAGATGGGAGAGCCCAAATTACCACGCGGCACCGAAACTGTACAAAATTACCCGATTAGCCTTGTTTTTCACCTAACGCCTTCTTTCGTGCCCTAAATTGAAATATAAGAATAGTGAGTCCAATTAGGCACTAAATAAGTATAAAAGACTGAATATTAAGGGATAAAGATATGATAATTTTCAATCTCATCATTAGGTTCATATCCAGTCTACCCCTTTCAAGACCCCGAATTCTTTGAAGAGTGATAAAGTAATTCATTAAAATTGTCTCCAAAATTGTACTCTGGAAACCATGTGCACCCTGTCAGAAAAAGAAAAAAAGAAAGGCAGATCCATCATTGGGTAATGGCACTTACCCTTCTTTCCTAGATGAGGGAAAAACTTCAGACATAGGAAAAGGGGATGAGGAACTTTATTTTGAGCTGCTTGATTGATCGATTGAGATTAAGTAGTTTCTTTGCATAATGGAATTGTTGATAGACTCCTGATCTTTGATGCTCAAGTATGGTAAGGATTTGGGTGGACATGGTGCAAACATGGCATGGCATCCATGTACAGTCGTACAGGCATCTGGGAGAGAACTTTCTATGCTTGTCACAAGATGGGGAAGAGAAGAGAAAGCATCTAAAACCACATATTTGATTTCCCTAAGTTATGTTATGTATTGGCAGTTGGCCTTAATTTATTTCATTAACTTATAATGAAAATATGGATGTCATAATTTCATCAACATAGATATTTTTCTGTCTTTTCTTTATTTTTTGTTTTCTTTCTTATTTTCCCTTTCTTCTTTCCTTTTCTCTTCTTGAATATACACAGTTTCTTTTATTTTCTTTGCACCAGCTTGAGCCTAGGGACTCTAGACTGCTGCTTTTCAGTCAGTGCCTACCTAGAAACCGATAAAAGTCATCACCAGTCTTAGAAATTGATAAACCCAAGGTCCAGCCCCAATTAGCCTTCACCAACCAATTATGTCATTACTAACTTTCAACTCATATTATTTGAACCCCACATTGCTGGAGCTGTATTCCATTTGCAATATTCTGGAAATTATGGAAGGAGAGAAACGGGAGGCTCTCTGAGGACAAATCCAGAAATATTGAAAGAATTGTTGCTGGTATAGGAAAGATGATAATGGACTATCCCATCACCCTTTCTCAGAAATGTATTTTCTTTTTTCTATTAATTAAATTTTTATTTTATTTTAAGCTAAATGTGATTTGAACACCCATATAGCTCATTTCCATTGACATTATCCCTGGCCAGTTCATTTACCAAGGAATTTGCTGATCTTAGGATCCATTTCTCTATTTAGTTTTAGCATACTAGAATTTAGTGCAATTGCTGAGCTTCTAACCTCAATGATGGTCTGTCTACATTTAATTCAGACCTTGTTGATATTTCATTACCTGGTTAAAGAGGAAGACCATGTTATAGCCTAATATGTATTTTCAGGTTGATGCAACAGTTCTCCATTACCAGAATCAAAAGCTTGTTCTAATATTTCATTACTTGGATGCCCAGAAACATGTATTGCATGTTTTGGAGGGCAAGTTCAAGGAACGAAAAGACAAACAAGCCTCATATGATGACACTTTGGCTACAGTCAACAAACTCTGGAATCAGGTCAATATTGGAATATTGCATATATGCACACTCTCCACATTTTATATCTTTTTCATCTTTTACGAATTTTCTTCCATGTTGGATTTTCTTTTTTAACTTGATATTGCAGTTGTAGTTGGTTGATGATTTAATCCTGCTTGGAGTACGAGCTGGTGGGGATGAGAACGGTTTACAAGCTCTGGATCATGCAGGCTTTTCTGGAGGTTGTATTCTGATCTCTGTAATGCATTTTAAATTGTTATCTGTCCATCAAAATTATCTGAGTTGAGCATGTAGTTCATTTCAAGCAAATAATATTAATTGACTGTCAGTGCTTTTGATTTCCTAGGTTCAATTCCATCATGTCCATGGGAAGAGATGTTTCTTCGTAGATTTCTAGAAGCAGGTCCAATGGAAACGAATGGAACTAATCATATTATCAAATATGTTGAAGAAACACTTGCTTTACGCCATTCATCTACACTAAGTTTGATGAAATGCTTAGAGGATACTATTGATTCTCAGAGAGCTAAAACCAATACCATAGCATCGACCTTACATGGAAAATTATCATCAGAAGGCCAGAGGGGATCTTGATATGAGAATCACTCTTTTAGTTCGTCTTCATTTTCTTCCTTAATTTGGCTATGTATTGCCGAGTACAAGTGTTATAATTGTGTGATAACTTTATTTTGTTGATTCTTATTTGTTACTTGGTGCTCTCAGATGCCATCATACAACTGCATAAGATTGATGATTTGATGAAAGAGGAGGCTAACAATCTAAGAAAGGCGATTGACATTCTTCACCTGAAACACAGAGAATATGCAGATGAGATTCAAAATCATATTCACAGCCATACATCGGACCAATCTGAAATAGGAGGCTAACAATCTAAAAAAGGTGATTTTTCAGCAAATAGGATGATCATAAGGGGCCCACCTTGGAAATCCAGAAGCTGCGTGTAGTTAATATGCATGTCACAAAATGAGTCTTAATTGTTCACCTAGTTGCATGAACACTGTTTGAGGCTGAATCATCTCCTGGGAGTGATCTGAACTATTGGTATGCCATTCAAATGCTACTTGTTAATTGTCATTTTCTGGGTGTGATCTGAACACTGTTTTGAGTGTAGTATTGATAGGAAGTTTTAGTTGATAACGGTGTTCTAATCTCCATGGCTGATTGGTCTGTTGACAAGAGCTTTATATGTTTTGGTGTTTTAATCTGCAGAAAATATGGCTGATTGGTCTTAATAACGTAAAGATCCATGGGCCCATGCATGGCCATTGATGAGAATAGAATTTATCACATTTTTATCCCCAAATAATTTTTCTTTCATACTTAATTAGTACTTTAATTGGACTCATATCTCTTCTATTTCGGTTCAGGGCATGAAAAAAAACATCAGGAGCAAAGAAAAGCAAATCGGATGATTTTTCATAGTTTTGGCAGCGTTCAGTAATCTGGGCCTAACTTGCGTATCTGAACTCTAATTGGCTGATTCAAGACCTACTGGAAGGATAAGAGAAGGAGCCACAACTTTCATGTTTTGGGCTTTCACAGATTCGGCCCGCATCAAAGTCAAATTCAGGCCCGAAGTCGGGGAAAATTCGTAGGAAGGCCCAATCCGCAGCTGAAGCCCAACTTGCAAAAATGCCTGGCTGAAGCCCAATTCGCAGAGGAGGTCTAATACGAATCCAAGAACAAGAAACTAAGAAGAGTTCTTCCAGATCTAAATCTTTGATGTAATCTTAGAAAGATAAAGGGATTGAGTTCAAGAGATAAAAAGATAAGAATAGGATTAGAATAGGACTTTCTATTCTTGTAAGATAAACTTCAAGAGGAAGTAGGAGACCACCACCTCCCCTTTAAGCTTTATAAAGGAGGGGGCAGACCAGCCTTGGGGTACTCAATCTCTAGAGGGGGATCATGAATTGCATTGAGAAATCAGTCAAGAAAGGAGAAAAGAAGTCAAGAAACAGAGGAAAGGTTATCAAGAATAAGGTGGTAGCAAGAAGAGGAGATCTCAGTACCATGGGCAAATTCAAGAGTTCTTTCTTTCCCATTGTTTGCTTTAATTCTCTTATCATGAGCTGATTTGTTTCTTGCTAGGGCTGTGGAAAGCCTAACCATGTTAATGAATATATTTTTATCTTTATGATTTATCCAAGATTGTGAATTCCTTATAGTCTATGAATTATTGTGCTTAATGCAATTAAGAGCTTGGCCAACTCTTAATTGATTTGTATTATGTGAATTAATCGAGAGAGGAATTCACATAATCGACTGAATAATTTATAGTGTGAATTGAATTGTATATAGAGATATATATACATGATTCATCTGAATTTAATGGTTTTTTCTTGGACTTAATGCATTTCCATCTTGAGAGCTCTACTCGAGAGATCGAAGGATTACCTGATGGACATAGTTTTAGTATATCTTGAGAGAAAATATTAAATAAATTTAGAAAGACCTCGGCTTATGGAAATGGAAAATAATCTTGGTTAAATCGAATTCATTAATATTCATTGCATTAGTTAAGTGGACCTAAAAGTCCTAGCGATTTCATCCATTGCATATTCGATTAGTGATCACATTTGCTTTTATTTTCCTTCTCTAGTTTTTAATTCCAGTAGTTCTTGCTCAAAACTGAATTTCGATTGTCCAAATAATTAGGGAAGATTGTGGTTCTAATACTTATTTTGTTAAATCCCCGTGGGAACGATATTTTATACTACTTGATAACTAGTGCACTTGCTAGGGTTATATTTATAGCTATTAAGGTTTTGGCGCCGTTGCCGGGGATTGAACCCTAAAATAATATTAGAACTTGTTAACCTTGATTAATTTGGATTTTTATTTCTGTTTTTAATTATTATTTTATTTTGTTTTTATTTTTATTTTTATTTTTATTTTTATTTTATTTTGTTCAAATTCTTGTTGTTTTTATTTTGTTATCATTTTATTTTTATTCTACTTGTTCGATTTCTTGTTGGTTCCGATTTACTAGTGCATGACACGCACTAGACAAGAAGAACTAGCTGAATTCGATCCAGAAATTGAGAGGACCCTTCGCTTGTTGCAAAGGGCCAAAAAAGGTAAGACAATAGAGGAGGTTGTTATTGGCAAACCAGCAATAGAGTTGGAAGGAGAGATGGCAGAAGGAAATCGCACCCTATTGGACTATGCTTGTCTAAACATTGATGGGGCGACATCCAGCATTTGCAAGCCCACCATTCATGCCAACAACTTTGAAATCAAGCTTGCAATAATTCAAATGATCCAAACAAGCATTCAGTTTAGTGGGTTACCAAGTGATGACCCTAATGCGCACATTGTTAACTTCTTAGAAATATGTGATACATTTAAACATAATGGAGTTAGTGATGATGCTATTAGGCTTAGATTATTTCCTTTTTCATTGCGTGATAGAGCTAAAGATTGGCTTAACTCACTCCCTGCAAGAAGTATCACCACTTGGAATGATTTAACCCAAAAATTTTTGGCTAAATATTTCCCCCCCCCCTCTAAAACAGCAAAGTTAATAAATGATATCACTACTTTTGCTTAATTTGAGAGGGAATCCTTGTATGAAGCATGGGAACGATTCAAGGAGATGCTTAGGAAGTATCCTCACCATGGGATACCAACTTGGCGTCAAATTCAGACTTTTTATAATGGTATTACCCCCTCTGACCGATCCATTATTGATGCAGCCGCAGGTGGTATGATCATGAGGAAAACTCCAGAGGAAGCATATGACCTAGTGGAGGAGATGGTATCAAACAGCTACCAGTGGAGCAATGACTAAACCAATCAGAGGGGAGTACACCACATCGATTCCTTTGCAGCCCTATCTGCGCAAATAGCTAACCTGAACAAGAGACTGGATAATTTTAGTATTGCAGCCATTAATACACCATCTAGCATCTCATGCGATTTATGTGGTCAAATAGGACAAACTAATTCTGATTGTCAATTAAATAGTCCTTTTATTTCCCATGAGAATGCTAATTTTATCTCTCATGCTGGCAGGTCAAACTTCAACCCATACTCAAATACATACAACCCAGGGTGGAGGAATCATCCAAACTTTTCATGGAGTAACAATCAACAAAAGGCACCCATGGGTTTCCAACCACAATTGCCTCCACAAGAAAAAAAGAGTAATCTGGAAGAAATGATCTCTAAGTTCATTAATGCTACTGAAGCAAGGTTCCAAGAGCAAGATAAGAGGTTTTTAAGCCATGAAGCATCGATTAAGAACTTAGAAATTCAAGTGGGGAAGATTGTAAGTATGTTGTTGGAAAGAAAAGAGGGATGGCTACCCAGCAATACGGAGAAGAATCCCAGAGAGCAAGTAAATGCCATAACTTTAAGAAGTGGGAAAACAATTGGCAGAATTCAAAGAGAAGACAAGGGAGCTGAAGTGGCCGATCTACAAAAGGAGAATGAGAGAAGTACCCCTAAATTGAATTTACATGAAATTAAACTTCTATTCCCTACCCAAGAAGAGTCCTGAAGGCTAAATTAGATAAACAATTTGAAAAATTTTTAGAAGTGTTTAAAAAGATTCATATTAACCTTCCTCTTCTTGATGTATTGTCACAGATGCTGAAGTATGCCAAATTCCTGAAGGAGGTGTTGTCTAATAAAAGAAAGTGGGAGGATGGTGAGATGGTAAAACTAAACGAAGAATGTCCAGCCATTCTTCAAAAGAAATTGCCTCCAAAGCTTAAGGATCCAGGGAGTATTTCTATACCTTGCACCATTGGAAATACTGAATTTGAAAAAGCTTTATGTGATTTAGGTGCTAGAATAAATTTAATGCCTTATTCTATTTTTGAGAAACTTGAATTGCATGAACAAACATCTACAACTATTATCCTACAATTAGCTGATTGAAGCATTAAATATCCTAGGGGAATAGTAGAAGATGTTTTAGTCAAAGTGGGTAATTTCATCATTCCTATTGATTTCATTGTATTGGATATGGAGGAAGATAAGACAATGTTGTTGATTCTAGGGAGACCCTTTCTTGCTATGGGTAATGTTTTAATTGACATGAAAGAAGGTCTACTTACTCTTAGAATCAATGGTGAGGAAGTGGTGTTTAATGTATTTAAAAACATGAAATGTCCCAACTCAATTGAACATGAAATCTATGCAATTGAAGGCATTGATACATCTAAATCAGAAGACACGCTGAAAGTTGACCATAACAATAATCAATTGCAACAAGCAGAGCAGAAGTTTGTACTGAAATCAAATTTGTGAAATTTGACTTCTGAGCCAGATTCTTTTGAAATTACAACTCATAATGCATCTTTACCTCAATTTCACACAAAACCCCTCCCATCTATTGTGCTGGCCCCTATTCCAGGTTTAAACCCGCCTATGAATGATGGAAGGAGGAAACATAGGAAGTTGAAAACAAGGTGGAGTGGACCCTTTGAAGTGGATAGGGTATTCCCTCATGGAGCAATTGAACTATATAATGATGATGGGAGTACATTCAAGGTAAATGGACAGCAGTTGAAACATTATATTGAAGGAGAACAACCATCCACCATAGGTCAATTCTCTCTTTGAAACCGCCATGAAAGAAAGGTGAAAGTCAAGCTCACGACTTAAAAAGAGCGCTTGTGGGAGGCAACCCATTAATCTTTCTCTCCTTGTTCTTGTTATGCACATTGAGGACAATGTATATCTTAAGTGTGGGGAAGGATTAAAAGGTTGATAAATTTTTTCAGACTCTAGCATGCTTTGATTACCCCATCTCTAACATTTCTTTTCAAAATTTCTGCTCCTAAGAGACTTGTTTTTGAATAATTGTAAACCGTCATGAATCATGTGCTTAGGTGGGATAGACAAGAAAGGATGCTGGCAAATCTAGCTGAAATTTTTGGATGGAAGGTCTCTCAGTAGTTTGAATGATCAATAGGCAAGATGCAATACAGATTTGACCTTTGTGAGCATTTGGTTTTTGATGAACAAACATGGTTTGATTATTCTAGAACTTGTCTTATTAGGCATGTTGAGACCACGATAATGAGTTCATGGATTGGAATGTGACTTTTATCCATGTATATATATATATATATATATATATATATATATATATATATATATATATATATATATTCTGAATAAGTGTGAGATGGAGCATAAAATGCACTCACAGTAAAAATATAAGAAAAGGGTGAGATGGAGCATAAAATGCACTCATTCCTAGATCTCGAACCCTAATTCACCTTTCGATGTAGTGGACTCGTGATAAGTGGTGGAGATGTGATGCATAAGCAAGTTTATGGTGATAACATTCCTTGTTTCATTCTGAAAAATCATGAGGGTACTTTTGAAACTTGCTGCATGTGATTGTGAAAACAAAGAGGGCTTACTCTAGCCCTAAATTATTCATGCGAAGAGATGTTTGTTTCCCTCGATTATCGATCTCATTTGGGATCATGAGGATTGGCGATTTAAGATGATTCTTTGACAAGTTAAAGAGGAAAAGAAGTGGACGGAGGGAAGGATCGTGAATACTGATCAAGGCATGAAAGAAGGCAAACATCCTGGAAGAATGACCTCCAAAAATTTTAGTAGTTAGTCAGCTTGTTCTGTTTTAGTTTTTCTTCAGTTTTGTCTTGCCCGAGGACGGGCAAGGTTTAAGTGTGGAGGAATTTGATGAGAGTAAAATTTATCACATTTTTATCCCCAAATATTTTGTCTTTCATACCTAATTAGTACTTAATTGGACTCATATCTCTTCTATTTCAGTTTAGGGCATGAAAAAAAGCATCTGGAGCAAAGAAAGGCAAATCATATGATTTTTCACAGTTTCAGCAACATTCAGTAATCTGGGCTTAACTCGCGTATCCGAACTTCAAGACCCACTGGAAAGATAAGAGAAGAAGCCACAACTTTCATGTTTTGGGCTTTTGTAGATTCGGCCTGCATCGAAGTCAAATTCGAGCCCGAAGTTGGAGCAAATTCGCAAGAAGGCCCAATCCGCAGCTAAAGCCCAACTTGCAGAAATGCCTGGCTGAAGCCCAATTCACAGAGGAGGTCTAATATGAATCCAAGAAAAAGAAACTAAGAAGAGTTCTTCCAGATCTAAATCATTAATGTAATTTTAGAAAGATAAAAGGATTGAGTTCAAGAGATAAAAAGATAAGAATAGGATTAGAATAGGACTTTCTATTCTTGTAAGATAAACTTCAAGAGGAAGTAGGAAACCACCACCTCCCCTTTAAGCTTTATAAAGGAGGGGGCAGACCAGCCTTGGGGCACTCAATCTCTAGAGGGGGATCATGAATTGCATTGAGAAATCAGTCAAGAAAGGAGAAAAGAAGTCAAGAAACAGAGGAAAGGTTATCAAGAATCCAAGAAACTTCAAGAATAAGGTGGTAGCAAGAAGAGGAGATCTCAGTACCATGGGCGAATTCAAGAGTTCTTTCTTTCCCATTGTTTGCTTTAATTCTCTTATCATGAATTGATTTGTTTCTTGCTAGTGCTGTGGAAAGCCTAACCATGTTAATGAATATATTTTTATCTTTATGATTTATCCAAGATTGTGAATTCCATATAGTCTATGAATTATTGTGCTTAATGCAATTAAGAGCTTGGCCACCTCTTAATTGATTTGTATTATGTGAATTAATCGAGAGAGGAATTCACATAATCGACTGAATAATTTATAGTGTGAATTGAACTGTATATAGAGATATATATACATGATTCATCTGAATTTAATGGTTTTTTCTTGGACTTAATGCATTTCCATCTTGAGAGCTCTACTCGAGAGATCGAAGGGTTACCTGATGGATGTAGTTTTAGTATATATCGAGAGAGAATATTAAATAAATTTGGAAAGACCTCAGCTTATGAAAATGAAAAATAATCTTGGTTAAATTGAATCCATTAATATTCATTGCATTGGTTTGGTGGCCCTAAAAGTCCTAGCGATTTCATCCATTGCATACTCGATTAGTGATTACATTTGTTTTTATTTTCCTTCTCTAGTTTTTAATTCCAGTAGTTCTTGCTCAAAACTGAATTTCGATTGTCCAAATAATTAAGGAAAATTGTGGTTCTAACACTTATTTTGTTAAATCCCTATGGGAATGATATTTTATACTACTTGATAACTAGTGCACTTGCTAGGGTTATATTTATAGCTATCAGCCATGCACGACTACATAACACTCTAGGCCCATCAAGTTTAAGTAAACCAAATCCTTGGGATTCTTGTAAATAACTAACCTATCTAGATTAAACTAGGATAAATCTAATCCTATTTTAGGATAAGAGTTATCCTAGATAACCCTCAACTAACCTAGATAGTGTCTATCACCTTTTTTCTTATCCTTTGTAAATTCCAATGTAAGTCAATCACTGTAATTATAAATAGAGTGGCATTCGGCTCTAACCATTCAAGGTTAGCCAATTTATTCTTTCAGTTTATTCTCTTCATCATAGTTATTGTTATTTTTATTCTCTATTTACTATTTTAACTTGGTATCAGAGCCATGTTGACAAAGATAGGTATGCATGGTAGCAGTCCAACAGCCTCCAACAGTAGCTCAACAACAAGCAGTTCGCTCCCTTCAATCCAGAATGTTACCCATTATCTTCCTATCAAACTCGGAAGTGATAATTATTTGTTGTGGTGCACTCAGTTCCTTCCCATCCTTCGACACCATCATTTGTTGGAGATTGTAGAAGAGAAGAAGAAACCCCCGTCTGAGGTTATACCAAATCCAGATGGTACGGGGATGATTGTGAATCCAAATTTTGAAAAATGGATAGACATAGATCAACTTGTGTTAAGTTGGCTAATTTCATCTCTCACTGAAGGAGTTATGGCGCAAGTGGTAGGTCTATCGAAATCATCAGAGGTATGAACTTCCCTTGTTCATAGTTATTCAACCCACTCCCATTCTAGGGTATTGTAGTTGCGGAGACAACTATAAAATCTTAAAAAGGGATCTCTCTCTATTTCAGCATATATACAACGAGCCAACTCTATTGTTGATAGTCTCTCTACAGTATCTAAACCAGTTCTCAAGTTGGAATTGGTGCTTTATATTCTATTTGGCTTAGAGAGCGAGTATGAGTATGTGGTTACAACACTTACTAATCGATCAAATGCAGCAGACCTTGGTATTGTAGATATTATGGGAGTTCTTCTGAATCATGAGAGCTGGCTTGAAGACTTAGCTCCTACCACTGACCCTCGAAGTGCAAATCTAGCAGGTGTTCCTCCCAAGAAAGGTAATTCTTAGAAAACCCCTCAACAATTTTCTCCAAATTTCAACAATAATAGAAGTAGGGGGCGGGGGACGTGGATCTCCACAATATAATCACTAGTCCTTTTAGAATCAATCACAATAATTTTCTGGAGGACGTAGAGGTAAAAATAATGTTACCTGTCAGATCTATAATAAATTTGGACATAGTGCTCTACAATGTCGGAAAGTGAAATATGCTTTTGGTTTTTCTAATAATTCCTGTAATGATCCTTCTGCTTTCCACAGAGGCGTCAATACCCCTCGGAATCAATACAAAAATAATTTTGATCCCAACTAGTATCCAAACTCTAGAGCAGATGAGGTGAAGGTTGGCAATGGTCAAGGTTTGAATATCCATCATACAGGGTCTTCTTCTATGATATTCAATCAGCATGCTTTTTCTTTGAAAAATATATGCCATGTTCCCTCTATCTGCAAAAATTTACTTTCTATCAGTCAATTTACAAAAGATAATGATTTATTTTTTGAATTTCATTGTGACTGCTGCTATGTGAAGGATTATACGAGGAGAATCCTGCTTCAAGGGGCTAGTAGAGACGGGTTATACAGCGTTCCTACTTCAGCCACAATCACTCCAGAAACTCTTGTTGGAGAATGCGCTTCACTTCGTGGCTAGCATCTTCATCTTGGTCATGCAGCTATGCGCAATGTTCGGCAAGTTATTTCCAAATTTGGTCTTCCGCTTATTAAATATAGTGTTACTGAGTTTGTTTGTGAGTCCTGTCAAATGGGCAATAGTTATAGAATGCCCTTGAAGTCATCCAGTTCTCAGTCAAAGTGTCCATTAGATTTAATTTTCTCAAATGTATGGGGACATGCTCCTATTAAATCAAATAACGGTTTCTCTTATTATGTTATTTTTATAGATGATTTTTCAAAATTTTCTTGGGTGTATTCTATAGTTCAAAAATCAGATGTTTTTGATTTATTTATTAAATTCAAGAAGCATGTAGAAGTTCTATTCGATGCAAAAATCAAGGTGTTTCAATCTAATTGGGGTGGCGAATATCGTTCCCTCTCACGGTATTTAGATTCTCAAGGAATCACACATTGATTGGCATGCCCCCATACACATGATCAAAACGGATCAGTTGAATGGAAGCATAGACACATGGTTGAATCTACTTTATCTCTACTGGCCTCCTCATGGTTGAATATGCTTTGTCTCTACGGTCTCTTCCAAACTCCCCTTCTCCTTCTGGACTGATGCGGTTGAAACTGCAGTTTTTCTAATCAATCGATTACCAGCTGAGGTACTGAATGGTATGCCTCCTTATGAGAAACTCTTTCAGTCTTCTCCTGATTACTCTTTACTACGTTGCTTTGGCTATGCTTGCTATTCTTTTTTGCGACCCTATAACAAGAATAAATTCCAGTTTCGGTTGCTTCAGTGTATCTATTGGTTACAATACCTCCCACAAAGGGTACCACTGTCTACATGTTCCTTTAGGGCGTACCTTCATAGCTCGACATGTTGTATTTGATGAGAGCTTATTTCCAGGAATTAGTGAAGCAACCCCTTGTGATTCTCCTGCTTCTAAAGGCACTTTCATCTTAGTACCACCTCCTCGGTAGTCTGCAACCTCAGGGTTGCTGCCTTCATCACAACAGCATCACCCTCCACCTTCTCCTAAATCCAGCTCTAGTTCGGCGACAACTTCTTCAGTTTCAGGACCGCCGGATCAGACTTCTTCTGATCAACCATAGAGGTACCGTAGCATTCAGGATCTGTTGGATACTATAGCTCCAGTCTCACAACTGGTATGCACTCACTCCATGCATACCCAATCTATGGATGGAACCCTTCCTCGCTCTCAGCATGCAACGAGGTATCCAATTCCTTCCGTTCTTCTTATTCTCTTCGAAGAGCAGAACCTAAAAATTTTAATCAGGCTACAAAATCGCCAAACTGGCATATGGCTATGCAAAAAGAATATTAGGCCCTCATTAACAATGACACTTGGCACTTAGTTCCGTATGATCCCTCCATGAACATCGTCAGAACTAAGTGGATCTATAAGATAAAAAAAGAAGGCTGATGGAACCATTGGTCGCTATAAATCCTGGCTGGTTGCCCAAGGCTTTAATCAAGTCCCGGGTCTTGATTATTTTGACACTTTTAGTCTGGTTGTCAAACCTGTCACCGTATGGACGATTCTTTCCATTGCTCTTGCATGCAACTGGTCTGTCCATCAGTTAGATATAAACAATGCATTCCTTCATGGTATCCTGGACAAAAGCATCTATGTTCATCAACCAAAAGGATTTGTCGATCCCAAATACCCAACTCATGTTTACAAATTGGTCCACTGCTGTGATGCCACATGGATTCTTCTGTAATGACAACTTCTTGGGTTCCGGATCTTCCTTCTCGTCGTCAGCTCCAGAGATGCTTGGATTTTTCTTGCCCTCTCTCCTTTGCAATTGTGCTAGATCCCTTGCTAATCTTTCCCTGTTTTCCGGTTTTGCATGGAATTCTGCTCGAATCCAGGGTCCGAGGAGGCCAGGTTTATAGCCTCTCGCACTTAGATCTTCCTCTTCTTCCAGGTCTGAAGTATTAGCATTGCAATCTTCTTCCTTCTTTGGATAGTGTTTGAAATCATGCTTGAATTCGTCACACCTATAGCATACAGTGGGTAGCTTTTCATAGCAAAAATCAATCCAGAGAGGATCCTTACCTTTTCGATATAGTTGATGTCCTGGTATTGTGGCTTTTTTGATGTCGAGGTTGATCCTAATTCGCAAAAAGCTTTGAAGCTTCCCCGGTTCTGGTTTGTGCACTTTGATAACCTCACCCAAAAGCTGGCCAAACTTGTGGGCCGTCGATTCTCTTAGTTGGTTCCCATAGAGCTAAACCCAGAATTCTCCATGTATGAGCCTAACCTTCCTGATGTCCTGCCCTTCTTGGTATTTTTTGAAACAGGATTAAGTTATTCATAAAGGACCAGGGGTTTCTATCTATGAATTCTCGCATGGTTGAGAACTTGTTGAAGGTGACTAGGAGCTTCCCGTCTTCTAGGTTGCTCACCTGCAGCCCTCCTTTGTCATACCAGGATTGCATTAGCATGCTCCGGACACCTTTGTGGTTAACTAGTTTTTGTGAGAGGACTTGGCACACAAGTGTCTTCCTCCACTCCAAAAGGTTTGCCGAGTCATTCGGATCTTCCTCTTCTATGATCGTTGTCATTATTAGTAAGGGTATAGGTATGGGTTACACGGGGTGTGTGGGAATGGTAGGGTTTTAACTTGAGGGTAGAGCAGGGGTCTCTTGGGGCGAATGAGAAAAGTTATTTGGTCTCAACAATGAGGCAAGCAGGCAAAGGAAGGGGTTGAGAGGGTTTCTATGATGGAAAAGAGGAAAGCAAAAAGAAAACTAGTGATCATAAGACCATAACTAGGAATCAAGAGAGAGGAGAGAGCTGGGAGGAATCGGAACTCAAGTAGAGAGGAAGGAAGGTTAGGAGTCAAAGTATTGGTAAGAGGGCAGAAGAGACTGAGATGGAGGTTGAGATTGGAGAGAACTGAGATGGGGGAAGGTATAGGTGGAAAAAACAGTGATTGTAACAACCACTAGAGTTGAGGGAAGTCCTCTGGATGGTCGTCGGCAACGGTTGGAGTAGGAGCTACCACAGGCAAGACTTGAGTAGAAAAAAAAAAAAAATCCCTCCACACAAGCTCATTTTGAACCCTTTATAATTGCTCATTAAAATAATAAAGCAAGAAGAGACCGTTTGATGTGACTAGACCTGTTCATGGGCCGGGTAGCCCAATGGCCCGGCCCAACCCCCGAATGGACTTGTGCAAGGATTTTAGCTTGTGGGCTTGACCTCGAGCCTAAAAGCCCGAGCCTAACTATTTTATGGTCCGGGCTCGGGATTTGTCACAAAAGCCTAGCCCGACATTTTGTATTTTATTGTAAACCCTAGTCGATTAACCCTTTCCTATTCCCTCTTTTTATCTTTTATCTTCTCTCCTCACTCTCACTCTCAAGAACCAACACGAACCCAGGCAGGCAGAGGCAACAGGCAAGCTCAGGCACCGGTCATCTCTCTCTTCAGCGGTGAGTTCTCTCTCTCTCTCTCTCTCTCTCTCTCTCTCCACCAGTCCTCTCTCTCTCTCTCTCTCTCTCTCTCTTGTCTCTCTCGCAGTTCTCATTCTCATCACTACTGCATATTCTCAGGAACCAACGAACTCAAGCACCGGCGCCAACCATGCCACCAGTGAACTCAGTCGCCCCTCTCTCCAGCAGTGAGTCCTCTCTCTCTCTCGTCTCTCTCGCGGTTCTCATTCTCATGCATTGTCGCATATTCTTAGGAACTAGCGAACTCAAGCACCGACGAACTCTGGCACCGGTGCCAATTGTGCCACCAGTGAACTCTATTGCCCCTCTCTTCGACAGTGAATCCTACATTTCTTAACATTGTACAAATCATACATTTCAGCCTCTATTAGGTTGAGCTTCGGGCTCGAACCTAGGCTTTGGGCATTTTATAAGGGCCGGACTTAGGCTCAAGTTGTAGACCCATTGATCAGACCGAACTCGGGCTCAGGCCTAAAAAAATCCTACTAATGAAGAGAAAAAGCCCGGCCCATGAACAGGTCTAGACGTGACATACAAGTTATTTTGTTATTGCGGAGTCCCAAATAAATTATGCAGAGTTTTTGTTTGAAAGGGACCCGGGCTCGTTATTTTGTTGCGGTGTCCTTGTCTACGTTGCTTTCCACCGAATCTGTGGAAGGAATCCGAGTTGCTTTAAACCAGTTTACTAACCATTCATGCTCGTCGCTTTATCAACCACAAACATGTGGTCGTTGTCAAACCTAGACCTGGGCTAAGGCCGGTTTGGTTTAGTCATTAGGTAACGGGAATTTTATTTTTTTATTTTTTTGACGAGTCATTAGGTAACGGCTTGAATAGATCAATCATCCGGTGTCGTTATTGACTTGTTTAAATGAAAAAAAAGTAACAAAAAAAAATTTGAAGTTATCTTTTATTTTTGAAACTATTTTGCAAGAAAAACTGTTTTGGACTGCCGGTCTTGGTTCGACCGTCCGGTCCGATCCTAGTCCAACAACAACGTCTTGTCGATTCCATGTTCGGGTGCCAAAACAAAACAGTAGAAAATGATTTTCTAATGTGTTTCTGTTGGACGATTTTCACCATTTGACGAAATCATATTCTTGGCCAAGATGCTACCTTCCATGGGGTCCCACCCTTTGGACCCTCCATGGCTCCATTAGCGATAAGGATGTGGTCCTTTGCAGGGGACTAACGTCTGATTGATACTCTCTTCCTTGCTCCTGAGGGTCGAATTGGTTGGCTTCCTGAACTTGTGGTAGCATCACCGCCTTGTGAGTTCAGATGGTTTGCTATCGAATGATTTCTGGTATAATAATCATCTGACTCTTTCCATCTTTTCTAGCTAGATTTTCGGTATTGGATTTGTCAAATTTGTGGGACTAATTTCTAAGCAATTGGATGTATTGCAGCTTTTGGGTTTTTTGGTCTCATGGGTTCTAATTTTGTATGTACAACATAGAAGGGAAAATTCATTTTTGTGAAAATTGATTTGTGTGTTGTTACGTGAGGCGGGTTTTTGCAGGAAAGTGAAATTAGTTGGTATTGGTGTTGTTTCTTGTTAATACCTGATTTCTAGGCTCAAATTCAAAGATATTGAAGGTTGTAAGTTGATTGGGATTTAGATTTTTCATTTGGGTATTTTGGAAGGCTGGAGAAAGAAACCTTTTGTGGGTCTTTTTGATTTTGAAGGACGAGAATCATCAGATACTTCTATGGTCATTTTTGTGTGAATTTCTGGGGCATAGGAAAAGAGGCATCCATTTTTTGTTGTCATCAGTTCTTGCGTGGAATTTTGATAAGGTGAAACGTATGAAGCCGAGTTTCCGAAGAGAATTGAAATGCATTTCTATTGGGTATGTGAACTTCGAATTTGTTATATTTGTTTCTTTTGACAGATTGGAACTGAATCACTTGTCATGATTTAGCGGGGGATATTGAAAAGGAGCTGGTTCTTGTGTTGCTGTTTTTCAGATTTCGGTTATGAAAATTTCTGTTTATGACTTTATGGAGAGAAGATAGATAATGGAAAACAGAGGAATGGGTAAAGGATTCTAGCTACTGATTGTTTAATAAGTAGATTGGTTTTCTTAGTTTCGAGTTCTCAACCTAATAGTATAAATCACCAGAATATAATCGTTATTTACATACCTCACCTCCCCAAGGTGAGCAAATTTCTGTGTGCTTGAATTTTTTATAACCTTTGAACGGGAAGGATGCAGCGAGTTCGAGTTTCATCCTATCAGTCTCCAGTACACAAGTTAGGAAATTCACAAATGACATTGTCACCCAAGTTCAGAGTGGCTGTAAGCCAATCATCATCTTTGATGTGTTCATCATCGGATGCAGAATTAGCTCTGCATGGAGAGCCTCTCATCCCCGGCCTTCTTGATGATATTGCTATCAACTGCCTCCTCCGGCTGCCAGTACAAAGCCACCCTGCCTGCAGAGCTGTCTGTAAGCGATGGCATCTGCTACTAGGTAACAAGGAAAGGTTCTTCACCAGAAGAAAAGAGCTAGGTTTTCAGGATCCCTGGCTCTTTGTCTTTGCCTTCCACAAATGCACTGGGAAGATCCAATGGCTGGTCCTTGACCTCACCCACTTCTCTTGGCACACAATTCCAGCCATGCCTTGCAAGGACCGTGTATGTCCCCATGGATTTAGGTGTGCTTCCATTCCTTCTGAAGGCACCCTTTTTGTCTGTGGGGGCATGGTATCTGATATGGATTGCCCCCTTGACTTGGTACTAAAATATGAAATACAACGAAATCGTTGGACTGTTATGAGCAAGATGCTCACTGCACGGTCATTCTTTGCCAGTGGAGTGATTGATGGGATGGTCTATGTGGCTGGAGGGAACAGCACAGATCTTTTTGAGCTTGATTCAGCTGAGGTCCTTGACCCTGTCAAAGGGAATTGGCACCCCGTTGCAAGCATGAGCATTAACATGGTTTCTTATGATGCAGCAGTTCTCAATGACAAGCTTTTTGTGACTGAAGGCTGGGTTTGGCCTTTCTTATTCTCTCCAAGGGGCCAGGTCTATGATCCTAGATCAGACAAGTGGGAAAGTATGTCTGTTGAGCTTAGGGAAGGGTGGACGGGGTCAAGTGTGGTGGTTGAAGGGCACTTGTTCGTGGTTTCTGAACATGAGAGGATGAAGTTGAAGGTTTGTGATGTTGAAACTGATTCTTGGGACACAGTTTCTGGTTCCCCTCTACCAGAGCAGATATGCAAACCTTTCTCTGTAAGTTCAAGTGATCATCGGATCTATGTTGTAGGTCTTAACCTTCATTTAGCTGTTGGTCATATCTGGTGGATAAGACCCAGCTGTACCTCCAGGGAGAAGTCCAGCTTCTTTGTTCAATGGCAACTGGTGGATGCACCAGAAACCTTCTCTGACTTAACACCCTCAAGCTCTCAGGTTCTGTTTGGTTAGCTCTTTACATTCTCCTGGCATTGCCCTTAGCATCATGTTGAATGGCATCTAATTATAGGCTTTGTAACTGTGAAAAATGCACAGATCTAGTTGTACTTTTACTTGTTTTCTTTCATCTTTGTTCAGTAGGTTCTTGTTGTTACTTGTTATAATAAAGGATAAGTCGGTTCTGTTTCTTAAATTTATTGCTCAACGCATGTTATTTATTATTAAATGAAACAGATCTAGTTGTACTTTTACTTGTTTTCTTTCATCTTTGTTCAGTAGGTTCTTGTTGTTACTTGTTATAATAAAGGATAAGTCGGTTCTGTTTCTTAAATTTATTGCTCAACGCATGTTATTTATTATTAAATGAATGCTACTCAAAGGCCCTAATGTTGCCCATACACATGGGGATAGATGTTAGGATTGAGTAACTCTGAAAAGGCCGAGTTATTGTCAATGTTTCAAGCACTCTTAGGGTTGCAAGCAGCAATCATTTGTCCAAGTTCAAATTTGAATTCGAATTCGAATTCATTCTGATTAACAGTGAATCCAATCCATTTATAATTGGATCTTCTATAGATCAACCCCTTAGTAAAATTGGTTTGAATGTTATCTTTTTACTAAAACTCATCAGTTTAAGTTTCATACAAGTTATTTTCAATTCATTTTGTTCATGATAAACAATATCAAAGTCATGATTAGTTCACTTTATTAATAATATATAATATTTTAATTATTGTTAGTTTAATCTATTAATGCTATTCAGTATCTGATTTAAATCCAAATATTTGAAGGGATAGGATATCCATCACATGGACGCCCAAATCTTGCGGAATGGACTGGGCGAATTTCAAAAATTTCTCTCATCTTTCCAAGGAATCGAATTCCCTATTTTAGAAAAACATATTTTTCAAGGATCAATCTTGAACCATTAACCAAACCAGATCTGAACCAAAAGGAGTAAGAGGGAGGATGTACCTGATACAGAGAAACAGTATCTCCCAATGGAGGTGTTCACGCCCAAGGAAGGATCTAAAATCTGCTCCCACTGAAAATGGTGCAGTGTACGATGGAGCAGAATCAGCAATGTTCTTCTAAAAGAACTTGATCCTTCGCAAAAATCAACAGAATGGCTTGTGAATACAGCTCCAATCAATCTTTTCCCTAAAGACTGGTATCAAGATCAAATCTTGATTACTCCTGTAGAGAGTAGGAGGTCGAATTACTGGAGGTAGCCGCTACAGGAAGGAGGCGACAAGAGAGTATTCGCAGGGTGCAAAATTCTCTCTTCTTGTGATTTCAGCTTTGAAGACAAGAGTTTTGGGTTGCATGTCTAAAGGTTGCCACTCCCTCTTCCTTTTATAACCTTAAAGGGATCAGCTCCTAATCCTATTTGGAGTTGGTGATCCAAATCATATTTGGATTAGAAGTCCCTTTAAGTGATAAGGGATAACCCTTATCTTATCTGCAGATCAGATCAACCATCTCCTAATCTAATTAGGAGGCTTCCAGATCTAAATAATTTAGATCTTGGAATCTTTAAGTGGATAGGGTCTAGGCCCAATCCTATCAGCTGATCCATCTCAGAATTTGCCCCCTTTAATTGACTGATCAAATTAGCCCAATTCGAAATGGGCTTAAAGTTCATTTAAGGTTACGTAGTCACTTAGCCTTCCAAACTGCTGCCCAGTTGGGCTTACTTGTATGGCGTGAGACCCAAACATTGATCTACACATCAACCACATGGGTTCAACCCAGCCTTTGTTACAAGGCCTGGCTGAATACACTGTTATGGACAGTGCACCCCCAAAACCCATCTTAGGGGATCTATGAGCCCAACACTTACCCTAAGTGGTCCCTGGGCCAAACCACCTTGTAACACCCAGGGACTATGGGCAGATGCGAGATTAGCCCATCAGGTATTATCCTCAATGGTCTTACACTTAACCTCTCAACCCATAATGATCACACACTGCCCATAATGATCACTCTCTACTTATATGGATCCCGGGAATTAAAACATTTTTCAAATCATTTCGAAACCATAATTTATATACTTTTATATCTCATATAAAATATATTTTGCAAAACAAATCTCAACGATTGAAATCGATTGCCGACAATCTTGGTTTCCATCAGTGAGAGTGCATCCCCGATCATTACCTTTGTCCGACAAAGGGGCTGATCCTATCACTATGATCACCCACTCAGATGAATTCTTATACTGTCCCAACATACCCAGGTTTTGACCCCCGCTAAGGATCTCACTGATTGGTATATCGAAGACAACTTAATCACCTAGTGCAGTATCACAATCGAGTCTAGGGGTCAGGTGTAACTTTCTAGTTTTGCCCATCAATCTCCAAGGTCCAGGGTAATAATGGAAATCTGGTCCAATTCAAATATTCAATTAATCATACACTGTATGTGCCTAGGGTCTCACCCTGGCAGCTGAGACAGGTCACCCCAACCGACTTGGTGGCACCATAGTGTCGGCCTTGTTAGGATAGGTCTCCCCAGACCGACCCACTGGCTGTGAACAATCTAAAGTAACACGAGTCTCATTAAGTGTCCAGTTTAAGGGTATTACACAGAAACATACCAAGGGAATATGAATAAAATATGCACTTTTATTTATTTACAATAAACTCATAAAGTACATCATCTTGATTGAAGCTAAGGGCATACAAAACTGTCTAACAGCTCCCACTTGCACTTAGGTCCAATCAGGTACAAGCCGGAGTCTCATGCTTTCTACGTGTTTCTCAAACACTTTCTGTGATATTTTCTTCGTCAATGGGTCTGCTACATTTTCCGCTAATGCTACCTTCTGAATCAGGACGTCCCCTCTACCAATCCCGCAGTACGTAGTACTTCCTCTCGATGTGCTTCGACTTCGAGTGGGCTCGTGACTCCTTAGCTTGAGCAATGGCTCCATTATTGTCACACAACAATGGGATGGGTGATGTGCTGGACGTAACTACTCCCAACTAGTGAATGAACTTTTTCATCCACACGACTTCTTTGGCAGCCTCACTTGCGGCAATGTACTCGACCTTTGTCGTGGAGTCTGCAGTGGACCCCTGTTTGCTGCTTGATATAGACTTTCTATCGTGAAAACATATCCAGATGTAGATTTTTATCATCTAGATCCGACTGGAAATCGGCATCTGTATACCCTTGGATCTGTAGTGATCTACCATCGAATACTAGACAAAATTCTTTAGTCCTTCGAAGGTACTTAAGTATGTTTTTCACAACAGTCCAGTGCTCCTGCCCTGGGTTGGCCTGAAATCTGCTTACTACACTCATTGCCTGAGCAATGTCAGGACGAGTGCACAGCATGGCATACATGATGCTTCATTCGGCAGAGACATTGGGAACATCTTTCATGCCATCAATCTCCTCAGAAGTCTTGGGAGACATCTTCTTGGAGAGAGTGACTCCGTGCCTGAAAGGAACATTTCCTTTCTTGGACTTTTCCATGCTGTGTCTTTTGACTATTTTGTCAATGTAGGCAGATTGGAATAATCCTATTATCCGCTTTGATCTATCTCTATAGAGTCGATGACCTAGTATATAAGAGGCTTCTCCAAGATCTTTCATGGAGAATTGTTGTGAAAGACATACTTTCACCGTAGTTAACATCATTCCCAATTAGTAGAATGTCATCTACATACAGAACCAAGAAGATAACCTTATCTCCACTGTACTTCCTGTAGACATAGGGTTCATCCGGATTTTGACAGCAGAGTCAAAACGGATGTTCCAACTTCTAGAAGCTTGCTTTAGTCCATAAATGGATCTATTAAGTTTATATACCATGTTTTTCTGACCTGCAGCAATGAAGCCTTGCGGCTGCTGCATTAGATATCTTCAGTAAGATCTCCATTCAGGAATGCAGTTTTGACATCCATCTGCCAAATCTCATAATCACGGTATGCTGCTACAGCTAGCAGGATCCTAATGGATTTAAGCATGGCCACAGGTGAAAAGGTTTCCTCATAATCGATGCCCTATTTCTGAGTGTACCTTTCCGCCACTAGACAAGCCTTGAAGGTCTCAACCCTACCATCGGGGCCCTTCTTCCTCTTGTAAATCCATTTGCAACCGGTTGCTTTTATCCCGGAGGGTGGATCTACTAGAGTCCAGACTCCATTGGTCTCTATTGAGTCCATCTCTGCTCTCATGGCCTCCACCCACTTCTGGGATTCTATGTCCAACATAACTTCTGCATAAGTCACGGGATCCTCCTCACTAATCAATGTTTTCACCAGGTAACTATCCTGGTCATAACCATAACGGAGTACTGGCCTAGATACCCGATTGGATCTTCTAGGTTGGTCACTACCTGGAACTTGCGGGACATATCCCACTGCTCCTAAGCTCTCTTCATCAAGAACAACTTTTTGACGATGGGTGTCCAGGATGAAATCGGTTTCCAAGAATTGTGCATTTCGACTGCAGAACACTTTTTTCTCACTTGGGTCATAGAATAGGTAACCTACAGAGCCTTTTGGGTAGCCTACAAATAGGCAACGACTGGTCTTGGATTCCACTTGTCTGCACTCGTTCTTTTAACGTGTGCTGGACAACCCCAAATCTTCAAGTGTCTGACACTTGGTTTCTTTCCAGTCCAAAGTTCATATGGAGTATTCGGAACCGATTTGGTTGGAACCCGATTCAGCACGTAAATCGCAGTCTCTAATGCGTAACCCCAAAAGGATGTGGGTAACTTTGAGTGTTTGAGAAATGACCGGACCATATCCAATAAGGTCCTATTCCTCCTCTCTGAAACACCGTTAAGTTGTGGTGTAGCGGGAGGAGCTAATTGTGATACTATCCCATTGTCCTTTAAGTAGTCATTGAATTCGTCAGAGAGATACTTGCCATTTCGATGTAATCGAAGGGCTTTAATTTCTCTCCCTAACTGTTTCTCGACTTCTTGTCTAAACTCTTTGAACTTTTTAAAGGATTCAGACTTGTGTCTCATTAGGTACACGTAACCATATCGTGAAAAATCATCTGTGAAGGTGATGAAATACACGTGTTGATTCCGTGTCCTAACACTCACGGGACCACATACATTAGTATGTATTAGGTCAAGTGTGTCTGTACATCTTTCATGCTTACCATTAAATGGCCGTTTCGTCATCTTGCCTTATAGGCAAGGCTCACAGATGGGAAGATCTTCTACAGTTAGAAAATCCAAAGGACCATCCTTTACCAACCTTGTGATTCGGTCAACACCGATGTAGCCAAGTCGGTAATGCCACAAACACGTGGGATTAACTGTATCCGTTCTCCAGTTCCCCGTATGCGATGAATCTGTTATTTCTTTTAATAGTAATCGTATTACTAAAGAAGACAGAGTAAACATCTGCACACAGTTTTGAGACAGAAATCAAATTTCGCCTTAAATTTTGTACATAAAGACAATCTTTCAGTACAATTGTTCATTCTCTAAACAGTAATTCCATGGTTCCTATGGCCGCGGCTGCAACAGTTGCAGTAGTCACCAAGTAGAGTGTGAATTCTCATTCACTCAGCCTTCTGCTTACCTTGAACCCTTGCAGTGAATTACACGCATGAGTTGAAGCCCCGGAGTCAATACACCAAGATACAGAAACTACCAACAGATTGGTTTCTATAACACAAGTTTCAAAATTACTTTTCTTGGATTCCAGGTTGGCATGACAGTTCATTTTCTAGTGGTCGGTCTTCTTGCAGAAGTGATAGGTATCCGATGCTTTGTCTTTCTTCTGCTTCTTACCCTTAGTGGCTTTCTTCTAAGGCTTCTTTGCCTTTCTCTTTCTCTTGCCTGTCTTGCTAGCTTCAACAAGCATAGCTACAGGCTCATTCTTTCTAATCAGTTCTTCAGCTCTTTGCAACATATTGCTGAGTTCTTGCAAGCTGACATTCAACTTGTTCATATTATAATTCATAATGAACGAATTAAAAGAAAGAGGCAAAGAATTAAGGATAGCATCTATCTGGGTCGCAAGGTCTAGCCCGGATCCAAGAGCCTCTAGTTCGTTGATGTATCCCATCATCCGAAGACAATGGTCGTGAACTTGTTGGCCCTTGGTCATTTGTGCGGTCATGAACTGTTTCAAAGACCTTTTGTCAAGTAGAACGATTCTGCTCTTCATACATCGTCCTGAGACTGTCCAATATGTCCTTGGCTAGTTCGATCTGATCGAACCGCCTCTGTATTGGGTTGTCAAGGAGGCAATGATGTAACACCGGACAAGAGAGTTTTTCTCCCATTCCTGATAGTCTCTCCTTCGGGCCTCAGAAGCCCCATCGCCCGGACGCTCCGGGGCAGAATTCTTTGCCACTTTGTCTAGCTCTTCAGAAGCTAGGACCAGCATAAGGTTCCTGTACCAGTTGGCATAGTTTGGGCCCTTAAGCTTGTTGTCGTCAAAAAGCTTTGCAAATGATCCGTTTGCCATTTTCTGATAAAAGAGCAAACATCAGTCCACAATCTAATTTGATTCATGTTCATTACATAGATATGGATTTTAATCTACGATCTATTTCCATTTTTTCATCTCTGAGATTTCCCTCATTTCTCAGTGATGGAGACAATGGGTTGTCTCTGGAAATGTGGGAAATCACATAGGGTGCATGGAGCCAACTGTTTCAGCTGCATAACCCCACCACCTTTCTGTGAAGGATCATATCCACTCATCATATGAGTTTTCCCTTTGGCCTTTGTCAGATAAGGTTCAGAGCCGTTTTCAGGTAAACCTTTTTATTTGGTGAGTGCTTACCCATCATATTTGTGAACACCAAGGTACCGTGAGAGAGTTCCCATTTTCTGGTGAAGCCCCTCCCACATCGGTGTATGACGCTCCTATCATCTTATGAAACACTCAGACAAGTCCAACAGCAAATGGATAGCCCATTTTCTGGTGTGTTTCCTCATTACTGAAGGACCCATCCTCATGCTAATGATGGAAGGCCTTTAGAGAGTTCATCATATGAATCTCCTTATCACATGCACTCATATCAGCTGGAGGGAACAGTTATTATGCCCTAATTTGATTTAGGTTAAACCAAAGTGGCTCCCACTTGCTTTCATAAAGTCAGATTTCGGTGGGCCTTAATCGGCTTGGGTTCCGCACGTAACCTCTTGATGAGGTGTGGGGCCCACCACTAAGGGAGGTCATCCAATAATCAAAAGGGACACTATGGCAATGATGTGCATTCAACCATGGTGTGCGCAAGAGCCACTATCGATTAAGCATGGGCCAAGCACTTATGGCCCATGTACGTAGCACATCACACATTCATACATCTCATGCAGGGATAAATTGATCCAATCAATTAATCATCTGTAAGGCCCATTGGAAGCCCCATTTTAAATCCATAATATTAACCATTAATATTATCTAGGTATATGGGTTGAATTAGGGTTACCTAGTTCGGCCCATATAGCTTTATCCTTTGAAGTGGGCTTTTGGCAGTTTTAACTATTTAAAATTGGGCCTTTACAGGTTCGGCTGAATTAACCATTTAATTAAATATCAATCCTCAGGCCCATTAGTGGGAAAATTAGGGCTGACTTTCAGCCTTGATTAAACCCTAGATTTGGTCCAAACAGTTTGAACCAATCTTGGTTCGAATGGGTCTAGGGTTTAATCTTTAATCAAATCTTTAATTCAAGAAAATAATATGAAATTAAAGAATTGATAAAACAAAACCAAGAATCAGTCAAATAGGGTTGTTCGCACAATCCATCCTGCAAAATAGAAGTTAGATCTCAGATTGTAGTTTCACAAACTGCAAATTGCACGCAGTGAATGTCCCATCTGCGAAATCTCCTTCCATGCACCGCCATCTTTGATCCAAAAAATAAATAGAAATAGAAAACCTAATTTCTATTATAATTACATCAAATCGAATGCCTAATACATTGACTCTAAAAAAAATATATATATATTTACCGACCAAAAGTAATAAATAAATCAAGAAACTGCAAATCTTGCAAGTTCCCTGCGCAAACCAAGAAATCGATATCCTCTTGTACGAACAACCCATAAATCAAGAAAATCTTAAAGAACAATTCTAAATAATAATCAGATTTATATAAAATTAATTTCAGATTATTCGCCCATTAATTTTGGGAACAAGTTTCCCAAAACCCATATCTGCGCAAATCGGGTAGAACGCCTTCTGCCCATTTGCGCAGGTTTAGATCTGAAACAAATTGGTTCAAGATTTGAACCTAGCTCTGATACCACTGAAGGGATATGATATCCATCACATGGATGCCCAAATCTTGCGGAATGGACTGGGGGAATTTCAAAAATATCTCCCATCTTTCCAAGGAATCAAATTCCCTATTTTAGAAAAATATATTTTTCAATGATCAATCTTGAACCATTATCCAAACCAGATCTGAACCAAAAGGAGTAAGAGGGAGGATGTACCTGATACAGAGAAATAGTATCTCCCAATGGAGGTGTTCACGCCCAAGGAAGGATCCAAAATCTGCTGCCACTGAAGATGACACAGTGTAGAATGGAGTAGAATCAACAATGTTCTTCCAAAAGAACTTGATCCTTTGCAAGAATTAACAAGATGGCTTGTGAATACAGCTCCAATCAATCTTTTCCCAAAAGACTGGTATCAAGATCAAATCTTGATTACTCCTATAGAGAGTAGGAGGTCGAACTACTAGATGTGGCGGCTACAGGAAGGAGGCGGCAAGAGAGTATTCGCAGGGTGCAGAATTCTCTCTTCTTGTGATTTCAGCTCTGAAGACAAGAATTTTGGGTTGCATGTCTAAAGGCTGCCGCCCCCTCTTCCTTTTATAACCTTAAAGGGATCAGCTCCTAATCCCATTAGAAGTTGGTGATCCAAATCATATTTGGATTAGAAGTCCCTTTAAGTGATAAGGGATAACCCTTATCTTATCTGCAGATCAGATCAACCATCTCCTAATCTAATTAGGAGGCTTCCAGATCTAAATCTTATATAGATCATGGAATCTCTAAGTGGATAGGGTCTAGGCCCAATTCAATCAGCTGATCCATCTCAGAATTCGCCCCCTATAATTGACTGATCAAATCAGTCAAGTTCAAAATGGGCTTAAGGCCCATTTAAGGTTATGTACTCACTTAGCCTTCCAAACTACTGCCCAGTTGGGCTTCCTTGTATGGCGTGGGACCCAAACATTGATCTACACATCAGCTACATGGGTTCAGCCCAGCCTTTGTTACAAGGCCTGGCCGAATACACTGTTATGGACAATGCACCCCCGAAACCCATCTTATGGGCTCTATGGCCCCAACACTTACCCTAAGTGGTCCTTGGGCCAAGCCACCTTATAACACCCAGGGACTGTGGGCAGATGTAAGATTAGCCCATCAGGTATTATCCTCAATGGTCTTACACTTAACCTCTCAGCGCATAATGATCATACACTGCCCGACAAGAGAGGACCTCTCCCTCGGCTGCAAGGAACAGTGTTGCACTCTCTACTTATATGGATCCCAGGAATTAAAACCTTTTGCAAATCATTTCGAAACCAAAATATATATACTTTTATATCTCATATAAAATATATTTTGCAAAAAAAATCTCAACGATTGAAATCGGCTGCCGGCCGTCTTGGTTTCCATCAGTGAGAGTGCATCCCCGATCATTACCTTTGTCCGACAAAGGGGCTGATTCTGTCACTATGATCACCCACTCAGATGAATTCTTAGACTATCCCAACATACCCAGGTTTTGACCCCCGCTAAGGATTTCACTGATTGGTATATCAAAGACAACCCAATCTGACACTTAGTGCAGTATCATAATCGAGTCTAGTGGTCGGGTGTAACTTTCCAGTTTTGCCCATCAATCTCCAAGGTCCAGGGCAATACTGGAAATCTAGTCCTGTTTAAAGATTCAATTAATCCTACACTGTATGTGCCTAGGGTCTCACCCTAGCAGCTGAGACAGGCCACCCCAACTGACTTGGTGGCACCACAGTGTCAGATTTGTCAAGATAAGTCTCCCCAAATCGACCCATTGGCTGTGAATATTCTAAACTAACACGAGTCTCATTAAGTGTCCAGTTTAAGGGTATTACATAGAAACATACCAAGGGAACATGAATCAAATATGCACTTTTATTCATTTACAATAGACTCATAAAGTACATCATCTTGATTGAAGCTAAGGGCATACAAAACTGTCTAACAATATTGACAAATCAAATTTGGATCTAGGTATATCTGATTCAATCTGATCCATTTGGAACCCTAATCACAGGAATATCTGAACCCATAGGTTTTCAGAAACTCATTATTGAGAATAACTCTTAGATTGTGATGATTCTTTAGTCATTGGCCCTTCAAAGATCTGATGATTCTTTAGTCATTGGCCAGAGAGGGAATTTTGTGGTCTGTTCTCTTTCTTTACCCAAATAAGGATATTTATTCAGTCAATGCTAGTCATATTCTACTTTAGGAAAGCATAGATATACATAAACTTCAGAAGCTTTTAAATATCATTACGTGGCTAATGAAGATAACTATTAGTTATTTCATCTGTTTTATCATAACATAAAACTGATGGATCATTTTCTATTGTTATTCTGGATATATCTTCAAATTAAGTAAAGGAAATAATATTCTTCAAATTGATATGCAATCAGGTTTTCACATTCAAGCTTAATGATACAAGAATCATGAATTTTTCAGGTTCGATAGTATCATGTCTTGCCTTATTTTTCTTGGTAAGGAAGGAATTTAATGTTCTTATATGGTTGTTAAAAGTGTTCTGGTAGTTAAGTGCTTTCCAGTGATGAATCCTTTTGGGGTCTGCAACTACATGGGGAAGAAATTTTCCAGATTGAATTTATCATTGAGGAATTAAAGCAAGTGAATTTCCATGAAGGTTGGGTAATGTAATCTTGGCTTGATCCCTGAATTAGGATTGGACTTGAAACCTCCCTGTTTCCTAAATAATGGTTTAACCTGTCGCATATTTAGGGTCTGACCTGTATGTCTGAACTCTATTTCCATTAGTACCCGAGGTGCTATGCTCTGCATAAGCTCAAAACATACAGCTTAATAGTTATACTGATGACTTCGATAGATATTCATTATTTGACCACTTATACTTGAGACAGAGCACAGCCACACCCTTACTCTTTCTATCACTCCTTTCTCTGAATCCATCTAGATATAAATGACAAAGGAGTTAATGTATTTTTTGCATTGAAACAACTTTATGTACATCACTGGACAATTGCACAGATTAGTACAAAGGCCTATAATAATGGTTTGTAATGATTATTTTCAAGGAAAATAAAGAGCCATTATATGGATAGACTTTCATCTTGTAGCTGTTTGGTTTGTTCACAGATTGAACACTGTTTACTTGGATTGCTTGGATGTTCGAGACAACTAAAGGGGTTTCTAGAGGCTCTGTTCACCCCATGACCAAATTGGAAGGGGGGTGGGGGAGGTGAGTTGTTTGGACCTATGGACTTGCTTTGAATACATCTTGCAGATTGGCTTGGTGAGCATTCTAGTGGCACATCTAATATTGACCAAGGAGTAGTATCTGTGGAGGCAGTTGTTGAAGGATGGTATTCGTTGCTTCTTGTCATTACATAGAAGGTTGTATTGACACGGTTCCCACTTTCTCAAGGACTGCTCATGCTTAAGATTTCCCTTCTCTCTCCTTGGAACTGGTGGGACTGGAATCAATTACACAAGAAGCTTTGTTATTTGATTTGGTTGGAGATAGTAGAAAGATCTATTGGAAAGTTATCATACATACACTGATGTAGGTCACATAAGAAGGGAGAAAGAGGTTCCTTTTTTAGCATAGGACATCTCTCCTGGAAGGCCTTGAGATGCATGGCCTTTGGACCCTGGCAACAAAAGAATGCCATGGACCATACCCCCCAAACGACCATAGAAAGACACCTTCATATTCTTCCAGGTGGTCCTTCAATTAAAGACCCCCCCTCCCCCCTCTTATCAATAGAAATGTTAATTTCCTATTTGAAGAGAGCTTACTCAGAAATGGGGGATCTGCTAGGTTTGTGGAATGCTCCTTACGTGTGAGTGCATGAGCTGGCCTTTTCTCTTGGACTGGGGAGGACGGACGAGGGTGACACAGGTGGTCATCCGATGAAAGCCGACATTGTCCAAAGGTCCCTGGCTTTTAAAGTATCATATTGAGGAGGCTATTAACCTAGCACTTAGGATGACGCTTTGGCATACCACTTTTTCCCTTTTTACATTATACGTTCTCTTTGCTAACCTTCAGGGATTAGCTTTCCATCTTGATGTTGTTTAAGTTGCTTGTAGATTTATCTCTCACTAGGGAGCATGCACATCTCCTCTTCCAAATTGATCATCAGTGAAATCTTGTGACTGATCAAAAAGGAAGGACAAAGAAAAGGATTGGTGTGGCATGATCCAAGGTGAACCGCTTCTCTAAAATGAAAAGCATAGGGTTTGTCATCTAAGTCAAATTTATAGAGTTTATCTCATCAAGTACACTGAATTTGAAAGAGCAAAGTGATAAATCTGGTAGAACCAAAGTGTTTTCTGTAACAAAAAGATCTTTTGGGGGCTCTTATAGGATATTGCAGATAGCAGAAAAAAAAATGAAAATGGGATCTTTCAACAGCATTTTTTTTTTTTGAAAACGCCCTTAGGCAAATCCATGAAAGGGTGTGCTGCATTTTTTTTTTTAAACGCTCTTATAGGATATTGCAGATAGCAGAAAAAAATTGAAATGGGATCTTTCAACAGCATTTTTTTTTCAACCCATGAAAATGTGTATATTTTTTATGTATGGAGTTCATTAGCTGAAGGGGAATAAATTGATGGACCTTCTCAGTGGTGCCTCTTAGGCAGATAGCCAAGAACTCCAAGCATATTTACTCCAAATTAACATCCCTTGTGCATTTTCTGAAGGTTCTTGTTTTCTGTGACTTATGTACTTGGTACTTACTCCAATATCATTCAAGAAGTGATTCCCTTGCATCCACTGCTAATTTTGACCCTAACACCCACCCACCCTTTGATAGTGGATCAATATGGATCAAGTCACTCATTGGGGTCAAGTGAAAACGGTTGTCAGGTTGGTCATGGTACCTATTTGTATTTTATATTATTTTGTATATATTTGTACTGTACATTTTTGTATTTGTAATCTTTTCAAACTGAGAATTTTTTGTATTTTGTATTTGTACTCGTCCCTGACCATGTCGATCTCCAACCGTTGCTCTTGGATCTGACAAGAGCCACAGGGTAACTTCTTCTGCCGCACTTGGAAAGCATCTACTCAAATTTAAGCTCCAAATTTCCTGATTGCAACTTTTAGACAACCGCGGGGGTAACCAAGGTGCAGGTGGGATTCGATCGAAAGTCTCTGCTACGACCAGCAGGAGACCTTAGAAAAGCTGCTGGTTGGCATATTGTTTTCCTGCTCTACAACTATTGCTTTATCACTGTCGTCGTATCATTAGATGCATGGTTCTTCAAGTCTGCAAAGAGCTGGAGCTGGAGCTCATGTCGTAACCTGAATTTGCTTGGTCGAAAAGCGTCCTCCTACTCAATCGCTTGATTTTTATCCACTGGAGTTGATTTGGGTTGCCCCTCACGATTAGGGGTACAAGTTGGGCGGGTTGGGCCGGGTTTATGGTCAACCCAGGCCCGGCCCTAAAATTTGGGCTAAGGCCCGAGCCCTAGGTCAAGCCCAGTTTTTCTAACCTGAGCCCAGCCCACCCTATTATTTGATGCACTCAGGTTGGGCTCAAGCCCAAGCTCGATTGGTCAATGAATCCACTCTAAAATTATATATATATAATTGGGTCGGGTTCGGGTTACCTAAGGGTTAGGCTCGAACCCGGCTCGAAAAATAAAAAAACCCAACTTCTTGGGCCTGAACCCAGCCCGAGGACTGAAAATCCAAGTCCAACACATGTAAAATTTCGGGTTGGGCCGGTTTGGGCTCGCACTGGGCCCGCCCAAGTTACATCCCTATTCACGATGGTGGATTTCAGAGAGCTCTTTTGTGCATTCTTTGTAAACTGCCTTAATCAAAGAATGTCCTCCCAATTTTGCATTTTTTCTACATTTTGTTGCAAAAAAATTGCATGTTCTATATTTTTGCATGTTTTATAATTTTCTGCATTTTCTATAATTTTATACAAATTTCTATTAATTTTTGCATTTTGTTACTTTTGTCTGAAATATAAATTTTGAATTTTTTATTATTTTGTGTTTTATACATTTATATATATATATATATATATATATATATATATATATATTAAGTTTTAATCATTTTTATGAAATTTATGATTTTTGGCTGAAATATATATGTTTTGATTTTTTATAATTGTGTTTTCTGCAATTTTTATCATTATGTATTTTCTGCAATTTTTGACTTTTTAGTCAAAATATATAAATTTTCAAAATTTTATCATTTTATGCATTTTTTGTAATTTTTTATTTTTTGCTGATTTATTTTTGAAGATTTTTATCAAATTTTGAAAAATGGATCAAAATGGGTGACTCGGGGTGAGGGTCAGGGTGGATTGTGATGCACTGACACCCATTCTTTAATGGTCACTAGTGGGTTAGTAGGTCTATGGATGAATTGGGACTCAACCCAACCCACCCAATTTGCCACCCTTACGTGCATCAGCCATCAGCGTGGACTATCTTCTCACTGATAAGTGTTTTAAGGATATCAAGCTCCGGGCTTGCCAATAATTTGAGAAGTCATCTTCAAATTCTTTCATCTCCAGGACAGGTCTGGCACAAAAAATTTAAGAAAAAAAATGGAACAAGACAATGCAGCCTTACTCTAATATCATTTAAAAATATATAAATATAGCCTTGATGGAGTGGTTGTCATACTGGATATCATTTTAGCACTATAAAAACAAAAAATCCAACTGTTGAGAGAATATGCAAACATGATTATGCCAATAAAAAAACTGAAAAATGATTACTCTATGATATTTCTGGTCTAGATTAATTGTATCTCAATGATCGTAGAGATTCATGTTCATTGATTCATTCCAGGAAGCAGTTAATTTGATAACTGAAAAGGGTTTTGAATGCGTTTGGAAACAATGTGAATAAGTGTGAATGCAAATATGTAGACTGTAAAACGGTTCATATAAATTGTAAAGTTGAGTTAGTTTTGCACCGACAAATTTACCTTCTTATCAAATAGACTTTTAGCTGTAATATTGGATGCAAACATGAATTTCAATAAAGCATATGCTTTTTTTTATCAAAAGCCCATTTCAATGCAAATTTACTTCTTTTTTATTGATGTACGTTTACATCTTATTATCAATGTAAATATGCATTGGTTTGTCATTTGTCAATGCATAAATGTAATGTTGCCAAACACAGGCAAAAGTGAACCAGAGTGCAAATTTACCCTGAACTGGGATTTACACTCCATTTGCATCGTTTCCAAATGCAGCCTAAGTAACATTCAGCCAAATAGCCACCGGATATGTGGTAAAGGCAATCCAGTGATCCTTGTTTTTATTTGAAACATTGAGTCCCAGTTTTCTTTCCATGAGATTATTTATCTAGATAAGTGTTTTTTAGGAAATGTTCATTTGGATTAGTGCATTTATCCATGTTATTTCTTAGTAAATAAGACTACCTATTTTAGTCATAAAAAGCCACTATTAAGGCCTTGTTTGGGAGTAAAAATAATGCTTAAAAACAAGTGCTTATTCCAATAAGCAATTATTTGCATTTAGCACCCAACTTTTTTGATAAATAAGCACTTATTTCATATTGGGCGTTTGATAGTCTTTTTCTCCAATAAGCACTTAAATAAGCATTTGTGATGATTTTGTCCTTCATTTTCTTTCAAATTTTCAAAATATACTCTTATGAAAGTACTTTTATTAAATTACTTTATAAAAACACTTTTATGAAAGCACTTTTATAAAAGTAAAAATACTTTATGAAAGCACTTTTACGGAAGAACTTTTATTAAAGTTTCACAAAGCATTTTTGCAAAAGTGCTTTTACGAAAGCATTTTTATAAAAGCACTTTTAAAGTGCTTTTATGAAAACACTTTATAGAAGTACTTTTATGAAAGCACTTTTATAAAAGTACCACTACAAGAAAAATGATTTTTAGCGATAGTCAAAAATCTACCACTAGAAATTATTTTTAGCAGCAATCGCGACTGCCGCTAAAGGGTAAGTCCTGACCGCCGCTATAAGTTTACAATGGTAGCTGATGAGGGCAGATTTAGCCCTCCAATGATATTGTGACACATGGCACCTCGGAACAACTAGGTGACACCCAGAACCACTTTGGCAACAACTTGCCTTAGCCAAGTTGATGGTGTCCCACCCGTCAGCTTGGCACAGGCACTGAATTGGCGGCCTAGCGACTTGGCACATGCGCCGACCTAGCGACTTGCAAGACGTGCTCCCTGACGAATTCGACATGCATATCCAAACACTCCCACGATCCTTGGAAGTTGGCTCACGTGCCGAACGATCCGAATGGTGATCAACATGCATGGCGGTTACCTCAGGGAATGTCAGACCATTTAGACGACTTCTCAGAAATCTCGGATATGGTGCGCGAAGCCCAGGCCAAATAACACCTATATTTAGGGACAACTCAAGGCTTCATTGCTGCAGGTCAGGAAAACATGGTATGTAAACTTAATGGATCCATTTATGGACTTAAGCAAGTTTCTAGAAGTTGGAACATCCGTTTTGACTCTGCTGTCAAATCGTTTGACTTCGAGTAAAATCCGGATGAACCCTGTGTCTACAGGAAGTATAGTGGAGATAAGGTTACCTTCTTGGTTCTGTATGTAGATGACATTCTATTTACTGGGAATGATGTAGGAATGTTAACTACGGTGAAAGTATGGCTTTCACAGCAATTCTCCATGAAAGATCTTGGAGAAGCCTCCTATATAGTGGGTTTTCAACTCTATAGAGATAGATCGAAGCAGATAATAGGATTATCCTAATCTGCTTACATTGACAAAATAGTCAAAAGATACAGCATGGAAAACTCTAAGAAAGGAAATGTTCCTTTCAGGCACAGAGTCACTCTCTCCAAAAAAATGTCTCCGAAAACTTCTGAGGAGATTGATGGCATGAAAGACGTTCCCTATGCCTTTGCCGTAGGGAGCATCATGTATGCCACGTTGTGCACTCGTCCTGATATTGCTCAGGTAGTGAGTGTAATAAGCAGATTTCAGGCCAACCCAGGACAGGAGCACTGGACTGCTAAGAAAAACATATATAAGTACCTTCGAAGGACAAAAGAGTTTTGTGTAATATTCAACGGTAGCTCACTACAGATCCAAGGGTATACAGATGCCGATTTTCGATCAGATCCATATGATAGAAAGTCTACATCTGGACATGTTTTCACGATAGGATCATGTGTTATTTGCTGGAAAAGCAGCAAATATGGGTCCATTGCAGACTCCATGATCGAGGCCAAGTACATTGCCGCAAGTGACGCTGCCAAAGAAGCCATGTGGATGAAAAAGTTCGTTCACGAGTTGGGAGTAGTTCCGTCCAACACATCACCCATCCCATTGTTGTGTGACAACAATGGAGCCAATGCTCAGGCTAAGGAGCCACGAGCCCATTCAAAGTCGAAGCACATTGAGAGGAAGTAACACATACTATGGGAGATTGTTTGTAGAGGGGACGTCCTGATTCAGAAGGTAGCGTCAGCGGAAAATGTAGCAGACCCATTGACGAAGCCACTATCACAGAAAGTGTTTGAGAAACACGTGGAAAGCATGGGACTCCGGCTTGTACCTGATTGGACCTAAGTGTAAGTGGGAGCTGTTAGACAGTTTTGTATGCCCTTAGCTTCAATCAGAATGATGTACTTTATAAGTTTATTATAAATGAATAAAAATGCATATTTGATTCATGTTCCCTTGGTCAGTTTCTGTGTGATACCCTTAAACTAGACACTTAATGAGACTTGTGTTAGTTTAGAATGTTCACATACAGTGTGGGGAGATCTATCCTGACAAGACTGACACTGTGGTGCCACCAAGTCGGCTGGGGTGGTCTGTCTCAGTTGCCAGGGTGAGACTCTAGGCACATACAGTGTAGGATTAATTGAATCTTTGAACTAGACCAAATTTTCAGTATTGACCTAGACCTTGGAGATTGATGGGCAAAACTGGAAAATTACACCCGACCCCTAGACTCGATTATGATATTGCACTAGGTGTTGGATTGGGTTGTCTTTGATATACCAATTAGTGAGATCCTTAGCGGGGGTCAAAACTTGGGTATGTTGAGACAGTCTAAGAATTCATCTGAGTGGGTGATCATAGTGACAGGATCAACCCTTTTGTCAGACAAAGGTAATGATCGGGGATGCACTATCACTGATGGAAACCAAGATTGCCGGCAACCGATTTCAGTCGTTGAGATTTGTTTTGCAAAATATATTTTATATGAGATATAAAAGTATATATATTATGGTTTCGAAATGATTTGCAAAAGGTTTTAATTCCCGGGATCCATATAAGTAGAGAGTTCAACACTGTTCCTTGCAGCCGAGGGAGAGGTCCTCTCTTGTCGGGTAGTGTATGATCATTATGGGCTGAGAGGTTATGTGTAAGATCATTGAGGGTAATACCTGATGGGCTAATCTTACCCACAGTCCCTGGGTGTTACAAGGTGGCTTGGTCCAGGGACCACTTAGGGTAAGTGTTGGGTCCATAGAGCCCATTTGATGGGTTTCTTGGGGTGCACTGTCCATAACAGTGTATTCGGCCTGGCCTTGTAACAAAGGCTGGGCCGAACCCATGTGGCTGATGTGTAGATCAATGCTTGGGTCCCATGCCATGCAAGAAAGCCCAACTGGACATTAGTTAGGAAGGTTAAGTGAGCACATGAGCTTAATGAGCCTAAAGACCATTTCGAACTGGGCTATTTAATTAGCTAATTATGGGGCAAATTCTGAGATGGATTAGCAGATTGACCCTATCCACTCAGAGAGTCCAGATCTGAATGTGATTCAGATCTAAAAACCTCCTAATGAGATTAGGAGAAAGCTACTCTAATCTGTAGATAAAATAAGGGTTTATCCTTATCACCTAAAGAGAGGGCTGATCCAAATATGATTTGGATAAGCAGCTCCTAATTGGATTAGGAGCTGATCCTTTGGATTTGAAAAAGAAACAAGGGGTGACAGCCTTTAGAAGAATGGGAAATTCACATCCTCTTTAGTGCTGAAAAACACAGAAGAATTAAGCATCCCTGCAGAATTCTTTTGTGCCGCCTCCTTGTTCTTGCCGCCCTTGTTTGACCAGCTCGATCTCCAGTTGTGGGAGAAGTCAAGATTCGGTCTTGACATCAGTTCTTTAAGAAAGAATTGATCGGAAGCTGTGCTCACGTGCCATCCTGCTGTTTCTTGCGAAGGACAGAGTTCTTGGAGAATAACTCTGCTGATTCTGCTCCATCCTACACTGCGCCATTTTCAATGGGAGCAATCTTTGGATCCTTCCTTGGGCGTGAACACCTTTGTTAGGAGATATTATTTCTCCGTATCAGGTTTAATCCTCTCCTACTCCTTTTAGTTCAGATCTGGTTCACTTTATGGTTCAAGAATGATCCTTGAAAATATGATTTTCTAAATAGGGAATGCGATTCCCAGTTGAAGGGAGAGAAAAAATTTTGAAATTTGCCCCCTTATTCTGCATGTTTTGGGCGTCCATACGATGGATCTCTCATCCCATCAGCAATCTACTATGAGAGTACTGACTTAAGCATTGAAGCGACCTCGCCGGCTTAGCCACCCCGGGTCCTCTAACATTTGGTTCCTTGCAATTCTCTAAAGAGCAATGAAGCTCATCAATCCAGCTCGCCACTTGGTCAGCTCGACACCTCATAGGAAGCTCACCACCTAGGAACCTCGACACCTGGTCAGCCCGGCACCTCACAAGTAGCTCGCCAGCTAGTCAGCTTGGCACCTCATAGGTAGCTCGGTTCTATAGTCAGCTTGCCACCTAGCCTACCCAGCTTGACTCAGATCGACAACCAAAGTTCTCCACTTCGACCTGAGTCATTGGCCACTTGGAAGCAGACCAAATGACGAGGTACTTAGCACAAAAAATTGGCCATCACCAAAAAATCAATACATAAATAAAAATCGATTCATCAGTAGCCATGAGTTTTTCTAGCGGTAGTCAATCCTGATTGCTTCTAAATCTCTTTTTTTTTTTTTGCACCTACCAAAACAACCTGTAATTTGATTGTAATTGGACACAAAACTCAAATATTAAATATAGGGTTTCCAGCATATAAGGGCAACTTTTGGGGTTTAATATCAATAAAAGTAATATATTTAAAAAAATTCAAAAATAGGTTAACATTTTAAAAATAATATCAATAAAGGGCAAAAATACTATTCATCTTCTTCTTGCCATTTATTCACCAGAGCCGCCGCCCGCCACCACCTGCCACCGCCGTCCACTGCCACCCGCCTTTGGCTCCGGCAACGTTACTGGAGGTGGCCGAAGGTAGAGGTGGCAGTGGTAGTGCTGGTGGTCATTCCTCTGCCCATCGCTACCACCACCTCTGTCTCCACCCATCTCCAGCAACGTTGCTGAAAGTGGAGGCGAAGGTGGGCGGAGGTGGCGGCGTTGGACAGAGAAACCACCAGCGCCACCACTGCCACCTCCGTCAACGCTGCCAGAGGCGGCGACGGACGACGGATGGCGGCTCTGGTGAACAAATGGCAAGAAGAAGATGATGAATAGTGTTTTTTCCCTTCATTCATATTATTTTTTAAAAGTTAACCTATTTTTGAAATTTTTTTAAATATATTACTTTTATTGATATTAAACCCCAAAAGTTGCCCTTATATGCTATTACCCCTATTAAATAAACTTTGTAATTTTATTCATCCAAATTATAATTCAATACAAAATAACTTGTTTCTTTTTTTGACAACCTTTGTAACTTTAGTCTTACAAGAAATAAAAAAGAAAATTAATTCTAATTAGTTCACGTGCACGGTACAATGTATTCTTCAAACTCTCTTCATCTCCTTGTCTTCTCATGTACATTGTAGGCCAAACCTCTCATTATAAAGGAAAGAAAAAACAATAAGCAGGCATGATATCTCAGTGGACGAACTGATCTACATGTGATACAATAGAAAATTTTCCTTTGTAGGTTTACTATTATGAAGTTGTATACTGTGGGCTCGGGTCTATAACGAATCCTATGATTTTGACTTCCCTGTGAAATTATAAAATGCATCATAAATATTGTCAACAGAAAACAAGTACATATGAGTGTAAATATCACTAGTAAGGGTAATGTGATAACATCTCATAGCCTTAATCATATTGTATAAAGCAAATCCAGATTGAAGAACTAAAATAACCGCAGAGTAAGCTAAAATACTAATTCAATGGATGTCAAGTAGTCTGTCTTTTGGATTTTAGAAAACGGCTACTGGATAGAGAAATTGAAGAATGCCTCAACTTGTTTGACAAGGTGACTTAAGTGAAGATTAATCATGAAGAAACTGATTATAGATGGTGAAAAGAGTGTCAGATGACAGATTTATTGTCAAGTCCTCTTGTGAAGTTCTAACCAGAAACCAAGTGGTGCAGGTTGATCCTTGTAAGTTTTGGGCTAATCCTTTTCCACCAAGTGTTCAAATTTTTGCTTGGATGTGATTGGTAGATAGTGTTCTGACACTTTTTTAAACACCTTAAATCGAGAGGTTTTTATAATCAGTGCATCATGAGTAGAGTAGCTGTGAAAAGGATGTGATCCATCATGGCATCATCCGTTTTGTAGCTGAAAGGTCTCTAGTTTCTTGTGGTTGTTCTTTTTCATCTCTTCAAAAGATTTCCATTTATTCATTCTTAGTCTCACCTTTTCTTGTTGTCCATCATTTCTAGATGGAAAGAAGACAATGTTATTATGGAGCATGGATGCATTTTGAGTTTTTAGGGCATCTAGAGGGAGCAAATTAGGAAACTTTTGAAGACAAATTTATAAGTGTCATAGCTAAATATTTGTTCTTCATTTTTGGTTTGGCCCAAAGCAACACAAAACTAAGTGATTTGAAAAGTTCTTTGTAGAATGGGTCCGATTTCAAGGAATATTTAGTTTGTGATTTGCACTTCTTATGCAAACTTTATTTATAAGATAGTTGGGTTCTTCGGATATGATTGAACATATACATATTTTAGCAAAAACTCTTCTGCTGCTCTTACTCTTTTCTTTTTATTTTTTTAATTTTCTTGACAAGTTCTGTACTCTTTTTTATTTTAATAACCATTTCAATAATTATTAAAAAAAAACTGAAACATAGATTCTCTATTCAATATACACATAACATGCATTTGAGGTTAACTAGACAGGTAACCCTGTGTTCAGGATAATGCTACCTATGGAGTTTGGTACATATAAAATATATATATCTGTGTTTGTGTGTGTGTTTACACCAGATAAATTTCTATATGCATATGTGTGCAAGTGTGTTCTAATGCCAAAGCTACTTATATATGTCTTCTAATACCAAAATAACATATTTTGTCTACTTATCAGGACCTAATTTCAGTAGACCGGAAAGTAAAAGTTTGTAAAGGCTTCATTATTTTTCTTGGAATTGAAAGGATAAGATATCCATCACATGGATGCCCAAATCTTATGGAATGGATTGGGCAAATTTCAAAAATTTCTCCCATCTTTACAGGGAATCGAATTCCCTTTTTTGAAAAAACATATTTTTCAATGATCAATCTTGAACCATTAACCAAACCAGATCTGAACCAGAAGGAGTAAGAGGGAAGATGTACCTGATACAGAGAAACAGTATCTCCCAATGAAGGTGTTCATGCCCAAGGAAGGATCCAAAATCTACTCCCATTGAAAATGGCGCAGTGTAGGATGAAGCTGAATCAACAATGTTCTTCCAAAAGGACTTGACCCTTCGCAAGAATCAACAAGATGGCTTGTGAATACAACTCCAATCAATTTTTTTCCCAAAAGACTGGTATCAAGATCAAATCTTGATTACAGCTGTAGAGAGTAGGACGTCGAACTACTGGAGGTGGCGGCTGTAGGAAGGAGGCGGCTGTATTCGCAGGGTGCAAAATTCTCTCTTCTTGTGATTTCAGCTCTAAAGACAACAGTTTTGGGTTGCATGTCTAAAGGATGCCGCCCCCCTCTTCCTTTTATAACCTTAAAGGGATCAGCTCCTAATCTCATTAGGAGTTGGTGATCCAAATCATATTTAGATTAGAAAACCCTTTAAGTGATAAGGGATAACCCTTATATTATCTGCATATCAGATCAACCATCTCTTAATCTAATTTGTAGGCTTCCAGATCTAAATCTTGTTTAGATCTAGGAATCTCTAAGTGGATAGGGTCTAAGCCCAATCCTATCAGCTGATCCATCTCAGAATTCGCTCCCTTTAATTGATTGATCAAATCAACTCAGTTCGAAATGGGCTTAAGGCCCATTTAAGGTTATGTACTCACTTAGCCTTCCAAACTGCTGCCTAGTTGGGCTCGCTTGTATGGTGTGGGACCCAAACATTGATCTACACATCAGCCACATGGGTTCAGCCCAGACTTTGTTACGAGGCCTGGCCGAATACACTGTTATGGACAATGCACCCCCGAAACCCATTTTATGGGCTCTATGGCCCCAACACTTACCCTAAGTGGTCCCTAGGCCAAGCCATCAGGTATTATCCTCAATGGCTTACACTTAACCTCTCAGCCCATAATGATCACACACTGCCCAACAAGAGAGGACCTCTCCCTCGGCTGCAAGGAACAGTGTTGCACTCTCTACTTATATGGATCCCGGGAATTAAAACCTTTTGCAAATCATTTCAAAACCATAATATATATACTTTTATATATCATATAAAATATATTTTGTAAAACAAATCTCAACGATTGAAATTGGCTGCCGGTAGTCTTGGTTTCCATCAGTGAGAGTGCATCCTCGATCATTACCTTTGTCCGACAAAGGGGCTGATCCTGTCACTATGATCACCCACTCAGATGAATTCTTAGACTGTCCCAACATACCCAGGCTTTGACCACCGCTAAGGATCTCACTAATTGGTATATCAAAGACAACCCAATCCGACACCTAGTGCAATATCATAATCGAGTCTAGGGGTCGGGTGTAGCTTTTCAATTTTGCCCATCAATCTCCAAGGTCCAGTTCAATACTGGAAATCTGGTCTAGTTCAAAGATTCAATTAATCCTATACTATATGTGACTAAGGTCTCACCCTGGCAGCTGAGACAGGCCACCCCAACTGACTTGGTGGCACCACAGTGTCAGCCTTGTCAGGACAGGTCTCCCCAGACCGACCCACTGGCTGTGAACATTCTAAACTAACACGAGTCTCATTAAGTGTCCAGTTTAAGGGTATTGCACAAAAACATACCAAGGGAACATGAATCAAATATGCACTTTTATTCATTTATAATAAACTCATAAAGTACATCATCTTGATTGAAACTAAGGGCATACAAAACTGTCTAATAGGAATTACAAGAAACAAGCAAAAAAAAAAGAAAAAAATAACTAATATTACAACTGCTTCCATTCAGTACCAGAATTCAGCTTCTAAAGAGCCTTGCTGATTTTGATTGATGTAGAGTTGATTCCACCACAAAGACCTTTATCAAAGGAAATAGTAACAATATTCTTCTTGACATGAATAACTAGCATTGCAAAGAATCAAATATAACCAAATTTCAGCAATATTATATCATAAAAAGTATGAAATGAAGAAAGTGAAAGTGATCCAATGGTAAACAAGCAACAATTATAGCTCTAAACTCTAAATCCAACAAATAAAGATTGGAGCATTGAGAACTACCTCTATAAATACAAGAGTTTGTTGATTAGGTACACGATCAAGTAACTTTTCCAACAAATGCAGATGAAATTTAGAAGTGCTTGGCATCACCTCCAAATAGTTCACATTACCAAATGTAGGCAGGAGGAAATTGCAATCTCCATAGGTTAGATATTGGGAGAAATGGTGACAAATGCCCGTTAATAGAGGATTAAATGAACTATAGTACAAAAACAAAGGATAGAAGGTAATAGGAGGGGATGGTTAAAAGTAGCAAACTTGTTAGACAGTTTTGTATGCCCTTAGCTTCAATTAAAATGATGTACTTTATGAGTTTATTGTAAATGAATAAAAGTGCATATTTGATTCATGTTCCCTTGGTATGTTTCTGTGTAATACCCTTAAACTGGACACTTAATGAGACTCGTGTTAGTTTAGAATGTTCACAGCCAGTTGGTCGGTCTGGGGAGACCTATCTTGACAAGGCTGACACTGTGTTGCCACCAAGTCGGATGGGGTGGCTTGTCTCAGCTACCAGGGTGAGACCCTAGGCACATACAGTGTAGGATTAATTGAATCTTTGAACTGGACCAAATTTCCAGTATTGCCTTGCACCTTGGAGATTGATGGGAAAAACTGGAAAATTACACCCGACCCCTAGACTCGATTATTATACTACACTAGGTGTTGGATTAGGCTATCTTTGAGGTACCAATCAGTGAGATCCTTAGCGGGGGTCAAAACTTGGGTATGTTGGGACAGTCTGAGAATTCATCTGAGTGGGTGATCATAGTGACAGGAATAGCCCCTTTGTTAGACAAAGGTAATGATCGGGGATGCACTCTCACTAATGGAAACCAAGATTGCCGACAGCCGATTTCAATCGTTGAGATTTGTTTTGCAAAATATATTTTATATGAGATATAAAAGTATATATATTATGGTTTCGAAATGATTTGCAAAAGGTATTAATTCCCGGGATCCAAGCAAGAGAGAGTGCAACACTGTTCCTTGCAGCCGAGGGAGATGAGAGGTTAAGTGTAAGACCATTGAGGATAATACCTGATGGGCTAATCTTGCATCTGCCACAGTCCTTGGGTGTTACAAGGTGGCTTGGCCCAGGGACCACTTTGGGTAAGTGTTGGGCCCATAGAGTCCATCTAATGGGTTTTAGGGGGTGCACTGTTCGTAACAGTGTATTCGGCCAAGCCTTGTAACAAAGGCTGGGCTGAACCCATGTGGATGATGTGTAGATTAATGTTTGGGTCCAACGCCATACAAGGAAGCCCAACTGGGCAACAGTTTGGAAGGCTAAACGAATACATAACCTTAAATGGGCCTTAAGCCCATTTCGAACTGGTCTAATTTGATTAGTCACTTAAGGGGCGAATTCTGAGATGGATCAGCTGATAGGATTGGGCCCACACCCTTTCCACTTAGAGAGTCCAAGATCTAAATAAGATTTAGATCTGGAAACTTCCTAATTAAATTAGGAGATGGCTGATCTAATCTACAGATAAGATAAGGGTTATCCCTTATCACTTAAAGGGACTTCTAATCCAAATATGATTTGGGTTAGCAACTCCTAATGGGATTAGGAGCTGATCCCTTTATGTCTATAAAAGGAAGAGGGGGCGGCAGCCTTTAGACATAACAAGCAAGCAATACAGAGATTCTTGTCTTCAGAGCTGAGATTACTAGAAGAAAGAATTCTGCACCCTGCAAATACTCTCTTGCTGCCTCCTTCCTGCAGCCGCCACCTATAGCAGTTCGATCTCCAGTTCTTGGGAGAAATCAAGATTGGATCTTGATTCCAATCTTTTGGAGAAAAGATTGGTGGGAGTTGTATTCACAAGCCGTCCAGGTGATTTTTGAGAAGGATCAAGTTCTTTTGGAAGAACACTACTGATTCTACTCCACCCTGCATTGTGCCATCTTCAGTGGGAGTAGACTTTGGATCATTCCTTAGGCGTGAACACCTCCATTGGGAGATAGTACTTCTCTATATCAGGTATTATCTCTCCCTACTCCTTTTGGTTTAGATCTGGTTCAGTTTATGGTTCAAGAATGATCATTGAAAATATGATTTTCTAAATGGGGAATTCGATTCCCAGTTGAAGGGAGAGAAATTTTTTTTAAATTCACCCCCTTATTCCACAATCTTTGTGTGTCTATGTGATGAATTTTCTATCCCTTCAGTGGTATCAGAGCCATGGTTCAAATCTTGAACCGTTGTGTTTCAGATTTGAACCTGCGCAAATAGGGAGAAAGCGTTCTTCCCAATTTGCGCAGATATGGGTTTTGGGAAATTTGTTTCCAAAATTGATGGACAAATAATCTGAAATTAATTTATATAAATCTGATTATTATTTAGAATAGTTCTATATGATTTTCTTGATTTATGTGCTGTTCGTACAAGAGGAGATCGAATTCTTGGTTTGCGTAGGGAGAACTGCAAGATTTGCAGTTTCTTGAATTTATTTATTACATTTGGTCTGTAAATATATATTTTTTAATTTTTAGACTCAATGTATAGGCATTCGATCTGATGTAATTATTAATAGAAATAGGATTTCTATTTAATTTTATTTTAGATCCAAGATGGCGGCGCAGAGAAGGAGATTTCACAGATGGGACATTCGCTATCTGTGATTTGTAGTTTGTGAAACTGCAATCTGTGGTCTAACCTCTGTTTTGCAGGATGGAGTGTGCGAACAACCCTGATTAACTGATTCTTGATTTTCTTTTATCAGTTATTTAATTTCAGATTATTTTCTTGAATTAAGGATTTAATTAAAGATCAAACCCTAGACCCATTCGAACCAAGATTGGTCCAAAACTGTTTGGACCAAATCTAGGGTTTAATCAAGGCTGAAAGTCAGCCCTAATTTTCCCACTAATTGGCCTGAGGATTGATATTTAATTAAATGGTTAATTCGGCCCAACCTATAAAGGCCCAATTTTAAATAGTTAAAACTGCTAAAAGCCCACTTCAAAGGATAAAGCTATATGGGCCGAACTGGGTAACTCTAATTCAGCCCATATACCTAGATAATATTAATGGTTAATATTATGGATTTTTAACGGGCTTCCAATGGGCCTTACAGATAATTAATTGATTGGATCAATTTATCCCTACATGAGATGTTTGGATGTGTGATGTGCTGCGTGCATGGGCCATAAGTGCTTGGCCCATGCTCATTCAACAGTGGCTCTTGCGCACACCATGGCTGAATGCACATCATTGACATGGTGTCCCTTTTGGTCGTTGGATGACCTCCCTTAGTGGTGGGCCCCACACCTCATCAAGAGGTTACGTGCGGAACCCTAGCCGATTAAAGCCCACCAAAATCTGACTTTATGAAAGCAAGTGGGAGCCATTTTGGTTTAACCTAAATCAAATTAGGGCATAATAACTGTTCCGTCCAGCTGATATGAGTGCATGTGATAAAGAGATTCATATGATGAACTCTCTAAAGGCCTTCCATCATTAGCATGAGGATGGGTCATTCAGTAATGAGGAAACACACCAGAAAATGGGCTATCCATTTGCTGTTGGGCTTGTCTGAGTGTTTCATAAGATGATAGGAGCGTCATACACCGATGTGGGAGGGGCTTCACCAGAAAATGGGAACTCTCTCACGGTACCTTGGCGTTCATGAATATGATGGGTAAGCACTCACCAAATAGAAAGGTTTACCTGAAAACGGCTCTGAACCTAGTTTGACAGAGGCCAAAGGTAAAACTCATATGATGAGTGGATATGATCCTTCACAGAAAGGTGGTGGGGTTATGCAGCTGAAACAGTTGGCTCCATGCACCCTATGTGATTTCCCACATTTCCAGAGACAACCCGTAGTCTCTGTCACTGAGAAAGGAGGGAAATCTCAGAGATGAATAAATGGAAATAGATTATAGATTAAAATCCATATCTATGAAATGAACATGAATCAAATTAGGTTGTGGACGGATGTTTGTTTGTTTATCAGAAAATGGCAAACGGATCTTTTGCAAAGCTTCTTGATGACAACAAGCTTAAGGGCCCAAACTATGCCACTGGTATAGGAACCTTATGTTGGTCCTAGCTTCTAAAAAGCTAGACAAAGTGGCAAAGAATCCTGCCCCAGAGCATCCGGGTGACAGGGCTTCTGAGGCCCGAAGGAGAGACTATCAGGAATGGGAGGAGAAAAACTCCTTTGCCCAGTGTTACATCATTGCCTCCTTGGACAACCCAATACAGTGGCAGTTTGATCAGATTGAACTTGCCAATGACATATTAGATAGTCTCAGGATGATGTATGAAGAGCAGAATTGTTCTACTCGACAAAAGGTCTTGAAACAGTTCATAACCGCACAAATGTCCAAGGGCCAACAAGTTCACGACCATTGTCTTCGGGTGATGGGATACATCAATGAACTGGAGGCTCTTGGATCCAGGCTGGACCTTGCAACCCAGATAGATGCTATCCTTAATTCTTTGCCTCCTTCCTTTAATCCATTCATCATGAACTATAACATGAACAAGCTGAATGTCAGCTTATAGGAGCTCAGCAATATGTTGCAAAGACCCGAAGAACTGATTAGAAAGGATGAGCCTCTAGCTATGCTTGTTGAAGCTAGCAAGATGGGCAAGTAGAAGAAAAACAAAGCATCAGATGCCTGTTACTTCTGCAAGAAAACCGACCACTGGAAAAGGAATTGTCCTGCCTACCTGGAATCCAAGAAAGGTAATTTCAAAACTTGTGTTATAGAAACCAATTTATTGGTAGTTTCTGCGTCCTAGTGTATTGATTCTGGGGCTTCAACTCATGCGTGTAACTCACTACAGGGGTTCAAGGTAAGCAGAAGGCTGAGTGAAGGAGAAGTTACACTCTACTTGGGGACTACTGCAACTGTTGCAGCCGCGGCAATAGGAACCGTGGAGTTAATTTTAGAGAAGGAAAAATTGTACTAAAAGATTGCCTTTATGTACAAAATTTAAGAAAAAATTGATTTCTGTTTCAAAACTATGTGCAGGTGGTTATTCTGTCTTCTTTAGTAATACGATTACTATTAAAAGAAATAATAGATTCATCACATACGGGGAACTGGAGAATGGTCTCTATGTTCTACATCCTTCTCTAGAAACTAACATAATTGAAACTACATCGGATGAAATCCCATGTGTCTGTGGCATTACCGACTTGGCCACATCGGTGTTGACCGAATCACAAGGTTGGTAAAGGATGGTCCAATGGATTTTCTAACTATATAAGATCTTCCCACCTGTGAGCCTTGCCTACAAGGCAAGATGACGAAACGGCCATTTAATGGTAACCCTGAAAGATGTACAGGCACACTTGACCTAATACACACTGATGTATGTGGTCCCCTGCGTGTTAGGGCATGAAATCAACATGTGTATTTCATCACCTTGATAGATGATTTCTCACGATATGGTTACGTGTACCTAATGAGACACAAGTCTGAATCATCCTCAATGGCCTTATAGTTAACCTCTCAGCCCATAAAGATCATACACTACCCATCATATTCGTGAACACCAAGGTACCATGAGAGAGTTCCCATTTTCTGGTGAAGCCCCTCCCACATCGGTCTATGACGCCCTTATCATCTTATGAAACATTCAGACAAGCCTAATAGCAAATGGATGGCCCATTTTCTGGTGCGTTTCCTCATTACTGAAGGATCCATCCTCATGCTAATGATGGAAGGCCTTTAGAGAGTTCATCATATGAATCTCCTTATCATAAAGCTAGATTTCAGTGGGCCTTAAATCAGCTAGGGTTCCGCACGTGACCTCTTAATGAGGTGTGGGGCCCACCACTGAGGGAAGTCATCCAATGACCAAAAGGGACACCATGGCAATGATGTGCATTCAGCCATGGTGTGCGCAAGAGCCACTGTCAAATGAGCATGGGCCAAGTACTTATGGCCCATGTACGCAGTGCATCACACATCCATACATCTCATATAGGGATAAATTGATTAAATCAATTAATTATCTGTAAGGCCCGTTGGAAGTCCGTTAAAATTCCATAATATTAACCATTAATATTATCTAGCTATATGGGCTGAATTAGGGTTACCCAGTCCGGCTCATATAGCTTTATCCTTTAAAATGGACTTTTGTAGTTTTAACTATTTAAAACTCGACCATTACAGGCTGTGCCGAATTAGCCATTTAATTAAATATCAATCCTTAGGCCCATTAGTGGGAAAATTAGGGCTGACTTTCAGCCTTGATTAAACCCTAGAATTGGTCCAAACAGTTTGAACCAATCATGGTTCGAATGGGTCTAGGGGTTGATTTTGAATTAAATCCTTAATTCAAGAAAATAATCTGAAACTAAATAACTGATAAAAGAAAAACAAAAACAGTTAATCAGGGTTGTTCGCACACTCCATCCTGCAAAACAGAGGTTAGATCACAGATTGCAGTTTCTCAAACTGCAAATCGCAGATAGCGAATCTCCCATCTGCGAAATCTCCTTCTCTACGCCGCCATCTTCGATCCAAAATTAAAAACAAATAGAAATCCTATTTCTATTAATTATTACATCAGATCGAATGCTTATACATTGAGTCTAAAAGTAAATAAAATAATTATTTACTGACCAAATGTAATAAATTCAATTCAAAAACTGAAAATCTTGCAGTTCTCCCTACGCAAATCAAGATTTTGATCTCCTCTTGTACGAACAACCCATAAATCCAGAAAATTATAAAGAACTATTCTAAATAATAATCAGATTTATTTAAAATTAATTTCAGATTATTTGCCCATCTATTTTGGGAACAAATTTCCCAAAACCCATATCTATGCAAATTGGGTAGAACGCCTTCTCCCTAATTGCGTAGGTTCAGATCTAAAACAGAATGGTTCAAGATTTGAACCTGGCTCTGATACCACTGAAGGGATAGGAAACCATAATATGGACGCCCAAGATTGCAGAATAAAGGGTTGGCGAACCAAAAGGAGGAGAGAGAGATAAAACCTAATACAGAGAAATAATATCTCTCAATGGAGGTGTTCACGCCCAAGGTAGAAACCAAAATCTGCTCCCACTGAAGATGGCACAGTGCAGGGTGGAGCAGAATCAGCAGTGTCCTTCCTAAGAACTTGATTCTTCCCAAGAATCACCTGGGCGGCTAGTGAATACAACTCCTACCAATCTTTTCTCCAAAAGATTGGAATCAAGATCTGATCTTGATTTCTCCCAAGCAATGGAGATCGAACTGCTATAGGCGGCGGCTGTAGGAAGGAGGTGGCAAGAGATAATTTGCAGGGTGCAGAATTCTCTCCTCTGTGATCTCAGCTCTGAAGACAAGACTGTTGCTGGTGATTGTCTGTCTAAAGGCTGCTGCCCCCTCTTCCTTTTATTGACTTAAAGGGATCAGCTCCTAATCCCATTAGGAGTTGCTAACCCCAAACATATCTGGATTAGAAGTCCCTTTAAGATAAGGGATAAACCTTATCTTATCTATAGATTAGATCAACCAGTTCCTAATCTAATTAAGAAGTTTCCAAATCTAAATCTCATTTAGATCTTGGACTCTCTGAGTGGATAGGGTGTGGGCCCAATCCTATTAACTGGTCTTATCTCAAAATTCACCCCTTAAAGACTAATCAAATTAGCCCAGTTCAAAATGGGTTTAAGGCCCATTTAGGGTTGTGTATTCATTAAACCTTCCAAACTGCTGCCCAGTTGGGCTTCCTTGTATGGCGTGGGACCCAAACATTGATCTACACATCAGCCACATGGGTTCAGCCCAGCCTTTGTTACAAGGCCTGGGCGAATACACTGTTATGGACAGTGCACCCCCAAAAACCCATCAGATGGGCTCTATGGGCCCAACACTTACCCTAAGTGGTCCCCGGGCCAAGCCACCTTGTAACACCTAGGGACTGTGGGCAGATGCAAGATTAGCTCATCAGATATTATCCTCAATGGCCTTACACTTAACCTCTCAGCCCATAATGATCATACACTGCTCGACAAGAGAGGACCTCTCCCTCGGCTGCAAGGAACAGTGTTGCACTCTCTCAAGTATGGATCACGGGAATTAAAACCTTTTGCAAACATTTCAAAACCATAATATATATATATATATATATATATATATGTATATATACTTTTTATATCTCATATAAAACATATTTTGCAAAACAAATCTCAACGATTGAAATCGGCTGCCGACAGTCTTGGTTTCCATCAGTGAGAGTGCATCCCCGACCATTACTTTTGTCCGACAAAGGGGCTGATCCTATCACTATGATCACCCACTCAGATGAATTCTCAGACTGTCCCAACATACCCAGGTTTTGACCCCTACTAAGGATCTCACTGATTGGTATGTTAAGGACAGCCCAATCCGACACCTAGTGCAGTATCATAATCGAATCTAGGGGTCGGGTGTAACTTTCCAGTTTTGCCCATCAATCTCCAAGGTCTAGGGCAATACTGGAAATCTGGTTCAGTTCAAAGATTCAATTAATCCCACACTGTATGTGCCTAGGGTCTCACCCCGGTAGCTGAGACAAGCCACCCCAACTGACTTGGTGGCACCACAATGTCAGCCTTGTGATAGGTCTCCCCAGACCGACCCACTGGCTGTGAACATTCTAAACTAACACGAGTCTCATTAAGTGTCCGATTTAAGGGTATTACTCAGAAACATACCAAGGGAACATGAATCAAATATGCACTTTTATTCATTTACAATAAACTCATAAAGTATATCAATTTGATTGAAGCTAAGGGCATACAAAACTGTCTAACACTCAACCTTTCCATCAGGGCATTTCTTCCTCTTATAGATCCATTTGCAACTGATTGCTATCACCCCAAGGGGTGGGTGTATGAGAGTCCAGACTCCGTTGATTTTCATTGGGTCCATCTCGACTTTCAAAGCATCTACCCACTTCAAGGAGTCTATGTCTAACATAGCTTTCATAAGTCATGGAATCTTCCTCACTATCCGTATCTTCCATTAAATAACTTTCTTGATTATAGCCATAACGAACTAGAGGTCTAGACACTCGGGTAGATCTTCTAAGTTGGGTGTTATCTAGAACCTATGGGTTATCTCCCACTACTCCTGAGCTCTCTTCATCAAGAACAATTTTCAAACGATGATCGTTTAAGATATAGTCTTCTTCCAAAGAGTAGGCATTTCGATTAATAAACAATTTTTGTTCCCTTGGATCATAAAAAAGATACCCTACATAGGCCTTGGGATAGTCTACAAATTGGCAATGGTTGGTCTTGTATTCCAATTTGTCTACACTAATTCTTTTAACGTGTGTTGGACAACCCCATATTTTCAAGTGTCTTATACTTGGTTTCTTGCCGGTCCAAAGCTCATAAGGAATCTTAGGAATCGATTTGGTTGGAATCTAGTTCAACACGTATATTGCAGTCTCCAATGCATACCCTGAAAATGATATAAGTAACTCTGAATGTACAAGGATTGATTAGACCATATCTAATAGAGTTAGGTCTCTTCTCTTTGAGACACCATTTAATTGTGGTATAGTAGGAGGAGACAACTGTGATATAATCCCATTGTCCTTTAAGTAGTCCCTAAATTTGTTGAAGAGATGTTCACCTCCTTGATCTGATCGAAGGGTTTTGATGTGTCTCCCCAACTGTTTTTCGACTTCTTGTCTAAACTCCTTGAACTTTTTAAAGGATTCAAACTTATGTCTCATTAGGTACATGTAACCATACCGAGAATAATCATTAGTGAAAGTTATGAAATAGCAGTGTTGGTTCCATGTCCTAGCATTCAAGGGACCACATACATCTGTATATATTAGGTCAATTGTGCTTGTAAATCTTTCAAGCTTACTTGTAAGTGACCATTTTGTCATCTTGTCATGGAGGCAAGTCTCACAAGTTGGTAGACTTCTATAGTTAGAAAATCTAGAGACTATCCTTCACCAATCTTGTGATACGTTCTATATTGATATGGCCAAGTCGGTAATGCCACAGGCATGTGGGATTAATTATATCATGCGTTCTTTTCTTGGGGATAAGATTTGACATTGTTTCAGTTATATTTGTTTCTCAAGAAGAATGGAGGACATAAAGACCATTCTCAAGTTCTCCATAAGCAAGGAATTTATTATTCAATTTAATTGTATCTTATTACTGAATAAAATAGAATAACCATCCTTACAAAACTTAGAAATTGAAATCAAATTTCTTCTAAGTAATGGTACATAAAGGCAACCTTTTAATGTAACAATTCCTTCTCTAAAAATCAAATCTATTGTTCCTATACCAATAGCCACAACAGTTGCAATAGTCCCCAAGTAAAGTATCACCTCGTCATCATTCAGCCTTCAGCTTTCCTTGAACCCCTTCAATGTGTTACATCCATGAGTGGAAGCCTATAATCAACACACTAGGATGTAGAAGTGACCAACATTTTGGTCTCTATGATAAGAGATTCGAAATTACCTTCTTTGTTCTTGCGGGATTCTAGATACTGAAGACAATTCCTCTTCCAATGCCCAATCTGCTTGCAGAAGTGGCAATCATCTGATGAATTATCTTTTTTTTGCTTTTATAGTTTGCCTACCTTTTTTCTGAAGCCTCTGCTTACCCTTTCTCTTTCTCTTACCCCAAAGTAAATCTCCACAACCACTTTCCTAACAAAGCTACATTTCTTAATCTGATATTGCCAATGCCTAGACCTCCCACTTCCTTTTTCCTAGAAACTACTTCCTACTTCACTAAATGGTCCTTTTTCAAGTCACCCAGTTCCCACAGAAAATATCTCATGAGCTTTTCTAACTTATTGGAAACCTTGGAAGGAAGCTTAAAGGTAAACAGAAAATACATCGGGAGGTTGGCCAAAGTGGACTTGATTAAAGTGATTCTACCTCCAAGTGAGATATAATTTTTCTTCCACCTTGCTAGCTTCTTAGTGAATCTTTCTAAAATTGGGTACCAAAAATTTTCTATTCTAGGATTTCCCCCTAGGGGCAGACCTAAATATACTAGAGGCCAACCACTTACCTCACAACCTAAAGCCCTAGCCACCAACTGCACTACATCATCCTATAAATTCACCCCCGCTACACAACTCTTGTTCCAATTGGTTTTCAAATTAGAGACTCTCAAAATGCATCACCACCAATATCAAATTATCTATCTCCTCAATTTCACCTTCACAAAAGAGAATGATATCATCCACAAATTGTAGGTGATGACAATCACTTGCTGCCTCCCAACTCTCCATCATTTTAGTAGATTTCTTGAATCAGCACTAGAAATCAAGACTCTTAGGACATCCACTACTAAGGTGAAGAGGAATGGTGACAAAGGGTCTCCTTGTCTAAGGCCCCTCTTTGTAGGAAAGAAGTCCCTAGCTACTTGATGCGTGGCTTATTGTGACATTAGCAAGTGCACTAGCCACTCAAGTAATAGAGTAGTGAGTAGAGTATCATTCCCATGAGGACTTATGTAGCAACTACTAGTAATAAATCAGTCTACTATTATCTGATCAACCGAAATGTAAAACTAATGAAAAACTGAAATTAAAACTACAAAGTTATTTCTAACACATTGGACCAAACACCTTGTATGCAAGTGAGGAGACATGCCAAAGATGCATAGAAAAATAAATTCAACAACTAGTTTTCTAGGCAAATCGAGTAGAATAGGATTCAACATTGGTTTGGTGAAATCCCAAAGTAATGAACAGCCTCTCTTGAGTACATGTTCAATCTATGCATGAGTGATGGTTCTTCTATCTCTAGCAAGAATCAAATCCCCATGCATGCATTCAGATCTAGCAATTCTAGGGCTTTATTTCAGCTGGATGATCATCAACTTAGCTAAATGAACACCAACCAAATTATGCAAGTTATCTCTAACTTTGCACTCAATTTGGCTCTTGATTGGTAGATCTAAATTCTTAAAATCTTTCTCAAGCACTCTAGGAATTCCAAGAAAGAGGAACAATTCGGCCAGACTGAATTAAAGCTACCTGAATTCTTTCTCAAGTAATCCAGGTAATACAAGTTCATGATCTGAAATCACAAATCTAATTTTAAAGAATAGCAATTCGGATCTCACTATTTCATGATCTGAATTTATAGATATGAGATTGGAAAATAACAATTCATACATTGTAAATTCATGATCTGAAATTTTAGACTTGAGATTTTAGATTAACAGTTCGGCCAACAATCCACAATTAAAATTCCAAACAAGAAACTTCAAGATTGAATCTACTTTACTTGAATGAACTTAGAAAACAAATTACAGAATTGAATTTACATAAAGCAAGCTTTGATCACAGCAAGAAAGGAAAATTTGATGGAGAAATTACATAAATCTTACCTGAATTCGATTACCAAATGGTGCAGAAATCAAGTGAGGATGAAACCTTGATCTCCAATTGCTTTCTCCCCTTTCGAATTCAGCTTCTTCTTCTCTTGAAGTTGCTTGTTCCTCCTCTCTTCTCCTCTCTTGCGCCTATCTCTCTCTCTTTTTCTCTCTTAGAACAAGAGCTCAAGGAGAGTTTGAAAACAGATGTTAGACCCCTTTTCCCTTGGCTCCCTTCTCCTTTTATAGCCTTCTCCTCAGCCCCTTTCCTCCTCTAGAAAGTTCTTCCATCTAAAAAGTTCTCTCATCTAGAAAGTTCTCTCCTCTATAAAGTTCTCTCATCTAGAAAGTTCTACAATGCGGTTCCAGATAATTCGGGCTCGAATTTGACCCCAATTCAGTCTGTGTCTATCAAAACTCAAAACAAAAAAGTTTTAAAACTTTTTTTTCTTTCCAACTCATCTTGAATCATCTCAATCGAAGTCCGGATGAGAGAGTTATGCCCAATTTACTATTTGGTGCTGAAATTATCCAGAATTACCCAATTAACCTTGTTTTTCACTTAACGCCTCATTTCTCTCTTCTAGAAAGTTTCCCGCCTTTAGGCTCCTTGTCTGGACTTTGCGCTGCTCTTGATTTGCAAATGGGCCTCCTCATTGCTAGGCCGAATAAGCTCCAATGGAGAGCTTCGGTTGTGCTCTCTCTTTGGGCTTTCCCAAAGAGTGCAGCATGGGCTGCATGGGCCGAATGGCCCTCCTTTGACCTCTCAGTTGGGCCTTGCTCCCAGCTGGGCTGTATCACCTTATACTTGGCCTCTTTTAGCATGATTTTATGCTCTTTTTCCCTAGACTTGTCCCCTTTGACAATTTTCTGAAATCAAGCTAAATTAGGGTAAGAATTCACACAAATCAGCATCAAAACCATGCATAAACACTAGAATTTATATGTAAATTGTTCACACATCAAACACCCCCACACTTAAGCTTTTTCTTGTCCTCAAGCAAAGATATAACCCATAAACTGATCATCCCCCCTTATTCTCACCATTTACCGGATGAATTTTTAGGAGGAAGATGCATTGAGTGGTCGGGAAACTTGTGTAAGTACTCTGCTCCATTCCTATGAACTACCATTCTTATCACATACATAAGATCTAAGGAAAGGTAGAATATGAGGTTCTTCATGCTCCAACATTCACTTCCATTCATCATGCAAATCAGCACATTGACCTCTAAAATTAAACATTACTATGAACTTGGTTTCAAATCTGTCACTACATCTATCTGAGTGTTCAACCACATTTTTAGTGTGAGTGCATTTTATGCTCCGTCTCACACGGGTCATTTTCTCTTTTTTCTTTTGGTGTGAGTGCATTTTATGCTCCATCTCACACGGGGTATTTTCTTCTTTCTTCTTTTGGTGTGACTGCATTTTATGCTCCATCTCACACTTTTTTTTTGTTTTTTCTTTTTCAGTTATTTAACCTCACACATTAACAATTCAGATGTGAACTAGCCCGAATGATCATCAATTAAGTGCATTCTACACATGAGGGTAGCTAGGGTTGGTCATGCTGAAAGTCATATTCAGCTCCCCCTTAACTTCATGCACTGTGCTAAGTTGGATCATTCACAAGAATAAATGCAAACACATACAGTGGTCTCCCTCAACTCATTGTATTTCCTATTTGAATTCACCTAATAAACAGCAATGATCTTAAGGGGCTTTCTAGTTTATTTGGTTATGTCATTGCAAACATGTGTGTGTTGGGATGATTGAGGTGCATGGCTATAGCCTCACTCCCCCACACTTAAGATGAACATTGTCCTCAATGTTCCTAGTGTTAGAGAGTAACAAAAAAATCTAGCAATGAAGGTAATTGCATGAAGAGCATTATCAATCAATGAGAGGGCTTAGAGGACTACCCTGAAGTTTCTTCTGAATACTGCAATAGCTCTTGTGATGGGAATTCTCTAGCTGCTAAGAATCACATAAAACTAAAGAGAGAGATCAACAACTTATTTAATTAACATCCGACATAAATACTAACTAAACTCAACTGATATGAATAAGAAAAGCATAAACAAAAACAAGAGAGTTTATGACTAAAAATCTGAATTGGGTTGCCTCCCAACAAGCGATTGTTTTTGGTCTAAAGCTCGACCTTCTAGTGAGGTGCTGACCGCTGGCCTAAAAATATCCACCAACCTCATCATCAATGGCACCTTTTGAGTTAAAGCTGTCATGTGTTCCCGAGACACCCTTGACAGCTTTTCTCTTTGCAAAGGGCTCAAATCTACTGATATGATTATTGGTAGTGCTGATGGAGCCTCTAAGAAAGCATACTCTAGAGGTGAAGAGGGTTGCTTCAGCTCAAGGGAGGGTGGCTCTTGGGTTGAAGGCTTGCTTATGGGTATTGGCGAGGTATCCAAGCCATCCAACTTGAGAATACTCTTTCCCTTGAAAATGTGGATTGGCATTCAGGTATGCTACCATGCCTTGCATCTTTTCATGCTCTTCCCTTGTAGTTCCTTCCTCTTGTATGCAAAGCTCAAGAGTTTTGGCCAAGCTGCTAACCTAGTTTTCAACCTTTGCCTTCTCCTTCACTTCAGTACTCCCTGGTAGAGTGCCCAGTATGCTTACTGAAATCAATTGTGCCAACTGCCTGACTTGCTTCTCCAAGTTCTTTATTGCTGCTTTGTTATTTTGAAATCTGGTTTCAGCACTAGCTATGAACTTGGTCATCAGCTCCTCTAGGTTAGATTTCTATTCTGGCTTATGGAAATTATGGGGGAAGGGCTTCGACACATGCTGATTTGGCCATGACTGATTCGGGTATTCTCCCCATCCGAGGTTAAAGGCACAAGGGTATTGACTGTATTGATGCCTTGGAAAGTAGCCAACAAAGTTTACCTATTCTGGAGGCTGCATAAACTGATTTCCAACTTGGCATGCATTGCTGATGTGGCCTCCCCCACACCAATCACAAGTCATGGACGGCAAATGCATGGCTTCCATCTGCATTTCATCTATTTTCCTGCTGATTGCACCTATTTGTGCTATTAAAAACTAAGAGAGTAGAAATCAACAAAGCAAAGAAAGTTGAATGCTACCTAACAAGAAAAGCTTCAAGAAAAAGAACAATCAGCCGGCTGAAAACTAATATAGACAGATCTGAAATCTGATATACAAGACTGAAATCAAGAATATTGCACACTACCAAATTGATATACAAGATTGAAACAAGAATAACAGCCTAAGATTTTTGATTTCAACAATGAAGAGTAATTTACACAGATCTGAATTATAATAATTTTACAAAGTACACTGAACTTCAAATCAGCTATACTACCAAGGCCAAAACAGCAACCAAAGTCTAAAAAGAAAAGCAGCCTATAAAGCTCTATCAAATCAACAATCTCTCAACTTAGGTCTAAAGTCAGCAAGGCATAAAACAATGTATACAGGTCAGAACTACTACACTAAAGTCAATATACAGAACTCAAATCAGTTAACTACTGAAACTAGAACTGCTATAATTTCTTCTTCTTTTTTTCGTGTGCTCAGATCTAATTTTTTATTTCAACACTGAAATCCACTGTGTACAGATTTGAACTCCTGTGTTTTTATGAGCTATATAGACCCAAAAACCAGCTAAAATAGCAGCACTAAAACAATAATCAAAACTAAACAAATCAGCAATAGAAAAAACATAGAGTACTAATATCAGTAATGAAGAATACTATATGCAGAATTGTACAGAACTGAAATCAGCTAACAGTTAAAGAAATCAGCAATGAAGATCAAAAGAATTTTTTTTTTCACTGAGCTCAGATCTGATTTTTAATTTTTGTAGTGAAAGTTAATATATGCAGATCTGAACTAAAATAACTACAAAGAACCAAGAAAATCAGTCATGGGAAGATACAAATCTGAACAACAACACAGAAATCAAAAAACACAGATCTGAAACCTACTTTAAATCAGAATTATATCAGATCTATTAAATCAGAAATGGAAGCTATAACAGCAGAAAATCAGATCTTAAATCTGTCAACTCATCCAAATAACCTATAGAATTAATAAGCTATATTCTACAGCAACCTAACCTAGATGCATTCAGCAAAGGGAAAGAAGAAAAGTTTGAAACTACTGAAATTAACTAGATCTGAACTAGGTAAAGCAGTAATAGGAAAATTCAGATCTGAATCATACTGGAATTCTGGTTTGGTTCAGGGTTTCAAGAAAACTCACACTGCATGTACCTCAGGTCTCACCCTGGCAGCTGAGACAAGCTACCCCAACCAACTTGGCAGCACATCAGTGTCAACCTTGGCAGGATAAATCTCCCCAGATCTATCCAACGGCTGTGAAGATTATAAACTAACACAAGTCTCATATGTGCCCAGTTTAAGGGTATTACATAGAAACACACCATAATAACATGAATCAAATATGTACTTTATTCATTTACATTAAATGTCATAAGGTACATCATTCTGATTGGAGCTAAGGGCATACATTGTCTAACATTACTGCTATTAGCTTCTTTTCCTAATCTGCCTTCTCCTCTCTAAAGGATAATTTTCTATCCCCAAAGCACTCACCAGCAAACTTATTTCTCCCTGTTCTTTTTTAGAGAAAGAAGCCTCCATTTCTACCAAGGACTATTTCAAGCCTCTCTCTTCACTCTTCAAGTTCAGGAACTCCTGCAATAGACTATTAATCTCTACCCAAATTAATCCTTTTCTTCCTTTAGGAATGCTGATAAATTGTCTTTTCTTTTCTCCAAAGAACTCCATCACTACCAAAAACCTGCCTTTGATATTACACTTTCTCTCAGCTAAATATTTCTTTCTTTCTCCTTCCTTCGAACTTTTCCAATCTATCTCTCTGCTAGTAGAAAGAACTCCTTCTACAAATCGTTGAAGCCATTCAGCCACATTAGTCCCTACCAATAAAATCATGGCCTTCTTCAATTCTCTCACATACAGAGTGACCTTTCCTTGCTCTCTAGTTCTTTTGAAAAATAAATTCTTTGCTTCAGCCTACAAAGACCTCCTCCATGTTGACTGCTGTTCAAAAACCTCCTCCATTTCTTCAGCTGTCCACCACTCTCTTTACCAGTTCCCCATTACCTACCTAGAGTGCAAACTTCTAGCATACCATTTTGCAAACAAAGTTTCCATTTTCTTTATTAAGAACATCAAACTTCCTCTAAAAATGTGGCAGATGAGTGTCCGGTTTGGTTGGAAATAGGGAGAAAGTTCTCTATCTTCTTTTTTTTTTTCTTGCAAAGCTATTAGAGGTGGAGTGATGGAACTTTGTGCATTTCTGTTTCCTACTTCTATTAGTTTTTTGTTTAAACTTCAATTTGGGGTTTCTCTAACATTCTTGGGTTTTTTCCTTTTCTATTGTTTTCTCTAATGTTCATATTTTTATTTTGTTCGAGTGCTGCCAGTGACTAAGATTAGGACAACAAAGACAAATTTATTCAGGCTAGCGACAACCCAATTTACCAAAGTAAGTTTTCTCTTAAGTAAAAGGCATGTTTATTCTTAACTAATACAATCTTATGCAGCTTTGCTTTTCTTTGAAGTAGAGTAATGATGCTAATGGGTATCTGGCTCCCTGTATATGTATATATGATGCCTCTGTTTCACACCCAGGAGGTGAAAATTAGATGATGGATTGATTCCTCCTTTGGTAGCAAGTTGTTGAATTAGTCAACTATTTTTACCTTTGTTCATATCCTAATATGCTACTCTTAATTTTTATTTTCTATTAGTAGAGAAGTATTTTGGACCCTATCTTTGAGTATGTTGTTGTGATATTACAGGAGTGGTTGCAAGAAGAAATTATAGTTTCCAGTTTTGTTCAAGAGCAATGAATAGTGCAGCCCATGCAACCGCAAAGTTGGGTTGTCTTCCAGTTTTTTATCTAGTTGTGTTGTTCCTTTTGTGCTTTCTGAGTTGTTATTCTGGGATTTTTCCAGATGTATTTAGTTTTTCTTTCTTGCTTTCTTGTTGTTCTGTCTCTGTTTCTCTATTTTAATGAATATCTTTCTTACCAAAAAAAGTTTTTAATCAATGTTGTTCCTAATATCTCTAATGTCCTCTAGCTCCTTTACCTCTTTACACTCTTTCACAAGTAATCCCACTTATGGATATTGTATTGTCCTATAAACGAAATACATGACAATGGGTATTAATTGAATTAACTGAATTCAATTAATTAATTGATAGTGGCCAACCCTACCTTAAATTAATTGAATTCATGGCAATAGGTATTAAAGCTAAATTGATGAGGGTACATATTGAACTGATGACCAAAGTTATTGAACCTAAAAATAATTTGAAGTTGAACAAAATTATCCTAATGTACTCTCAAATTGGCATGTCACAGAGGAAGCACCCATTGGTAATTTCCTCTCTCATTTATAAGTTTGGTTTTGTTTCTTCTTGAACTCTAATAGTAGGGGAATTTGGTGGAAGCATTTACACTAAGGACCATAATGGTTCATGAGGGTATTAGTCTTGGTCTATTCATTATTTAGCTTCCTTATGTGGGATTTGGATAATAAGGGGCTAACGATTGAAGTGAAACAAGTGTTTGAGGGCAATTTTTAACTAGACAATTTGAAAGGTTTTGATCAGAGGATAGCTAAAGGAAAAAAATCTAACTGCGCTCAATTTAGGTAAAGAGATAGATGTATGTGCAACCTTATTAGTGATAGTTTTCAAGGATGTTGTATTGATAAATTTTCTAAAGCTATGGTCTACAGAACCGAGAAGAAGGGGTCAAAGAAAGTTTGATAGAGCATTTTGTAAAAGGAAAAAGAGCTAAAGGTAATTTTCTCCCGAGGGAATCATGCACTAAGGCACACTAAGATCAAAAATCATAAAGGGGCAAATACATATTCCTGTGGTATTAGATTTGGCCTCTTTTACAAGATCAATATATGTTGTTTACTTGCTTACACTTATAATGGTGTTGAAAGGGAATGTGATCCTTTATTTACAAAGACAACTCCTTTAACAAAAATCCTGCAAGTGATATTATGGTTGATTACATTATTCACATTGTTTAGTATTTGGAGGGAAATATCCCGCTAAGTGTACAACTTCCTGCAATCCATCATATGGACTGCTCTCGATAATTGTTGAGTGTTGCCTAAAATTATTAATCCGTTAAATACTTAAATGCTTAGTTATTATGTATCACAACAATAAGTAAATGTTGCCGACTTGCATTCTTTTATTTTGGCTTTTGCTAATGTTTTTTTCCAACATATTGTTGTTTGATGACATAGGCATGGTGTTGTCTTATCAGTTAGGAGAAATGCTTAAAAGCATGTGGAAATACACAATGCAACCAAAGGAGAGCTACATCTCCCAACTTATGACAGTCAGTGCAGCAAGTATGATGCTTTTGACTATTGCATAGGGGTGCAAGTTGGGTTGACCCGAGTTAACAGTTTATACTGTCTCGGGCTCGGGCTTCAGGTTGGGCCTATTAAAATTTTGACAAAATCCCAACCTTAACCCTAAAAAGTTGCATCCCTACCATTGCAGTAGCAAAATCCTTGAGGGAGTTGGAAAAAGTCTTTTGAAAACAAATATTAGGAGGGTTTATGAATATGCCCTTTATATATCAAATGTAATTTTGTAAGGAAAGCTTTTATGAATATGACCTATATTAGTCAAATGTAACTATGTAAGGAAAGCTTTTATCGACTTATATATGATTTTTGCATCTCTCTCAGAACATGTCTATAGGGCTGAATGTGCATGCCTCACGAATAGTAGGTGATTTGGAGGAATTATGAAACCCTCTATCATAACCAACATATTTAGGTTGAATATAATAGTAAATAATACAGTATATGTTAACTTTCAACTTTCTGTCATATGCCAATTTATGTATCACTAGCTTATGGGATTCCATTAATGCAATGTTTGGATTAAAGGAAAAGATAGGGAAAGGAAGGGAAATTTAGGGAAACTTATACAAGGTTTGTAAAGGTTTCCCTACACTTCCCTTCCTTTCCCTACTTTTTCCTTTAAACCAAACACAACCTAATAGTAAAGGTGGATGGTGAAGATGCGATGGTATCCCTATTAGATGATATGGGTGAATTATAGCATTAATTCACATGACAAAAGCAGGTGAAGTCATGTAACAAGCTTTCCTACTTGGCTTGATTAAGAGATCCTTATAATATTACTGATATTATTGGACTGGTTGCCTACATTTTCTAGGTCTAACTTGAGTGGTCCTCGATTCAATCAATTGGTCAGATAACTGTAGAAAATGGTTGGATTTTACTTAACACATTTTAGAGAGAGAGAGAGAGAGAGAGCTTCTTGGAAATTGAATGGGTTGATGATTGTGCTAAGGATCAACTAATATAGGGAACCTTCTTGAGCTTTAGCCTAGATGACCTATTTGAGCCCATAATAACCTACAAACTATAGAGTTTTTATTGAGTTTGAATTGGACCCAGAATCAATCTATCACATTAAATGCCGCTATTTGTTATTAATTTATTTATTTATGTGGGCTGGCCAGGGCCTCTAACAAATGGTCTCCCTCACTTCAATAACAACATGAAGTCTATCCAATGGCTGGGAGCATTCTAAGCTAACACAAGTCTCATAAGTGTTCAATTTAAAGGGTAATTTCATAGAAACATACGATGACAACATGAAACAATAATGGACTTTTATTCATTTACAATAAATGTATCTATACATAAATTTATTGAAGCTAAGGACATGCATTGTCTAACAGCTCCCATTTTCTCTTAGGTCCAATCGGGTGCAAGCCTCAGTCCAATATTGTCTACGTTTTCTTAAACACTTTATGTGTCAATGCTTAGTCAATGGGTCTGCCACATTCTCCATCGATGCTACCTTATGAATCAGGATGTCCCCTCTACCAACAATTTCTCGTAGTATGTGATACTTCCTCTCGATGTGCTTGGACTTCGAATGGGCTCTTGGTTCCTTAGCTTGAGCAATGGCTCCAGTGTTGTTGCACAACAGTAAAATGGGCGATGTGCTGGATGGAACAACTCCTAATTCATGGATGAACTTTTTCACCCATATTTCTTCCTTGGCAGCCTCACTTGCGGCAATGTACTCGGCTTCGATCGTGAAATCTATTATGGACCCTTGTTTGTTGCTTTTCCAGCTAACTGCACAGGACCCCATTGTAAAAATGTAACCAAATGTAGACTTTCTATCATCTGGGTCAGATTGGAAGTCAGCATTAGTATGCCCGACCATCTGTAGTGAACTACCATCGATGACAAGACAATAGTCTTTAGTCCTCCGTAGGTATTTGAGTATGTTTTTCACAGTAGTCCAATGCTCCTGTCTTTGGTTTGACTGGTATCTGCTTACCACACTAATGGCCAAAGAAATGTCTAGCCAAGTGCGCAACATGGCATGCATGATGTTCCTTACGGATGAGGCATAGGATACTTCTTTCATGCCCTCAATCTCTTTAGGGGTCTTAGGTGACATTCCTTTGGAGAGAGTGACCCAATGCCTAAAAGGAACGAACCCTTCTTGGAGTTCTCCATGTTATACCCGTTAATGATCTTGTCAATGTAAGTAGGTTATGATAATCCTATTATCTTTTTCGATCTATCTCTATAGAGTCAAAGTCCCAAGATATAGAAGACTTCTCCAAGATCTTTCATAGAGAATTGCTGTGAAAGTCATACCTTCACTAGAGTCAACATTCCTGCATCATTTCCAATGAGTAGAATGTCATCTACATACAGTATCAGAAACGTAACATTTTCTCTCACTGTCTTTCTATAAACACAGGGTTCATCCGGATTCTGCTCAAAGTCAAACTATTTGACCATTGTGTCAAATCAGATGTTCCAACTTCTTGAAACTTGCTCAAAGTCAAACTATTTAGTTTACACACCATATGTTCCTAACCCAAGGCAACAAAGCCTTGCAGCTATTGCATATAGATATCTTTAGTAAGATCTCCATTTAGGAACGCGGTTTTGACATCCATATGCCAAATCTCATAGTCATAGTGTTCATTAGTTAACAGAATCCATATGAATTTGAACATGGCCACAAGCGAAAAGGTTCCTCATAATTGACTCCTTTCTAAGTGTACCCTTTCCCTATAAGCTGAGCTTTATAGGTCTCAACCTTTCTGATGGAGGACGATTTGGCCCAACCCACGAAACAGCGATACGTGGACACTAACTCAGCATTGTGGCTCAGTACAACCAAGTAACATGCCCATAAGGTAGCTTGCTACATCGTAGAAGGCAAAAGGAGGAGCTCGCCACAACGCGAGCTCCGGGTTCCCTGAGCTACCTCTAAAGGGATATTTTGAGGCAACTTTAGCTCACGAGATAAGTAAACCAGCTCACCCGAGCTCCCAAACAGACAAGTCATTCCAAGGACCAATTCTACTAAGGTTACTCTTGAAGTATTCCGAGCTCGCTGCAAAATAGCTCGCGAATGGGCAGCACAAGCATTCCTCAGGAAGCTTCTATCTGATAGGCCGTACCGATCAAACTGCACCACGTCCCTTACTGACTATGTAGTCCTTGTCTTTTCAACAGTTTACACCCATGTCTCTCAGGAGGCGGAGGCGTGCCTGTCACTTTGGAGATGTGTCACTCACCCGGGCGAGGAGTACGTCAAAGCGGCCACCTACGCATCCCTAGCAAGTAACGGCTATGGTAGGGGCCTAGTGGCGGTTATGCCCGATCTAACAAGAATGCCCCTACAAAATCCCTCAAGGCAGAAGATAAACTTCTTCTTGAGACACTAATCTCTCAAGTATAGCGATAAAGCGCGACCTACACTCTTAGCTACTGACTCTTCTTTTCCTTCTTTGTTGCGTTCTAACTTAAGCGTCGAAGTATTCCCACTGGGTAGAATCCCCGAGAATCCTTCCTTTCCATCTTCTCAGGTGTCATCCGTTGCCAACAAGAAGCTAGTTAGCAGCCAGCTAGGAGTGCTCGGATTGTGCCGCATCATTTGGCGTCGTCTGTGGGAAACGCTTCTAAAAGTCTTCCTCTAAACCTTTACAGTTCTTTCTTCTCTGAAAACTCAATACTCATGGCTTCCTCAAGCAATATCAGATGCAACATGGAGATGGATAACGCTAGGGAACAACCCCAGGTTCCCACGGTCTGCATTGGGCAGTTCACCATTCCACACTCGGTGGACAGAGTACTTAGCCTGAATGTGCCGTGAGCAACGACGCATGTGGGTGTTCCCCTTCCTCCCTCTGTCGAAATGACCTTTGCTAAACCGACTGTCATCCCTTTGTCAACCAGCTAGAGCCAACTTGATGATCTGATGCAATGCATGCGGGCCATGCAAGCCCAAGTGCAGCAGCTCACCAGCAGCAAGTGCTACACCACATCTTCCAGTACCACTACCAGCAGCAATTCCCCCAGCTGCCTCAACCTCATCTTCAGCCGCAACTTCCTCCTCGGCACCCAGCCTCACAGCAAGCTAGGTCTCACCGCCAGGATGAATGCCCTTCTCTCCAAGAAGGAGCCTCCCAAAACCCTCCTAAGATCCAGGCCTCCTCCCATGGCAGGCAAGAGAGACCGGCTACCCTGGTCTCGCCATGGGCGGTCAGGTTGGGAGGACCCCATATCGCCAGGTTTACATCACCTCGACAGTCGAAGTTTGAAACCCCGCTCCTAGAGAACCGGTTCAAGATCCTGGCTACTAACTCCAAGCAAGATCCCTCTGTCTGCAGCCATCACCAGCGGCTTGAGCTACTTCCTGCACAAACCATTCCTGACAGCACAAAAGTGAGCAGCACAAATGCGGAATCCGCCAAGAAGTAGAATGCCACCGCCGAGCTTGTCGATTTACTATTCACAACCTGCCCAAGCTCGGAGGTAGAGAAGAGGTAAGCTCGGGCGAAGCTAAGGCTCCCCTCCTTTTAGTTCCATCCCCCCTGTCTCTTAAGCTCCTGGCAATTCCAATGCCTAAAGACTTCAAGCTCCCCCCTCTCGACAAGTATGATGGGTTGTTTGACCCAAATGACCAAGTAGACGCCTTCCAGTCGCATATGCATGATGTGTGGCTCATTGTGACACTAGCAAGTGCACTAGCCGCTCAAGTAATAGAGTAGTGAGTAGAGTATCATTCCCACGAGGACTTATGTAGCAATTACTAGTAATAAATCAGTCTACTGTTATCTGATCAGTCGAAATGTAAAATTAATGAAAATCTAAAATTCTAACTACAAAGCTATTTCTAACACATTGGACCAAACGCCTTGTATGCAAGTGAGGAGACAAGCTAAAGATGCATAGAAAAATAAATTCAGCAACTAGTTTTCTAGGCAAATCGATTAGAATAGGATTCAGCCTTGGTTTGATGAAATTCCAAAGCAATGAACAGCCTCTCTCGAGCACATGTTCAATCTATGCATGAGTGATGGTCCTTATATCTCTATCAAGGATCTAATCTCCATGCATGCATTTAGATCTAGCAATTCTAGGGCTTCATTTCAGTTAGATGATCATCAACTCAGCTGAATGAACACCAACCAAATTGTGCAATTTATATCTAACCTTGCACTCAATTCGACTCTTGATTGGCAGATCTGAAATCTTAGAGTCTTTCTCAAACACTCTAGGAATTCCAAGAAAGAGGAACAATTCGGCCAGACTGAATTAAAGCTACCTGAATTCTTTCACAAGTAATTCAGGTATTACAAGTTCATGATCTGAAATCATATATCTGATTTTATAGAATATCAGTTCGGATCTCACTATTTCATGATCTGAATTTACAAATCTGAGATTGGAAAATAGCAATTCAGACCTTGTAAATTCATGATCTGAAATTTCAGATATGGGATTTCAGAATAGCAGTTCGGCCAACAATTCACAATTGATATTCTAAACAAGAAACTTCAAGATTGAATCTACTTTACTCAAATGAACTTATAAAACAAATTACAAAATTGAATTTGCATAATACATGTTTTGATTACAGCAAAAAAGGAAAATTTGATGGAGAATTTACATAAATCTTAGTTGAATTCAATTACCAATTTGTGCAGAAATCAAGTGAGGACGAAACCTTGATCTCCAATTGCTTTCTCCCCCTTCGAATTCAGCTTCTTCTTCCCTTGAAGCTGCTTGTTTCTCCTCTCTTCTCCTCTCTTGTGCCTATCTCTCTCTTTTCTTCTCTCTTAGAACAAGACCTCAAGGAGAGTTTGAAATCAGATGTTGGACCCCTTTTCCCTTGGTTCTCTTATCCTTTTATAGCCTTCTCCTCAGCCCCTTTCTTCCTCTAGAAAGTTCTCCTATCTAGAAAGTTCTCTCCTCTAGAAAGTTCTCTCATCTAGAAAGTTCTACAAGCGGTTCTAGATAATTTGGGCTCGATTTTAGCCCTGATTCATTCCGTTTCTACCAAAACTCGAAACATGAAAATTCTAGAACTTTTCTTTATCTTTCCAACTCATCTTGAATCATCTCAATCGGAATCCAGATGAGAGAGTTATGCCCAAATTATTATTCGGTGCCGAAATTATCCAGAATTACCCATTTAGCCTTGTTTTTCACTTAATGCCTCCTTTCTCTCTTCTAGAAAGTTTCCCGCCTTTAGGCTCCTTGGGCTGCACTTTGGGATGCTCTTGAGCCACTCTTGATCTGCAAATGGGCCTCCTCATTGCTGGGCCAAATAGGTTCCATTGGAGAGCTTCGGTTGTGCTCTCTCTTTGGGCTTTCCCAAAGAGTGCAGTATGGGTTGCATGGGCCGAATGGCCCTCCTTTGACCTCTCGGCTGGGCCTTGCTCCTAACTGGGATGTATCACCTTCTATTTAGCCTCCTTTAGCATGATTTTATGCTCTTTTTTCCTAGACTTGTCTTCTTTGACAATTTTCTGAAATCAAGCTAAATTGGAGTAAGAATTCACACAAATCAGCATCAAAACCATGCATAAACACCATAATTTATATGTAAGTTGTGCACACATCAAACACTCCCACACTTAAGCTTTTGCTTGTCCTCAAGCAAAGATATAACCCATAAACTGATCATCCCCCCTTATTCTCACCATTTACCAGATGAATTTTTAGGAGGAGGATGCATTGAGTGGTTGGGAAACTTGTGTAAGTACTCTACTCCATTCCTATGAACTACCAATCTTATCACATACTTAAGATCTAAGGAAAGGTAGAATATGAGGTTCTTAATGCTCCAGCATTCACTTACATTCATCATGCAAATCAGCACCTTGACCACTAAAATTAACTATTACTATGAGCTTGGTTTCAAATCTGTCACTGCATCTATCTGAGTTTATTTGGTTATGTCATTGCAAGCATGTGTGTGTTGGAATGATTGAGGTGCATGGCTACAGACTCACTCCCCCACACTTAAGATGAACATTGTCCTCAATGTTCCTACTGTTAGACAGTAACAAAAAAAATCCAGCAATGAAGGTAATTGCATGAAGAGCATTATCAATCAATGAGAGGGGTTAGAGGACTTCGCTGAAGTTTCTTCTGAATATTGCAATAACTCTTGTGATGGAAATCCTCTAGCTATTAAGAATCACATAAAACTACAGAGAGATATCAATAACTTATTTAATTAACATCCTACATAAATACTAACTAAACTCAACTGATATGAATAAGAAAAGCATAAACAAAAACAAGAAAGTTTATGACTAAAAATCTGAATTGGGTTGCCTCCCAATAAGCGTTTGTTTTTTGTCTAAAGTGCAACCTTCTAGTGAGGTGCTGACCGCTGGCCTAAAAACATCCACCAACCTCATCATCAATGACACCTATCGAGCTAAAGCTGTCATGTGTTTCCGAGACACCCTCAACAGTTTTTCTCTTTGCAAAGGGCTCAAATCTGCTGATATGATTACTGATAGTGCTGATGGAGCCTCTAAGAAAGCATACTCTAGAGGTGGAGGTTGCTTCAGCTCAAGGGAGGGTGGCTCTTGGGTTGAAGGCTTGCTTATATTGGCGGGGTATCCAAGCCATCCAACTTGAGACACTCTTTCCCTTGAAAATGTGGATTGGCATTCAGGTATGCTGCCATGCCTTGCATCTTTTCATTCTCTTCCCTTGCAGCTCCTCCCTCTTGTATGCAAAGCTCAAGGATGTTGGCCAACCTGCTAACCTTGTTTTCAGCCCTTGCCTTCTCCTTCACTTTAGTACTCCCTGGTAGAGTGCCCGGTATACTTGCTAAAATCAATTGTGCCAACTGGCCGACTTGCTTCTCCAAGTTCTTTATTGTTGTTTCGTTATTCTGAAATCTGGTTTTAGCACTAGCTATGATCTTGGTCATCAGCTCCTCTAGGTTAGATTTCTGTTCTGGCTTATGGAAGTTTTGGGGGAAGGGCTTCGGCACATGCTGATTTGGCCATGACTGATTCGGGTATCCTCCCAATCTGGGGTTAAAGGCACAAGGGTATTGACTGTATTGCTACCTTGGAAAGTGGCCAACAAAGTTTACCTGTTCTGGAGGCTGCATAAACTGATTTCCAACTTGGCATGCAGTGCTGATGTGGCCTCTCCCACACCAATCACAAGTCATGGACTGCACATGCATGGCTTCCATCTGCATTTCATCTATTTTCCTACCGATTGCACCTATTTGTGTAGATAAAGTTGTATATGTGTCCACATTGTGAATACCTTGTTGCTTTCTAACTTGTGCTCTTTCGGAATGCCATTGATGATTGGTTGTTGCCATCTCCTCTATCAAAATAGTAAAGAAACTATTGTACAGTAATCAAGGAATGTAAGCTATCAAACAAGCAGCAATCCTAAGAAAGAGGAACTGGTAACACTAAGAGAGTAGAAATCAACAAAGCAAAGAAAGCTGAGTGCTACCTAACAAGAAAAACTTCAAGAAAAAGAACAATCAGCCGACTGAAAACTAATATAGACAGATCTAAAATCCGATATACAAGACTGAAATCAAGAAGACTGCACACTACCAAACTGATATACAAGATTGAAACAAGAATAACAGCCTAAGATTTCTGATTTCAACAATGAAGAGTAATTTACACAGGTTTAAACTATAAGAATTTTATAAAGTACACTGAACTACAAATCAGCTATACTACCAAGGCCAAAACAGCAACCAAAGTCTAAAAAGAAAAGCAACCTATAAAGTTCTATCAAATCAGCAATCTATCAACTCAGGCCTGAAGTCAGAAAGGCATAAAACAATGTATACAGGTCTGAACTACTACACTAAAGTCAATATACAGAACTCAAATCAGTTAACTACTGAAACTAGAACTGTTATATTTTCTTTTCTTTTTTTTCTGGTGTGCTTAGATCTAATTTTTTATTTCAGCACTGAAATCTACTGTGTACAGATCTGAACTCCCGTGTTTTTATGAGCTATATAGACCCAAAAACTAGCTAAACTAGCAGCACTAAAACAGTAATCAAAACTAAACAAATCAGCAATAGAAAAAAAAAATTAGAATACTAATATCAGTAGTGAAGAATACTATATGTAGATTTGTATAGAATTAAAATCCGCTAACAGTTAAAGAAATCAGTAATGAAGAACAAGAGAATTTTTTTTTTTTTTTAGTGAGCTCAGATCTGATTTTTTTATTTCCGTAGTGATAGTTAATATATGCAAATCTGAACTAAAACAGCTGCAAAGAACCAAGCAAATCAGTCATAGGAAGATACAAATCTGAACTACACCACAGAAATCAAAAAACACAGATCTGAAACCTACTTTAAATCAGAATTATATCAGATCTATTAAATCAGAAATGGAAGCTATAACAGCAGAAAATAAGATCTGGAATCTGCCAACTCATCCAAGTAACCTATAGAATTAATAAGCTATATTCTACAGCAACCTAGCCTAGATGCATTCAGCAAGGGGAAAGAAGAAATGTCTGAAACTACCGAAACTAGCTAGATCTGAACTAGGCAAAGCAGTAATAGGAAAATTCAGATCTGAATCATACTACAGATATTAGAAAATACAGATCTGAATCCTACTATAATAGAAAGAGAATTCAGATTAACTAGTGTAGAACTAAAAGAAAGGATTACCTAAATCAGTAATTGAGTGTGTGCAGATCTGAAGAACTACATCTACCAGCTACACTACCGAATTAGAACATCTATGTATGTTTTTTTTTTTTTTCTGTGTGTTCAAATCTGAATTCTGATTTCAACAATAAAAAGTAATGTATACAGATCTGAACCACACCATTTTTATCAAATATGCAAGACTAGAATGCAGCTACACTACTGAAATTTAGAAAAGCAGAATTAATTTTTTTTTTCTTATGTGCTCAAATCTGCATTCTGATTTCAGCAATGACAGTGAATGTACGCAGATCCGAAGCACACAATTTTTATGAAGTATACAAAACAAAAGAAAGCACAAACTCCACTATTGAAACTAGAACATTATTTTATGAAATATGCAAGACTATACTACTGAGACTAAAACAACAATCATCAATGAAAATCAGAAATCATTTTTTTTTTTAGTGTGCTCAGATCTGATTTTTTTTTATTGTAGCCATGACAGTTAATGTATACAGATCTGATCCACACTACTTTTATGAAATATGCAAATTAGAATGTAGCTCTACTACTAAGACTAAATCAACAATCGAAGATGAAATCGATCATCAATGAGAAAGAGAACTAACTAGATCAACAATGGAGTTTCATGCATACTAATCTGAACTATAATGCACAAAATTGAAAATCAAATTAACAATGGCTAATAGTACCTAATATTGCTGCAATAAGTCCCCGGCAACGGCGCTAAAAACTTGATGTGTGGCTCATTGTGACACTAGTAAGTGCACTGGCCGCTCAAATAATAGAGTAGTGAGTAGAGTATCACTACCACGAGGACTTATGTAGCAATTACTAGTAATAAATCAGTCTACTGTTATCTGATTAGCCGAAATGTAAAATTAATGAAAATCTAAAATTCTAACTACAAAGCTATTTCTAACACATTGGACCAAACACCTTGTATGCAATGAGGAGACAGGCTAAAGATGCATAGAAAAATAAATTCAGCAACTAGTTTTCTAGGCAATTCGAGTAGAATAGGATTCAGCCTTGGTTTGGTGAAATCCCAAAGTAATGAACAACCTCTCTCGAGCACATGTTCAATCTATGCATGAGTGATGGTCCTTATATCTCTATCAAGGATCTAATCACCATGCATCCATTCAGATCTAGCAATTCTAGGGCTTCATTTCAGCTAGATGTGAAAGAAGGGTAGGATCCATCTAATGGATGCCATGAAGGGTGCGAAATGGGTGGGCGAATTACAAAAATTTCCCTACCTTCTCCAAACTGGGAATCATATTCCCTAAATTAAGAATACAATATTCAAGGATTCTACTTGAACCATAATCAAACCAGATCTTATCCAAAAGGAAACATGAAGGATTATACTTGATCCAGAGAAACAATATCTCCCAAAGTTGGTGTTCACGCCCAAAGAAGATGCCAAGATCTGCTCCTGCTGAAGATGACATAGTTGTTGATGGAACGGAACTAGCAGGGTGCATCCTACACACTAGATCCTTCGCAAGAACCCACTCGAAACTCTGAACACTGAATCATTTTCAGTCTTTTCTACAAGACTAATGTCAAGAACTGATTTCTTGACTTTTTTCTCCTACAAAGATCGAATCTTGCAAGAGGGGTTGGCGGCGGCTGGAGGAGAACTCCTGGGACAAAGATGGCTGAACAACTTTTCTTCTCTCTGGAGTTCTTGAGATCAAAATCTCTGTTGTAGAAGGCATTTTCTTCTCTCTCTTAGAGAAACTTAGTTCGAAATCTGGTATATTCGAACCCCATTTTCTCCTCCTTTCTTCTTGATTAAGAAATCCTCCTAATTAGGAGTTGTCCCAATCCAAACCAATATTTGTATAGATGATAATCTTAATCCTATCTTCAGATTAAATTAGTTTACTCCTAATCTTATCAGGAGGTTACTTGATTCAAATCTGATTTGAATTTGGTCTCCCAGAGTGGATAAAGTCAAAGGCCCAATCCTTTCACTAACATTAATCTCATATTCGCCCCACAGATGGGCGATCATATTAGCTCAGCTCGTAATGGGCTTTTGGCCCATTAAGTGTTCAGTGTTTAATTAGTTTCCAATCTGCTGCCCAGTTGGGTTTCTTTGTATGGCGTGGGACCCAAGCATTGATCTACACACCAGCCACATGGGTTCGGCCCAGCCTTTATTACAAGGCCCAGCCGAACTCACCGAAAAACTCAGTGACCCCCTTGAGCCCATCACATGGACCCTATGAGCCCAACACTTACATTAAGTGGTCCCTGGGCTAAGCCATCTTATAAAAACCCAAGGACTTTGGGCAGATGCAAGATTAGCCCATCAGGTATTATCCTAAATGGTCTTACACTTAACCTCTCAGCCCTTAATGATCAAGCACAGCCCGACAAGACAAGACCTCTCCCTCGGTTACAAGGAACAGTGCCGCACTCTCTACTCACATGGATCTCAGGAATTAAAACCTTTTGCAAATGTTTTTGAAACCGTACATATACATATATATATATATATATATATTAATTTTGCAAAACAAAATTCCAACGATTGAAATCAACTGCTGGCAATTTGGTTTCCATCAGAGAGAGTGCATTCCCGATCATTACCATTGTCTGACAAAGGGGTTGATCCTGTCACTATGATCACTCACTCAGATGAATTCTCAGACTATCCCAACATATCCAGGTTTTGACCCCCACTAAGGATCTCACTGATTGACATATCAAAGACAGCTCGATCCGACACCTAGTGAAGTGTCATAATTGAGTCCAGGGGTCAGGTGTAACTTTCCAGTTTTTCCCATCTGTCTCCAAGGTCTAAGGCAATACTGGAAATCTGGTTCGGTTCAAGGATTCAAGCAATCCCATACTGCATGTGCCTTGGGTCTTACCCTGATGACTGAGACAAGCCATCCCAACACTTGGTGGTACATCAGTATCAGCCTTGGCAGGATAAATCTGCCCAGATTTATCCAATGACTGTGAACATTTAAAACTAACACCAGTCTCTATAAGTGTCCAGTTTTAGGGTCTTACACAGAAATATACCATACAACATGAATCAAACATGTACTTTATTTATTTACACTAAATGTCAAAAGTACATCAACTTGGATTGAAGCTAAGGGCATACAAAACTATCTAACAGCTCCCACTTGCACTTAGGTCCAATCCGGTACAAGCTGGAGTCCCATACTTTCCACGTGTTTCTCAAACACCTTCTATGTCAGTGGCTTAGTCAGTGGGTCTGCCACATTGTTCATTGATGCTACCTTCTGAATTAGGACGTCCTCTCTACCAACAATCTCCCGCAATACACGGTACTTCCTCTCGATGTGCTTTGACTTCTAGTGAGCCCGAGGCTCTTTAGCTTGGGCGATCAATCCATTGTTGTCACACAACAACTGGATGAGTGATATGCTGGATGGAATCACTCCTGATTCGTGTATGAATTTCTTCCTCCACATGGCTTTCTTGGTAGCTTCACTTGCGGCAATGTACTCGGCCTCAGTTGTGGAGTCTACAGTGGACCCCTGTTTGCAGCTTTTCCAGCAAACAGCACACGATCCTATCATGAAAACATACCCAGATGTAGACTTTCTATCATCTGGATCTGACTGGAAATCGGCATTGGTATACCCTAGAACTTGTAGTGAACTACCATCCAATACCAGACAAAACTCTTTTGTCCTTCGAAGGTATTTAAGTATGTTCATCACAGCAGTCCAATGCTCCTACCCTGGGTTGGCCTGGAATCTACTTACCACACTCACCGCCTGAGCTATGTTCGGGCGAGTGCACAGCATGGCATACATGATGCTCCCTACAACTGAGGCATAGGGAACGTCTCTCATGCCCTCAATCTCCTTAGAAGTCTTGGGAGACATCTTCTTGGAGACAGTGACTCCATGCCTGAAAGGAACATTTCCTTTCTTGGAGTTTTTCATGTTGTATCTTTTGACTATTTTGTCAATGTAGGTAGATTGGGATAATCCTATTATCCGCTTCGATCTATCTCTATAGAGTCGAAGACCTAGTATGTATGAAGCTTCTCCAAGATCTTTCATGGAGAACTACTGTGATAGCCATACCTTGACCGAAGTCAACATTTCTACATCATTCCCAATGAGTAGGATATCGTCCACGTACAACACCAAAAGGGTGATCTTATCCCCACTGGATTTTCTGTAAACACAGGGCTCATCCAGATTCTGCACAAAGTCAATCATTTTGACAGCAGAATCGAAACGGATGTTCCAACTCCTAGAAGCCTACTTAAGTCCATATATGGATCTATTAAGTTTACATACCATGTGTTCCTAACCCGCAGCAATGAAGCCTTGCGGCTGCTGAATGTAGATATCTTCATTAAGATCTCCATTTAGGAACGCAATTTTGACATCCATCTGCCAAATCTCATAGTCATGGTATGCTGCTATAGCTAGCAGGATCCTAATGGATTTGAGCATGGCCACAGGCGAAAAGGTTTCCTCATAATCGATACCTTCTTTCTGAGTGTACCCTTTCGCCACCAAACGAGCTTTGTAGGTTTCAATCCTTTCATTGGGGCCCTTCTTCCTCTTGTAGATCCATTTGCAACCAATTGCTTTTACCCCGGAGGGCGGATCTACTAGAGTCCAGACTCCATTGGTCTCCATCGAGTCCATCTCATCTCTCATGGCCTCCATCCACTTCTAGGAATCTATGTCTAACATAGCTTCCGCATAAGTTATGGGATCCTCTTCACTAGTCAAGGCTTCTACCAGGTAACTTTCCTGGTCATAACCATATCGAACTGGTGGCCTGGATACCCAAGTGGATCTTCTAGGTTGGTCACTACCTGGAGCTTATGGGACATCTCCCACTGCACCTGAGCTCTCCTCATCAAGAACTATTTCTTGACGATGGGTGTCCAGGATGTAATCGGTTTCGAAGAATTGGGCGTTTCGACTACAGAACACTTTCTGCTCACTTGGCTCATAGAATAGATAACTCACCGAATCTTTTGGGTAGCCTATAAATAGGCAACAACTGGTTTTGGATTCCAACTTATCCACACTTGTTCTTTTAACGTGTGCAGGACAACCCCAAACCTTCAAGTGTCTTACACTTGGCTTCCTTCTGGTCCATAGTTCATTTGGAGTCTTCGGAACCGATTTGGTTGGAACCCGATTCAGTACGTAGATAGTAGTCTCTAATGCATATCCCCAAAAGAATGTGGGTAATTCTGAGTGGACGAGAAGTGACTGGACCATGTCCAACAAGGTCCTATTCCTTATCTCTGAAACACCGTTGAGTTGAGGTGTGGCAGGAGGAGCTAATTATGACACTATCCCATTGACCTTTAAGTAGTCCCTGAATTTGTCAGAGAGATACTCGCCACCTCGATCTGATCAAAGGGCCTTGATTACTCTCCCTAACTGTTTCTCGACTTCCTGTCTGAATTCTTTGAACTTTTCAAATGACTCAGACTTGTGTCTCATTAGGTACACGTAACCATATCGTGAAAAATCATCTGTAAAGGTGATGAAATACACGTGTTGATTTCATGTCCTAATACTCAGGGGACCACATACATTAGTATGTATTAGGTCAAGTGTGCCTGCAGCTCTTTCAGGCTTACCATCAAATGGTCGCTTAGTCATCTTGCCTTGAAGGCAAGGCTCACAAGTGGGAAGATTTTCTATAGTTAGAAAATTCAAAGGACCATCCTTTACCACCCTTGTGATTCGGTCAACATCGATGTGGCCAAGTCGATAATGCCAGAGGCACGTGGGATTTACTATATCACAATTTCTTTTCTTGGGATTTTTGATCGACGTAGTTTCGGTTAAGTTAGTTTCCAGAGATGGATGTAGAACATAGAGACCGTTCTCCAGTTCTCCGTATGCGATGAATTTGTTATTCCGTTTAACAATAATCATATTACTAAAATAAATAGTATATCCATCAGCACACAGTTTAGAAATAGAAATCAAATTTCTTCTCAAGTTCTGTACATAAAGACAATCTTTAAGTACAAGCACTCCTTCTCTAAAAACTAATTCTATGGTTCCTATTGCCGCAGCTGCAACACTTGCAGTTGCTCCCAAAAACAGTGTCACTTCGCCTTCACTCAATCTTCTGCTAACTTTGATCCCCTATAGTGAGTTACACGCATGAGTTGAAGCCCCAGAGTCAACACACCAGGACAGAGAAGTAACTAACATATTAGTTTCTTTGACACAAGTTTCATCGTTATCTTTCTTAGGTTCCAGGTAGGCAGGACAATTCCTCTTCCAGTGGCCAGTCTGCTTGCAGAAGTGACAGACATCAGATGCCTTGTTCTTCTTCTGCTTCTTGGGTTTGGCAACTTTCTTCTGGGGCTTCTTTGCCTTTCTCTTTTTCTTGCCCAATTTGTTAGCTTCAGCAAGCATAAACACAAGCTCATCCTTCTTTAGTAGATCCTCGGCCCTCTGCAACATATTGCTGAGTTCCTAGACGCTGACATTCAGCTTATTCATGTTATAGTTCATTGTGAACGCATTGAAGGAAGAGGGCAAAGAATTCAGGATGGCATCCACTTGCGTGCCAAGATCTAGCCCGGATCCAAGGGCTTCAAGTTCATTAATGTAACTCATTATCCAAAGACAATGGTCATGAAATTTCTGCCCTTAGGACATCTGCGTGGTCATGAACAGTTTCAGGACCTTTTGTCGAGTAGAACGGTTCTGCTCTTCATACATTGTCTTTAGACTGTCCAATATGTCCTTGGCTAGTTCGATCTGATCGAACTACCTCTGTATTGAGTTGTCTAGTGAGGCAATGACAAAGCAGCGGGCTAGGGAGTTCTTATCCTCCCAATCTTGGTAGTCCCTCCTACGGGCCTCAGAAGCCCTATGACCCGGACGCTCGGGGGTAGAATTTTTCACTACCTTATCTAACTTTTCAGAAGTTAGGACCAGCATAAGATTTTTGTACCAGTTGGCATAGTTTGGGCCCTTAAGCTTGTTATCATCTACAAGCTTTGTGAATTGACTGTTTGCCATTTTCTAATAAAACAGCAAAATCATTAGTCCACAACCTTAGTTTGATTCAAGTTACCTACATAGATATGGCTTTTAATCTACGTTCCATTCCCATTTATTCATCTCTGAGATTTCCCTCCTTTCTTAGTGATGGAGACGACGGAATGTCTCTGAAAATGTGGGAAATCACATGGGGTGCATGAAGCCAACTGTTTTAGCTGCATAACTGCATCACCTTTCTGTGACAGATCATATCCACTCATCAGATGAGTTGACCTTTGGCCTCTGTCAGACAAGGTTTAGAGCCATTTTCAGGTAAACCTTTCTGTCCAATGAGTGCAAACCCATCATATTCAGGTTACACCAATGTACTATGAGAGAGTTCCCATTTTCTGGTGAAGCCCCTCCCACATCGGTCTATGACACCCCTATCATCTTATGAAACACTCTAACAGATCCAACAACAAATGGATAGCCCAATTTTATGGTGTGTTTCCTCATTACTGATGGACCCATCATTGTGCTAATGACAAAAGGCCTTTAGAGAATTCATCATATGGATCTCCCTATCACATGCATTCATATTTGTTGGAGGGAACAAAATTATGCCCTAGTTCTAATTTAGGTCAAACCAAAGTGGCTCCCGCTGACTTTCATAAAGTCAGATTTCTGGTGGGCCTTGATCGGCTAAGGGTTCCGTACACATCCCTTCTCAGGTTGTGGGGCCCACCAAGAAAGGAAGGGTCATCCAATGACCTTAAGGGACACCATGGCAATGATGTGCATTCAGCCATGGTGTGCGCAAGAGCCACTAACGAATCATCATGGGCCAAGTGCTTATGGCCCATGGTCGCAGCACATCAAACATCCAATCATCACATGAAAAAGGAGGAATCGATCCAATACTGCTGTAAAGCCCATTAAATGACCCATATGAAATCCATAACATTAACAATTAATGTCTGCTAGGTGTATGGGCTGAATCGCAGCTAGCAGTTCGGCCCATATAGCTTTTCTCACACGTGTGTGCTTTTGTAGTTTTAACCCTTTAAAATAGGGCTTTACAAGTGGGCCAAATTAATCTCTATAACTGAACATCAGATTTGGACCGAAAGTGCGAGAAAAGTGGACTGAAAAATAGTCCCTTTCTAATCACCAGATTCGGTCCAAACAGTTTTGGTCCAATCTGGTCCGAAATGGTCCGAAACTGATTTTCAATTCAAGAATTAATTCATGAAAGATCTTAAATTAATAATTTTGATTTTAGACAAGCACAAATCAACTATGGACTATTCGCACCACCTGCAAAATAGATGTTAATCACTAGGGTTGCAGTTTCACAAACTACAAATTGCAGAGAACGATTTCTCCATCTGCAAATCTCCAACGCCGCCTTTTTCTTCCTTCTTCTTTAATCAAGAAAATAAAATAAAAAATAGATATACTATTTCTATTAATTAATTACATTCTTGATCAAATCCTATACATTCAGTCTAGAAAAATAAAAAAAAAATTATTTACAGACCGAATTGAATAGAAAAGGAAAAAAGGGTGCGCAGACCATCTGCGCCAAATCTGCACTGCGATCTCCAGGTTCGAACAGTCCATTAAATCAAAATAAATAAAGAACAGTTCTAAATAAATTTTGAATTTAACAGAAATTAATTTTAGATCAATCGCCCTTAACAAGAAACAATTTTTTGAAATAAAGAAAACAATCTGCGCAAATTTTGGCAGAACATCTTTTGTCCATCTACGCAGGTTCAGATCTGATTTTCTTTTGGTTCAAGATTCGAACCTGTGGCTCTGATACCACTGAAAGAAGGGTAGGATCCATCTAATGGATGCCATGAAGGGTGTGGAATGGGTGGGCGAATTTCAAAAATTTTCCTACCTTCTCCTAACAGGGATTCATATTCCCTAAATTTAGAATACAATATTCAAGGATTCTACTTGAACCATAATCAAACCAGATCTTATCCAAAAGGAAACAGGAAGGATTATACCTGATCCGGAGAAACAATATCTCCCAAAGTTGGTGTTCACGCCCAAAGAAGATGCCAAGATCCGCTCCTGCTGAAGATTACACAGCTATTGATGGAACGGAACCAGTAGGGTGCGTCATACACACTAGATCCTTCGCAAGAACCCACTGGAAACTCTAAACACTTAATCCTTTTTAGTCTTTTCTGCAAGACTGATGTCAAGAACTGATTTCTTGACTTCTTTCTCCTACAAAGATCGAATCTTGCAAGAGGGGTTGGCAGCGGCTGGAGGAGAACTCCTGGGATGAAGATGGCTGAACTACTTTTCTTCTCTCTGGAGTTTTTAAGATCAAAATCTCTATTGTAGAAGAGTTTTTCTTCTCTCTCTTAGAGAATCTTAGTTCAAAATCTGGTATATTCAAACCCCATTTTCTCCTCCTTTCTTCTTGATTAAGAAATCCTCCTAATTAGGAGTTATCCCAATCCAAATCAATATTTGGATAGATGATAATCTTAATCCTATCTGTAGATTAAGTTAGTTTACTCCTGATCTTATCAGGAGGTTACCAGATTCAAATCTGATTTGAATTTGGTCTCCCATAGTGGATAAGGTCAAAGGCCCAATCCTTTCAGTAACAATTATCTCATATTCGCCCCACAGATGGGTGATCATATCAGCCCAGCTCGTAATGGGCTTTTGGACCATTAAGTGTTCAGTGTTTAATTAGTTTCTAATCTACTGCCCAATTGGGCTTCTTTGTATGGTGTGGGACCTAAGCATTGATCTACACACTAGCCACATGGGTTCGGCCCAGCCTTTATTACAAGGCCCAGCCGAATTCACTGAAAAACTTAGTGACATCCTTGAGCCCATCACATGGACCCAATGGGCCCAACACTTACATTAAGTGGTCCCTTGGCCAAGCCATCTTATAAAAACCCAGGGACTGTGGCCAGGTGCAAGATTATCCCATCAGGTACTATCCTAAATGGTCTTACACTTAACCTCTCAGCCCTTAATGATCAAGCACAACCCGACAAGAGAAGATCTCTCCATAGACTGTAAGGAATAGTGCCGCACTCTCTACTCATATGGATCCCAGGAATTAAAAGCTTTTGCAAATATTTTTGAAACCATACATATACATATATATATATATATATATATATATATATATATATATATATATATATATATATATATATTAATTTTGCAAAACAAAATTTCAACGATTCAAATCAACCACCGGCAGTTTGGTTTCCATCAGAGAGAGTGCATTCCCAATCATTACCGTTGTCCGAAAAAGGGGCTGATCCTGTCACTATGATCACTCACTCAGATGAATTCTCAAACTGTCCCAACATATCCAGGTTTTGACCCCCACTAAGGATCTCTCTGATTGACATATCAAAGACAGCCCGATCCGACACCTAGTGAAGTGTCATAATTGAGTCCAGGGGTCAGGTGTAACTTTCCAATTTTGCCTATCTGTCTCCAAGGTCTAGGGCAATACTAGAAATCTGGTCCAGTTCAAGGATTCAAGCAATCCCATACTGCATGTGCCTTGGGTCTTACCCTGATGGCCTAGACAAGCCATCCCAACACTTGGTGGTACATCAGTATCAGCCTTGGCAGGATAAATCTCCCCAGATTTATCCAATGGCTGTGAACAGTTAAAACTAACACCAGTCTCTGTAAGTGTCTACTTTTAGGGTCTTACACAGAAATATACCATACAACATGAATCAAACATGTACTTTATTTATTTACACTAAATGTCAAAAGTACATCAACTTGGATTGAAGCTAAGGGCATACAAAACTGTCTAACAGGATGATCATCAACTCAGTTGAATGAAGACCAACCAAATTGTGCAAGTTATCTCTAAACTTGCACTCAATTTGGCTCTTGATTGGCAGATCTAAAATCTTAGTCTTTCTCAAGCATTCTAGGAATTCCAAGAAAGTGGAACAATTCATCCAGACTGAATTAAAGCTACTTGAATTCTTTCTCAAGTAATTCAGGTATTACAAGTTCATGATCTGAAATCACAAATCTGATTTTATAGAATAGCAGTTCGGATCTCATTATTTCATGATCTGAATTTACAGATCTGATATTGGAAATAGCAATTCAGACCTTGTAAATTCATGATCTGAAATTTTAGATCTAAGATTTCAGAATAGCAGTTCGGCAAACAATCCACAATTGATATTCCAAACAAGAAACTTCAAGATTGAATCTACTTTACACGAATGAACTTAGAAAACAAAATACAAAATTGAATTTGCATAATACATGCTTTGATTATAGCAAGAAAGGAAAATTTGATGGAGAAATTACATAAATCTTAGTTGAATTTGATTACCAATTTGTGCAGAAATCAAGTGAAGACGAAACCTTGATCTCCAATTTCTTTTTCCCCCTTCGAATTCAGCTTCTTCTTCCCTTGAAGCTGCATGTTTCTCCTCTCTTCTCCCCCCTCTCGACAAGTATGATGGGTTGTTTGACCCAAATGACCATGTAGACGCCTTCCATTCGTAGATGCATGATGTGTGGTTCATTGTGACACTAGCAAGTGCACTAGCCACTCAAGTAATAGAGTAGTGAGTAGAGTATCGTTCCCATGAAGACTTATGTAGCAATTACTAGTAATAAATCAGTCTACTGTTATCTGATAAGTCGAAATGTAAAATTAATGAAAATCTAAAATTCTAACTACAAAGCTATTTCTAACACATTGAACCAAACGCCTTGTATGCAAGTGAGGAGACAAGCTAAAGATGCATAGAAAAATAAATTCAGCAACTAGTTTTTTAGGCAAATCGATTAGAATAGGATTCAGCTTTGGTTTGGTGAAATCCCAAAGCAATGAATAGCCTCTCTCGAGCACATGTTCAATCTATGCATGAGTGATGGTCCTTATATCTCTATCAAGGATCTAATCTCCATGCATGCATTTAGATCTAGCAATTCTAGGGCTTCATTTCCACTGGATGATCATCAACTCAGCTGAATGAACACCAACCGAATTGTGCAATTTATATCTAACCTTGCACTCAATTCGACTCTTGATTGGCAGATCTGAAATCTTAAAGTCTTTCTCAAACACTCTAGGAATTCCAAGAAAGACGAACAATTCAGCCAGACTGAATTAAAGCTACCTGAATTCTTTCTCAAGTAATTCAGGTATTACAAGTTCATGAACTGAAATCACAGATCTGATTTTATAGAATATCAGTTCGGATCTCACTATTTCATGATCCGAATTTACAGATCTGAGATTGGAAAATAGCAATTTAGACCTTGTAAATTCACAATCTGAGATTTCAAAATAGTAGTTCAGCCAACAATCCACAATTGATATTCCAAACAAGAAACTTCAAGATTGAATCTACTTTACTCAAATGAACTTATAAAACAAATTACAAAATTGAATTTGCATAATACATGCTTTGATTACAGCAAGAAAGGAAAATTTGATGGAGAAATTACATAAATCTTAGCTGAATTCGATTACCAATTTGTGCAAAAATCAAGTGAGGATGAAACCTTGATCTCCAATTGCTTTCTCCCCGTTCGAATTCAGCTTCTTCTTCCCTTGAAGCTGCTTGTTTCTCCTCTCTTCTCCTCTCTTGTGCCTATCTCTCTCTCTCTTCTTCTCTCTTAGAACAAGACCTCAAGGAGAGTTTGAAATCAGATGTTGGACCCCTTTCCCTTGGCTCTCTTATCCTTTTATAGCCTTCTCCTCAGCCCCTTTCCTCCTCTAGAAAGTTGTCCCATTTAGAAAGTTCTCTCCTCTAGAAAGTTCTCTCATCTAGAAAGTTCTACAAGCGGCTTGAGATAATTCGTGCTCAATTTTGACCCTGATTCATTCTGTGTCTACCAAAACTCAAAATATGAAAATTCTATAACTTTTCTTTATCCTTCTAACTCATCTTGAATCATCTCAATCGGAGTTCGGATGAGAGAGTTATGCCCAAATTACTATTCAGTGCTGAAATTGTCCAGAATTACCCATTTAACCTTGTTTTTCACTTAATGCCTCATTTCTCTCTTCTAGAAAGTTTCCCGCCTTTAGGCTCCTTGGGCTGCACTTTGGGCTGCTCTTGAGCTGTTCTTGATCTGCAAATGGGCCACCTCATTGCTAGGCCAAATAGGTTCCATTGGAGAGCTTCGGTTGTGCTCTCTCTTTGGGCTTTCCCAAAGAGTGCAACATGGGCTGCATGGGCCGAATGACCCTACTTTGACCTCTCGGCTGGGCCTTGCTCCAAGCTGGGCTGTATCATCTTTTATTTGGCCTCCTTTAGCATGATTTTATGCTCTTTTTCCCCTAGACTTGTCCTCTTTGACAATTTTCTGAAGTCAAGCTAAATTGGAGTAAGAATTCACACAAATCAGCATCAAAACCATGCATAAACACCAAAATTTATATGTAAATTGTGCACACATCAATGCACCTGGCAAGGGCCAGTGAGTCTTGCATGTGCGTGGCCTTCTCCACCACTTTCAGATTGGCCCGCACATGGTACCGAAACCTAACACCCGGATCGATAAAAAGTTGGGCGCAGTTCGCGCAAGCCTTCACGTCCCACTTCGTTACCAGCAAACGGTTCTACGAACTGAGGAAACCCTTCTCAACATAGTCCAGAGAGAGGGAGAGTCCATCAGGGGCTATATCAAGCGGTTCAATGATGCGTGCATGCAGATACTGTGCCTGGGCCCCGTCGTGCGCCTCACAACAGCCAAGAAAGGCGTGACGCATAAAGAGTTCAAATGGCACATGGTTGCCAACCAACTGGTGACCATAACCGAATTACTTAAGCTCGCGGACAGGTTTATAGCCACGGAGGAAGAGATCAACCAGAAGGGCGAGGGCACGCCCGAGAAGAGGAAAAGAGAATGAGAGCTTTCCAGCCCAGGGGACAACCGAAAGAAAAAGGATATAGATCGGGGGGCAAAGCCGGGCCAGTCATTCTGAGTCCCTGTAGCAGACCGAACTAATTACACCCCACTGAGCGCGACAACCGAAAGAAAAAGGATGCAGATCGGGGGGCAAAGCCGGGCCAGTCATTTCGAGTCCCAGTAGCAGACCGAACTAATTACACCCCACTGAGCGCAAAGCGGGCCAAAATCCTGATGGCAATCAAGGATGCCCCGTATGTGAAGTGGCCACCCCGCCTGAGGGGGAATCCTAATGAAAGAAATAAGAACTTGCACTGTAGTTTTCACAGAGATCACGGTCACAATACCGAAAATTGTAAGAACCTCCATGATGAGATAGAGAAGCTGATCCGTCGTGGATATTTAAGGAATTTTGTACAAAATAATAATAATAATAATAATAAGGCATGTTGGCAAGGGGAGCATGGTAAGGATGCTCCCGAGTCCAGCAGCAGGCCAGCCGAACAGTCTCAGAGGCAGCCTCTAGAAGAGAGGTCGGTTAGGGGCACCATCCATGTGATAGTGGGAGGTTCGATCGTTGCAGGTTGTACTTCAGCAGCAGCTTAGACGTCAGTTCGTGAAGCTGCCCAGGAAGAGAAAAATCCTCTGAAGCGACCAAAGACAAAAGAACCAATTTTCTTCATGGAGGATGATGTGTGAGGGGTCCACTACCCCCACGACGACACGCTTGTCATAAAGCTAAGGATCAATGACTTCAAGGTTAGGTGCATCCCCGTTAACTCAGGTAGCTCGGTAGATATTCTCTTCAAAGCCACGTTCGACCAGCTTCAGTTGCAGGGAAGTGACTTGAAGCCCGGAACACTCCTTTGGTGGGCTTTAACAGAAAAGAAGTCAGGCCCCTTGGGAAAGTGACAGTACCTGTGGAAGTCGGTAGATGGCCCTGTGTAGTTAGACTCAACCACGACTTCTTGGTGGTCGCGATCCCCTCCCCATACAACGCTATAATAGGTCGGCCGATCACCCATGTTCTACGAGTGGTGGTCTCCACTTATCATTTGGCAATGAAGTTCCCTACAGTCTTTGGTGTGGGGGTAGTGCGGGGCGACCAGCTCGAGTCCCGCAAGTGCTATGTCGCCGCCCTAAAGGGAAAGACCAAGGTGGCCGATGACCTCGAACCGGAGTAGCCTATGGAGCAAGGCGAGGAACGAGCTGCACCCATGGAAGAAACAATCATTGTTACGACTTCGGCAGCAAACCCAGCTCGGACGCTTCAGATCCGCGCTTCTGTCCAGGAACCCCTACGATCCAAACTGTCTGTTAGGCCCGTTAGACAGAAGAAATGCAAGCTAGCCCTGGAGTGGTGGAAAGCGGTCAACGAGGAGGTCGCGAAGCTCCTCGCAGCTGACTTCATAAGAGAAGTCCATTACCCGAGCTGGGTAGCCAACCCCGTTCTGGTAAAGAAGGCTAACGGCAAGTGGCGCATGTGCGTCGACTACACCGACCTAAACTGAGCCTGCCCTAAAGACTACTTTCCGCTCCCCAGAATTGACCGCTTGGTGGATGCAACCTCAAGGCACAAGTTGTTGAGTTTCTTAGACGCCTATTCGAGCTATAACCAAATTAAGATGGACCAGATAGACGAAGAAAAGATGGCCTTCATCACAGAGTTCGATTTATACTGTTACAAGGTTATGCCCTTCGGGTTGAAAAACGAAGGGACAACCTTTCAAAGGCTTGTAAATAAATTGTTTGACCGATTAATTGGCAGAAAAGCAGAATGTTATGTAGACGACATGGTCGTCAAAACCCAATTTTCGCATGAATTAATTCAAGATTTGCATTCTGATTTTGAAATTTTGCATAAGTTTAATATGAAGTTGAATCCAAACAAGTGTGTCTTCGGTGTTACCTTGGGGAAATTCCTAGGGTACATCATTAACCGACGCGGCATTGAGGCCAACCCGGATAAGATTAAGGCCATCTTAGATATGAGACCACCCCAGAAGTTGAAGGAGGCCATCTTAGATATGTCCAAGTCAGTGAACCGTTGTCTGCCATTCTTTAAGGCAATTAAGAGCAAAGGGTTCAAATGGACCCAAGACTGCCAGCTCGCATTTGACGAGCTCAAGAAATACCTCACTAGTGTGTTGATCTTAACCCGGCCTGAGGAGGGCGATGTTTTAGAACTGTACCTCTCGGCAAGCGACGAAGTGGTCAGTTCGGTACTAATAAAGGAAGTAGATCGGGTCCAACGACTCATCTATTATGTTAGTAAAGTGTTGCAGGGAGCAGAGACGAGATACCTGGAGATAGAAAAGCTAGTATATGCACTGGTAATTGTAGCTCAAAAGCACCGGTCGTACTTCCAAGCTGACACTATTACCGTCCTAACTGACAAACCTCTAAGGCAAGTCTTACTTAAGCCCGAGGTCTTTGGTTGGCTGACGATGTGGGCCGTTGAGCTCAACGAGTATGACCTCCAGTACAAGCCATGAACTGCCATTAAGGCCCAAGCCTTAGCAGATTTTGTCGCCGAGTGCACATTCAGCTCCGAAGTTCCTAGGCCAGTTAAGCACGAGGTTCCCAGTTCGGGTGAGCTCGAAGCTCCCATGCCGGTTAAGTCCGAGTCCCGTGAGGTAGCAGACAGTGTGGCATCTCTCCTAGTTAGGCCAAGCACGAACTGAGATGAAGAGCCCTGGATCCTTCACGTAGATGGCTCCTCGAACTAACAGGGCCAGAACCAGAATAGTTCTGCATGGCCCAAGTGGCATGAAATTGGAGTACGCGCTACGCTTCAAGTTCACGGCATCTAACAATAAAGCAGAATATGAGGCGTTGATAGCTAGACTAGCTTTAGCTAGAGAAGTAAGAGCCAAGCACGTTGTTATCTGCAGTGACTCCCAGGTCACTGGCGAGTACGAAGCTCGCAAGCCAACCATGGTCACCTACTTAGCCAAAGTCAGAGAGGCCCTGCTCAACTTCCAGTCACACTTCATTAGGAAAATCCTGAGGTCGGAGAATGCTCAGGCCAACGCCCTGTCCAGGTTAGCTAGCACCAGCGACATCACCATGAGAACTATGTACATAGAGAACCTGCCTCGGCCTAGCATCCTCGAGGGGGCAGAGGAGGTCGTTCCCATCATTCAAGCAGAGTCGAGCTGGATTGACCTGCTTGCGAGCTTCTTGCTACACGGGACCCTCCCTGTAGATTGCAATGCAAATAAAAGGGTGTAGCACCATGCAGCCAAATACATCATGATAGATGAACGGTTGTATCAGAGATCCTACATGCTCCCTTACCTGCGATACTTGCGACCTACCGAAGCCGAGCTCGTACTCCACGACACTCATGAGGGTTTGTGTGGCGGACACTTAGGGGGCCGGGCCCTCGCCCAGAAGGCACTTCGACAGGGGTATTATTGGCCAACAATGAAGATAGATGCTATTGAGCTCATTAGAAAATGTGACAAATGCTAGAAGCACACCAATATTCACCACCAACCTGCTACTGACCTCAAGTATCTCACCAGCCCGTGGCCTTTCGCGCAATGGGGCATCGACATAGTTGGACCGTTCCCGCCAGCAGAATGCCAGAGAAAATTCTTAGTGGTAGCATTGGATTACTTCACCAAGTGGGTAGAAGCCAAACCCCTTGTAATGATCACAGCTCAAAATGTCCAGAACTTCTTTTGGAAGAACATTGTGTGCCACTTTGGGTTACCTCGAGCACTGATCTCTGACAACAGCAAGCAATTCGAGGACATCAAATTCCAGAACTAGTGCCAAGACATGGGAATCCAATAGAATTTTACTTCAGTTTCACACCCTCAAGCAAATGGCCAGGCAGAGGTCACAAATAGAGCCATCCTCCATGGGCTGAAGGCACGGTTGGACCGAGCTAAAAGGTTGTGGGCAGATGAGCTACCTAGTGTTCTATGGGCTTATCGAACCACAAAAAAGACCGCCACGGGAGAAACTCCCTTCAATATCACCTACGGCACCGAAGCAGTTATCCCCATAGAGATCAAAGTACCTACACTGCGACTGGAAGCATACAATGACCAGACGGATGAAGATGAGCTGCATACCAACCTCGATCTACTCAACGAAGTAAGGGACCTTGCATACATCAGGACCGCAACTTACTAGCAGAGAGTAGCTTGGTACTATAACACCAGGGTCAAGAAGCGGAACCTCTGTGTCAACGACCTAGTCCTTCGTAAAGTTATGGTACCTAAGCTCGGTGCTGGCAAGCTCAGGTCCAACTGGGAAGGACCTTATCGAGTGAAACGAGTGCTTAGGGAGGGAACGTACAAGCTCGAGACTCTTGAAGGGAAACAAGTACCTCAGGCATGGAATATTGTCAACTTAAGGCAATATTATCTGTGACAACTGGGTACGCTACGAGTCACTCCCAGAGCCTAAGGGCCAAAATGCCGAGCTAACATGACCGCGACACAATAGGACCCAGTCGCCTCTATGGCATGGGCGAACTCCAAGAGTGGGCTATCAGTCACTCCCAAAGCCTAAGGGCCAAAATGCCACGCTAACATGACCACAGCGCAATAAGACCCAGTCGTCTCCATGACATGGGCAAACTTCAAGGGCAGACCACAAGTCACCCCCCAGCTTACGGGCTAAGGCACCGAGCAAACGAACACCTCGGCATCAAGAAAGACTTAGCCATTTCAATAATGGGGATAAAGTATGAAAAGCGTGAGCGGCTCGGGCCTAAACCCCACCAAGCATAGCTCGTTCTAGTATGATGATCGAACTAAAGAATAACCGACGAGTGTATAGTTTGGGCACACGTGGTAACCACTTCGCCATGCACCATAGAGATGCCTTAAATGATTTAAGGGACAGCCTAACAACGATTATCAAGAAGTCCTACTTCGGGTATGTAGCTCTAATAGCTTGGGTGTTGAGATCGCCTTAGAAAAGATAAAGAGAGCACATCATACTTGGAAGAAAAAAGAAGAGAGAACTTTCATTACCATTTCAAAAGAAAAAAAGAGAGAAAAGAAGAAAGAAAGAGAAAATAAACAAGGCAATAACCGAGCTAAGCAGCTCGAAAAAGTTTGACAATAACAGGGCACAACCACTCGACCAAAGATCTTTGAAAGACCGAGTTTATGGCACCTGGGAGCCACCAGAAGTCCAGAAAAAACACCGCCTCAGGGATCTACCTTCTCATCCTCGTCCTCCGGAGAGTCAAGCTCCTCTTCCTCCACTAGGTCCGTCGTCTCGGGAGACAGGCCCTTCATAGTGATGCCGTCGAGGTTGAGCCCAGAGAACTTCTTCCGAACCAACCACCGATAGAGTTTAAACCCAGAGTGGTACGAACTCGAGCCATATTCCACCTGGAGGTCATGATATTCCTGGGAGTCCTTGAAATCCCAGACCGCTTTCTCTCGCTCGGCCTCCACCATCTGGTCAAAATTTTGAGTCCGATCTAGAAGAGTGGACTCCAAGTCCCGCCTCTACTGCCGAAGGAGCTCCCTCTCCCCCGCCACCCTCGACGACTCCTCCCTGTAACACGTGCTCTCTTTAGAAAGATGGGCAATTTGAGCCTCTTGGTCGTAGACAAGCAGCTCCTGAGATTCACTCCCCTTGCGAGTGTGATGGAGCTCGCCTTGGAGCTTCTGATTGGTAGCCCATTGGTCGATGGCATCGACGCGATGGATGCGCGTCTGGAGAGCCATAGCATGATGGCGGTATTCACCTGCCAATAAAAAGAGGATCAGAGGATAGCAAAAAGAAGCAAAATGAGAGAAGAAAGGAAAGAATCACTTACCGCCATGCAGTGAGAGGAGAAAAATGCGGCGAGGTAACCGGGCTCCATATTCCCCCAACGGGTGACCTCATCGTTGCAAATCGCATTCCAACTCCTCCATCAAGCCATGGTGTAGTCGTTCACCCCCTCCCAGTTCCCCACTGGGAACGGAGGGTAAAGGGATGGCTGGAGAGGGTTACGGGGAGTCACCCCCTACTATGGGAGCTTGCCCCCTTTAAGACCAGCCCCACTAGCTCCCTCAGATGGAGGTGGTGGGATCTCAAGCAGAGGGGAGGATAAAGGGCTTGGCAGATCTGAACTCAGTAACCCCCAAGGTGGGAGTCCATTCGGGGCGTGACCTCTTCACCCTGTGCCTCTGGTTGTTTGAAAGAAGGCATCGCGAGTCGATACCAGACATGATGGCAGCCAAGAAGAAATCACAGTATTAGTTCAGTAAGAACAAGATATATATGCATATGAACACAATGCCATGACAAAAACCACGCGACCTAAAAGGACAACCTACTTGGGCCTAGGCCGGCCTGCACGAGCTTCTCCTCAACCAAGTAGTCCGAACAGAGGAACTCTACCGATGCCCAAAATAGTTGTTAGACAGTTTTGTATGCCCTTAGCTTCAACCAGAATGATGTACATTATGAGTTTATTGTAAATGAATAAAAGTACATATTTGATTCATGTTCCCTTGGTATGTTTTTGTGTAATACCCTTAAACTGGACATTTAATGAGACTCGTATTAGTTTAGAATGTTCATAGCTAGTGGGTCAATCTAGGGAGACCTATCCCGATAAGGCTGACACTGATGAGCCACCAAGTCAGTTGGGGTGGCCTGTCTCAGTTGCCAGGGTGAGACCCTAGGCACATACAATGTAGGATTAATTGAATCTTTGAACTGGACCAGATTTCCAGTATTGCCCTGGACCTTCGATATTAATGCGCAAAAACTGGAAAGTTACACCTGACCCCTAGACTCAATTGTGATACTACACTGGGTGTCGGATTGGGCTATCTTTAATGTACTAATCAGTGAGATCCTTAGCGGGGGTCAAAACTTGGGCATGTTGGGACAGTCTGAGAATTCATCTGGGTGGGTGATCATTGTAACAAAGAATGGGCTGAACCTATGTGGCTGATGTGTAGATCAATGCTTGGGTCCCACGCCATACAAGGAAGCCTAACTAGGCAGTAGTTAGGAAGGCTAAGTGAGCATTGGACCTTAATGGGCCTAAAGCCCATTTCAAACTGGGCTTTTTAATTAGTTAAATATGGGGCAAATTTTGAGATGGATTAGTAGATAGGATAAGGTCTTAACCCTATCCACTCAGAGAGTCCAGATCTAAATGTGATTTGGATATGGAAACCTCCTAATAAGATTAGGAGAAGGCTGATCTAATCTGTAGATAAGATAAGGACTTATCCTTATCACCTAAAGGGATGTCTCATCCAATATGATTTGGATCAGCAACTCCTAATTGGATTAGGAGCTGATCCTTTAGGGTTAAAAAAGAAGGAAGGGGTGGCAGCCTTTAGTAGACAGATATTCACATCCTCTTTAGTGCTGAAATCACAGAAGAAAGAACAAAGCAACCCTGTAGAATTCTTTCTTGCTGCCTACCTTGCCAGTTCGATCTCCAAATCAGTGGGAGAAGTCAAGATTTGATCTTGATATCAGTATCTTGTGAAGGGACTAATAAGAAGCTATGCTCATGTGCCATTCTGCTATTTCTTGCGAAGGACTAGGTTCTTCGAGAAGAACACTGCTAATTTTGCTCCATCCTGCATTGCGCCATCTTTAGTGGGAGCAGTCTTTTGATCCTTCCTTGGGTGTGAACACCTCCATTGGGAGATATTACTTCTCCGTATCAAGTATAATTCTCTCCTACTGCTTTTGTTCAGATCTGGTTCAATTTATGGTTCAAGATTGATCCTTGAAAATATGATTTTCTAAATAGGGAATTCGATTCCCAGTTGAAAGGGAGAGAAAAATTTTAGAAATTTGCCCACGTTATTCCGCAAGATTTGGGCGTCCATACAATGGATCTCTCATCCCTTCAGTGGTATCAAAACCATGTTTCAAATCTTGAACCAATTTGTTTCAGATCTGAAGCTGCGCAAATGGGCAGAAGGCGTTCTACCCAATTTGCGTAGATAAAATTTTTTTGGAAAATTGTCCCAAAATTTATGGGCAAATAATCTGAAATTATTTTTACATAAATCTGATTATTATTTAGAATTATTCTTTATGATTTTCTTGATTTATGGGTTTTTCGTACAAGAGGAGATTGAATTCTTTTCTTGCACAGGGAACCTGCGATTTTTGCAGTTAATGGATTATTTTATTAATTTGGTCTATAAAATAATTTTTTTTTTATTTTTAGACTGAATGTCTAGGTATTCGATTTGATGTAATTATTAATAGAAATTAGGATTTCTATTTATTTTATTTTGGATCAAAGAAGGTTGTGCAGAGAAGGTGATTTCGCAGAGAAGGAGATTTCGCAGATGGGAGAATTGCAATATACGATTTGCAGTTTATGAAACTGCAAACTATGATCTAACCTCTATTTTGTAGGAAGGATTGTGTGAACAACCCTGTTAGACTGATTTTTGATTATTCTTTTATTAGTATTTAATTTCAAATTATTTTCTTGAATAAAAGATTTAATTAAAGATCAAACCCTAGACCCGTTTGAACCAAGATTGGTTCAAAATTGTTTGGACCGTATCTAGGGTTCGATCAAGACTGAAAGTCCGCCCTAATTTTCCCACTAATGGGCCTGAGGCTTGATAGTTAATTAAATAGTTAATTCAGCCCAACCTGTAGAGGCCCAATTTTAAATAGTTAAAACTACTAAAAGCCCACTTAACACATAAAGCTATATGGGCCGAATCAACCAACCCTAATTCAGCCCATATACCTAGATAATATTAATGGTTAATATTATGGATTCAAAATGGGCTTCAAATGGGCTTTACAGATAATTAATTGATTGGATCAATTTATCCTTGCATGTGATGTATGGATGTGTGATGTGCTACGTACACGGGTCATAAGTACTTGGCCCATGCTCAATCGACAATGGCACTTGCGTATACCATGGCTGAATGCACATCATTGTCATAGTGTCCCTTTTGGTCATTGGATGACCTCCCTCAATGGTGGGCCCCACACCTCATCAAGAGGTTACGTGCGAGACCCTAGCCGATTTGGGCCCACCGAAATCTGCATTTATTAAAAGTCAGTGGGAGCCACTTGGGTTTGACCTAGATCAAACTAGGGCGTAATTGATTGTTCCCTCCAGCTAATATGAGTGCATGTGATAAGGAGATTCATATAATGAACTCTCTAAAGGCCTTCCATCATTAGCATGAGGATGGGTTCTTCAGTAATGAGGAAACACACCAGAAAATGGGCTATCCATTTGCTGTTGGGCTTGTCTGAGTGTTTCATAAGATGATAGGGGCATCATAGACCGATGTGGGAGGGGCTTCACCAGAAAATGGGAATTCTCTCACGGTACCTTGGCGTTCACGAATATGATGGGTAAGCACTCACTAGACAGAAAGGTTAACCTGAAAATGGCTCTGAACCTTGTTTGACAGAGGCCAAAGAGAAAACTCATATGATGAGTGGATATGACCCTTCACAGAAAGGTGGTGGAGTTATATAGCTGAAACAATTGGCTCCATGAACCCTATGTGATTTCCCACATTTCTAGAGACAACCCATGGTCTCCGTCAATGAGAAAGGAGGAAAATCTCATAATTGAATAAATGAAAATGGAACGTAGATTAAAATCCATATCTATGTAATAAACATGAATCAAATTAGGTTGTGGACTAATGTTTGCTCTTTTATCAGAAAATGGCAAAAGGACAATTTGCAAAGCTGCTTGATGACAATAAGCTGAAGGGCCCAAACTATGCCGACTGGTATAGGAACCTTATGTTGGTCTTAACCTCTGAAAAATTGGATAAGGTAGCCAAGAATCCTGCCCCGGATTGTCCGGGAGATAGGGCTTCTGAGGCCCGGAGAAGAGAATACCAAGAATGGAAGGAAAAAAACTCCTTTGCCCACTGCTATATCATTGCTTCCTTGGACAACCCAATACAGAGGCAGTTTGATCAGATCAAACTTTCCAAGGATGTATTGGACAGTCTCAAGACAATGTACAAAGAGCAGAATCATTCTACTCGGTAGAAGGTCTTGAGATAGTTCATGACCGCGTAGATGTCCAAGGGCCAACAAGTTCACGACCATTGTCTTCGGATGATGTGTTATATCAATAAACTAGAGGCTCTTGGGTCCAAGCTAGATCTGGTAACTTAGATCGATGATATTCTCAACTCTCTGCCTCCATCCTTTAATCCATTAATCATGAATTACAACATGAACAAACTGAATGTCAGCTTGCAGGAACCCTAGGGGCATCATAGACTGATGAGGGAGGGGCTTCACCAGAAAAATGGGAACTCTCTCATGGTACATTGGCGTTCATGAATACGATGGGTAAGCACTCACTAGACAGAAAGGATTACCTAAAAACGGCTCTGAACCTTGTCTAACAAAGGCCAAAGGGAAAACTCATATGATGAGTGGATATGATCCTTCATAGAAAGGTGGTGGGGTTATGTAGCTGAAACAGTTGGCTCCATGCACCCTATGTGATTTCCCACATTTTCAGAGACAACCCGTAGTCTTCGTCACTGAGAAAGGAGGGAAATCTCAGAGATGAATAAATGGAAATGGATCGTAGATTAAAATCCATATCTATGTAATGAACATGAATCAAATTAGGTTGTGGACTGATGTTTGCTCTTTTATCAGAAAATGGCAAACGGATCATTTGCAAAGCTTCTTGACAACAACAAGCTTAAGGGCCCAAACTATGCCGACTGGTACAGGAACCTTATGCTGGTCCTAGCTTCTGAAAAGCTAGACAAAGTGGCAAAGAATCCTACCCCGGAGCATCCGGGCAATAGGGCTTCTAAGGCCTGAAGCATAAACTATCAGGAATGGGAGGAGAAAAACTCCCTTGCCTGGTGTCACATCATTGCCTCCTTAACCAACCCAAAACAGAGGCAGTTCGATGAGATCGAACTAGCCAAGGACATATTGGACAGTCTCAGGACAATGTATGAAGAGCAGAATCGTTCTACTCAACAAAATGTCTTGAAATAGTTGATGACTGCACAGATGACCAAGGGCTAATAAGTTCATGACCATTGTCTTCGGATGATGGGGTACATCAATGAACTGGAGGCTCTTGGATCCGGGCTAGACCTTGCGACCCAGATAGATGCTATCCTTAATTCTTTGCCTCATTCCTTTAATCTGTTCATTATGAACTATAACATGAACAAGCTGAATGTCAGCTTGCAAGAGCTCAGCAATATGTTGCAAAGAGCCGAAGAACTGATTAGAAAGGATGAGCCTGTAGCTATGCTTGTTGAAGCTAGCAAGACAGGCAAGAGAAAGAGGAAGGTAAAGAAGCCTCAGAAGAAAGCCACTAAGGGTAAGAAGCAGAAGAAAGACAAAGCATCAGATGCTTGTCACTTCTGCAAGAAGACTGGCCACTGGAAAAGGAACTGTCCTACCTACCTGGAATCCAAGAAAGGTATTTTCAAAACTTGTGTTATAGAAACCAATTTATTGGTGGCTTCTGCATCCTAGTGTATTGACTATGGGGCTTCAACTCATGCGTGTAACTCACTACAGGGGTTCAAGGTAAGCAAAAGGCTGAGTGATGGAGAAGTCACACTCTACTTGGGGACTACTACAACTATTGCAGCCGCGGCCATAGGAACTGTAGAGTTATTTTTTAGAGAATGAACAATTGTATTGAAAGATTGTCTTTATGTACAAAATTTAAAGAGAAATTTGATTTCTATCTCAAAACTGTGTGTAGATGTTTATTCTGTCTTCTTTAGTAATACGATTACTAATAATAGAAATAACAGATTCATCGCATATGGGGAATTGGAGAACAGTCTCTATGCTCTACATCATTCTCTAGAAACTAACATAACTGAAACTACGTCAACTGAAATCCCCAAGAAGAAAGACCGTGATATAGTTAATCCCACATGTCTGTGGCATTACTGACTTGGCCACATCGGTGTTGACCGAATCAAAAGGTTGGTAAAAGATGGACCTTTGGATTTTCTAACTGTAGAAGATCTTCCCACCTGTGAGCCTTGCCTACAAGGCAAGATGACGAAACGGCCATTTAACGATAAGCCTGAAAGATGTACAGGCACACTTGACCTAATACATACTGATGTCTATGGTCCCGTGAGTGTTAGGACACGGAATCAACACGTGTATTTATCACCTTCACAGATGCTTTTTCATGATATGGTTACATGTACCTAATGAGACACAAGTCTGAATCATTTGAAAAGTTCAGAGTTTAGATAAGAGGTCGAGAAACAGTTTGGGAGAGAAATTAAAGCCCTTCGATCAGATCGAGGTGGTGGGTATCTCTTTGATGAATTCAGGGACTACTTAAAGGACAATGGGATAGTATCAGAATTAGCTCCTCCTGCTACACCACAACTTAACGGTGTTTCAGAGAGGAGGAATAGGAACTTATTGGATATAGTTCGGTCACTTCTCATACACTCAGAGTTACCCACATCCTTTTGGGGTTACGCATTAGAGACTGCGATTTACGTGCTGAATCGGGTTCCAACCAAATCGATTTCAAATACTCCATATGAACTTTGGACCGGAAAGAAACCAAGTGTCAGACACTTGAAGATTTGGGGTTGTCCAACACACGTTAAAAGAACGAGTGTAGACAAGTTGGAATCCAAGACCAGCCGTTACTTGTTTGTGGGCTACCCAAAAGGCTCTGTAGGTTACTTATTTTATGACCCAAATGAGCAGAAGGTGTTCTATAGTCGAAATGCACAATTCTTGGAAACCGATTACATCCTGGACACCCATCGTCAGGAAGTTGTTCTTGATGAGGAGAGCTCAGGAGCAGTGGGAGATGTCCCACACATTCCAGGTAGTGACCAACCTAGAAGATCAACTCGGGTATCCAAGCCACCAGTCCGTTATGGTTATTACCTGGTAGAAACCTTGACTAGTGAGGAGGATCTCGTGACTTACGCAGAAGCTATGTTGAACATAGATTCCCAGAAGTGGGTGGATGCCATGAGAGCAGAGATGGACTCAATGAAGACCAATGGAGCCTGGACTCTAGTAGATCCGCCCTCCGGGGTAAAAGCAATCGATTGCAAATGGATTTATAAGAGGAAGAAGGGCCCCGATGGTAGGGTTGAGACCTTCAAAGCTCGTTTGGTGGCGAAAGAGTACACTCAGAAAGAGGGCATCGATTATGAGGAAACCTTTTTGCCTGTGGCCATGCTTAAATCCATTATGATCCTGCTAGCTATAGCAGCATACCATGATTGTGAGATTTTGTAGATGGATGTCAAAACTGCATTCCTGAATGGAGATCTTACAGAAGATATCTATATGCAGCAGCTGCAAGGCTTTATTGTTATAGTTCAGGAAAACATGGTATGTAAACTTAATAGATCCATTTATGGACTTAAGCAAGCTTCTAGAAGTTGGAACATCCGTTTTGACTATGCTGTCAAATCGTTTGACTTCGAGCAGAATCTAGATGAACCCTATGTCTACAAGAAGTGGAGATAAGGTTACCTTTTTGGTTCTATATGTAGATGACATTCTACTCATTGGGAATGATGCAGGAATGTTAACTACGGTGAAAGTATGGCTTTCATAGCAATTCTCCATGGAAGATCTTGGAGAAGCCTCCTATATACTAGGTCTTCGACTCTATAGAGATAGATCAAAGTGAATAATAGGATTATCCTTGTCTGCCTACATTGACAAAATAGTCAAAAGATACAACATGGAAAACTCTCAGAAAGGAAATGTTCCTTTCAGGCACAGAGTCACTCTCTCCAAGAAGATGTCTCCCAAGACTTCGAAGGATATTGATGGCACGAAAGACGTTCCCTATGCCTTTGCCGTATGAAGCATCATGTATGCCATGCCGTGCACTCGTCCTGACATTGCTCAGGTAGTGAGTGTAGTAAGCAAACAGGGGTCCATTACATACTCCACAACCGAGGCCGAGTACATTGCCTCAAGTGAAGCTGCCAAAGAAGCCGTATGGATGAAGAAGTTCGTCCACCAGCTGGGAGTAGTTCCTTTTAGTACATCACCCATCCCATTGTTGTGTGACAACAATGGAGCCATTGCTTAGGCTAAGGAGCCACGATCCCACTCGAAGTCGAAGCACATAGAGAGGAAGTACCACATACTACAGGAGATTGTTGGTAGAAGGGATGTCCTGATTCAGAAGGTAGCGTCAGCGGAAAATGTAGCAGACCCATTGACGAAGCCACTATCATAGAAACTGTTTGAGAAAAGCGTGGAAAGCATGGGACTCTGGCTTGTACCTGATTGGACCTATGTGCAAGTGGGAGCTGTTAGATAGTTTTGTATGCCCTTAGCTTCAATCAAGATGATGTAATTTATGAGTTTATTGTAAATGAATATAAGTGCATATTTGATTCATGTTCCCTTGGTATGTTTCTGTGTAATACCCTTACACTGGACACTTAATGAGACTCGTGTTAGTTTAGAATGTTCACAACCACTGGGTCGGTCTAGGGAGACCTATCATGACAAGGTTGACACTGTTGTGCCACCAAGTCGGTCGGGGTGGCCTGTCTCAGCTACCAGGGTGAGACCTTAGGCACATACAGTGTAGGATTAATTGAATCTTTGAACTGGACCAGATTTTCAGTATTGCCTTAGACCTTGGAGATTGATGGGCAAAACTGGAAAGTTACACCCAACCCCTAGACTCAATTATGATACTGTACTAGGTGTCGGATTGGGTTGTCTTTGATATACCAATCAATGAGATCCTTAGCGGGGGTCAAAACCTAGGTATGTTAGGACAGTCTGAGAATTCATCTGAGTGGGTGATCATAGTGACAGGATCAGCCCCTTTGTCGAACAAAGGTAATGATCAGGGATGCACTCTCACTGATGGAAACCAAGATTGCCGACAGCCGATTTCAATCGTTGAGATTTGTTTTGCAAAATATATTTTATATGAGATAAAAGTATATATATAATGATTTCTAAAAGGTTTGCAAAAGATTTTAATTCCCGGGATCCATATAAGTAGAGAGTGCAACACTGTTCCTTGTAGCCGAGGGAGAGGTCCTCTCTTGTCAGGCAGTGTGTTATCATTATGGGCTGAGAGGTTAAGTGTAAGACCATTGAGGATAATACCTGATAGGCTAATCTTGCATCTGCACACAGTCCCTGGGTGTTACAAGGTAGCTTGGCCCAGGGACCACTTAGGGTAAGTGTTGGGCCCATAGAGCCCATAAGATGGGTTTTAGGGGGTACACTGTCCATAACAGTGTATTCGGCCAGGCCTTGTAATAAAGGCTGGGCCGAACCCATGTGGCTGATGTGTAGATCAATGTTTGGGTCCCATGCCATACAAGGAAGCCCAACTGGGCAGCAGTTTGGAAGGCTAAGTGAGTACATAACCTTAAATGGGCCTTAAGCCCATTCGAATTGGGCTGATTTGATTAGTCAATTAAAAAGGGGTGAATTCTGAGATGGATCAGCTGATAGGATTGGGCTCAGACCCTATCCACTTAGAGAGTCCAAGATCTAAATAAGATTTAGATCTGGAAGCCTCCTAATTAGATTAGGAGATGGCTGGCCTGATCTGTAGATAATATAAGGGTTATCCCTTATCACTTAAAGGGACTTCTAATCCAAATATGATTTGGATCAGTAACTCCTAATGGGATTAGGAGCTGATCCCTTTAAGTCTATAAAAGGAGGAGGGGGTGGCAGCCTTTGGACATTCAACCAACACGTTCTTGTCTTCAGAGCTGAAATCACAAGAAGAGAGAATTTTGCACCCTAAGAATACTCTCTTGCTGCCTCCTTCCTGCAGCCGCCGCCTCCAACAGTTCGATCTCCTACTCTTTAGAGGAGCAATCAAGATTTGATCTTGATACCAATCTTTTAGAGAAAAGATTGATTGGAGCTGTATTCATAAGCCATCCTATTGATTCTTGCGAAGGGTCAAGTTCTTTTGGAAGAATATTGTTGATTCTGCTCCATCTTGCACTACGCCATATTCAGTGGGTGCAGATTTTGGATCCTTCCTTGGGCGTGAATACCTCTATTGGGAGATATATTTCTCCGTATCAGGTATAATCCCTTCCTACTCCTTTTGGTTCAGATCTGGTTCGGTTTATAGTTCAAGATCGATCCTTGAAAATATGATTTTCTAAATAGGGAATGCGATTCCCAATTGAAGGGAGAGAAAAAAAAATTGAAATTCGCCCCCTTTATTCCGCAATCTTTGGGCGTCCATGTGATGGATATCCTATCCCTTCAAATACCTGATGGGCTAATCTTGCATCTGCCCACAGCCCCTGGGTGTTACAAGGTGGTTTTGCCCAGGGACAACTTAGGGTAAATGTTGGGCCCATAGAGCCCATTTAATGGGTTTCAATGGGTGCACTGTCTATAACAGTGTGTTCGGCCAGGCCTTGTAACAAAGGATGGGTTGAACCCATGTGGATGATGTGTAGATCAATGCTTGGGTCCCACGCCATACAAGGAAGCCCAACTGGGTAGTAGTTAGGAAGGCTAAGTGAGCACTGGACCTTAATGGGCCTAAAGCCCATTTCGAACTAGGCTTTTTAATTAGTTAAATATGGGGCGAATTTTAAGATGGAATAGCAGATAGGATAGGGTCTTAACCCTATCCACTCAGAGAGTTCAGATCTAAATGTGATTTGGATATGGAAACCTCCTAATAAGATTAGGAGAAGGCTGATCTAATCTGCAGATAAGATAAGGACTTATCCTTATGACCTAAAGGGATGTCTAATCCAAATATGATTTGGATCAGCAACTCCTAATTGGATTAGGAGCTGATCCTTTAGGGTTACAAAAGAAGGAAGGGGCGGCAGCCTTTAATAGACAGATATTCACATCCTCTTTAGTGTTGAAATCACAGAAGAAAGAACAAAGCAACCCTGCATAATTCTTTCTTGTTGCCTCCTTCTTTCCGCCTACCTTGCCAGTTCGATCTCCAAATCAGTGGAAGTCAAGATTTGATCTTGATATCATTTTCTTGTGAAGGGACTGATAGGAAGCTGTGCTCACATGCCATCCTGTTATTTCTTGAGAAGGATTAGGTTCTTGGAGAAGAACACTTTTGATTCTGCTCCATCCTGCACTGCGCCATCTTTAGTTGGAGCAGTCTTTGGATCCTTCCTTGGGTGTGAACACCTCCATTGGGAGATATTACTTCTCTGTATCAGGTATAATTCTCTCCTACTACTTTTGTTCAGATCTAGTTCAGTTTATGGTTCAAGATTGATACTTGAAAATATGATTTTCTAAATAGGGAATTCGATTCCCAATTGAAAGGGAGAAAATTTTTTTTGAAAATTTCCCACCTTATTCCGCAAAATTTGGGCGTCCATATGATGGATCTCTCATCCCTTCAACATCATCGTTTTCTGAGTTTCAGGGTCCAGCTCGACCCCGGAGTCCTGAATGGCGCCCCTCCAAGAGGTAGGGAAGGACCACCCTTCGGGATTGTGGACCAAAAAATAATCCCGCTTCCAGGCGGGGATTTTCTTCGGGAGCTCATGCAAGAACTTGTAGCCACAACTGGGAGAGAAGTAGTAGAGATGCTTTTTCAATGGAGCCCTGGGAGTGGCATTCTTTATACAGAGGATAGCAGAAAAGATGTCTAGACTCAAGGGAATACAGTATTCCCAACACAAGGATATCGTCCCAACCAAGTTCCGGATGGCATTGGGATGGAGTTGGTCAATAGTGAAGTTGAAGTGGTTTAGCACTTCCACTATCAAGGGGTGCAGGGGAAGACACAGGCCAGCCTCGAGCTGTTCCTGGTAAATGACTATATCGTTGGGACCGTGCTCCCACAGAAAGTTACCAATGGGGATGCAGTAGAGGAGGTCCCAAGGAAGGTGGAAATAACTAATCAGAGACCTAAGTATCCCCTTTGTCATGGAGGAAGGGCTGAAAGTATCAGGCTCCCTTCCCCGCGAAGCGGAAGCTCCTTCATCGGAGGCCTTCCTGGCCCCCGAAACCTGCTCCCAAGCTCCCCCAAGCTCGAAGGAGCATCGTCATCCTGGTCACTGCCCAGGTGACGGACATGGTACGGGTATCCCAACATAATTGATAGTAAGTAAGACTCATCGAAAGGGGATGGGACGAAATAAGTTGAGGAACTCGAGTAGACTTGACAGGTGCATGACCTTAGGATTCGAAAACAACAAGATGGTGTGAAGGGAAATGAGGCCCAGAAGGCCCGCCTATTTATAGCTCCCACATCTCCGAATCGATGGCCTAGATCAAAGTAGATCCAATGGCTCGCAGGCACACTGACCGCACGCCTTCTGAAAATCGAAGGTGATTGGCGGCACGTCTTCCATGATTAAGGTAATGGCGGCTACACGACATCCAGAGTTAAGAGCCACTTTAGCACATTTTTGGAATCTGAAAAGTTAGAAAAGTCATAAAATCTCTCGACTCCCACAAATGCATTTAATGTGAGTAGTCAATCAAGTTTGAATTTCGGTCAAATCAGTTCATCACGCTTCATGAACTCCTCGCGCTAAGGCAATGCTCTCAGCTCAAGGAGTGGGGGGCAATTGATGGAGGACAATTTGGCCCGACCCACAAAACGGCGACACGTGGACACTGACTCAGCATAAGCGATAGCTCAGCATTGTGGCCCAATACAACCAAGTAACGGGCCCATAAGGTAGCTCGCTACATCGTAGCACGCAAAAGGAGGAGCTCGCCACAACGTGAGCTCCAGGTTCCCCAAGCTACCTCTACAGGGATATTTTGAGGCAACTTTAGCTCGCGAGCTATGTAAACCAGCTCGCCCGAGCTCCCAAGTAGACAAGTCATCCCGAGGACCAATTCTACTAAGGGTACTCTTGAAATATTCCGAACTCGCTGCAAAGTAGTTCGCGAATGGGCCGCACAAGCATTCCTCAGGAAGCTTCTATCTGACAAGCTGTACCGATCAAACTGTGCCATGTCCCTTACTGATGGCGCAGTCCCTGTCCTTTCGACAGTCTGCCCCCATGTCTCTCAGGAGGCGGAGGCGTGCCTATCACTTTGGAGACGTGTCATTCACCCGAGCGAGGAGTACGTCACAACGGCCACCTACGCAGCCCTAGCAGGTAACGGCTGTGGCAGGGGCCTAGTGGCGGTTATGCCCGGTCTAACAAGAATGCCCCTATAAAAGCTCTCAGGGCAGAAGAGAAACTTCTTCTTGAGACCTCTAATATCTCGAGTATAGTGATAAAGCGCGACCTACACTTTTAGCTACCGACTATTCTTTTCCTTCTTTTCTGCATTCTAACTTAAACGTCAGAGTATTCCCACCGGGTAGAATCCCCGGGAATCCTTCCTTTCCATCTTCTCAGGTGTCGTCCATTGCCAACAAGGAGCCAGTCAGTAGCTAGTTAGGAGTGCCCGGATCGTGTCGCATCACTTTCCATCAGGGCATTTATTCCTCTAGTAAATTCATTTGCAACCAATTGCTTTCACCCTAGGGGGTGAGTCTACGAGAGTCCAAACTCCGTTGGTTTTCATCGAATCCATCTTGACCTTCATGGCATCTACTCACTTCAAGGAATCTATGTCTAGCATAGCTTCTGTATAAGTCACAGGATCTTCCTCATTGTTCGTAGCTTCCATCAAGAAACTTTCTTGATCATAGCCACAATGAACAAAAGGTCTAGACATCCGAGTAAATTTTCTAAGTTAGGTGCTATCCAGAACTTATTGATTATCTCCCACTACTCATGAACTCTCTTCATCAAGATCAACTTCCTGATGATGATCGTTTAGAATATAATATTTGATGAAGGAAGATTTGGCCCGACCTCACAGTTATGCGACACGTGGCAAAGGCAACAGCTCGGCACAAAAGCAAGCCTAAGGCGCGAGCACCCAGGGGAGAAACCAACGGTCAACTCCCTACTAGGGGCTCGAACTCACCCTTGGCCCCAAACCAGAAAAGTAATCCGAACTGGCCTGCATGTAACAGTTCGGGACATGCTTCGCTGAACTAGCCTGCCTTGTAACAGTTCGGGACATACTTCGCCGAACTGGCCTGCCTTGTAACAGTTCGGGACATATTTCGCCGAACTGGCCTGCCTTAACAGTTTGGGATACACCTCGCCAAACTGGCCTGCCTTGTAACAGCTCGGGATACACCTTGCCAAACTGGCCTACCGTGTAACAGTTCGGGACATATCTCGCCGAACTGACCTGCCCTATACATACCTCCTAACTCAAGACTTCGCCTCGCTCACCACTCCACCACATCGCCCACAGGGCACCAAAACCAAATAAACCGTACTATGCCTGACACCGAGGAAGTCCGTACCCGAGGGCGGCGCACCTAACTGACTTGGGATCTGACGCTTGACGGCCGCTCTCCAAACGGCCACCTACCACCGCCTCCTGACACCGCCATCTCTAGATAGAGAGATAGTTCCGACAAAAGGCAGTGACGGTTCTGTCCTAGCAGAAAGGATGACGCCCGAGTTGACAGATGCAAGGTTAATCATACCCGACCTAACAAGGGCCTCGGAGCAAGTGCGCGAAGTGATTATAAAAGGCCCCCTACCCCCAACAAATAAGGTATGTGAACTTTGCGTTATCTAGTCTACACTTTGCCTTCGAGAGATTACTGACTTGAGCTTTACAGTTATCACACCAGGTTCCCCCTGGAGAGTTCTCATCTTTCCCGTTTCAGGCTCCCCGACGCTCCAGCTCAGAGGCAAATTCGTTGACAGCTAAGACCGGCCGGATTGCGTTCCATCAATTGGCGTCGTCTGTGGGAACACTTCTAAAAGCCTCCCTCTAAATCTCTTTTACCTACCCTTCTTTCAAAAACTCCAACACCGGAATGGCCTCCTCCAGCAGTGCCAGACGTGGAACAGAAACAGCCGCTACCGGAGAGCAACTCCATGTTTCGGCGGTGTGCATTGGGCAGTTCACCATCCCCCTTTCAGTGGATGGGATCCCAAGTTTGAATGTGCCACAGGGGGTGGCACTTCTGAACACTCCCTCGTTGAACATTCCTCTTCCATTCCCCATTGAAACGAACTTCGCGGAACCAACTTTGTCCCACTAGCAGCCCGCCAAAACCAAATAGATGATCTGATGCAATGCATGCAGGCAATGCAGGCCCAAAATGCAGCAATTCCAGCAGCACCAACTCCAGTAACACCAGGTGTTGCACCACCTCTCCCAACACCATTATCAACAACAGTTCCCTTAACTACCCTTGAACCAGCCACTGCTCCCCCCCCCGGCACCCTGTTTCAAAGCCAGTCAAGGCCTCCCCTCAAGGTGGACGACCTCACCAAGGAGAGGCTTCCCGACCACAGAACCCACCTAATAGTCAGGCCCCATCCCTGGGCCGAAAGCAAAGGAAGATCACCCCCACCTCGCAGCTCGCGGGTGGGTCAGGAACCTCGCCAACGAAGTCACCCCAGTGCTCCAAGCTCGAGTTCCCACTCGCAAAGAACCGCTTTAGCGCCTTAGCAGCAGGCCAGCATTCCGGGCCCATCGAGCTCGGCAACACAAAGGCCAGCAGCGCTAGCACCAGGCCCACTCAAAGAAGGCGCTGGTGAAATCGCCGAACTGCTACCCGTGTGCTACCCGAGCTCAGGGGCAAAGAAGAAACGAGCTCGGGCGAGGTAAAAACCATCCCCATTCTCTTAGTTCCTTCCCCCCTTTCATTCGAACTTCTGGCAGTCCCCTTACCTAGAGATTTCAAACTCCCATCTCTGGACAAGTATGATGGGTCCTTTGACCCCAACAACCACGTCGACGCGTTCCAGATGCAAATGCACCTCGCTAGGGCCAGCGAGTCATGCATGTGCGTGGCCTTCACCACCACCTTCAGAGGGGTGGTCCACACCTGGTACTGGAACCTAGCTTCTGGGTCAATAAGAAGTTGGGCCCAATTCGTGCAGATCTTCACTGCGCACTTTGTTACTAGCAAAAGGTGCCCCAGAACCGAGGAAATCATCTTCGGGGTAATCTAAAGAGATAGAGAACTGAACCGGAGCTACATAAAGCGGTTCAATGAAGCATGCTTGTAGATCCCTCGGTTAGACCCCGCGGTACAGCTCACCGCGGCCAAAAGAGGGGTGACGCACAAAGAATTCAAATGGCACATGGTAGCCAGCCAGCCCGCAACCGTAGCCGGCTTCCTCAAGCTCGCGGACAAGTTTATGAGAATGGAGGAAGAGATCAACCAGAGAGCCAAAGGCGAGGTTGAAAAAGGAAAAGTGAAGGCGAGCCCTCCAACCCCGGTGACAAAAGAAGCCAGAACCGAGAGGCAAAGCCAAGCCAGCCGTCCCGAGCTCCCTTAGCAGCTCGGACGAATTACACACCGCTGAACACAAAGCGGACCGAGATCCTGATGACGATCAAGGATGCCCCTTACATAAAGTGGCCACCTTGCCTGAAGAGCAACCCCAACGAGAGGAACAAAAATTTATATTGTAGTTTTCATAAAGATCACGGTCATAGCACCGAGCAATATAATAATCTCCATGACGAGATAGAGGGACTTATCTATCGCATGTACTTGAGAAATTTTGTACATTATGACAATAGTAATAAAGTGGGTCGGCAAGGGGAACACGGGAAGGATGTCCCCGAGCCGAGTTCCCCGTATGCGACATAAATTTTTGTTATTTCTTTAGTTTCTAGAGAAGGATGTAGAACATAGAGACCGTTCTCTAGTTCCCCGTATGCGATGAATCTATTATTTCTTTTAATAGTAATTGCATTACTAAAGAAGACAGAATAACCATCTGCACACAGTTTTGAAACATAAATCAAATTTCTTCTTAAGTTTTGTACATAAAAACAATCTTTGAGTACAATTTTTCCTTCTCTAAAAATTAACTCCACGGTTCCTATTCTCGCGGCTGCAACAGTTGCAGTAGTCCCCAAGTAGAGAGTGATTTCTCCTTCACTCAGCCTTCTGCTTACCTTGAACCCCCGCAGTGAGTTACGCGCATGAGTTGAAGCCCTGGAGTCAATACACTAGGACGCAGAAGCTACCAATAAATTGGTTTCTATAACACAAGTTTCGAAATTACCTTTTTTGGATTCCAGGTAGTTGGACAATTCTGTTTCCAGTGGCCGGTCTTCTTGCAGAAGTGACATGCATCTGATGCTTTGTCTTTCTTCTGCCTTTTGCCCTTGAGGGCTTTCTTCTGAGGCTTCTTTGTCTTCCTCTTTCTCTTGCCCGTTTTGCTAGCTTCAACAAGCATAGCTACAGGCTCAAATTTTTTAATCAGTTCTTCAGCTCTTTGCAACATATTGCTGAGCTCTTGCAAGCTGACATTCAGCTTGTTCATATTATAGTTCATGATGAACGGATTAAAGGAAGGAGGTAAAGAATCAAGGATAGCGTCTATCTGTGTTGCGAGGTCTAGCCCGGATCCAAGAGCCTCTAGTTCGTTGATGTAACCCATCATCCGAAGACAATGGTCGTGAACTTGTTGGTCCTTGGACATTTGAGTGGTCATGAACTACTTCAAGACCTTTTGCCGAGTAGAATGATTCTGCTCTTCATACATCATCCTTAGGATGTCCAATATGTCCTTGGCAAGTTCGATCTGATCGAACTGCCTCTGTATTGGGTTGTCCAAGGAAGTGATGATGTAACACCGGGCTAGGGAGTTTTTCTCCTCCCATTCCTGATAGTCTCTCCTTCGGGTCTCAGAAGCCCTATCTCCCGGACGCTCTGGGGCAGGATTCTTTGCCACTTTGTCCAGCTTTTCTGAAGCTAGGACCAGCATAAGGTTCTTATACCAGTCGGCGTAGTTTGGACCCTTAAGTTTGTTGTCATCAAGAAGCTTTGCAAAAGATTCGTTTGCCATTTTCTGATAAAAGAGCAAACATCAGTCCACAACCTAATTTGATTCATGTTCATTTCATAGATATGGATTTTAATCTACGATCCATTTCCATTTATTCATCTCTGAAATTTCCCTCCTTTCTCAGTGATAGAGACTACAGGTTGTCTCTGGAAATGTGGGAAATCACATAGGGTGCATGGAGCCAACTGTTTCAGCTGCATAACCCCACCACCTTTCTGTGAAGAATCATATCCACTCATCATATGAGTTTTCCCTTTGGCCTCTGTTAGACAAGGTTCGGAGCCGTTTTCAGGTAAACCTTTCTGTCCAGTGAGTGCTTACCCATCATATTCGTGAACGCTAAGGTACCGTGAGAGAGTTCCCATTTTTTGGTGAAGCCCCTCCCACATCGGTCTATGACGCCCCTATCATCTTATGAAACATTCAGACAAGCCCAACAGTAAATGGATAACCCATTTTCTGGTGTGTTTCCTCATTACTGAAGGACCCATCCTCATGCTAATGATGGAAGGCCTTTAGAGAGTTCATCATATGAATCTCCCTATCACATGCACTCATATTAACTGGAGGGAACAAAATTACGCCCTAGTTTGATTTAGGTCAAACCAAAGTGGCTCCCACTGACTTTCATAAAGCCAGAATTCGGTGAGCCTTAAATCGGCTAGGGTTCTGCACGTGACCTCTTGATGAGGTGTGGGGCCCACCACTGAAAAAGTCATCCAATGACCAAAAGGGACACCATGACAATGATGTGCATTCAGCCATAGTGTGCGCAAGAGCTACTATCGAATGAGCATGGGCCAAGTACTTATGGCCCATGTACGTAGGACATCACACATCTATACATCTCATGCAGGGATAAATTGATCCAATCAATTAATTATCTGTAAGGCCCGTTGGAAGCCCGTTAAAATTCCATAATATTAACCATTAATATTATCTAGGTATATGGGCTGAATTAAGGATACCCAGTTTGGCCCATATAGCTTTATCCTTTAAAATGGGCTTTTGCAGTTTTAACTATTTAAAACTGGGCCTTTACAGGCTAGGCCAAATTAACTTTTTAATTAAATATCAATCCTTAGGCCCATTAGTGGAAAAATTAGGGCTGACTTTCAACCATGATTAAACCCTAGAATTGGTCCAAATAGTTTGAACCAATCTTGGTTCGAATGGGTCTAGGGTTTGATTTTTAATTAAATCCTTAATTCAAGAAAATAATCTGAAATTAAATAACTAATAAAAGAAAAACAAAAATAGTTAATCAGGGTTGTTCGCACACTCCATCCTGCAAAATAGATGTTAGATCATAGATTGCAGTTTCTCAAATTGCAAATCATAGATAGCGAATCTCCCATCTGTGAAATCTCCTTCTCTGCGTTGCCATCTTCGATCCAAAATTAAAAATAAATAGAAATCCTATTTCTATTAATTATTACATCAGATCGAATGCCTATACATTGAATCTAAAAATAAAAAAAAAATATTTATAGACCAAATGTAAGAAATAAATTCAATAAACTGTAAATCTTGTAGTTCTCCCTGCGCAAACCAAGATTTCGATCTCCTCTTGTACGAATAGCCCATAAATCAAGAAATTTATAAAGAATTATTCTAAATAATAATCAGATTTATTTAAAATTAATTTCAGATTATTTGCCCATCTGTTTTGGGAACAAATTTCCCAAAATCCATATCTGCGCAAATTGGGTAGAACACCTTCTCCCTAATTGTGCAGGTTCATATCTGAAACAGAATGGTTCAAGATTTGAACCTGGCTCTGATACCACTAAAGGGATAGGAAAATCCATCATATGGATGCCCAAGATTGCAGAATAAAATGGGCGAATTTCAAAAATTTTTTCTTTCCCTTCAACTAGGAATCGAATTCCCTATTTAGAAAATCATATTTTCAATGATCATTCTTGAACCATAAACTGAACCAGATTTGAACCAAAAGAATGAGAGAGAGATAATACTTGATACAGAAAAACAATATCTCTCAATGAAGGTGTTCACGCCCAAGGTAGAAACCAAAATCTGCTCCCATTGAAGATGGCACAGTGCAAGGTGGAGCAGAATCAGCAATGTCCTTCCTAAAAACTTGATTCTTCCCAAGAATCACCTGGACGGCTTGTGAATACAACTCCTACCAATCTTTTCTCCAAAAGATTGGAATCAAGATCCAATCTTGATTTTTCCCAAGCAATGGAGATCGAACTGCAAAAGGCGGCGGCTAAAGGAAGGAGGCGACTAAAGAGAATTTGTAGGGTGCAGAATTCTCTCTTCTGTAATCTCAGCTCTGAAGACAAGATTGTTGGTTGTCTGTTGAATTGGATGTTGTGTCTAAAGGCTGCCACCCCCTCTTCCTTTTATAGACTTAAAGGGATCAACTCCTAATCCCATTAGGAGTTGCTAACCCAAATCATATCTGGATTAGAAGTCCCTTTAAGATAAGGGATAATCCTTATCTTATCTGCAGATTAGATCAGCCAGTTCCTAATCTAATTAAGAAGTTTCCAAATCTAAATCTCATTTAGATCTTGGACTCTTTGAGTGGATAGGGTGTGGGCCCAATCCTATCCACTAATCTTATCTCAGAATTCACCCCTTAAAGACTAATCAAATTAGCCAGTTCGAAATGGGCTTAAGGCCCATTTAGGGTTATGTATTCATTAAACCTTCCAAACTGCTGCCCAGTTGGGCTTCCTTGTATGGCGTGGGACCCTAACATTGATCTACACATCAGCCACATGGGTTCAGCCCAGCCTTTGTTACAAGGCCTGGCCGAATACACTGTTATGGACAGTGCACCCCCTGAAACCCATCAGATGGGCTCTATGGGCCCAACACTTACCCTAAGTGGTCCCTGGGCCAAGCCACCTTGTGACACCCAGGGACTGTGGGCAGATGCAAGATTAGCCCATCAGGTATTATCCTCAATGGCCTTACACTTAACATCTCAGCCCATAATCATCATACACTGCCCGACAAGAGAAGACCTCTCCCTTGGCTGCAAGGAACAGTGTTGCACTCCCTCAAGTATGGATCCCGGGAATTAAAACATTTTGCAAACATTTCAAAACCATAATATATATATATATATACTTTTTATATCTCACATAAAATATATTTTGCAAAACAAATCTCAATGATTGAAATCGACTGCCGGCAGTCTTGGTTTCCATCAGTGAGAGTGCATCCCCGATTATTACCTTTGTCCGACAAAGGGGTTGATCCTGTCACTATGATCACCCACTCAGATGAATTCTGAGACTATCCCAACATACCCAGGTTTTGAACCCTGCTAAGGATCTCACTGATTGGTATATCAAAGACAGCCCAATCCGACACCTAGTGCAGTATCAAAATCGAGTCTAGGGGTCGGGTGTAACTTTCCAGTTTTGCCCATCAATCTCCAAGGTCTAGGGTAATACTGGAAATCTGATCCAGTTCAAAGATTCAATTAATCTCACATTGTATGTGCCTAGGGTCTCACCCTGGTAGCTGAGACAAGCCACCCCACACCGACCCACTAGCTGCGAACATTCTAAACTAACACGAGTCTCAATAAGTGTCCAGTTTAAGGGTATTACATAGAAACATACCAAGGGAACATGAATCAAATATGCATTTTTATTCATTTACAATAAACTCATAAAATACATCAATTTGATTGAAGCTAAGGGCATACGAAACTGTCTAACAGCTCCCACTTGCACTTACGTCCAAGTCTAAAAGGAAGTTCTGTTCACAAAAGATGGAGACTGACCCACCAGGTTCCGAATAGAGTTCGGATGAAGCTGGCCAATGGTGACGCCGAAGTGGTTTATGACCTCGACGAGAAGGGGGTGAAAAGTGTTAGACAGTTTTGTATGCCCTTAGCTTCAATCAAATTGATGTATTTTATGAGTTTATTATAAATGAATAAAAGTGCATATTTGATTCATGTTCCCTTGGTATGTTTCTGTGTAATACCCTTAAACTGGACACTTAATGGGACTCATGTTAGTTTAGAATGTTCACAACCAGTGGGTCGGTCTGGGGAGACCTATCCTGACAAGGCTGACACTGTGGTGCCACCAAGTCGGTTGGGGTGGCTTGTCTCAGCTACTGGGGTGAGACCCTAGGCACATACAGTGTGGGATTAATTGAATCTTTGAATTGGACCAGATTTCTAGTATTGCCCTGGACCTTGGAGATTGATGGGCAAAACTGGAAAGTTACACCCAACCCCTAGACTCGATTATGATACTGCACTAGGTGTCGGGTCTTTGATATACCATTCAGTGAGATCCTTAGCGGGGTTCAAAACCTGGGTATGTTGGGACAATCTGAGAATTCATCTGAGTGGATGATCATAGTGACAGGATCAGGCCCTTTGTCGGACAAAAGTAATGATCAGAGATGCACTCTCACTGATGGAAACCAAGACTGCCGGCAGCCGATTTCAATCGTTGAGATTTGTTTTGCAAAATATGTTTTATATGAGATATAAAAAGTATATATATATTATAGTTTTGAAATGTTTGCAAAAGGTTTTAATTCCCGGGATCTATACTTGAGAGAGTGCAACACTATTCCTTGCATCCGAGGGAGAGGTCCTCTCTTGTCGGGCAGTGTATGATAATTATGGACTAAGAAGTTAAGTGTAAGGCCATTGAGGATAATACTTGATGGGCTAATCTTGCATATGCCCACAGTCCCTGGGTGTTACAAGGTGGCTTGGCCTAGGGACCACTTAGGGTAAGTGTTGGGCCCATAGAGCCCATCTGATGGGTTTCAGGGGGTGCACTGTCCATAACAGTGTATTCGGCCAGGCCTTGTAACAAAAGCTGGGCTGAACCCATGTGGCTGATGTGTAGATCAATAATTGAGTTCCACACCATACAAGGATGCCCAACTGGGCAGCAGTTTGGAAGGTTTAATGAATACATAACCCTAAATGGGCCTTAAGCCCATTTCGAACTGGGCTAATTTGATTAGTCTTTAAATGAGATTTAGATTTGGAAACTTCCTAATTAGATTAGGAACTGACTGATTTAATCTGCAGATAAGATAAGGTTTATCCCTTATCTTAAAGGGACTTCTAATCTAGATATGATTTGGGTTAGTAACTCCTAATGGGATTAGGAGTTGATCCCTTTAAGTCCATAAAAGGAAGAGGGGGCGGCAACCTTTAGGCACACAATCACCAGCAACAGTCTTGTCTTCAGAGCTGAGATCACAGAGGAAAGAATTCTGCACCCTGCAAATTCTCTCTAGCCGCCTCCTTCCTGCAACCGCCACCTATAGCAGTTCGATCTCAATTGCTTGGGTGAAATCAAGATCAGATCTAGAGATTGGTAGAGTTGTACTCACTAGCCGCCCAGGTGATTTTTGGGAAGAATCAAGTTCTTAGGAAGGACACTACTGATTCTACTCCACCCTACACTGTGCCATCTTCAATGGGAGCAGATTTTGGTTTCTACCTTGGGTGTGAACACCTCCATTGAGAGATATTATTTCTCCTTATCAGGTATTATCTCTCTCTCCTCCTTTTGGTTCAGATCTGGTTCAGTTTATGGTTCAAGAATGATCATTGAAAATATGATTTTCTAAATAGGGAATTTGATTCCCAGTTGAAGGGAAAGAAAAATTTTTGAAATTCGCCCCCCCTTTATTCTGCAATCTTGGGCGTCCATATGATAGTTTCCTATCCCTTCAGAAAGGCAGTCACAACCCCGCAACGAGCTGCTCTCAAAAAATCACGATCTCATCAGGACTGTGTTCCCAAGGAAAGCTACCCCGAAGGAATGAAATATGTATACCCCCCAGGCAAATTGTAAGACATAAGTATAGATTGAAGCCCCTCGGGCGTCATGGTCGAGGGACCAAACCTGTCTAGCATCCGACATCGGCGAGAGTTAGACGCCAAACTACCCGAAGCGGCTCGGCCTACGGGTTCATAGTCATTCTCAAGTTCCACCTCAGGATCACTAAGGCAGTCGGGGGATACGACTCGGTTTGTAGAACCCACATCAGTCCTATTTGAAGAGTCGTCTGAGCTATCAAAGCTAGACATCGAGGAAAAGAGGTGGATTCAGGAAGGTATCATTGGAAGAAAGTTTTGAAGGCTCCGGAGACGGGAACAAGCCAAAAAACCTTGAAGGCTAAGCAACCAGCCTAGACGCGAGCTGAAAAACCTGGACGTGAGTTGAAAAGTTGGACGCGAACTCAAGAGGAAAACCGCAGAAGTGACAAATCGACTAGGGTCCCCCACTATTTATAGCTACAGTAACCAAGAACCGACCGTGCAGATCAAAGACGATCCGATGGCCCACATTCGCGTTGACCGCATGTCCCCTGAGATCGAGACGTGATTGGCACACGTCTTTCCGAAAAGAGCAAAACGTCAGCGCACGTCTTTTTGAAACCGACGTCACGTCGGCGCATGTCTTTTCTGAAACTGACAACGTGCTGCACGTCTCCCTGCAACTGACAAAACCGCCAGTGCACGTCCCTTCAGAACGGTAGTGGCACACTTTTTTCAAAATTAAAATGACCCGCTGTCATGTCCCAGCGACGCGAATTTTTGAAATTTAAAATAAACGCGCGCTGCCATGTCCATCAACATTTATGAGCAGAAGGCACGTCTCCTGCCTTCTCGGACACTCCAGAAAACCAAAGAACCCTGGCAAAAGCAACTCGCGCAATCAAGATTCGAAGAACGGGACAAATCCACCTACCACCTCGCAAAACCCCCCGCACAAGGGCAAGACCCTTGGCGCGAGGAGTGGGGGACAATTGATGAAGGAAGATTTGGCCCGACCTCACAGTTATGCGACACGTGGCAAAGGCAACAGCTCGGCACAAAAGCAAGCCTAAGCCGTGAGCACCCAATGGAGAAACTGAAAGAATGGTAGGATCCATCTAATGGACGCCAAGAAAGGTGCGGAATGGGGGCGAATTTCAAAAAAATTTCCTACCTTCTTCCAACTGAGAATCATATTCCCTAAATTTAGAATACATTATTCAAGGATCCTACTTGAACCATAAACAAACCAGATCTGAACCCAAAGGAAACATGAAGGATTATACATGATCTGGAGAAATAATATCTCTCAAAGTTGGTTTTCACGCCCAAAGAAGTAACCAAGATCCGCTCCTGCTGAAGATGACACAGCTGTGGATGGAACGGAACCAGTAGGGTGCGTCCTACACACTGGATTCTTCACAAGAACCCTCTAGAAACCTTGAACACCGAATCCTTTTGTTTATCTTGCAAGACTATTGTCAAGAACTGCTTTCTTGACTTCCTGTTGCTGCAAAGATCCAATCTTCCAATAGGTAGTGGCGGCGGCTGAAGGAGGAGAAGTCCAGGGACGAAGAGGGCAGAACTGTCTCTTCTCTCTAGAGTCTGTGAGAGATCAAATCTCATATTGTAGGATGTGTTTCTTGCTTACTCAAACCCCCTAGTTCGAAATCTAATATTTTTGTTAGGGTTTTCTCCTCTTTCTTCTTGATTAAGAAACCTCCCAATATTTTGGGAGTTATCCCAATCCAAATCAGTATTTGGATAGAGGTTAATCTTAATCCTATCTGCAGATTAAGTTAGTTAACTCCTGATCTTATCAGGAGGTTAACATATTCAAATCTAATTTGAATTTGGTCTCTTAGAGTGGATAAAGTCAAAGACCCAATCCTTTTACTAACACTAATCTTAGATTTTCCCTATGAACTGGTGATCATATCAGCCCAGTTCGAAATGGGCTTTTGGCCCATTAAGTGTTCAGTGTTTAACTAGTTTCCAACTTGTTGCCTAGTTGGGCTTCTTTGTATAGCGTGGGACCCAAGCATTGATCTACACACCAGCCACATGGATTTGGCCTAGCCTTTATTACAAGGCCCAGCCGAATTCACTGAAAGACTTAGTGACCCCCTTGAGCCCATCACATGGACCATATGGGCCCAACACTTACATTAAGTGGTCCCTAGGCCAAACCATCTTATAAAAACTCAGGGACTGTGGGCAGGTGCAAGATTAGCCCATCAGGTATTATCCTAAATGGTTTTACACTTAACCTCTCAGCCCTTAATGATCAAGCACTGCTCGACAAGAGAAGACCTCTCTCTCGGCTGCAAGGAACAGTGCCGCACTCTCTACTCACATGGATCCCGGGAATTAAAACCTTTTGCAAATCTTTTGAAACCATACATATACATATCTTATTTTGCAAAACAAAATTCCAACGATTGAAATCAACTGCCGGCAGTTTGGTTTCCATCAGAGAGAGTGCATACCAATCATTACCATTGTCCGACAAAGGGGCTGATCCTGTCACTATGACCACTCACTCAGATGAATTCTCAAACTGCCCCAACATGTCCAGGTTTTGACCCCCACTAAGGATCTCACTGATTGACACATCAAAGACATCCCGATCCGACACCTAGTGATGTGTCATAATCGAGTCTAGGGGTCAGGTGTAACTTTCCAGTTTTGCCCATCTGTCTCCAAGGTCTAGGGCAATACTGAAAATCTGGTCCGGTTCAAGGGTTCAAGCAATCACATACTTCATGTGCCTTGGGTCTTACCCTAATGGCCGAAACAAGCCATCCCAACACTTGGTGGCACACCAGTATCAGCCTTGGCAGGATAAGTCTCCCCAGACTTATCCAATGGCTGTGAACATTTAAAACTAACACAAGTTTCTATTAGTGTCCAGTTTTAGGGTTTTACACAGAATTATACCAAACAACATGAATCAAACATGCACTTTAATTTATTTTCACTAAATAACAAAAGTACATCAAATCCGATTGAAGCTAAGGGCATACAAGACTGTCTAACAGAAACCAACGGTCAACTCCCTACTAGGGGCCCGAACTCACCCTTGGCCCCAAACCAGAAAAGTAATCCGAACTGGCCTGCATGTAACAGTTCGGGACATACTTCGCCGAACTAGCCTGCCTTGTAACAGTTCGGGACATACTTCGCCGAACTGGCCTGCCTTAACAGTTTGGGATACACCTCGCCGGACTGGCCTGCCTTGTAACAACTCGGGATACACCTCGCCGAATTGGCCTACCGTGTAACAGTTCAGGACATACCTCGCCGAACTGACCTGTCCTATACATACCTCCGAACTCAAGACTTCACCTCGCTCACCACTCCACCACATCGCCCTCAGGGCACCAAAACCAAATAAACCGTACTATGCTTGACACCGAGGAAGTTCGTACCCGAGGGCGGTGCACCTGACTGACTTGGGATCTGACGCTTGACGACCGCTCTCCAAACGGCCACCTGCCACCGCCTCCTGACACCGCCATCTCCAATTAGAGAGACGGTTCCGTCAAAAGGCAGTGACGGTTCTGTCCCAGTAGAAAGGATGACGCCCGAGTTGACAAATGCAAGGGTAATCATACCCGACCTGACAAGGGCCTCGGAGCAAGTGTGCGAAGTGATTATAAAAGGCCCCTACCCCCAACAAACAAGGTATGTGAACTTTGCGCTATCTGGTCTACACTTTGCCTTCGAGAGATTACTGACTTGAGCTTCAGAGTTATCACACCAGGTTCCCCCTGGAGTTCTCTCATCTTTCCCGTTTCAGGCTCCCCGACGCTCCAACTCAGAGGCGAATTCATTGACAGCTAAGACTGGCTGGATTGCGTTCCATAAATATTCTTCTAAGAAGTAGGCATTTCGACTAACAAACGACTTTTGTTCTCTTAGGTCATAGAAAATATACCTTACAGAGCCATTGGGCTAGTCTACAAATAGGCAACGACTGGTTTTGGGTTCCAATTTGTCCGCACTTGTTCTTTTAATGTGTATTGGACAACCCCATATTTTCAAGTGTCTTACACTTGGTTTCTTGCTGGTCCAAAGCTCATAAGGATTCATAGGAACCGATTTGGTCAAAACCCGATTCAATACATATATTGTAGTCTCCAATGCATGTCCCCAAAATGATATAAGTAATTCTGAATGGACGAAGAGTGACCGAACCATATCTAATAGAGTTTGATTTCTTCTCTCTGACACACCGTTTAACTGTAGTGTAACAGGATGAGACAATTGTGATATAATCTCATTGTTCTTTAATTAGTCATTGAATTTGTTGGATAGATATTCACTTCATCGATCTGATCGAAGATTTTTGATATGTCTTTTCAACTATTTCTCGATTTCTTGTCTAAACTCCTTGAAATTTTCAAAGAATTCAAACTTATGTCTCATTAGGTACACATAACCATACCGAGAATAATCATCAGTAAAAGTTATGAAATAACAGTATTAGTTCAATGAAAGTTTTGTATGTATCAGGTCAAGTGTGCTTGTACAAAGACAAATCTGAACCAGAGTACAAATTTGCAATGGTTCATATTTGCACTCCAACTAAATACAACATAATGAACTAAACCAATTGCCTTAAACTATTTCTCAAGAGACTCTATGTTATTTGATGGAAATGAACCATTTCTGGGTCCCTTCTACATACACTTATTTTGTTGAAAATCATTGATGTCAATCTGTAGAGTAGCATTAACTCATCAAGTTTTGGCCCTTCAGGCCTTTACTATAATTGAAAAACCTGCTGCCCTGGTGACAAGCCCATAACCATGGTTAACTACAAGGGTGAGGATAAGAAATTTGCTGCCGCTAAATATCATTCATGATCCTCATGAAGATGAGAAAGATTGTCAAAGAGTTACTTCCACTCTCACTTATAGTTCCACTTGTCATTCACCTGACTATAATGACATGCAGCAGAAATCCATGAACAATGCCGATTTCATGTTTGACTGTCATGAAATCCAAGATTATGTTTGGAGCTTCAATTGCTATAATAGTTCTATTTCAGATCTTGAGGCTCAGTTTGGAAGAGTACAAACTGAGCTTAAGAAGAAAATTGCTTTTGAATTCTGTATCTATCTTTTCATCCAATATTCAATACTACAGGAACACAACGCAAAATTAAAGAAACTCTGTGATGCACTTAAAATCTAACATCCTGAATTTAACAGCACATATCAATGAATGCATTATGCTATGAGTGCTATATGAGTGGGCAATATTCTAATGGAATTGGCGACTCCCCAACGTGTGTTTCTTCCAAGTCTTTCGTGAATGTTGAGATTGAGTTAAAACTTCATACCTTTAAGGCTGTAACGTTACAGTCAAACATCTAATGTGATTTTCTTTCTAAGATGTGATGTTGTTGCGGTTGTCGTATCCATCATTGTTGTTATTATTGATTTTCAAAAAGAGGGCAACATGAATTAAACAAGAAATCTTTCTTCAATCCATCGTTTCTTTACCACTGTTTTATACAAAAGCTTGTATAATGGTCTCAAAAACTTATTCATAAGATGTCAATCAAAATTACAAGCTACCAAAGAAATCATTTTGGCCGTAAATATATTGATTTTCCACAACCAAGGATAAGAAGGTGAATCCCAGTAGGCCAAGTATAAACATCCAAAAAAAAAAAAAAGAATCTGGAGTACAGAGGTCCAAGGAACGGTTTTCCAGCAGATGGAAAGCAAAAAAGTACACATTCATCCAACTAGAGAAATCTTAACCAGTATCTCACAGAACTGAGTACCTTCCTGATTGGGCTGAACCAGGGAGTGACAATGCCTGGTTGGTGATATCCTCCAAAACACGTTTTACCTGTGTTTTTGCTCTCTTTACAGACTGTTCAGTAGGTCCCTCGATGAACAGGTAGAGCTTGCGCTCCCCAGGTCCCAGAATTTTACCAGGTGGGTAATACTGCCCCCTTGTTGTAATGGCAGCTCCTGTCCATTCAGAAATTGAACCTAAAGTTTCCTTATGGGTCACCTTCCAACGAGCATTCCGGGAGAAATCATTAATTTCAAGCTCTGCTTCATAGTGTTCAGGCATTGCATCAGCTTGGATCTTTGCCAGGTTATGCTGCAAATTCATGAAAGCTGCCAATGTTGCAGCACGAGCTGCTCCCTCATTAGGGACAATAGGCAGTGTAGCCCCAGGAACAACAGCTGCCGTGCCTGGTAACCAAGGACACCAAGCAAAGTTACAGGTAGTCCTCCATTTGGAAGCAATTGTGCTGCACTGACAGGGGTTGGCACCAAACCCATACTTTCCTTGGAGGCTGCAGCTAAAGCAGCAACCTGAGCAAGGGCAGCTTGTTGTGTGATGTCCCCTCTTGCCTTCCGGATCCCTTCATCTTCAGACTCTGAATCTGACTTTTCTTCGTCAAAGCCATATTCCCTTGCCTGTGCTTTCTTTGCAGCTTTTCTCATTTCATCCTCTTCTTCATTGAACTTAAAACCACTTCCCCCATAACCAGTGCCATGGGCTTGTTCAAGTCCTTGACTTACTTTTGCCATGAAACCATCAGCCAGAGCCTTCAGGTCTTCAGGAACTGCTTGTTCAGAAAGTTCCAGGGCTTTTACAAGATTTGGAGCATATCTTGCATCCACCTCTGATATAAATGTATATAAATGTAATAGCACAGCCTTTCCTGCCTGCCCGACCAATCCGTCCAATACGATGAACATAGTCTTCATAATGATTTGGGACATCAAAGTTGATTACTAGCTCAAGCTCCTTGACATCTAACCCCCTTGCTGCAACACTTGTTGCAATCATCAGATTACAGACATTGCTCTTGAAATCAGAAAATGGTGGATTCACGATCAGTTTGATCCTCAGCCCCATGAAGAGAGAGGCAAAGATAACCATGCCTTAACAAGTCCTTGAACAAAGAATCACATTTTTCTTGTGTGGACAAATATTAAAATCTTTCCCTTTTCATACCATTCCCCATGTAGCTCTAGGAGTCTTAGAAATCTCACTTTCTGGTCTCACCTCAACCAACTGTGTTATATCCTTGTTGACAACACTCCTTCCCCCAACCTGTATTTCCACAGGCTTGTTCAACACTTTACGTGCCAGTATCTCAACTTGACGGGGAAAAAGTGGCAGAGAACAGTACAGTCTGTCGGTCTGGTTGGGTATTTTGAACAATGCGAGTAATCTGAGGTTCAAAACCCATGTCAAACATTCGATCTGCTTCATCCATAACCAGATGCATAACTCTGCGGAGATTTGTTATCTTTCCACTACTAGTACAAAGTATATCCATCATCCTACCTGGAGTGCACACAACAATCTCAGCTCCCCACTTTAATTCACTTATTTGTTGGGCAACTCCAGAACCTCCATATACAGGTACACAGTTAACACCCACTGCCTTAGCAAACTTCTTGATATCACTATGGATCTGCTGGACAAGCTCCCTTGTAGGTGCCATTATAAGCCCAATAGGACCATCCCTAGGAACAACAGGTGGTTGGTCTTTGATATGCCTCAACATTGGTAAAATAAATGCCAAGGTTTTCCCCGAACCAGTCTTTGCAATTCCTATGCAGTCTCGACCACTCATAATTATAAGACCAATAGAACCATTCCTATGCAGTCTCGACCACTCATAGTTAAGCTTTTTTATTGTATCCAATATTTTCCTCATAAGACCAGTCTGGTTCCATGTCTTAACAGGCTTTGGTACATCCTTTCCATGTATCTTCAATTCTAGTTGCTTTCTGTAAGCAGGTACCTCTTTGGATGTCATCCTTAAAATCTCTCACTTCAATATAAAAATTCTTCCTGAAAGGTGGGTACTGGATCTTTGAGTGATCAACTAAAGTTAATTTCTCAGCTTTGGTCTTCTTCACTCTTTTCATGAATTCATCATCATCTTCATCTTCTGGTGGAAGTTCATCATTTTCAAGGTCACCATAATCTGAATCAGAATCCTCTCCAGGAATTATTCTTCCAGTAGATTTATTTATACCTTTCTTTGGTTGAACTCCATTACTCATACCGTCTTTTTGGGCATTCTTGGAATCAGATTTTTTATCCTCCACATTCAAAGAATCCTTGGCACTGTTCAGCTTCTCAACTTCAGGCAACACCATAGAGTTCATGAAAGCATCCAATGGGTCAATTTCCTCCTCCCCACTGACACTGTCACCGCCATTTTGTCCCATAGGCACTCCACTTCCATTCTCAGAATCAACCACCATGGCATCTGCACCTATGTTAGCAGGCTTGGCATCCTCCTGCAAGTCCACATCCTTCTCTGACTTCCCTGCAACAACAGCTTCATCATCATCTGATTATCCTTCAAGGGTCCAGTTCTTACCCAACTTTGGTTCATCCCCATTCACTTCACCACACTTCTCTCTTTCAGATTCTTCCTTCTTCCTTCGCAATTCATGCCATTCCTGAACTCTCCTCCGCTTGTCCATCTCCTCATCCAATTTCTTCCGCTGACGTTCTCTTTCCTGATTATAATCCACCTCCATCCTCTGTCGTTTCCTGTCATAATCATCTGCTTCCCTGTCCTCATCCCTATCCAGTTCTCAACGCTTCTCCCTCTCCCTCTCCTTTTCCCTCTCCTTTTCCTTTTCCCTTTCCCTTTCCCTTTCCCTTTCCCCATCTTTCCTCTCACGCTCTCTTTCTTTCCTCTCTCTTGTTCGTTCCCTCCCTTTATCTCTATCTCTCTCCCTCTCTCGATCCTCTCTATCTCTGTCTGTGCTCTCTATCTTTCTCCCTTTCCCTATCTCTGTCTCTGTCTCTCTCTTTACCTCTTTCCCTCTCTCTGTGCTCTCTATCTTTCTCTCTTTCTCTCTCTCTATCTTTCAACTTCTCCCTCTCTTTCCTCTTCCTCTTCCTCTCTCTTTCTTCTCCGTTTCTGTCATCTCTATCTCTATCTTCTCTATCCCTCTCCCTTTACTTCTCATCAACGCTCCTCTCACGTTCCGATCGCCGACTCTTCCTCTCTTTCTCTCTCTCCCGATCCCTTTCTGCTCCCCTCTTCAAATCTTCCTTCCTCTCCGCATTCTCTCTCCTCGACTTATGTTTCACCTCATCCATCACTATTACAACAACAATAATAAGAACAAAAAAATCGGAAAATCCTACAAATCCAACCTCGCAAAAACCCTAGACATCAACCCTGCAGAAAAAGAAAACACAAGAAATCGAAATTTACAACATAATTTACAAAAAGAAACAAGATAAATAAAAGAGAAAATTGAAGAAAGAGGAATTGAGAATTTACCGTCTGTGGAAGTAAAATCGATGGACTAAGAAATTTCTGAATTCCTCGTCTTCACTAGCTGCAGCAGGAAGGGAAAAACAAGATGGGTCTCTCTCTCTCCCCCGTCCTCTTACGGAACTAGGACTGCACGGATGGGATCATAGGACTTCGGTAGAGATTTAACATTTCGAACTGTCTGCTTTTGAACTCACCGGTATTTCCCAGCGAGTCCACAACAAATCAGGTCACGTCAAAAGTAGCTCCTTGGCTACCGACACGTCTCTTTCTCTCTTTCTCTCTCTCTATCTCTCTCGAACTCCTATCTATTTCCCGGAACTCCTCAGTCTCTCTCTCCGGTTACATGGTCGGCAGCGGCACCGTCTCTCTGGCCGTCCATAATCTCAATCGTGTCGCCAAACGCCAACTACTCTCATTAGTTCCGACTGCAAGGGAATCGCTGGAGAGTTTCCTGCGTGCCATCTCGAACGTTGCCGATGATCAAATCACAGGTAGGATTCCAGCGTTTGTAAAATTTATCAGCCTTTTGCATCTCGGCCTCCGCAACGACGCTGAAACAAAATCACCGTTGTTGTTGAGTGCTTTGGGCTTGACCTTTTGCGCTGAGATCATACTCCACTGCATTTGACCTGTTGTTCAGGCTGCGTTTTGTAAGAGTGCAAACTTCGAACCGTTGCGAATATGCTCTCCGGTTCAGGTTTGCGCCCGTTTGGTAAGAGCGTGAAACTCTATCAACATTCGATGCAAATATGTAAACGTGGGAGGGTTTACATCGAAAATAAGTTGCTATTATTCTCAACCGAATTATATCGTTTTCTGCATAACCCCTCAGAGAGAGAGGACAACGACTTCTTCCGAACTGCAAACTCCGGGAGATCTGAGCCGCCGGTTGCTTTCTTCTTCCTCAGCGGAACTCCATACCAACGGTAACCTCTGTTCTTGCCCACAAGCTTGTACTACCTCCGATCTACTTATATGCGTGTATGTTTGCTTCCTATCACGCAATACAGCCGCCCTTCAGTGGATTATGATTTTTGTTTTTTAGTTTTTAGGTCGCATATCCTGTCAGAGGGAGATTCGACCCTGTTCTCTGAAGCCATCGTAGCAGTCGGAGCATCTCAACAAAACCCTCCGTCGGTTGCATTTCTGGTTCCTACCTTACCCTCCTTTTTCAGACCCGAGAAGGTTGTTCCCTTTTCTCAACCACGTCCTTCTCTTCCTATTGTTTTGCATGATTTTTTTTTTCTTTTGATTGAATTTGTGTTAGAGGACTCAGATTTTTAGTTCTAGAAACAAATGTGCATTAATTTGAACATGAGCTCTGGTTTTTGCCTGTTTTAGGCCTACTCTTTTTTATATCAAGAGGTTTTCGTCATACCATTGACTGTTTTTCTACGTGCGAAAATAATTTTATTATAGTTCTCTAATTATTAAAACTGAAGTCTGAATCTGAATAATGTCGTCCTGATAGAATTCCTTTTGGTTTTTGGCTTTGAAAATCAAGATATCAATGTTTGCTTAGTTTCAGTTCTGAATTCAAGGTCAGCATGTTTGTATTTTGTTTGGCGGTGTGCTTAGTTTTCTTTAATTAGGACAGGGTGTATATGTGTGTGAACGAGCAAAGGCTTAGTGTCTGTTGCCTTCATGTTTGCAAAGGCCAAATAAAAAGAAAAAGAGAAAGAAAGAGTAAATTGAATAGGTTGCTTCGAGTACTCACTAACAATTGAAAGTTGTCTAGCTTTTGGATACTGCAGAAAAAGAAATGCCGCCATGCTAAAACTATAATACTTCAGCCCAGGAAGGCATTTTGGTCACCCTCGTGTGCTGCTGTAGGGCATAGGAGAATACTGCATTAACGTTAACGAACGGGCATTAGTAACTGTAACTAACAGCAGAGACTGTAGGGAATCTAGGATTATTGATTGATAGATAACAAGTTAGCTAGGCCAAGGGAGAATCCCAAGGAAAATAACCACAGGATTAGAACACCCCCTAGTTCTTCCTGAAGTTGTAGAGTTTGTGACAATTATCTGCTGGATTGGCTGCGAATCTGTCCAAACAGAAAGAGTCCAACTTAGTTTCTTCATTCTTGAAGCTAAGGCTATGTTTGGTTTGATAGAAATAAGAGAAAAACAGAAAGTTGAGGGAAAGTTCTTAGCAAAATTTTGTTTCTCTCTTGTTTTCTATAAAACTAACATTGCCCTACTGAATTTTTTGTTCCTTGTAACTGAAATGCTGTACACCAATCTTTCCATATTACTTATTTATGCTAACTATATATACTATAATGTATATAACTATATAAATCAAATCAAACTATTCTTCTTTTGAAAATGCAATGTCTTGATATTTTGCTCAGTTCACACATTTCACAGTATCAGCAGATCTGATCAAAATGATATTTTTTGAAAACATTGAGTGTATGTGAAGGGCATTAGTCAATTCTTTAGATGACAATGGCATCTATTATTCTTTCACTTTTGGTGACAAATGGTCCCACTCTACTACTTAGTGTTGTATATGGTGGGGACCCAGGATTTCTACGGAGCTTCATCTCTGGTGGATCTATGGCTTCTTGCTTAAATATGAAGTACAACACGGTTATTGTTGGTGGCATGGCACACATCTGGGTCTGATTGTCATTTAATATTTGTTTAGAAGCTATGATTTGATCTAATAACTAAGCAAAGAGTTGGTGGAGGAGGTGGGTTAGTGTATTTGCTTATGGAAAATGATTAATTTTACTTGAATCCTTGATCTCATTGGACAAAAATCTTAAGTTTGAGGGGACCCAAGCAAATAGACTCAAGTGATAACAAAAGTTCAGAAACACAAGCAAATTCATCATCCTGTAGCCCTTTTCGGAAGCCAAACCTCCAATTTAAAGCCAAAGGAGAAATTGGGGAAGGAATAAACTTAGGAATTGCCTTTTTGCATAAAGGGAAAGAGAGTAAAGAGAGGGGAAAAGGTCTTTAAAGAGGTTGCCCACCCAAATATCTTCCCAAAAAAGAACATTATTTCCAAAGTAGACATCATACCGGACCAACTTGAGGAATTGGGGAACAATCCCATGTATAGCCTTCCAGGGTGTTCTAAGAGTCGTCCATCGAGATACCCCAACATCCCTATCATTCTTTCTCTCTCTCTCTCTCTCTCTCTCTCTCTCTCTCTCTCAAAAGGCCATCTCAACAGCCACTTCCCTAGTAAAGCTTCATTCTTAAGAACTAGGTTTCCTAATCCCATACCCCCTCCTTCCTTACTTCTGCTAACTATCTCCCACCCAATGTTTTAAAAGCGAAAGGCGCACAAAAAACGACAGGTTTCAAATGCGCCTGAGGTTTAAGGTGCAAGGTGAGGCACACACCTTTTTAAAGAAGGTGCACAAAATTAAAAAAGAAACTAAAAAATAGAAAAAATAGAAAAAAACATGTAGAAATTCTAAGAAATCAGGAAAATATCAAAAAACAAAGTTAATTACTTAATTATTAGCTCAATTGGTTAGAATTAGATACTTAGATTTGTTGAGTTGGGCCTAGTTGTTTTTATTCTTATTTTAAGTTATTTAATTAGGAAGTTGTTGGGATTTAGGCCCATTAGTTTATGTTTTTAAGTTGTGACTGTTCAACTACATTAGTAGCCGCCCTACTAAGGGCATCCTTGTAATATCTCATCCTTTAAGTCAAGTATAAATTATAATGAGGGGTTGGCGGCTAGGGTTTATCTAAGAATCCTAGTTGACTTTCTACTCTTTTCTCCTCCCCTTTTCTTCTCTATTGTTGAAATCTTCATCTTCCTCTTTCCCTTCACAAGAAATTCAACTAAATCTCATGCAGCCCTAGATCGGCCGACTGCATGGTGATTTAAGAGGCTGATTGAAGATCTCAGGTAAGCCCAATTTTTGGATTTTTTGGTGGATCTGTTTGCCCTGTAGTTGGTCTAGGGTTTTTCATCAAAATCAGGAAAAACTAGAGAAAGGAGGAGAGTTCTATTTCTGTTGGACTCTTCAATTTTGACCTAGGAAGTGGCACCCTAATTTTTTAGGCTTCCTTGGAGTTTTCTGTAAGGGGCGGTTCAAGTTTTGCATGATTTGGAGGCTTCTAGAGAGAGAGAGGCTGCCTCTTCTCTCTCTTCTCCCGTCTCGCAAAAAATGAATCTTTTGTGGGAAGACTGTCTAGGACAACAGAAAAGTGTTGTTGGTTCCAAAAGTGTTTCGTTTGATCTTCTTGCATATTTCAGTTATTTTCTTTACACTTTTTGAGAAGCATGGAGGGTTATGGAGTTGAAAATAAGCCTAGGAGTGAAATGGGACCAGTGAGAGGAGGTGATGGAGACCTTTTCGGGATTGGAACCATTACTACAGTTAGGTTGAATGGTGCAAATTACTTAGAATGGTCACAATTTGCAAAGATAGCCATTGGTGCTCGTGGGAAATTAGTGTATATCACTGGTGAAGAAGTGAAACCCGAAACTAGCAACTCCCAGTGGGTATAGGAGAATTATATGGTGATGACTTGGTTGTGTAATTCCATGTTGCCCCATATAAGTAAAAATTTTTAATGGGCAAATACAGCTAAGGAAATATGAGATGGGGTTGCTGAAACCTATTCACAGAGGGAGAATGTTGCTAGGGCTTATCAACTGAGAAATCAGATTATTTCTACAAGGTAGTGAGATAGACCTGTTGCAGCCTATTTTCAGCCCCTAAAACCCTGTGGCAGGAGATTGACCATTCAGAGACATCTGCTTGGGAAACCATTAAGGATGCAACTACCTATCAGAAACATCTAGAGAAGTATAGGGTGTTTGAATTTCTTGCTAGCCTTAATCCTGAGTATGATATTGCAAGACAACATCTTCTTTTCAGGGACAGTGTTACTCTATCCCAGGCATATGCCTTTGTGTTGGGGAAGGAGAGCAGGAGAGATGTGATGATGAAAAATCCTGTTTCTGATCAGTTTGCCATGGTGAATACTGTGGAACCTAAACAAAGTGGAGATCGGGGTGGTAGTGAAATCAAGAAGGAAGATAAAAGAGATTTGATTTGTGACTACTGTAAGAAGCCTAAACACACGAGATACTTACTAGAAGCTTCACCCACATCTTGTGCCGACTAGATTGAAAAATAAGAAGGGAAATGCTCACATGGAAGTTATTGGTGACATTCTAGTCCCTCCTACTATAGTTGCTCTGGAGTCTGTTGCAGCTGCTGCAGTAAGGGCGAAACTTGAGAGGTATGGGCAACTTCTGAACCAGCGAGATACAACCAATTCCAGTTCAGCAGCAAGCGGACAACAAAGTACAGGTGGTACTGGTGGAGTCCACTCTACTTCCTTTGCTCACACAGGTAGTTCACACGTCACTGCAAATTTTGTTTCTACTTCAAGTAAGGAGGGACTTCCTTGGATTATAGATTCTGGAGCCTCAAAGCACATGACCCATAGCTCTACTATTTTTTCTTCTTACCAGCTCTGTTCTGGTAGAGATAGGGTTTTCACAGTTGATGGATCTCATGCTCCCATTGCTGGGAAGGGATATTTTAAGATTAGTATTCTATTTCTCTACCCTTTGTCCTTCATGTTACCAGATTGAGCACTAATTTGTTATTTGTTGGTAGTTTGATTAAGAACCTGAACTACTCAGTAATTTTTTCTCCTGGCCATTGTATTTTGTAGGATCTGGATTCAAAGAGGACGATTGGGAGTGGTTGTGAAGTGAATGGGATCTACCTCCTGGATGTGCTTCCTCCTCATTAGAGTCATGTCAGCAGGGATAGTGAGTCAGGGTCTGTGGGTTAAATTATGCTTTGGCATAATCGTTTGGGCTATTTACTTTTTTCTTCTTTGAGTCTTTTGTTTCCAAAACTTTTTGATTCTATTAGTTTGTCAAGTTTGGAGTGTGAAAGTTGTCAACTTGGAAAGCATTGTAGACATTCATTTAAACCTAGTAATAAAAGGTGTTATTCTTTTTTGATGTTATTCATTCTGATGTGTGGGGACCTTACATTGTTCATTCTATGGGAGGTTATTGATATTTTCTCTTATTTGTAGGTGATTTCTCACAATACTCTTGGATTTACCTGATGAGATCCTGCGATGAAGTACCACCCTTGGTGAGACAATTTCATCAGATGGTGCTAATATAGTTTGGAACAAGAATAAAGGTGTTCAAATCAGACAATGCTAGGGAATATTTTGAAAAACACCTTGCCTCATATCTATTAGAATATGGTGTTGTCCATCAGAGCAGGTGTCCCTATAGTCCACAGCAGAAAGGAAGAACAGACACATTGTTGAGATTGCAAGAAGCATGATAATCACATCTACAGTTCCAATTCGGTTTTGGGGTGATGCAGTTCTCACAGCAATATATTTAATTAACAGGGTGCCCTCTCGTATATTTGGATTCAACATCCCATTCAGTCTCCTTTTTTCTGAGGGGGAAATGTTTCATATTCCTCTCAAGGTGTTTGGATGTGTCTGCTTTGCACATATCCTTGGTCCTCACCGCTCGAAGCTTGATCCCAAGGCAAAGAAGTGTGTTTTCCTTGGATATGCAGAAAATCAGAAAGGGTACTACTGCTATGATCCAATCTCTGGGAGTCGGTATGTTACCACGGATGTCACCTTTTTTGAATTCACATACTTCTTCTCAAAGAATCCTTCTCAGGGGGAGTGTTTTGGTGAAGTAAGTCAGTAATCTATTCCTCTCCTAGTTCCAGTCCCTGTGTCCACTCCTGTGTCACCTACCTTACCACCTCTTTTGCGTTCTGCTTTTCAACATTACTTACGACAAAGACTTTACAAAGAAGTTGATTCCACTATAGCAAAACTCACGTCACTTCCTATTGGTTCCTTGGAGACTCCAGATTCAGTTGACATGGATTCAGATATTCTTCTTGGTCCCTCTACTGTTTCAGTTCTCATTGATTCTACTAATCCTATTACAGATAACCTCGATCTTCCTATTGCTCTCAAAAAAGGGAAGAGAAAGTGTACTGCTCATTATATTTCACAGTACTTATCCTACAGTGGACCTTCTCCTTCCTACTGTGCTTTTCTTTCCTCTCTCGATTTTGTGTCTATACCCAAGGGTGTTAATGAGGCTCTCTCCAAACCTGAGTGGAAGACAACCATGCAGGAAGAGATGGTAGCTTTGATTAAGAATCAGACATGGGACATTGTGGATCTACTAGAGGGCAAGGAGGCAGTTGGATGCAGATGGGTTTACACAGTAAAATATAAGGCAGATGGAAGTATAGAAAGGTACAAGGCAAGACTTGTTGCAAAAGAGTACACACAGACCTATGGCATTGATTACTTAGAGACCTTTGCACTAGTTGTAAAGATGACCTCTATTCAGATACTTATTTCTCTTGCTGCCTCATACTCTTGGTCCTTGTTTCAACTTGATGTGAAGAATGCTTTCACAAATGGGGATCTGCAAGAGGAAGTGTATATTGATCTTCCTGTTGGCTTCTACAGTGATGCTAAAAAGGGAAAGGTATATAGGCTTAAGAAGTCACTTTATGGCTTGAAACAATCTACTAGAGTATGGTTTGACAGATTCAAAAAGGCCTTAATTGCTTTTGACTACACTTAGACTTAAGCCGATCATACCTTGTTTGTGAAGCGAAGGGGATCTTTGGTGTCAGTCCTAATTGTTTATGTGGATGATATTGTTGTCACGGGGAATGACCTAAGTGAGATTGATTGTCTAAAAAGGAATCTACATAAAGAATTTGAAATTAAGAATCTTGGAGAACTGAGATACTTCTTAGGCATTGAAGTTGCAAGATCAAAACATGGAATTTTTATCTCTCAAATAAAGTATGTCTTGGATCTTCTTCAAGAGACAGGGAAGCTTGGAACGAAGGCAATCAATACCCTTATTGATCAGAACCATAGAATCAATGCATCAGAAGGTGAGCCAATAAATGACATTGGGAAATATCAGAGACTTGTGGGTCGGATGCTATACTTGTGTGTGACAAGACCATACATTTCCTATGCAATAAATGTGGTAAGTCAATACATGCATGCTCTACGAGTCCAGCATTGGGAGGCAGTTGACAGGATTCTTGCTTAACTGAAGGGACACTCGGGTAGAGGCATATTCTTTACTGATCATGGACAATTGAAACTAGAGGCTTATACAGATGCAGATTAGGTAGGATGCCTTGATGACAGGAGATCAACTTTAGGAGTGTGCACCCTTGTTGGGGGTAACCTTGTCTCGTGGAAGAGTAAGAAACAAATGGTGGCAAGATCAAGTGCTAAAGCTGAATACAGGGCCATGGCACATGGAGTTTCAAAACTTCTCTGGATCGGTTCTCTATTAGAAGAAATTGGTGTACAGGTAGAAGAACCTATGATGTTGTACTGTGATAACCAGGCAGCAATTAACATTGCCCATAACCCAGTCTAGCATGACTGAACTAAACACATTGAAGTGGATAGACATTTTATCAGAGAAAGAGCAACTTTTGGAGAAGTTTGTCTTCCATACATTGCTTCCGATCTGCAGCTCATTGATGTTCTCACAAAAGGTGTTGCAAAGAACAAGCTGGAGCATGATCTATGCAAGTTGGAAATGTGTGACATTTACTCCCAACTGGGGAGTATTGAGTTGGGCCTAGTTTTTATTCTTATTTTAAGTTATTAAGAAATCAACATTAATGAAGTTAACACTTCAAAGAATTAAAGTATACAAGTATATGGCATATGAGCACAACCTATGGTCCTATACAACATTAGATAATCAACATTAATGAAGTTAGCACTTAAAAGACACTTACCTCTTGGTATCAGTATCCTCTCCATGGCCCACACCATTACACTCACATGTAACAAAATCAATATAAAAATTAATCATTTATTGTAATAAGCAAGTAAGGAATCAGATTTGAAAAATATTTCAAAAAACAAGCTATATATTAACTATTTAAATATGCAATATCTATTTTTCTAATATAAAAAAAGGTTCTTTCATCAATCATTGTTCACAAAGCATAACCTATACAAAAAGCAAGTTTACTACCTATACAAAATCTCAAAATCATATATTCTCATATGTCCATTGACTCCATTCACCCATTCTTGATTCTTTTTTCCTCAAGATTCAAGCATTCATTCTTCCTCATCATTTCCCTCATCATTTGGGAAATCCCTATCATCTTCATACTCATCAGATTTGTAATCATCGATATTCTCTTCTTCTGTTTCTTCTTCTATGTCAAATTCATCTTCATCTTCCAAATGAAGTTGGGAATTTGATGTGCTAGGTCTTCTGGAATTGATTACCTTGGGCCACTTGGCTCGTAACTGTGAAGTTGAGCTTGACCCTCTAAATCTTGTATATCTTAGTGGCTCTTCAACTCCAGAAGCACGAGCAACATCTCCCCATGTCAATTAATCACCATCATCAAATACCAAATCATCTTCAACCCCATCCATCTCTCCCAATAACCACTCATTACTTTCATCAATATCTTTTAGAGAGATGGGATCGGTGTAACTGCGTGAATCAAAACTCTCTTTCAGCATCTGGTTGAACTTAATAAACACCAAATCATTTAATCGCTTTTGATCCAAGCGATTCCTCATTTTGGTATGAATTTGTGAATTCATAAAATAACATTGAATTACTAAAATATTTGAAAATTAAATGTAAAATATAAATGAGATAAATTACACAAGTAAATTTATTAAAGACATACATGCTCAAACACACTCCAATTCTACTCGCAACCAGATGCACCGTCACTAAATTCCCTCTTCTTGTTTCAAGCCCGAGTCCGTATCGATAGGAAAAGATTTTTCATTAAATATCGGAGCGTGCATGTTAAACTAAGAATTTTGATAGCAATTTTTTGTTTCCACCAATCAGTTGAAAAATATAAAGATTAACTAAATGAGCAAATTTACTAAATAAAAATAGTAATTATTAAAATAACTAAACACAAATATTAATTGACTATATATGAAATTATGAATATTTACCTGGTGCTTTTATCTTTCTCTACCAAATAGCCATGTTATTACCAAAAATATCTTCTGCATTCTTATACCTTGATAATTCATCAATGATTGTATTCAACTTGTTCGTGTCACTTTCAAACATCTGGATTACTTTATAAAGGCCATTTATAATCTCTTCATCTGAATCAATTCTTTTCGCATCATCATAATAAAATTGAGGGTTTAAATTAGAAACCAACTGCTTGCAATGGTTGGTGGAGCTGACAATCCCATCTCCTATCAATAATCTCAAAAATCTCTGATATCTTTTCCCTTTTACCATAAAATGCCTTCTGAATTGCTTCCTTTGCTCTATTAACAGCCTCATAGATGTAACCCATAGCTGGCTTGTTTTCACGATCTACCAAGCGTAAGACACAAACAAGAGGGCTGCATACCTTAAGAATATATACAATGTTATTCCAAAATGAAGGCTGCTGGTTTCCAATTGTGCATCTTAGATTTCAGATTTGAATGCAATAGCTTTCATTGATGGAGCCGGTTTTCTTTTTTAATGCTTGATTGCTTCATCTTTGATTTTAGTTTCAGTTTTAGTTAATGTAGTAAATTTCTGGTTCTATTATCTCAAAAGAAAAAAAAAATTCTTATGGCTGAATGATGCATAGGCGGCTATTACAGTTCTGATTGCATTAACTGTGATTTATAGAATTCAGACCTGAACTTATTGCTATTATTGCTTTCATATTTTGTAGTTCAGATCTGATCACACTGCTTATCACTTTTGCAATCAGATCTGAACACATAACAAAGCATTTTTGTTCTAACTTGGTGCTCTCAATTCTGAGTTTCAGATCTGAAATCAGACTTGTATTCACCATGATTTCAGATCTGAAGCCCACATCAATTTGGAGATTTAGCAGGTCTTATGGGAAGCAAGTTAGAACAGACCTGATATACAGACCTGAAACTTTGCTACTAGACATAACCACTGATTTCAGATCTGTATACACTTGCACTCCTTGCTGAATTTCCATATCAGCCCTGACCTAGCATCAAGTAGCTGCTGTAAAACCTCACAATAACCATTGATTTTAGATTGAGTAGCTACTACTCAAAAGAGTGCAGTTCAGATCTAGAGATCAGATCTGAACTCATTATTGCTATAGCTTTTGCTCTTTTTGGTCTGCATAGCTTATGAAAATAAGGTGATTCAGATCTGAGCACATATCGAATCATATTTGTTATAACTTGTTGAGTTTCAGATCTATATTCACCTCTGAAACCTACTTCAATTCAGAGATTTAACAGGTCCTATTAAATCAGAATTGAAAGCAAGTTATGACAGATCTGATTTCGGTATATATAGATCTGAACTTTACTACCACGCATAGTATAACCACTGATTTCAGATCTGTATACACTCACTCTCACTGCTGAAATCACATTTCAGACCTAAACACAGTTGTTCTAGCTACTGATTTCAGACCTGTACATTGAATGGCAATAGTATATCATCAGATTTCAGCAATAAGAACAGATCGGTACAAGGAGAAAGAAATTTGTAAATTGCAGTAGATGCTGAAATTTAAGATTGCAGATCTGAATGTGTAAATGATTTATGCATGCACCCTCATTAAATTCAGATTTGAATGTGTAAAAACCATGCACACAACATCTGTACTCAATAAGGTTAGTGGTATGAACTCAGATCTGAATATGACTGTTCTCAGTAGCTAAGATTTGAGATCTGATTTTAGGTCCTTGTAATTAATGGTTGCATGCAAGACATACAAGTTGGAACTAAAAGAAGTTTAAAGCTCTTGATTCCAGTCCTATTTCATTTGGTTGCAGTAGATTTCAGATCTACTTATTGATATTAGGATTGGAATTTTGTATTCTAAATAGTTGCCTTGTACATTTCAGTTAGAGTAGGATCATTGATTGATTAAATTACTCATATTCTTTTGTGTATGCTAGTCTTTTTATTGCTTCGACTTCTATAGTTTATGACAAGCATACCTGAACTGGAGGAAATTCTTTACGATCCGGAGATTGAAAGGACTCTCCGTATCCGCCTAAGAGCTGTTAGACAAGTTAGACCGGAAATAGAAGAGATGGCTGAACCTAGAACCATGATGGACTATGCCAAGCCCACCCTAACTGGGGCTGCTTCAAGCATTATAAGACCGGCCATTGTTGCTAATAACTTTGAAATCAAGCCAGCCATAATTCAAATGATTCAAAACACAGTTCAATTCTGTGGTATGGCTCACAAAGATCCAAATTCCCATATAGCCAATTTCATAGAAATTTGTGACACCTTCAAACATAATGGGGTAAGTGATGATGCTATAAGGTTGAGGTTATTCCCTTTATCATTGAAAGATAAGGCCAAGGCTTGGCTAAATTCATTACCAGCCGGATCTATAGCCACTTGGGATGAGATGGTTGGCCGATTCCTTTCTAAATATTTCCCTCCCTTGAAAACATCAAAAATGAGAAATGACATTACCACTTTCTTCCAACAAGAGGGAGAATCTCTCTATGAGTCATGGGAATGTTATAAGGAGCTACTGAGGAAGGTTCCTCATCATGACCTTTCGATATGGCTGCAAGTGCAGACCTTTTACAATAGTCTAACCGATTCAAATAAGACCATCCTAGATGTAGCATCCGGGGGCTCCATCAATAATAAGACCCCTGAAGTGGCCCATGCACTCATAGAGATAGCAGCCAATAATTATCAATGGCATTCAGAAAGAACACAAGCAAGAAAACAGCATGGTCTTCATAATGTTGACTCATACACGGCTCTATCTGCTCAAATTGGTGCACTCAACAAGAAATTAGACGAGATGCAGATGGCAGCCATGCATGTGCAGCCCGTGACATGTGATTTGTGTTGGGGAGGCCACATCAGTACTGAATGCCAAGTTGGTAATCAGTTTAGGCAGTTTACAGAACAGGTTGACTTTGTCGGCAACCTTCCAAGGCAGCAAGGATATTAGGACCATCATGCCTTTCAACCGGGATGGAAAGGATACCCGAACCAATCATGGTAGAATCAGCATGCACCAAATCCCTTCTACCAAAATTTTCATCAGCCAAAACAAAAATCCAACTTAGAGGAGCTGATGACAAAGCTCATAGCTAGTGCTGAAACTAGGTTTCAAAACCAAGAAGCTTCAATAAAGAACTTGGAAAATCAGATTAAGCAGTTGGTGCAATTGATCTCAGCAAGGATACCGGGCACATTACCAAGCAATATAGAGGTGAATCCACGAGAACAAGTGCAAGCTATCACTTTAAGAAGTGGTAAGGAGCTTCCAGAAGTAGAGAAGAAAGCAAGGGCTGAACCCAAGGCAAATGCAACCCTTGAAGCCGAGAACCAGAAGAAGGAGCAATCTAAACCGCAACAAGAAATGCACTAACAACTCCGTTTCCTAATCGGCTGAAGCAACACAAGCTTGAAAAGGAATTCGGAGATGTGGCTACGGTTGCTTTAGCCCAGATGCCCCACTATGCAAAATTTTTTAAGGAATTATTGGCAAATAAAAGGAAATTGGGAGATGTGGCTACGGTTGCTCTAAATGAAGAATGCTCGGCAATCCTTCTTAACAAGTTGCCTCAAAAGCTTAAAGATCTAGGGAGTTTCACTATCCCTTGCACTATAGGTAGTTTAAAAATTGAAAAAGCATTATGTGATTTGGGAGCTAGCATAAATTTAATGCCATACTCGGTTTTCAAAAAATTGGGATTGAGAGAGCCCCAACCCACTAGAGTTGCATTGCAGTTGGCTGATAAGGTCCATTAAGCATCCTAAGGGGATCATAGATGTGTTGGTTAAAGTAGATAAGTTCATTTTTCCCATTGATTTCATTGTATTGGACATGCAAGAAGATGTGGATGTCCCTGTCATCCTAGGGAGACCTTTTCTGGCTACTGGGAAGGCAATGATTGATGTCCAACAAGGACAACTCAGCCTTAGGATACAAGATGAGGAAATAATTTTTAAAATGTCTGATGCCATGAAACATGCACCCTCTATTTAATGATTGCTTTCAGGTGAATAGATTAGCTGACCCTCTTGAACCGTGCCTACAACAAGGAAAAATTGAAATGGGGGAAAATGAGGAAATAAATCTCATGATGGCATACTTGAATGATAAACCTCAGTTCAAAGGGAAGGGATTTCTCAAATTAGAAAACTTAGGCAAAACTCCTGTACCAACAGGTAAGCCGTCATCTCAAAAACCCCCCACCCATGAACTGAAGCAATTACCACCCTACTTGGAGTTTGCTTTCCTTGAGGAACCATCAGTTCTCCTTGTAATAATTTTCGCTGAACCCATTGCAAAAAGAAAAATTGCTAAGAGTGTTGCGGGAACACAAAAATGCACTAGTTTGGAGGGTAGAGGACATCAAAGGCATTAACCCATCAATATGCACACATAGAATTTTGATGAAAGAGGACAGCAAGCCCTCGGTTCAACCCCAAAGATGCCTAAAGCCAAACATGAAAGAGGTGGTGAAGGCTGAAGTCATTAAGCTCTTAGATGCTAGGATCATTTATCCTATCTTTGACAGTTCTTGGGTGAGTCCCATACAAGTCATGCCCAAGAAAGGGGGTATGATCGTTGTCCCAAATGAAAATAATGAACTCATCCCGACTAGAACTGTCACCGGGTGGCGAGTATGCATTGACTATAGAAAATTAAATGAAACCACCTGTAAAGACCACTTTCCTCTCCCATTCATGGACCAAATGTTAGAGAGGCTAGCCGGGCATGAGTATTATTGTTTCTTTGATGGATATTCAGGGTACAATCAGATCCCAATTGCACCAGAGGACCAAGAAAAGACCACCTTCACTTGCCCTTATGGTACCTTTGCATACCGAAGGATGCCATTTGGATTGTGCAATGCCCCAACAACCTTTCAACGGTGTATGATGTCCATATTTTCTGATATGGTTGAAAAATTTATCGAGGTTTATATGGATAATTTTTCGGTTTTTGGTTCTTCATTTAATGCATGCTTGAATAATTTGGAATAGGTGCTTAGGAGATGTGAAGAGACACATCTAGTGCTGAACTGGGAAAAGTGTCATTTTGTGGTGCAGGAAGGCATAGTGCTTGGACATAAGATTTCACAGAAGGGTATAGAAGTTGACAAAGCTAAAGTGGAGACAATTGAGAAGTTGCTACCCCCATCCTCTGTCCATTCTGTAAGAAACTTCTTGAGGTATGTTGGATTCTATAGAAGATTTATTAAGGATTTTTCAAAGATAGCTAAGCCATTGTTACTTTGCTTCAGAAAGAAGTGGTTTTTGAATTTTCAGCTGAATGCCTACAGGCATTCAACACTTTGAAAGACAAGTTGATCAATACACCCGTCATGATAGCATCAGATTGGACACTTTCATTTGAATTGATGTGTGATGCAAGTGATTCAACCGTAGGAGCTGTTTTAGGACAAAGAGTGAACAAACATTTTCAGCCGATTTACTATGCTAGCAGAACTTTGAATGGAGCACAACTAAATTACACCACAACTGAAAAAGAGCTACTAGCGGTAATCTTTGCACTTGATAAGTTTCGTTCATGTCTGATTTTGTCCAAAGTTATTGTGTACGTAAACCCCTCAGCATAGGCACTTGTTTTCCAAGAAAAATTCAAAACCAAGACTAATCAGGTGGATCCTATTGCTGCAAGAATTTGACATTGAAATACGAGACATGAAGGGTACCGCAAACCTGGCTGCTGATCATCTCTCCCGGTTGGACAAGGTCAAAAGAAGAGAAAACCAACAACATTCGAGAAGATTTTCCAGATGAACAGTTGTACTCCATTCAGGAATATTCATCTCCTTGGTTTGCTGATTTTGCAAATTATCTTGCTGCACAAGTCATCCCTTCTATCCTTCCCTATCAATAGAAGAAGAAATTCTTTTCTGATGTAAAATACTATTTGTGGGAGGAACCCTTTTTGTACAAATTATGTGCAGATCAAATCATAAGGAGATGTGTCCCCGAGGAGGAGATGGAATCGGTACTACGATTTTGCCATGATAGAGAAGCTAGAGGACATTTCTGAGCTAGCCGCACCGCAGGTAAGGTCTTGCAATCAGGTTTTTATTGGCCGACATTATTCAAAGATGCCCATAGGTATGTGTCCACATGCAACAAATGCCAAAGAACGGGTAACATTTCCCGACAGAATGAAATGCCCCTTTCTAATATCCTGATTTGGGGTATAGATTTCATGGGGCCCTTCCCGAATTCTTTTGGGAATAAGTATATCCTCGTTGCTATTGATTATGTGTCTAAATGAGTGGAAGTCATGGCTTTACCCACAAATGACTCTAGGAGGGTAGTACATTTCCTAACAAAGCTTTTCACTCGATTTGGCACTCCTCGAGCTATAATTAGTGATAGGGGAACTCATTTCTGCAACACCCAATTTGAACGGCTGATACAAAAATATGGAATTAAACACAAATTGGCTACCCCCTATCACCCACAAACCAGTGGCCAAGTTGAGTTGGCTAATGGGGAGCTCAAGAATTTTAGAGGAGATCGTAGCATCTGCTAGGAAAGATTGGGTCATCAAATTGGATGATGCATTATGAGCATATAGAACTGCATATAAAACACCCCTTGGCATATCCCCATACAGGTTGGTCTTTGGTAAAGCATGTCATTTACCGGTCGAGTTAGAGCATAAGGCCTATTGGGCACTAAAATTCTTAAATTTTGGCATACAGGCCACAGGTGCTAAGAGGCGATTGCAATTGAATGAGATGGATGAATTCAGACTTGCCGCCTATGAGAATGCCAGGGTTTACAAAGATAGAATTAAAATGTGGCATGATAAGAACTTGCTGAGACGGGATTTTCATGTAGGCCAGCAAGTGTTATTGTACAATTCCCGTCTCCGCCTGTTCCTAGGTAAGCTGAGATCCCGGTGGTCTGGACCTTTCACAATTACACAGGTTTTTCCCCATGGGGCTGTAGAGGTCACCCACCCGATTCAAGGTACATTTAAGGTAAATGGTCAGCGCCTGAAACCATATTTGGTGGGCGGCACAGTGCCCCCACCATCCACTCTCTATTTAGATAACTAGTGACCCTCCAGCATGATAATATTCAGATACTTAGTCATAAACTGTCTGACTTGCATACTGTTATAGCATTTCCTTGTTTTTGATTATTTTTAGGATGTTAGTTAGAATAATAAAGCTTCTAATTTCTCCTTCTAGTTTGGAGTGATTTCTAGCAGAAGAGGCTTCCGACTAAAAGAACTATTGCACAATTTAATCTTCAAGAAGTCTTCTACACCACTCTTTTCACTTGGTATTGTTCTTGTTGGATTTATTGTTACTCCCTAACACTAGGAACATTGGGGACAATGTTCATCTTAAGTGTGGGGGAGTTAGGCTGAGGCTAGGGTGTGGGGTTGGAACCATGTACCTCAATCACCCCAACACACACATGCAGGCAATGACATGACCAATTAGACTGAAATCCCCCAAGTTCATTGCTGTTTATTAGGTGAATTTAAAGAGGGAGTATAAAGAGTTGAGGGAGACCAACGTTTGTATCAGTTTTTATTCTTGTGAATGATCCAACTTAGCACATGCATGAGGTTAAGGGGGCTGAATGTCTTTCATCATGACTAGCCCTAACTACCTTCATATGTATGAAAGCACTTGATTTCATCCTTAATGGTCAGTCGAGCTAGTTCACTTCTAAATTGCTGATTCATGAGATTCAACAATTGCAAAAAGGACAAAGCCAAATTGACTCCGCTATTCCGAGCTGAATAGTAAAACTAGCAACTTGGAATATCATCCTTAATGGTCAGTCGAGCTAGTTCACTTCTAAATTGCTGATTCATGAGATTCAACAATTGCAAAAAGGACAGAGCCAAATTGACTCCGCTATTCCGAGCTGAATAGTAAAACTAGCAGCTTGGAATATGAATCTTGTTATCTGCTTCAAGCTTGTGACTAGTGTGAGATGGAGCATAAAATGCACTCACACCAAAAAAAAAAGTGTGAGATAGAGCATAAAATGCACTCACACCAAAAGAAGAAAAGGGTGAGATGGAGCATAAAATGCACTCACACCTAGAAAACAATTGAGAAAAGAAAAAGAAAATAAAATTGGTGACGGCTAAGGTCTAAAGGGACAAAATGTAGTTGAACTCTCAATGAGGTGCAGTTACAGATTCGAACCTAGTTCAAAGTAATGGTTAATCTTCGCAGTCAAGGAGCTAATCTACATATTGAACGGGAGTGAAAACTAGCACTTGAAGAATCTCATATTCTCTCTTTCCTTGGCTCTTATGCATGTGTTAATAGGAGCTGAATACTTACAAAAGTTTCCCGACCACTCAATGCAATTTCTTCCTACAAATTCATCCGGTAAATGGTGATAATAAAAGGGGGGGGATGATTAGTTTATGGCTGATGTCTTTGCTTGAGGATAAGCAAAAGCTTAAGTGTGGGGGTATTTGATGAGTACATGGTTTACCTACAATTTATGAAGTTTTATGCATGATTTTATGATGGTTTGTTTGAGTTTCACCCCATTTTTAATTTAATTTTAGGAAATATTTCAAGGAAACCAATTCAAGAATAAGAAGGCATAAAACAAGAAAAAAAAGAGCAAAAAATAAATTAATTTAACCCGGCCCAGCCAAGAGAGCAATAGAGTATCATTCGGCCCATGTAGCCCATGTTGCACTCTTTGAGAGAACCCAAAGAGAGAGCCTAGCAAGAAAGCTTAATTCGGCCCAGCAAAGAGGATGCCCATTTCAGCTCAAGAGCAACCTAAATTGCATCCCAAAACAGTTCAAAATTCAGCTAAATTGCAGCCAAAAGGGAGATAGGGGTGGCAACTTCTGAAGGCTTCAAGAGAAGAAATGGGGGTAGCACTCTAGAAGGTTCAAGAGGAGAGAAGGGCAACCAATTCTAAAAGCTTCAAGAGAGGTCTCTAGACTCCTTGAAAGCCTATTTAAGGAGGTCTCTTGAAGGGGGGAAGGTGTTCAATTGCCTAAATTCAAGACACTCTAGTCCCTTGGGTTCGAAATTCATGAAGAGGAGAAGAGAGAGTTAGGCGCAAGAAGGAGCTGAGGAGATCCAAGCATCCAAGAGAGAAGAATGTGAGTTTGAAGGAGGGGAAGCTTGATTGAGAGATCTAGGTTACATTCTTACTCAGTTTTTGTTTTCTTTGAATTCGAATTCAGCTTTAGATCATGTAGTTTCTCTTCCTTTCTTTATTTCTTTCTTGCTGTAGTGGAGATTGAATGTTGTAAATTCAGATTATGTAATTAAGTTTTCTTGAATCATTCAAATGGATTAGATTCAGCTTTGATATTTCTTGATTAGAGACTTGATTGTAGAACTGATGGGCCGAATTGTTCTCTTACAAATCCAGATTTGAAATTTCAAATCTGAGATTTGTAATGTCTGAATTGATTGAGAAAGAATTCAGACATTCATTATTCAGCTTGGCTGATCTATTCTAACCTCTTGGAATTTCTAGAGTGCTTGAGAGAGACTCTAGAAATCCGGATTTGCTACTCAAGAACTGAATTGAATGCAAGGTTAGAGATAACTTGCAGAATTCAGTTGGTGATCAATTCAATATGAATTTATGCCCTTGAATTGTTTGATCTAATGCATGCACGAATGATTAGATTCTTAATAGAGATATAAGAATCATCATTCATGCATAGGATGGACATGCACTTGAAAGATGTTGTTTATTGCCTTGGGGTTTCACCAAACCAAGGCTGAATCATACTCTATTCGAATGATCTAAGAGGGTTGATTGTTGAATCATGAATTTGTAATTTTAACCTATTCTCTCAACTTGAATGCAAGGTGTTGAACCAATGCTTATTGGGTAGTTAGCAAGTGCACTAGCCACTCAAGTAATAAAGAGATGAGTAGAGTATCGTTTCCTCGAGGATTTAGGTAGCAACTACTAATACTAAACCAGCAAATTCTTATCTGATTAATCGAATACTACAGTTTATTTAAATCTGAAATTCTAAACTACAAACTACATGATCTAAAGCTGAATTTGAATTCAAAGAAAACAAAAAACTGAGTAAAAATGTAACCTAGATCTCTCAATCAAGCTTCCCCTCCTTTGAACTCACATTCTTCTCTCTTGGATGCTTGGATCTCCTCAGTTCCTTCTTCTTGCGCCTAACTCTCTCTTCTCTTCTTCTTGAATTTCGAACCCAAGGGACTAGAGTGTCTTGAACTTAGGCAATTGAACACCTTCCCCCCTTCAAGAGACCTCCTTAAATAGGCTTTCAAGGAGTCTAGAGACCTCTCTTGAAGCTTCTAGAATTGGTTGCCCTTCTCTCCTCTTGAACTTTCTAGAGTGTTACCCCCATTTCTTCTCTTGAAGCCTTTAGAAGTTGCTGCCCCTATCTCCCTTTGGGCTGCAACTTAGCTGAGTTTTGAGCTATTTTGGGCTGCAATCTGGCTGCTCTTGAGCTGAAATGGGCCTCCTCTTTGCTAGGCCGAATTTAGCTTTCTTGCTAGGCTCTCTCTTTGGGTTCTCTCAAAGAGTGCAGCATGGGCTACATGGGCCGAATGATACTCTATTGCTCTCTTGGTTGGGCCGGGCTAAATTAATTTATTTTTTGCTCTTTTTTTTCTTGTTTTATGCCTTCTTATTCTTGAATTGGTTTCCCTGAAATATTTCCTGAAATTAAACTAAAAATGGGGTGAAACTCAAACAAACCATCATAAAATCATGCATAAAACTTTATAAACTGTAGGTAAACCATGTACTCGTCAAAGGCATCATTGTTGTCTCTACAACCCTTCTACCATTGGCTTCTTTTGCCTACTTGCTATCTCTCCACTCAATAGAATTGAACATCTCCCTCAAGTTCCTCTTTCGCTTAAAAATGCTTTGTAATGTAAGATCGGAAGTAGCGAAGTGGGTTTTGGACGACCTAATCAATTCCTAACCCAGATGTTTCAATTGCTGACTATTATGACATGGCTGAGAATTTAGTGTCCTAGACTCCTCATTTTAGGCGAAATCTTTTTGATTGGGAAATGGATCAGATGCTAGAGCCGCTACAACTTTTATAGAGGCAAGTTATGTCTACAAATCTTGAGGATGAATGGAGATGGAAGTGGAGTGGAGATGGCTCTTATTCAGTCAAATCCTTGGCTTCTAAGCTTAGCAAGGTCAACATTACTGGCTTCCCTAGCAAACCGGTGTGGAACCCAATCAGTCCTTCCAAGTCAAACTTTAAATTGTAAGTTGTTTTCTCTCCTAGTTAGGTTCATCGGGAAGATGTTGTAATCTATTTTCCTCCCATCATCAATAAAATTTTAACCTTACCTTTCAAAAAAAAAAAAACAACAACAACAAAAGGTTACATCCACTCACCCAATTGCACCACCTATCCCCAAACCCATACCTTCTTAACACTTCTATTAAAAATGTCCTGTCCACCTGGTCATAGGCCTTCTCAATATCCATACATTGTCCCAATCAATCTTTTTAGTTTCTTATGAAATCCCACTCCTTTCCACTTCACCCCCCTTAAACCCTCCCTCCACCAACCCTCCACTTTCTGCACAAAATCTGGGTGTGTGAGCCACATGTTCTCAAATTTGAAAGGGGTGGGGCCTCTTGGAATGGTTTCTGAACCTAACTTGATAGGACAGTGGTCTGATTGTGACTCTAGGTAAATCTTTAGACACCAAATTTGCTTCATGTGATTTCCAAGCTTCATTAAAGAAAAATCTATCCAATTTTGAGCAGTTGGGAATTTCTTCAAAGTTGGACCAAGTAAAACGGGCTTGCAATAGAGTCACTTCCTTCAGGTTACCTGTTGGTTGGGATTATTTGTTTCATTGGAGAACCTAATCACATTGAAATCCCCAACCACACACCACAGTCCCTCCCAAAGGCCCCTAATGGCATATAACTTCTCCCACATCTCATTCCTTTCCAGATATCTATTTAGACCATAGACGTTGGTGAGAGCCTAGATAAAGCCATCCCCTATGTTCCGGAATTTCATAGAAACTGAATACCTTCCAATCAGCTCCTCCACCGATTCCACCACCTCATCTTTCCAAATTGTCAAAATTCCTCCAGAGGCCCCACAAGGACTACAAGACCATCTGAAATTCTTGAACCCCAAATACTTCAAATCCACCGTCCTTCCAGTTCTGAAATTTTTGTTTCTTGTAGCATGACAATGTCTGGATTTTCTCTTCTCAACAAATCTTTTATAGCTCGCCTTTTCCTCGCATTCCCCAATCCTCTTACATTCCAACTAATAATCTTCATAAAACCAGTTCTAGAAAAACTCCTTAAGACTATTTGTCTCCTAATTTGGAATTCTCCGTCTTTCCCCTCTATCACTGAATTCTAAATCACTCTCAACATCCAATCAGTCTTTCCACTTCTGATCTCTTCTTCCTTATCTTTTTCTTTTTCTCTTCACACTTCTATTATAGATCTTCACCTTATCCTATCAGCCTTCTTTTCAACTAATGAGAGCCCCCAATCCTCCGTCTGCCTTTACACCCTTCTTGACAACCCCACTTCCATCTTCTCCAACTGGTTGGGAAACAGGTGCGATAGCAGAAGTATCTACAACAAGCAGAGACACAATCAGTACCAAAAAATGAATTGACAATAATACCTGGATTGAGAGGCACAAGGGGGTTCTCTGAAACAGGAGATTGAAAGCCAGTAAGAACCAACTTGGGAACCCTTTCCTTGGACCAGAGCAATTGGCCCGTAGCACTGGGACTCAGGCCACAAAAGTTATTAGAAGGTCCTTCACCATGTTCTCCTTCTTGATTCATTTAAGTTTTGTCCAGATGAAGGAGTCGACACCATCCTACATGGCTCCTGGTTTTTGGTGCGAATCTGGTCTAGAGTCTTCCCTGTTGAGAGAGGTAGACCCAACAACCTCAGTAATTGACCGCGGCCTCCTTTGTATCAGTGAATTTAGTAACAACAAACCTAGAATCTTGTACAGCGTCAGGCTGGAATTCCTTGCTAGATAAATCTTCCTCTAAGAGTAGAATCTCAGTATGGAACTCTCCTCTTCCAAAGAAAAAAAATTGTTTTCCTGAATGCTACCAATACTTGAATCCTCACTAGAATCGTCCAAATCATCTACAGCCGTCATTTGGAGCTTGCAGGATGGCTTCTTAAACTTCGGGTTGCACTGTTCTAGGGAGCAGACCGATTTTCTGTTGCTAGGAACCCATACCCAGGTCGAAGATGCCACCTGGTTAGAGGAGCGACTTGCGACCAGTCAAGGATTGATGAAAGGGGACGATGATGGACCAGTATTATTGTCCATCAACTCCCTACCTTGCCTTGTCAAATGCCTGTTTAAAGGGTCATGTGCCTCTAAATCAATATCCAACAAACTGGTAAAAATATTAAAGTAGATGTGCTTGAAAATGTAGATGATGACCCACTCCTACAATCCCTAGTGCAAAGACTAGGGATTTAGGGATCAAATCAGATCAAACATGTTTTGTGATTGGAGGAAAATGCATTGGTCTTATTTGGTTGTGTTTAATTAATATAACCTCATTGGTATTGTCACTTATGTGCATGCAATTTGTTGGTGCATTGAACCATTGTTTATAATATTGCATGTGTATTCTTTAATTAGCCTTTTTGAACATGTTAGTTGTATTATTAACATCTTCAATTAGATTTGTCAACATCGCATGTGTCATTCAAATTGTATTTGTTAATGAAATGATTGTTGTTTATTTATGGGATGAATGATTTTCAGGGATGGTTTCTGGAGAGGATACTGTGGTTTCATCTATCGGGAGCAAAAAGAATGGTCACAAGGATAAGGATGTCCTATCTATTTCTCACTCTACCTCAACCAAGCATAAAAGAACCCGGCAAGTTCGTTGGAATGATGCAATGGATAAAGCATTGATTGAGTTGCTTGCTAATCAAGTTGCCTCGGGCAACAAAGATGATAAAGGGTTCAAAACATCAGCATACACATATGTTTGCAAGGAAATGACTAATCAATTTGGCATTGAGATGAAAACACCGCACATCAAGAGTAGGATGCGAACCTTAAAGCCTATTTATTTAGAAGCTAAGAAGTTATTAGGCACAAGTGGCTTCAGATGGAATGAATCAAGAAATCAAATTCAAGCAAATCCTGCGGTTTGGGAGCAGTATCTACAGGTAGGTTTAGCATATATTTATGTAATTCTTTCTTATAATAAAATTATTTAGTGAAGTAGGTGGTGATCACGAACTGTACAATGCAGGCCAATCCTCATGCATTTAAAGTAAAGGGTCGTGTCTTGAAGATGTATGATGAAATGAAAGTGATATTGGGAATTGACCAGGTCATGGGTGAAGAGGCTAGAATTGGTATTGAACTTGTAAATGAATTAGATGTTGAGGAAGATAGTGATAATGAAATCGATGTTGATATCTATGATGATGCATCTACATCATTGTTAGCTATCGATGAATTCATTAGTGCAATTGATAGGATGAATGAGGCAATGAAAAAGATAGCGGCTGCCCTCACGGTTCAAAGTGATCAAGAGTTCTTCAATGAATTGTGGCATGAGGTCATGAACATGGATGGGTTTGACCCTCAAGATTTGAATGCTGTGTTTGGGTACTTGGGTCAAAATGAGAGGAAAGCCAAAGTTTTTCTTGCTAGAGCTAAGCCCTATAGGGCTCAAATGGTCCACTCCATCATCACTGAGTTGCCTAGCTTTGGTATGTTGTAGTAGTTGACTTAATTTGCATCCTTTTTTTGTTGAATGTTGACTGCTCATATATTTTAATACGTTTGATGATAGACTATGCCATTTACTTATGGTAATATGCAAGCTGCCAAACTACCTTTCTTACCATACTTGTATATGTTTGGTTTGCTTTCAAATTGATTGAGGATTTACCTGCTTTTAGGGTTGTCAACGGGTCAGTTTTGGGTTAGTTCTAGGTAGAAGTAGAACTAATCCCGAACCGACAAGGCAATAAAAGCATGCTAAAAAAGCAATAAAAGCCTACTAAAATGCAATGAAAACTTGCTAAAATACATGCTAAAATATAATAAAAAAATGTCGTCTAAATGCAATCTTTAAAGCCAATCTTTTCGTTTATGCAATCCTACAAAAATATCAAGAATATATTCACATACCTGAATTCAAAGAAAATAAATATCATTTCTTACCATAGTTTTTAAGAGGCGACAAGGGGGTGCCTTGTTTCTTAGTTGCCTAAGTAGGCGGCTAGACATCACCTAGGCAATGGATGTATAAAAAAATATAGATCCTAGGGTAGCTCTCTAGGTACCATAAATTTCATGTTAGAGTATAGAAAACTAACATAAAGAAAAAAAAAAGAAATTTGAAAAATATAGGGTTGAACCCTTATTTTTGTTATAGGAAAATAAGAAAAGAAAAAATAGAAGATATGGAAGAAAATGTATTGATTAGACAAAATTTTAAGTTCTACCTTATTGGTTCGGGTTAAGTCTTTGAGGGTTCAATGCAATATTTAGCAATGTTTGTATTGATTAAACCCTAGTAAATAATAAAATAATAAAAAATTTATTTATAAAAATGAATATTTTAATCTAATCATGTCTATCTTATAATTATAATATCAAAAATAAAGAATAAAAAATATTTTATAATATAAAGTATAAAATTGTTTGACAATTAGGCAAGGTGAGCCTATTAAACAGTTGTATGCTTTTAGCTTCAATCAGAATGATGTACATTATGAATTTATTGTAAATAAATAAAGTATATATTTGATTCATGATTCTGTGGTGTATTTCTATGTAATATCCTTAAATTGGACATTTATGAGATTCGTGTTGGTTTAAAATGTTTACAACCGTTGGATAAGTCTGGGGAGATTTATCCTACTAAGGCCGACTCTGGTGTGCTGTCAATTGTTGGGGTGGTCTGTCTCAATCGTCAAGTTGAGACCCAAGGCACATGTAATGTAGGATTAATTGAATCTTTGAATCGGACTAGATTTTCAATATTGCCTTGGACTTTGGAGATTGATGTGCAAAACTAGAAAGTCACACCTCACCCTTAGATTCGATTATGATACTACACTAAGTGTCGGATTAGGTTGTCTTTGATATGTCAATTAGTGATATCCTTAACGGGGGTCAAAAGCTAGGTATATTGGGACAGTCTGAGAATTCATCTGAGTGGGTGATCATAGTGACATGGTCAGCCCATTTTTCGGACAAAGGTAATGATTGGGGGTGCACTCTCTCTGATGGAAACCAAAACTACTGGTAACCGATTTCAATCGTTGAGATTTGTTTTGCAAAATATATTTTATATGAGATATAAAAGTATATATATTATGGTTTTCAAACGTTTGCAAAATGTTTTAATTCTCGGGATCCATGTGAGTAGAGAGGGCAACATTGTTGCTTGCAGTCGAGGGAGATGTCCTCTCTTGTCGGGAAGTATTTGATCATTATGGGCTAAGAGGTTAAGTGTAAAACCATTGAGGGTAATGTCTGATGGGCTAATATTGCATCTGCCCACAATCCCTAGGTGTTACAAGGTGGTTTGGCCTAGGGACCACTTAGGGTAAGTGTTGGGCCCATAGAGCCCATGTGATGGGTTTTCAGGGGGTGCACTGTCCATAACAGTGTATTCGACTAGGCCTTGTAATAAAGGCTAGGCTGAACCCATGTGGCTGATGTATAGATCAATATTTGAATCTCACGCCATACAAGGCTAAATGAGCAAATGACCTTAATGGGCCTAAAGCCCATTTCAAACTGGGCTGATTTGATCAGTTAAATAAGGGGCGAATTCTGGGATTAAATTAACAGATAGGATAGGGTCTTAACCCTATCCACTCAAAAAGTCTAGATTTAAATGTGATTCAGATCTGGAAACCTCCTAATGAGATTAGGAAAATGCTGATCTAATCTGCAGATAAGGTAAGGGTTTACTCTTACACTTAAAGGGAATTTTGATCCAAATCATATTTGGATCAGCAATTCCTAATGGGATTAGGAGCTGATCCCTTTAAAGTTATAAAATGAGGGGGCGACAGCCTTTAGAAGATATACATTCACATTCTCTTCAAAGCTGAAATCACAGAAGAGAGAATTCAACACATATACGAAAATTCTCTCTTGTCACCTTCCTATCGTCGCCTCACTTGCTAGTTCAATTTCCATTTCAGTAGGAGAAATCAATATTAGATCTTGATATCAGTTCCTTGTGAAGGGACTGATAGGAAGTTGTGCTCACGTGCCATCCTACTAATTCTTGCGAAGGATTAGGTTGTTGGAAAGAACACTGTTGATTATGTTCCATCTTGCATTGTGTCATTTTCAGTGGGAGTAGTTGGATCATTCCTTGGGCATGAACACTTTCGTTGGGAGATATTATTTATCCGTATCAGGTATATCTCCCTCCTACTGCTTTTGTTCAGATCTGGTTCAGTTCTTGGTTCAAGATTGATTCTTGAAAAATATGATTTTTCTAAAATAGGGAATACGATTCCTAGTAAGATGGAGAGATTTTTGAAATTTGCCCACTTTACTCCACAAGATTTAGGCGTCCATGCAATGGATATCTCATCCCTTCAGAGCCTCCAAGGGCACTTTGACAATTTTGTTTCTTACCATTTTCTAATGACCAAACTCCATTATATCTTGTTTTTATTGGTGAAAAGACTTATGAATACATAGCCAAGGTTCAAAATATCGCAACGTGTCGGGCCGTATCGGCTGACACGTATCGTTTTTACAAGAACCTGATACACGGAAGTATAAATCATTTGTTCCATTTCTTTTCATACGTATCGGCCGATACCGGCTTGTATTGGGTTGTTTCGAATATGTATCGACCAATACGAGCCCGAAACAATCTGATATAGTTCAATACGTTTGATTTCGGTTCATCATTAATTTTGTTAATCAATATTTAATAATTAATACAGAATCTCTCATTAATGTATTTAAATCTAATTTCTCTTTCATTAATTAGTCAATTAATCCAAAGCAAATTTAAATTTAAATTTGAATTTTAGCGCCCAATTCAAATTCTCTCATTAATTCCTTTAATTAATGATCCTCTCTCGTTAATTTCATTTCGTTAGTGTAAAAACTTCAAATTTTAGCTATAGCAAGATTTTAACCTTGGTCACTTGATTTTAACAACCACAAGTTTGCAAATGAGCCATACATATTTGTAAAATTTACATGACTTATTTACATTCATATAAAATTTGTAAGTATTGTTAGTAATATATTTTTTAGGATTTATTTGAATTTTCTACTATATTTATCCATATTTTAATATTTTGTCCGTCTCTATACGTATCCAAAGCATATTCTGATACATCTCTTAAAATTGTCTTTCCGATACTTTGAACATTGTACATACCTTGCAAAAAAAATAGTATAGAAATTAAAAAAAAATGGTAATAAATAACATTCTTTTACTTACTCATGTTCAAATCTGACAACCAATTTTGTCTACATATTAGAGTTCAACAACATCTAAATCAAATGCGTCTTAAATCAATCACCCTACCACCCATAGAGAATGTCAATTCTGATGTAATTGTGAAAATTGGTATTATCACATCACATGCCATCCAAATATTGATTCAAATTTGATTTTTGGCATTGCCCATGACCATCAAGGCATTCTTTATTCACATACTAACTATCAAAAAATCTAAATGTTTAGTTATTTTCCTCAATTCCATTTTCATCTCCAAATAAGTTATTATTGAAACCAATCACTCTATCATTTGAAGGACTATCACAACCCTCAAGTAAATTTGTGTTTTCAATTTCATATTAAAAAAAAAAAAAGGATCAAGCAATGTATATCGAACCTTATCAATATAATAAGAATCATTAGCACCATAAATTTGATTGTAATAAAACTTCACTAATCTAATCTTAAACTGTGGGTCAAGAATCAAAGCAATAGTTGATAATAAATTGCACTTCTACCAATATTTATCAAACTTTGCCATCATTCTTTCAACGTGGTCACTTTGAACCCATCCAAGCAACTTCAAATGAATTTCAAAAATATCTACAAAGTAAATATTTGTTGTCGAATATTTAGAACCTGAGAATTTAGTAGTGGCATCATAAAAAAATTGTTAAACATTTTTTAAAAATTGTTGCCATTTCCCACTCAACAAATAGACTGTTTTAAAATCAAGATTCATTTGCTACAAACGAAAAAAAAAAAAAGCCTTCCTAAATGCTATAATAGACTCTAACATAAGATATGTGGAGTCTCACCTATTTTCCACATCAAAGAATACACTTTTACAACCTTGCAACTTTACTTAATCCCAAATTTTTTGGAATACATGTCCTATGATTTTCAAACAATATTGCATAATGAGATTTAAAATATGACATGAGCATCAAATATGAAAAAAAAAAATCTCAAAACAATAAAAGCAAATGTTGATCAAGAATTGCATTCAATACCCTAACAATTGCATTATTTGTAGATGCATTATCAACTGTATTGCTAGCCAACTTCTTACCAATATTCCACTCCATCAATACCCTACTAAGAGCCTTTGCACCATGAAAAATTGGAACTTGCACAAAAGAAATAATCTTATGCAATATCCATGCATTATCATTGAAATGAGCATTCAACAATAACCAATGTTTTGGTTTTTTGCTGCCCACATATATTGGTAGTGAGACCATTAAAAATGAAAGGGCATCTAAAAATTATAAAGCTTTTCTTTCTCCTTTTGGTACATTGCCATAATACCAGCCCTAATTGTATTACAAGAAAACAATCTAAACAATAGTTAAAGATTGTTGCAAAACTTGTAATAATATGCATGCTCAACCATATTGAAAGGGTATAAAACCTTACAGTTTTGTTTTTATATCTATACCCTTAATCATTGTTAAAGTTTATTGACTAGAATCTTTACACTTCTTCCTAAGACAATGAAAAATGTTTCTCCAAGAACCACTAAATTTTTCGTACAATGATTACAAGTAGCAACGACTTCACCAAATGCATTCTTGTTAATTCAAAAATCATTCCACACAGCTGATGTTCTTTTCCTAGCATATGTACTTATAGTTTCATTGTCATTTAATTGAAAGACTAGTTCGGATGGAGAACCTTCAATAGAAGGTTGATTTGTTCCAAGTTGAGTCATGCTGGTGCAACTTGCAAGTAAATAAATAGCCCTTATATGCCAATGCATGAAATTAGATATTATATTTCTATTTAACCAATATTAATTATTGCAAAAAATAAAACAAATAAATAAGAAAAAGAAATTACCAAGTGGATACCGAAGAATCGAGGCTAAATAGATAATCACCAACTTGTGCCAAGGTTGTAAGGGTCAATCAATATATGGTCCACATGAAAAACAACAAAAAAATATATGCATCTAAGATCAATCAGTTGGGAAATAAACTGACTAACAAATCACCAAAAAAATAATAATTATCATATAAGAAGAGAAATAAACAATGTATATTAAGGGAAGAAATCTCAAATTTGCAACACATTTTTTGAACCAAATGGAACTGTTCGGTTTTTTAATTATCCGAACTAAAACCAAACCGATGCAACCGTTAACCGGTTGGCTGGTTAACCACGGTTCGGTTTTTTTATTACACTCGAAATTAAAAAAAAAAAAAAAAGTAAAAGCCTTAGAGATGGGAGTTTTTGTTTCTAACAAGTACACTCTTTTCCATACCCCTACCTGTAACCCCCACTTCCATTAAAAAAAAAAGGAAAAGGAAAATAAGAAAAAAAAATCAACTAAACTACATACATAGGGCATGGTGAAGATAAGGAAAGTCTAGAAAATGTGTTTTTTTTTTTAGTGAGACTTTTTTATTTCATGATTACGTTAGTCAATCTCTGCTATAATTCAACTTGGGCTGTCTATCAGATATCAGTTCGAATAGTTAAACAATCAAACCATAACCTTATCAAAGACTAACTTGAAAACTAAACTCAGCCAATTCAATCAACCCTAACACAACCCAACTATGGTCAAGGCAGACCTGGATTTCAGAATGATATAAGAAAGAAAACAAATAAATAAGGACATAAGACTACTTGTATTCAAATGCTTTTACTCCTAACATAGTTCATGGTGCTGACAGAAATAATCTTGTGAGTTTGGACTTGAGATAAAATGCAGAATCTCATAATGTGATCTAATGGAGATCCAAGACTCTGCGTGGGGGTCTTCACATTCTATTTGTCACTATATTTGCATTCACAAGAATCGTTACATCTAAGGTGTTTGCCTCAAAAAAATAATGAAACTTTATTAGTTGATTAAGATGACTGGGTAAGCTAATTGGATTTCCACGACAATCTCTATCACAAATAAATTCAAACCAAGGGAAAAAGAGAAACCCACTATTAAAAGATCTTTGAGCTCACCTTATCAAAGATTGGAAACTCAGCCTTGAACCGAGTGTAGGCAAATTCTAGTATCTACTCATTAGTCCCTGCACAAGACCTGCACAAGAAACCAAATTTCATATAAGCCATTAGCTCAAATGAAAAGATTGTGAGAGTTGACATTCTAAACAGCAACAAGAAACCAAGAATAAGGTAATACCTCACATGGATATTGCTCCTTTCCGCAGTCATGTGCTAACAGGTTTTGTCCCAACAGCCATGTGATAATTCCATAAAGACAATTATCACAGACATTGTAACTGTGACGAGGAGTTGGACCAGCCGATAGTATATATGCTCCTTTGCAGCATATTTGTCCTGAGCATATGCTATTATCATATAAGTTCCGACACCTGCAATTATACCAATCCAACATAGCAAGTAAATAGAAATAGCAGTGTTTCCAGGTAGCTAGCTAGATCCTCATATAGTTATATTCATCATTCAGCTCTGAAGAGAAAAGAAAAACAGAAAAAAGAAAACCCTAAATAAAGATGAAGTCAAAATATTAACTAAAAGACTAAAGAATGAACTCATATTCATCATTGGCAATCACAACCACAAGCCTACAAAGACCACAACTATAAAAAAACAAGTTCTTAGTTTCACACTTCACAACCACAAACACAAGTTCCATAACCACTCAACCACTTAATCATCAATGTTGACAAGAGAATGTTCCTCGATCAAGGATACAATTTCTGCAATAAAAAGACATACAAATTAGAATTACTATAACAAAATAAACATGAACAATAAAAACAAAATTGAAAAATGTAAACTTTACTTGATTCCATATTTTCAACCTCATCTAAGCTCTCCTTTATATAAAGATAACCACGTGACATTCACAACCAATCTTGTCCGCAAATGATAGCTTATACCATTCTCAGAATTAGAGAACTACGAAATAAATCAAACACACGACATCCAGTGCTAAAAGCCAATTCAGATGCAACTGTAGACATAGGCATAACTAATAAATCCCGAGCCATCAAAGAAAACACTCGATATATAGAGGAATTAGTTTTCCACCAAGCCAATATGTTTGATGATTTACTTTTTGAATCTTCACATTCCTCTCCTAAATATTTATCCAATTCTGTTTTGTTCTCTACACTTCCTTGGCCCACTTTTTGCTTATTAAATAATGAATTCATAAAATCAGCAATATCCTCCACATTCTCAACTTCCATATCATTTGGATCCTGAGATTGATTATTTGAGTAAATACTTGGAGATGATTGGGTTGAACTATAAAACTCATACATATAATTCAAAACTTGTTTCACTTTATCTTTTAGCACTTTAGCAATATCAACATCATATGACTCACTAATAACCCAATCCACATATTCCAATTTACATTGGGGATCAAGAATAACTGCAATGAATAACATAGTGTTGATGTTATTAACATTTCCCCAATACTTGTCATACTTCTTCTTCATCTTATAAGCCATAAAACTAATAGAGGAATCATCATTCTTACACCTCCAAGAAAGAACAATTCCAATACCATAAATTTCTTTCATGTATTCATTTCTAGTTATATAAAGTCAGTCAGACAATTCCAATGTAGTTTCATAGAAAATTTTAAGAAAATGTAGCACACCACGAGCATATTCCCAATCTCCACCAGTAGGCAAACCCTTGTTTTTAGCATGAGTAAGATCATCTACATACCTACTATCAACACTCTCCAACAAATCAAACACCTTTTGAAATTACAAAGCAGATTTCAGCATTAAGTAGAGTTCCACCTAGTTACAACATCTAGGCAAACAAGACCCCTACTCACTATTTTTCTTTCTCCACACAATCCTTAAATCTTTGCAACCTTGTTGGTGAAGATCATACATATTTCATTATAGAACGAATCCTAAAAATAGAATCATCTACCTCTGACAACCCTTATTTGACAATTAAGATCAAAATATGTGCAACACATCTCATGTTTAAGAACTCACTTTTAAGACACTTCCCTTCCAATTATTAAGTCTTTTCTTCAGATACTGAATCCCTACATCATTTGAACTTGCATTATCCATTGTTACAGTGAACAGTCTTTTAATGCCCCAATCAAGTAAACACTTCTCAATGGCCTTGCCAATTATCTCTCCTGAATGACCAAAAATTTGACAAAATTTTAAAATTTTGTTGTGTAATTTCCACTCATCATCAATGAAATGAGAAATGAGAGACATGTAACTAAGGTTTTGAGATGATGTCCATGTGTCTATAGTGAGGCAAGCCCTTGATGATAGTTTTGTAAAAAATTGTTTCAACATTTTCTTCTCCTCCACATAAAGACTAACAATCTCTAGCTAACGTGTATCATGAAGGAACTACAAATATTGGTTGCATCTTACCACAGAAGCCACGAAACCTCTCTCATTCCACATGCTTAAAAGGTAATTCATCTACAATAATCGTCCTAGCAAGTTCCTTTTACATTCATCTTGATCAAACTTGTAAGGCATAAGTGATGGTGTGGTGCTCCCCTCCTTAGAACTTTGAAATGAAGCTTCCAAAGTCTTTTGCTCCTTGTCTATATTATTAAGGGGATAATGTTTACATCTAGACAAGTGATTAAAGGAACTAGTACCACTTGCAAATGGACAAGCTATGTCTTTAGCACAATAATTACACTCTGCCCTTTGTTCACTTTGTCCTTGCAGTCAAGTTTAGTAAAATGAATTGCCAGTATTACTTGAAGGTGCAGGAGAAGGAGATGGGTTCATGCTTGTGGTTCTAATTAGATGATTGCTGGCAATTTGAGTTTGACTCTCTGGCATTGAATTGTTATCACCCATACTTGACATATATCTAATAAATAAAAAAAAATACATGTGTAACTAGAAAAAATAAACATATGATTTAAGCCAAAAATCCGAATTCTCCATAAAATCAAAAAAATAAATAAACAATGATTTAAGCCAATATTCATTCATTCTAAAAATGCAAGAAAAAAAAAACTAAAAGAAGTGGAGTGAGAAAAATATACTAAATTTCTAAATTCATTCATTCATTCAAGATTTAATCCAAATTCTCCATAAAATCAGAAAAAATAAGCCAACATTCATTTATTCTAAACATTCATTCATTTAAATTTCTAAATTCTAGCAATCTAAAAAAAATCATTTGAAATACAAACAACAACATTCATTCTAAAAATACAAAAAAAAAAAAAAAACTAAAAGAGGTGGAGTGAGAAAAATATACTAAAGTAAACATTCATTCATTTAAATTTCTAAATTCTAAGTTTCTAGCAATCCTAAAAAAATCATTTAAGCTGAAATGAAAAATACAAACAACATTCATTCATTCTAAAAATACAAAAAAAAAACCTAAAAGAGGTGCAGTGAGAGGTGGCGATTTCCTAGTGCCGAACTGGTTGCCGACTTGCCGGTTGGTGGTTGTTGACTTGTTGTCGGCTCGGTTGTCGCGGTGTCGCCTGAACTCTAAAGTTGGTGGTGATTGAGAGTGAGAGAGATGAGTGACTGACTGTCTATCACTGAGTTAGAGAGAGTGACTGAAGTGAGAGAGATGAGTGACTGAGACTAAGAGAGAAGAGACTGAGTGAGTCAGAGAGAGAGAGAGAGACTGAGAGATGAGAGATTGAGAGCCGATGGTATGAGAGAGAGTGAACAGAATTGAGACTCTGAGAGAGTCAGAGAGGTGACTAGTGAGAGATTGAGAGCTGATGGACAAAATTGAGAGAGATTAGAGTGAGAAACACCGTTGGTCGAAGCCCAGAGGTTGGAGGCCATCGCCCGTCGGTAGGTTTGGCCCATTGGGGAAGAAGAAGATGGAAAATGACTGAGTCTGAGAGAGAGAACAAAGAGTGAAAGACAATGAGACAGCTGGTCAGATGTCGGAGGCCATCAGTTAGAGGCTTAGAGCCCGAAGATTATCGGACGTCAGTGACTCAGCCGGAGGGTGGAGGCCGTCAGTCCGTTGAGGTAGAAAAGAACTGAGAGTTTAAGAGAGAGAGAGAGAGAGAGAGAGAAAGGGAAGAGGCAGAGGAGGCCGATTATTAGGTTAAAATCAAATCTTTATTCGATTTTAAAAATATAATATATAAATTATATATATTATTAGTATATACTGGTCGGTTCAGTTAACCACTGGTTTTTTAAAAGGTTAACCAAAATTGAACCAGAATTAGTGGTTTTTTAATATTATCAAACCAAAACCAAACCACCGGTTCGGTTAACCATTTTTTGGTTCAGTTTTGGTCGATTTTTTCGATCAGTTCAGTTTTCCGGTTCTTTTTGCTCACCCCTACCTATTATAAAGTGGGGCATTAAAAGGCTAAAAGTTGAATCCTCACCTAAAATTGGCAAGATTAAGGTTGGTCAAAAAGTTGAATTCTCAAAGGAATGTGAGGAACATCTCATTATTGGCTTTTCATACTTTGACAAGGATGGGAGTGGATATATTACAGTTGATGAGATCCAACAAGCATGTGTTGATCAGGTAGTGGTTTGAAAGGCACATAGGCAAGGGGCATTTTAGGGTATGTCTCTCCCAAATACTAGGCACACCCATTTTAAAAGGTGCACACCTGGTGTGCCTCGCCATGCGCCTGATGCACCTTGTGCCTCAGCTAGGGGTTTTCAAATCTGAATGACAAACAAAAAATTGAACCAAACCAAACCAAATAAGATAGTTCAATTTGGTTAACTTGAATGTCGGTTCGGTTCGGTTTTTATTTCTTTAAAAACTTGGTTTTCGGTTTTGGTTTGGTTTGGTTAGGATTTTCAATCGAACCAAATTAGTGGTTGTATCTAATTAAGTCTATTAAATATATAATATTCTATTTAAAACTTTATACTTATTGATTAATAATTATTATGTTTTCCAATGGCCAATTCACAATTCCCCATTGTGATTTACAGCTTTAGGCCTATTCTAGTTGTTAATTCATAATACTTAGTTAATTGTCTAGGGACTCTAAACAACAAAGATATTAAAACATATACTAATTATTAATTAACCATTAATTGTTTGTGAAGAATGGGTGTAGTTGTTTTAATAATTAGTCATTAAATTGTTCATTAAATGAGTGTAATTGTAGTTATATTAATTGTTCATTCAGACCAAGACTAATTATTAAAACCTATACTAAAGTCTAATAACTAATTATTCATTAATAATTAAAATTGAACCGATCTAAATGAGCATAGTTGGTTCTAAACTCTAGTTTGGTGCGATTCTATTGGGAGAGATTGTCAAACCGAATAGTCAGTTAGGTCATCGGTTCTAACCGAACCAAACTGAACCGATTGATTGTACACCCTTAGCCTCAGCCTAGGCATGCGCCTTTTTAAAATTCTATGTTTTTACTTTTTTTAGCCTAACAACACCATTCAAAGCCCCCTATTTGCTAATGTTGTTCATTCATTCATTCCAACAAAATATCTTTTTAAAAGGTAATTAAAGTTATAAAATCATTATTTTTTATGTAAGAAATAAGAATTTAAGACCCTAACATGGACTTGTTCGGGTTGCCTCAAGGGGCATGATACAAAGGCAATTCATAGAATCAAGAATGCAATATGTTTTACATTACATTAGCTACTTGAAATAATGCAATTGAAAAAAAAGGAGATTGTGGGTTTTACATGCTTGAAAATGCATTATATGTTTGTTTTTATTTTTAAATTTTCATTTGAATACGCTTCGCATGTTATGTTTATGTATTTTAATTTTAGATAATAGATTTTTAAAAAATTTGTTTTAAAATTTAAGTTTATATTTTTTATTAACATTATGTTTAATATTTTTTGCATTTTTTAAATTTTTTGGCATTTTGAATCTTTTGACTTTTTTATTTTTAGCATTTTTCTATATTTTTGTGCCTTGCTTCAAAAAGGTACACGCCTCACTTTGTGCCTTGCACCTCGGACACAAATTGTCCCTTGCGCTTTTTTTGCACCTTGTGCTTTTAAAACACTATGATCAGGTCTAGTTTAGGTCTTAGAAGTCAGAAGTTGCAAATGCAACTGGCAGAAGCCCTAACCTCTTCAATCTATACCTGTAAGAGGACAAAATGACAGCAAGAGACGGATTGAGGGACGGTGTATTGCAGATTCAATTGGTGGTGGCCCCTCTTCTTTTGTTATTGCTTTCAGCCTTGCCTTTCGAATGGAGAAGAAATGTAAGGAATGCTCATTTTGGTAGGGCTTTTGAATGAAACCTTGCTGAAAGGACCATTTTGAACAACTTTTGTGTAAATATTACATTAATGTAATTTATTAATTATTATTATATAGGCAAATTTCTTAAACTACTCCTGAGGTTTAGGAAATTGACTAACTATACCCCTATTATTTCAGTATTGTCTTAAAGTACTCCTACTGTTTTTGACAATTGACTAAGTCCTCCTTATCATCTATGTCCATTGACAGAAGGAATAAAAAGACTATTTTGCCCATCATACAAAGGGGGACTTCATTGCCTAGACATTTTTTGGCAGAGTCTCTTGCATACTAGACCCAACCATTGCCCTTGATGTGGATCAGGCGTTGCTCATCACATGACCAAGTCTCTCTAGAAGGAAGACGATAAAGCCTCTTTTCCCCATTTTCCCCAGATAGTCTCCTTGGAGCCTTATCACAATGGTCGGAGACGCTTCAGGGAGAGAACCTCACAAGTGGCGATCTCTCCAACATATCCTCAAGCATACCAATCAAGATGTGAAGCTTGACCTTGAATCCCTTAAGAACTTGATCGGTGTTTCATGCTTGAGATCTACTGAGGCGTTGTTGGCGGCAATGGAACAAGGGAGAGTGGAGGTTGTGGGGGAAAGAGAGAGAGACCAAAGGCGAAGGGGGAGGTCTGAGAATAGAGAACGGTGAAAGGAGAGAGAGAGAGAGACCAGAGGCGGAGGGGGAGATCTGAGAATGGAGAAAGAGAGACCAGAGGCGGACGGTAGAACAAGGAAGAGTGGAGGTTAAGAGAGAGAGAGAGTTGTTGGAAGTAAGCGCGTGTGGTGTCTTCCTTCAGCCGACCCTTTGTCTCCCAACAAACAAAGCTTAACTTGGACCCAACACAGGGGGCAAGTATGCAACTTGGTAGGTTAGCCTGAATTCAAACTCTTAAAAATTCAAATTCAGTTGTGGTTGAGGGACTTGAGGCCTTGGGCAATCCAACCCAAATCTTAACCTGGCTTATCTTTATATTTGCTTGTACAAATATTATTTGTATATAGTGTATAAAGGGCAACCCAATCTTATGTCAAGTTGGAGTAGGTGCTCAATTTAGGTTGGGTCAGGTTGTGGTATTAAACAACTAAATAATTCAACCTAATTTTTACTCAACTTTTGTTGGCAAACGTTCTTACAAATGCCATGAAGGGATGAGAGATCCATCATATGGATGGCCGAACCCTGCAGGTAGGTTGGGTGAAATTTCAAAAATTTCTCTCTCCTATCTAGGAATCACATTCCTTGTTTTAGAAAATCTGCATTTTCAAGGATCAATCTTGAACCAAGAACCAGACCAGATCTGAAACTAAAAGGTAGGAGAGGGATATACCTGATACAGAGTAGCAGTAATTCCCAATGAAGGTGTTCACACCCAAAGAAATCTCCAAACACTGCTCCCACTAAAGATGACACAGTGCAGGGTGGAGCAGAATCTGCAGTGTTCTTCCCAAGAACCGAATCCTTCAGCAAGAACTCGATGGAGGTTGTGAGCGACTTCAGATCAGCCTTTCTCCAAAGACTGATATCAAGAACTTTTCTTGATTGCTCCTACAAGAATGGAGATCGAACTGGCAATTGGCGGCAATTGGAGGAGAACGCAGGGAGAAGATGGCACAGTCACACTTTTGTTGTCTTCTCTCTATATGATCTAAGATCTGATGTCAGGGGTTTTTGAGATGTATAATGAATGGTTCACCCCCTCCTCCTTTTATAGACTTAAAGAGGTCAGCTCCTAATCCCATTAGGAGTTTCCTGATTCAAATCCTTATTTGAATCTGGACTCTCTTTAAGTGATAAGGATAGATCCTTATCTTACCTACAGATTAGATCAGTTGTCCTAATCTCATTAGGAGGTTTCTAGATCCAAATCTCAATTTGGATCTAGACTCTCTGAGTGGATAAGGATAACTCCCTATCCTATCTACTAATCCAAATCCCAGATCCACTCCTTCTTTAACTAATCAAATTAGACCAGTTCAAAATGGGCTTTAGGCCCAATAAGTCTATGTGCTCAGTAACCCTCCAAACTGCTGCCCAGTTAGGCTTCTTTGTATGGCATGGGACATAAACATTGATCTACACATCAGCCACATGAGTTCAGCCCAACCTTTGTTACAAGGCCTGGCCAAATACATTTTTATGGATAGTGAACCCTTGAGCCCATCACCATGGGCTCTTAATGGGCCAAACACTTACACTAAGTGGTCCCTGGGCCAAGCCACCTTATAAAAACCCAGGGACTGTGGGCATATGCAAGATTAGCCCATCAGGTATTACCCTCAATGGTCTTACACTTAACCTCTCAACCCATAATGATCAAACACTGCCCGACAAGAGAGGACCTCTCCCTCGGCTGCAAGGAACAGTGTTGCACTCTCTACTCACATGGATCCTGGGAATTAAAACCTTTTGCAAACATTTTGAAACAATAATATATATATATATAGCCACCTTATAAAAACCCAGGGACTGTGGGCATATGCAAGATTAGTCCATCAGGTATTACCCTCAATGGTCTTACACTTAACCTCTCAACCCATAATGATCAAACACTGCCCGACAAGAGAGGACCTCTCCCTCGGCTGCAAGGAACAGTGTTGCACTCTCTACTCACATGGATCCTAGGAATTAAAACCTTTTGCAAACATTTTGAAACAATAATATATAGATATATATATATATATATATATATATATATATATATATATATATATATATCTTTATATAAATATATTTTGCAAAAACAAATTTCAACGATTGAAATCGGCTGCCGGCAGCTTTGGTTTCCATCAGAGAGAGTGCATCCCGATCATTACCTTTGTACGACAAAGGGGCTGATCCTGTCACAATGATCACCCACTCAGATGAATTCTCGGACTGTTCCAACATACCCAGGTTTTGACCCCCTCTAAGGATCTCACTGATTGGCATATCAAAGACAGCCCAATCTGACACCTAGTGCAGTATCATAATCAAGTCTAGGGGTCAGGTGTAACTTTTCAATTTTGCCCATCAATCTCCAAGGTCCAGGGCAATACTAGAAATTCGGTCCAGTTTAGGGTTTCAAGTAAACCTACATTGCATGTACCTCAGGTGTCACCCTGGCAGCTAAGACAAGGTACCCCAACCAACTTGGCGGCACATCAATGTCAGCCTTGGCAGGATAAATCTCCCTAGACTTATCTAACGGCTGTGAACATTCTAATCAAATATGTACTTTATACATTTATAATAAATGTCATAATGTACATCATTCTGATTGGAGCTAAGGGCATAAACTGTCTAACATGCCAAATGGTATCTATTTGTCCTAATTTGAATTTCAATCCAAATCTGTTAACGTAATTTGAATTGTATCCATTAATAGGTTCAAAAAGTAGATCCACACTTCAAAAAAGATTTCTGAGGGGGAGTGTAGTCCAAAAATCCCTAAAATATTTAGATATATATATACTTCTATCGACATAAAATTAATACATTTATTTAGTAAAGGGTCATATAGGCTCAAGTCTCTTATAAGTTACTTTTCGATATAGGCGCATTCGGCTGGCTTGTACAAGGCTGACGTATGTCGAATGGAAGACGCCCACATAGGCTTACCATGAGGACGCTCAGGATCCCTTGACGCGGATCAGATGGACTCAGTTGTAGGGCGCCGTGTGGATCTGGTAGAACATCTCACCAGGCCCTCGTACGGCTTGCATCTGGACCATCCGAGCCCAACTACTCATTGGCAGCTCTGGCTATAAATGAAAGAACAGTACGATCCATCGTATGGATGCCAAAAAGGTTGTGGAATGGGTGGGCGAATTTCAAAAATTTCCTACCTTTCTTTCAATTGGGAATCTTATTCCCTTATTTTAGAATCAAATATTCAAGGATCTACTCGAACCAAACCAGACCAGATTTGAGCCAAGGTCAGGGGAAGAGTTATACCTGATACGGAGAATCAAAATCTCCCAACGTCGGTGTTCATGCCCAAAGAAAGATCCAAGATCTTCTCCCGTTGAAGATGACACAACGATGGTGGGGCAGAACCAACAGTGTACATCTCACGTATCGAACTCTTCATAAGAACTTGTTGGATGCTTAGAGCACCAAACTAAATCAGCCTTTCAGCAAAGACTGATATCAAGAACATATTTAATGGAATTTGAACTATACAGCAAGGTGGCAGCGGTTGGAGGAGATCCCTAAGGCTGAAAGTGGTGTGAATGCAGTTTTCAGCTTAGGGAAGATGAGATCCTATCTCAGATTGTAGAGAATGTTCTTGCAAAAACCCTAGGTTGAATTCTTGTAATTCTTGATTAGGGTTTTTTTCCTTTCTTAGTGATTAAGAAACCTCATAATCCCATTAGGAGTTATCCCAATCCAAATATGTATTTGGATAGGGGATCATCTTAATCCTATCTGTAGATTTGACCCCTTAAGTGGGTGATCATATCAGCCTAGTTCGAAATGGGCTTTTAGGCCCAATAAGTAATTAGTGCTCAATAAGCTTCCAAACTACTGCCCAGTTGGGCTTCTTTGTATGGCGTGGGACCCAAGCATTGATCTCCACATCAGCCACATGGGTCCGGCCCAACCTTTGTTACAAGGCCTAACCGAATTCACTAGAAAGCCCAGTGAACCCCTTGAGACCATCACATGGACCCTATGGGCCCAACACTTACACTAAGTGATCCTAGGGCCAAGCCATCTTATTAAAACCCAGGGACTGTGGGCAGATGCAAGATTAGCCCATCGGTTATTATCCTAAATGGAAGCACTGCCCGACAAGAGAGGATCTCTTCCTCGGCTACAAGGAACAATGTTGCACTCCCTACTCACATGGATCCTGGGAATTAAAACCATTTGCAACCATTTTGAAACCGTATATAAGTATATATCATATATATATAAATTTTGCAAAACAAAAATCCAATGATTGAAATCAACTATCGGCAGTTTGGTTTCCATCAGAGAGAGTGCATCCCCGATCATTACCTTTATCCGACAAAGGGGCTGATCCCGTCACTATGATCACCCACTTAGATGAATTCTTAGACTATCCCAACATGCTCAGGTTTTGACCCCCGCTAAGGATCTCATTGATTGGCATATCAAAGACAATCCAATCCAGCATCTAGTGTAGCACCATAATCAGGTCTAGGGCTTAGGTGTAACTTTCCAGTTTTGTCCATCAACCTCCAAGGTCCAGGGCAATACTGGAAATCTGGTCTGGTTCAAGGGTTTAAGTAATCCTACACTACATGTGCCTTGGGTCTCACCCTGGCAGCTGAGACAAGCCACCCCAATAGTTGGCAGCACACCAGTGTCAGCCTTGGCAGGATAAATCTCCCTAGACTTATCCAACAGCTGTGAACATTTAAAACTAACACAAGTCTCATTAAGTGTCCAGTTTTAGGGTCTTACACAGAAGCATACTGCACAACATGAATCAAACATGTACTTTATTTATTTACATTAAATATCAAAAGTACATGAAAACTGATTGGAGCTAAGGGCATACAAAACTATCTAACAATAAATGCAAGGTGCCCCCACATGGTAAGGGATTTTGGATTTTGGACCACTCGGTTCCAAACACATTACGCACCTCGTGCACATACTAACTTGATCGTCGAAGTCCTCGCCTCGTGTAATCACCCGAGGCCTTTGACATCTACTCCCTTGCAGATTCACTACGTTGGGAACAACACCTCGTCCTCCCTCAGACACCCTTCTCAGCACTAGCCCACGGCTTCTATAGCATTCGAAGGAGCGATTCGCCTCGACCTCCAGTCCTCAGCTCACCTCCGTTGGACCTTCAAAGCCTTTGGCCTTCCTTCATAGCTTGGGCGTGAAATTACTTTGTTGCCCTTGGCCAAACCAAGCATTAACAATTGGCATCGTCTATGGGAAACGTTGCTAAGATGAATGAACAATTTCAGGCAGTCCTCGACCATTTGGAATACCTCGCGCAGCGCATGGAGCAAGCCTACCCCCAGGCAGGGGGTCCCTCCCAAGGCAACCACCCCGCCTGGGTGTCGGATCATTGGGGATGGCATGAGCACGTCGAGCCCGCAACACTCGGCTTGGCTGACCCCTAACGGGCTAAGTCCATTGAGTCTGGTAGTAGACGACTCACTTGCCCTCCACGTAGGAGCGAGAGACATCCCAACTGAAGGAAGGAAGAACCGGCATAGTCCGAACATAGCCACCAACCTTCTGAGCAACACCACTACTGCTGGAGGGAGAGCCCCCAGGATGAGGGCGGGCACCTCGGCCATCATAGCGCTGATTCAAGGGCCGAGGGCCAATGCCACGCCTCTCCCATGTCAGTCTCAGACCACCGTGACATCTTGAATGACCGTCGATGAGAGGCATGGTCCTGCCTCGGAGCATTCCAAAGTTCTTGCAAACCCTCACCAAACCCGTGAAGACAGAGACAGGTGGCATGCTCCAGCAGACCCCCAAATTGTAGAGTTGTGGGCCAAGCTCGGGGTCGTCAAGGATGAGCTCCACCAAGTCCAAGAGAGTTGAGCTGATGCCTCGGCCGATCAAAGCAATCTGACGGGGAGGATGGATGCCTTCACGCTGGACATCATCTCCGAGCCACTCCCCCAACACTTCAAGGCCCCCACACTGGAGATGTACGATGGAACCTCAAGCCCCAATGACCACCTAGAGAGTTTCAAAGTGCACATGATACTCTATGGGTATTCTGACGCCTTGACATGCCAAACTTTCTAGGCCACCTTTAGGGGAGTCACCCATCATTGGTTTCTCCATCCTCCAACCTGGGTCGATTAACTCATGTGAACAATTCGCCAACCTATTCGTTGCTCGCTTCATCAGTAGCCGATGATGCCGAAAGAGTGTCGTCTCGCTAATGTCTATCAAGAAGAAGAAGGAAGAGAGTTTGTAGTCCTACATCAACCACTTCAAGAAGGAAGAGCTCGAGATCCGTGACCTCGACCCATGGTCTCCATGCATGCGGCCATCAATGGCCTCCACCCAGTTCGGCCCTGAAGTGCTCGGTCACCAAGACCCGTTGAAGACAAAACTAGAATTCCTCAAGAAGGCCCAAAAATACATTGCGGCCGAAGAGGCTTCGACCGGGGACCACCAAGAAAGGGAGGCCGAGCGCCACAACAGGCCCCTGAGAAGAAGAGGAAGGTGGAGACAACCACCACCACAACAACAACAACAGCAACAAGAACCACAAGAAGTCACTAGCCTCGGCCCTGGCTTGCAACCAATACACACCACTCAACTCCTCCCGGATGCAAATACTGATGCAAATCAGGGAGGAGAAGTTCATGAAGTGGCCTAAGAAGATGAAGAGGAACCCCAAAAGAGGAAAGCCCAAAAAATAATGCAAGTACCACTGCGGTGCCGACCATGACATAGAGGACTGTTATGATTTTAAGAACGAGATAGAGTCCTTCATCCAATGAGGGCACCTTAAGTAGTTCATGGGTGGCAAGCCCGGTGCCTCATCCTTCCAGCAGCAGCAACAACATCAACAACACTAGCACCAATAGATAGTCGGCACCATCGACGTCATCGCCGAGGGCACGACCACGAGTGCAGCCTCGACCTCGGCCCATAAGGCCTATGCCAGGCAGTTGAGCATCCACGGGCCTGTCCCCAAGAAATCAAAGTAACAAGAAACCCTCTCCCTCACGGATGAGGACATGAGGGGGGTCATAGTCCCCCATGATGACGCTTTAGTGATCTCGCCATCATTGCAAACTTCGTAGTTAAGAGAATCCTCGTCGACACTAGCTCGTTGGCTGACATTCTCTTCTATGAAGCTTTTCAAAAGATGAAGATAGCACATGAGCGCCTCCAGCCAGCCGATGTCCCACCGGTCGGTTTCTTCGGTAATGTGGTCAAACTGGAGTGAAAAATTACCTTACCTGTCACAATAGGGACCAAGCCTCGGTAGGTGACGAGGATGAACGAGTTCTTGGTCGTGAGGATCGGCTTCCCATACAATGCAATCATGGGGTGACCGTCCCTTCACGCACTCAGGGCCACCACCTCCTCATGTCACCTCGCCCTCAAGTTCCCCACCAAGCATAGCATTGAAGTCGTTCATGGGGACCAACAAGTAGCCCGCTAGTGCTATGTGGCAGCACTAAAGGGCAAGAACAAGGAAGCACTACCACTAGAGGGCTTCAACCTCAAGGAGAACTAGCGAGCCGAGGCCAACCAGCCAAGGACCTCATCTCAGTTTCCATAGACGAGGCTAAGCCCGAGGAAACAATCTGTGTCGGGTCCAACCTTCCCCAAGAAAGCCTATCCGAGCTGGTAAGTTTCCTCAAAACTAATGCCGACGTCTTTGCTTGGTCCGTCGCTGACATGCCCAAAATTGGCCCCTTGATCATCACTCATAGACTGAGCATGGACCCGAGCTCTAGGCCAGTTTGACAAAAGAAGAGGAACTTTGCACCAGGGAATTGGAAGGCCATAGGAGAGGAAGTTGGTAAGCTACTTGATGTCGGTTTCATCCAAGAGGTATACTACCCTAACTAGTTGTCAAATGTGGTTTTGGTAAAGAAAGCTAATGGAAAATGGCAGATCGGTATTGACTTCACAAACCTTAATCGAGCCTGCCCTAAGGACAGCTTTCCTTTACCGAGGATAGACCACCTCGTCGACGCCACTACAGGGTACGAGCTACTCAGCTTCATGGGTGCCTTCTCCGGATATAACCAAATAAATATGCACTGAGCACGACACTTACTATTACAAAGAGATGCCCTTCAGCCTCAAGAATGCAAGGGCCACCTACCAATGCCTCATCAACAAGGTGTTTAAAAATCAATTGGGGAGGAACGTCGAAGCCTACGTGGATGATATGGTGGTAATGAGCCTGAATGTCGAGATGCACACCTCGGACCTAGCAGAGACCTTTGACACCTTGCAGAAGTTCAACATGAAGCTTAATCCCAACAAGTGTGCCTTCGATGCCACCTCAGGCAAATTCTTAGGCTTCGTTGTTACTCAAAGTGGCATTGAAGCCAACCCTGACAAGATACAAGCCATATTGGACATGGCACCCCCTCGGCCAGTGATGGAGACCCAGAGACTCAGTGGACGGATAGTTGCTCTAAATTGCTTCATGTCAAAGTCGGCTAACCACTGCCTTCCTTTCTTCCGCGCCATCAAAAAGTTGAAAGATTTTCAATGGATGGAGGAATGCCAGCATGCCTTTGATGAGCTAAAGGTCTACCTCGCCTCACCTCACCTCCTTGCTACCAGCCCTAGGAGAGACCCTATATCTATACCTATCGGTCGGGGATGAGGCAGTCAGCTCAGTCCTGATAAAAGAAGACGGAATGCAAAAGCCAATATACTACATCAGCCAGGTCCTCTACGACATCGAAACCAGATATCCCGAGGTGGAGAAATTAGCTTTCGCTCTCGTGGTCTCGGCTAGAAAGCTTAGACCGTACTTTCAAGCTCACACCATAACGGTCCTGACAAACCAGCCCCTTAGGGATGTCCTCACCAAACTCAAGACCTTAGGGCGCTTGACCAAATGGGCCATCGAGATGTCTGAATTTGACATACAAAACCAGCCAAGGCCCACTATCAAAGCACAAGCCCTAGCAGACTTCGTAGCAGAATACACTTTTCGTCGAGCCCCCAAAGATGGTGAAGGGGATCGCTCGGCCGAGGGGACTCACCCCAAGTGGACAGACACTCTTTGTTAACAATTTATCCAACACCAAAGGAAGCAGAGCAGGCCTCGTCCATCTCACCCCAGACAACGTAATCATAGAGTATGCAGTAAGGTTCGACTTCCTAGAATCCAATAACGAAATCGAGTACGAGGCCAAAGAACAAAGTCATAGAGTATGCCCTTCTCGTCGTTTTGCAGCTTGCCAGGGACCTCGGCTCCTTACATGTTGAAGCCTTCAGCGATTCGCAACTGATGGTGAATCAGCTCAATGGTGAGTACGAGACCAAAGAACCAAGTATCTCGCCAAAGTTCAAGGACTAGTGCACCACTTCCAACTTTTCTCCCTGTAGTAGTTCCCGCAAGCCGAGAACATAAGAGTTTATGCTTTTTCTAAGTTGGAAAGCATCTCCAATGCAGCCATCGACCACACTATCCACGTGGAGAAGCTACCTCAGCCCTCTATAGAAGAAGCCCAAGTACTTCTAGTAGAGGTCGAGCCGTCATGGATGGACCCCATCATTGACTTCCTACTGACAGAATGGCTGCCCGATGACAGGAATGAAGCTAGGCGACTCCGACATCAGGCAGCCCACTACACCTTGCTAGAGGGAAAGTTGTACAGAAGATCCTTGACCTTGCCCTACCTCCGATGCCTCTATCAAGAGGAGGGTGAGTATGTGCTCCAAGAAATTCACGAAGGCATCCGCGATAACCACCTTGGAGATTGATCCCTAGCCCAAAAAACACTAAGGTTGGGGTACTTTTGGCTGACCCTTCACAATGACGCAGCCGAGCTAGTATGGAAGTGTGACCAATGCCAGAGACGTGCCAATTTATGCCATCAACCAGCCATAACCCTCTTGGCTCTCAGCAGCCCCTGGCCCTTCGCCAAATGGGGGATGGACCTCCTCGGCCCCATTCCTCAATCAATGGGTAGGAAATACCTCATCGTCGCTGTGGACTACTTCACCAAGTGGGTAGAAGTCGAACCCCTAGCTACCATTACAGATCAAGCAGTTCATATCTTCTTTTGGAAGAACATTATTTGTTGCTTCGACCTTCCCCACATGCTAGTCACCAACAACAGGAAGCAATTTGATGATGCCAAATTCCGGGAGTGGTGTGCCTTCCTCAACATCAAGCAGCATTACACCTCGGTGGGCTACCCCCAAACAAATGCCCAAGCAGAGGTCACCAATAGAACCATCTTAGATGGACTGAAGACCAGACTAGACCGAGCCAAAGGCCTATGGTCTGACGAGCTAAGTAGTGTTCTTTGGGCATACTGAACCACACCTCGAATAGCCATGAGAGAAACCCCATTTGGCTTGACCTACGGTACAAAAGCAGTTATCCCAGCAGAGATCGGCCAACTGACTCTCCAAACCGAAGCGTACAGCGAAGCCGAGAATAGTGAAGCACTTAGAGCAAACTTAGACCTATTGAAGAAGCTCAGAAGCAGGCACAAATTAGAGTGGTCGCCTACTAGCAACGAGTGGCCTATTACTACAACTCAAAGTGAAAGAAAGACACTACCGAGAGGGAGACCTCGTCCTCAGGAAGGTCATGGTCCCCGAACCCGAAGTAGGAAAGTTGGGCCCCAACTGGGAAGGCCCCTAAAGAATCAAGCAAGTCATTGGCCCTAACACCTTTCGTTTGGAACATTTAGATTGAAGACCCATCCCTTGGACGTGAAACTCGAAGAACCTCCAGATGTATGACTAGTAAATGCAAATTTTGATGAACTCCAAGAAAGGAAATGTTCCTTTTAGGCATGGGGTCACTCTCTACAAGAAGATGTCTCCCAAGACTTCTGAGGAGATTGATGCCATGAAAGACATTCCCTATGCCTCTGTCGTAGGGAGCATCATGTATGCCATGCTGTGCACTCATCCTGACATTGCTCAGGCAGTGAGTGTAGTAAGCAGATTTCAGGCCAACCCAGGGTAGGAGCACTGGACAGCTGTGAAAAACATACTTAAGTACCTTCAAAGGACAAAAGAGTTTTGTCTAGTATTCGATGGTAACTCACTACAGATCCAAGGGTATATAGATGTCGATTTTCAGTCGGATCCAGATGATATAAAATCTACATCTGGATATGTTTTCACGATAGGATCGTGTGTTGTTTGCTGGAAAAGCAGCAAACAGGGGTCCACTACAGACTCCACAACCAAGGCCGAGTACATTACCGCAAGTGAGGCTGCCAAAGAAGCCGTGTGGATGAAGAAGTTCATTCACGAGTTGGGAGTAGTTCCTTCCAGCACATCACCCATCCCATTGTTGTGTGACAACAATGGAGCCATTGCTCAGGCTAAGGAGCCACAAGCCCACTCGAAGTCGAAGCACATCGAGAGGAAGTATCACATACTGCGGTAGATTGTTGGTAGAGGGGACATTCTGATTCAGAAGGTAGCGTTAGCGGAAAATGTAGCAGACCCATTGATGAAGCCACTATCACAGAAAGTGTTTGAGAAACACGTGGAAAGCATGGGAATTCGTCTAGTACCTGATTGGACCTAAGTACAAGTGGGAGCTGTTAGACAGTTTTGTATGCCCTTAGCTTCAATCAAAATGATGTACTTTATGAGTTTATTGTAAATGAATAAAAGTGCATATTTGATTCATGTTCCCTTGGTATGTTTCTGTGTAGTACCCTTAAATTGGACAATTAATGAGACTCGTGTTATTTTAGAATGTTCACAGCCAGTGGGTCGGTCTAGGGAGACCTATCCTAACAATGTTGACACTGTGGTGCCACCAAGTTGGTTGGGGTGGCCTGTCTTAGATGCCAGGGTGACACCCTAGGCACATACAGCATAAGATTTATTGAATCTTTGAACTGGACCAGATTTCCAGTGATGAACCTACAATTTATCTATAATTTTTGAGAACTTTAGCATGGATTTTTATGTTGGTTTTATTCATTTTTGCCTTAATTTAGCTTAATGCTAAGAACAAGTTTCAGGGATAATTAATCCAAGAAGAGGAAGGAAAAAGGCAAGAAAAAAGGGTTCAAAAAGACCAATTTTAGCCCAGCCCTGTTGTGGGAGCAAGAGAGAGCACTTCGGCCCAAGAAGAGCAAGTGGATTCCATGAGAAAACCTAAGAAAAAAAGCCTAGCTAAGAGTAGAATTCAGCCCAGCAAAGAAGGCCCATTCTCAGCCCAAAAGAGCAGATCAAAACATAGCTATCATGTGCTAAGAGAAAGCCTAAGTACAGCCCAAATAGCAGCCCTTAGGAGGCTTTCAAGAGAGCTTTAGAATGCTCAAGAAATGGGTGTAATACACCCCATTCTAGAGGCTTCAAGAAGGGGCAAGAGCCCCCTTGAAAAACTAAATAAGGAGGCCTCTAGGAGGGAGGAGAGGTGTTCAATTACTTGAGAGGAAGGCTCTCCCACTCTTACAGGTTCAGCCACCTTGAGAGATGAGAAGAGAAGAAGGCTAGGCATAAGGAAGAAGAAGAAGAAGGGCTGAAGGAAGTTCAAGTCAAGCAAGCAAGAAGAAGAAGGTGAGTTCAAAATTGGGGGTTTGTGATTCAAAGATCTTTTGTAATAATTCAATTGTAGTTTCATTCTCCTTTAATTTGAATTCAGTTTCTTTGTTATATTTTCTTTCTTCTTTCTCCTTCTTCTTCCATTCTTTCTTAATGTATTTCATCTTGTAAAATTTCAGTTCAGCAATCAAATTCTTTTGAATTCATTCGAATGGTTATGATTTGTACTTGAAGTTTCTTGAATAGGGGTTAAATTGTGGATTAATTTGGCCAATTAACCTTCAAAACTCATATCTGAATTCTCAGATCTGAAATTACAAGATCTGAATTGCTTGAAAGAGAATTCAGATCTGCAAATTTCAGATTGGCCGAATGGATCTAAAGCTTGGAATTCCTAAAGTACTTAAGAGAAACTCTAGTAATTCAGATCTACTATTCAAGAACTGAATTGAGTGCAAGGTTAGAGATAACTTGCACAATTCAGTTGGTGATCAATTCATATTTGAATTGATGCCTTAGAAGTGTTTGAAGAAATGCATGCATGGGGATTAGATTCTTGTTAGAGATAGAACAACCGTCACTCATGCATAGGATGAACATGCGCTTGAGAGATGTTGTTCATGACCTTGGGGTTTCACCAAACCAAGGCTCAATCATGATTTATTCGAATGATCCAAATTGATAGATTGCTGAATTCTGAGATTGACTTTTATTGCTTACTCTTCTAACCCGATTTGAAGGCAATTGGGCCAATAATTTAGACAGATTTTAGTTTATAATTTTTAGCTTTTTGAATAAAATTTTGGTTTATTGTTGATCAGATAAGAAGTGCCCAGTTTAGTATTGGTAATTGTTTCCTAAATCCTCAAGGGAATGATACTTCACTCACTACTTTATTACTTGAACGGCTAGTGCACTTGCAAGTGTCACAATGAACTACACATCATCTAGTACTGCCCTAGACCTTGGAGATTGATGGGAAAAACTGGAAAGTTACACCCGACCCCTAGACTCGATTATGATACTGCACTGGGTGTTAGATTAGGTTGTGTTTGATGTACCTATCAGTGAGATCCTTAGCGGGGGTCAAAACCTGGGTATGTTGGGACAATCTGAGAATTCATCTGAGGGGGTGATCATAGTGACAGGATCTGCTCCTTTTCCAGACAAAGGTAATGATCGGGGATGCACTCTCACTAATGGAAACCAAGACTGCCGGCAGCCGATTTCAATCGTTGAGATTTGTTTTGCAAAATATATTTTATATGAGATATAAAAGTATATATATTATGGTTTCGAAATGATTTGCAAAAGGTTTTAATTCCCGAGATCCAAATAAGCAGAGAGTGCAACACTGTTCCTTGTAGCCGAGGGAGAGGTCCTCTCTTGTCGGGTAGTGTACAATCATTATGGGCTGAGAGGTTAAGTGTAAGACCATTGAGGATAATACCTGATGGACTAATCTTACATCTGCCCACAGTCCCTGGGTGTTACAAGGTGGCTTGGCCCAGGGACCACTTAGGGTAAGTGTTGGGCCCATAGAGCCCATGAGATGGGTTTTAGGGGGTGCACTGTCCATAACAGTGTATTCGGCCAGGCCTTGTAACAAAGGCTGGGCCGAACCCATGTGGCTGATGTGTAGATCAATGTTAGGGTCCCACACCATACAAGGAAGCTCAATTGGGCAGCAGTTTGGAAGCCTAAATGAATACATATCCTTAAATGGGCCTTAAGCCCATTTCGAATTGGGCTAATTTGATTAGTCACTTAAAGGGGCAAATTCTAAGATGGATCAACTGATAGGATTGGGCCTAAACCCTATCCACTTAGAGAGTCCAGATTTAGATCTAGAAGCCCCCTAATTATATTAGGAGATGGCTGATCTGATTTGCAGATAAGATAAGGGTTATCCTTTATCACTTAAAGGGACTTTTTATCCAAATATGATTTGGATTAGGAACTCTTAATGGGATTTTGGAGTTGATCCCTTTAAGTCTATAAAATGAGGAGGGGACAGCAGCCTTTAGACATGCAACACACAACTCCTGTCTTCAGAGCTGAAATCACAAAAAGAGAGAATTCTACACCTTACGAATACTCTCTTACCACCTCCTTCCTGCAGCCGCCGCCTCCAGCAGTTCAATCTCCTCTTCTCTACAAGAGTAATCACAATTCAATCTTGATACCAATCTTTTGGAGCTGTATTCACAAGTCATCCAGTTGATTCTTGCGAAGGGTCAAGTTTTTTTGGAAGAACACTACTGATTCTGCTCCACCCTGCACTGTGTCATCTTCAGTGGGAGCAGATTTTGGATCCTTCCTTGGGCGTGAACACCTCCATTGGGAGATACTGTTTCTCCGTATCAGGTATAATTCCTCTCTACTCCTTTCGGTTCAGATCTGGTTCAGTTTATGGTTCAAGAATGATCCTTGAAAATATGATTTTCTAAATAGGGAATGTGATTCCCAGTTGAAGGGAGAGAAAATTTTTTTAAATTCGCCCCTTATTCCGCAATCTTTGGGCGTCCATGTGATGGATATCATATCCCTTCATATACCTGATACGAAGAAACAATATCTCCCAATGGAGGTGTTCATGCCCAAGGAAGGAACCAAAGACTACACCCACTGAAGATGGCGCAGTGCAGGATGGAGCAGAATCAGCAGCATTCTTCAAAAAAACCAGATCCTTCGCAACAATCAGTTGGACAGCATGTGAGCACTACTTCCAGTCAGTCCTTTCACAAAGAACCGATATCAAGATGCAATCTTGATCACTCCTACTGAGAATAGGAGTATTGACTCCGCTAAGAGCAAGAAGCAGAAGAAAGACAAAGTATCGGATGCCTGTCACTTCTGCAAGAAGACCAGCCACTGGAAAAGGAACTGTCCTGCCTACCTGGAATCCAAGAAAGGTAACTTCAAAACTTGTGTTATAGAAACCAATTTGTTGGTAGTTTTTGTGTCCTGGTGTATTGACTCTGGGGCTTCAACTCATGCTTGTAACTCACTAGAGGGGTTCGAGGTAAGCAAAAGGCTGAGTGAAGGAGAACTCACACTCTACTTGGCGACTACTGCTACTGTTGCAGCCGCGGCCATAGGAACCGTGGAGTTAATTTTTAGAGAATGAACAATTGTACTGAAAGACTGTCTTTACGTGCAAAATTTAAGGAGAAATTTGATTTCTGTCTCAAAATTGTGTGCAGATGATTATTCTGTCTTCTTTAATAATACGATTACTATTAAAAGAAATAGCAGATTCATCACATACGGGGAACTGGAAAACGGTCTCTATGTTCTACATCCTTCTCTAGAAACTAACATAACCGAAACTACGTCGGCTGAAATCCCCAAGAAGAGAGCCCGTGATATAGTTAATCCCACATGTCTGTGGCATTAGCGACTTGGCCACATCGGTGTTGACCGAATCACAAGGTTGGTAAAGGATGGTCCTTTGGATTTTCTAACTGTAGAAGATCTTCCCACCTGTGATCCTTGCCTACAAGGCAAGATGACGAAACGACCATTTAAATGGTAAGCCTGAAAGATGTACATGCACACTTGACCTAATACATACTGATGTATGTGGTCCCCTGAGTGTTAGGACACGAAATCAACACGTGTATTTCATCACCTTCACAGATGATTTTTCACGATATGGTTACATGTACCTAATGAGACACAAGTCTGAATCCTTTGAAAAGTTCAAAGAGTTTAGACAAGAGGTTGAGAAATAGTTAGGGAGAGAAATTGAAGCCCTTCGATCAGATCGAGGTGGCGAGTATCTCTCTGACGAATTCAGGGACTACTTAAAGGACAATGGATAGTGTCACAATTAGCTCCTCCTGCCACACCACAACTTAACGGTGTTTCAGAGGGGAGGAATAGGACCTTATTGGATAGGGTCCGGTCGCTTCTCATACACTCAGAGTTACCCACATTCTTTTGGGATAACGCATAAGAAACTACAAGTTACATGCTGAATCGGGTTCCAACCAAATCAGTTCCGAACACTCCATATGAACTTTGGACCAGAAAGAAACCAAGTGTCAGACACTTGATTTGTCCAGCACACGTTAAAAGACCGAGTGTGAAAACCTTGACTAGTGAAAAGGATCCCGTGACTTATGCGGAAGCTATGTTGGACATAGATTCCCAAAAGTGGGTGGAGGCCAGGAGAGCAGAGATGAACTCAATGGAGACCAATGGAGTCTGGACTCTAGTAGATCCACCCTCCGAGGTAAAAGCAATCGGTTGCAAATGGATTTACAAGAGGAAGAAGGGCCCCGATGGTAGGGTTGAGACCTTCAAAGCTCGTCTAGTGGCGAAAGAGTACACTAAGAAAGAGGGCATCGATTATGAGGAAACATTTTCGCCTGTGGCCATACTTAAATCCATTAGGATCCTACTAGTTGTAACAGCATATCATGATTATGAGATTTGGCAGATGGATGTCAAAACTGCATTCCTGAATGGAGATTTTACTGAAGATATCTATATGCAGCAGCCGCAAGGCTTCATCGCTGTAGGTCAGGAAAACATGGTATGTAAACTCAATAGATCCATTTATGGACTTAAGCAAACTTCTAGAAGTTGGAACATCCATTTTGACATTGATGTCAAATCGTTTGACTTCGAGCAGAATTTGGATGAACCCTGTGTCTACAAAAAGTTCAATGGAGATAAGGTTAAATTCTTGGTTCTGTATGTAGATGACATTCTACTCATTGGGAATGATGTAGGAATGTTGACTACGGTGAAAGTATGGCTTTCACAGCAATTCTCCATGAAAGATCTTGGAGAAGCCTCCTATATACTAGGTCTTCGACTATATAGAGATAGATCGAAGCGGATAATAGGATTATCCCAATCTGCCTACATTGACAAAATAGTCAAAAGATACAGCATGGAAAACTCCAAGAAAGGAAATGTTCCTTTTAGGCACGGAGTCACTCTCTCCAAGAAGATGTCTCCCAAGACTTCTGTGGAGATTAATGGCATGAAAGACATTCCCTATGCCTCTGCCGTAGGGAGCATCATGTATGCCTTGCTGTGCACTCGTCCTGACATTGCTCAGGCAGTGAGTGTAGTTAGTAAATTTCAGGCCAACCCAGGGCAGGAGCATTGGACTGCTGCCAAAAACATACTTAAATACCTTCGAAGGACAAAAGAGTTTTGTCTAGTATTCGATGGTAGCTCACTACAGATCCAAGGGTATACAGATGCCAATTTCCAGTCGGATCCAAATGATAGAAAGTCTACATCTAGATATGTTTTCACAATAGGATCGTATGCTACTTGTTGGAAAAGTGAGGCTACCTTATGAATGAAAGTGTTCATCTCTAAATTTGGAATTCAGCACATCACCCATTCCACTGTTGTATGACAACACTGGACCTACGGGAGGATGATATTAAGAGGTAGCATCAGCGGAGAATGTGGTAGACCCATTAACGATGCCACTATCACAGAAAGTGTTTGAAAAACACGTGGAAAGCATGGGACTCCGGCTAGTAGCTGATTGGACCTAAGTGCAAGTGAGAACTGTTAGACAGTTTTGTATGCCCTTAGCTTCAATCAAGATGATGTACTTTAGGAGTTTATTGTAAATGAATTAAAGTGCATATTTGATTCATGTTCCCTTGGTTTGGTTCTATGTAATACCCTTAAACTGGACACTTAATGAGACTCGTGTTAGTTTAGAATGTTCACATCCAGTGGGTCGGTCTGGGGAGACCTATCCTCACAAGGCTGACACGGTAGTGCCACCAAGTCGGTTGGGGTGGCCTGTCTCAACTGCTAGGGTGAGACCCTAGGCACATATAGTGTAGGATTAATTGAATCTTTGAACTGGACCAGATTTCCAGTATTGCCCTGGACCTTCGAGATTGATGGGTAAAACTGGAAAATTACACCCGACCCCTAGACTCGATTATGATATTGCACTAGGTGTCGGTTTGGGCTGTCTTTGATATACCATTTAGTGAGATCCTTAGCGGGGGTCAAAACCTGGGTATGTAGGGACAGTTTGAGAATTCATCTGAATGGGTGATCATAGTGACAGGATCAGCCCCTTTGTCAGACAAAGGTAATGATCGGAGATGCACTCTCAATGATGAAAACCAAGACTGCTGGTAGACGATTTCAATCATTGAAATTTGTTTTTCAAAATATATTTTATTAGATATAAAAGTATATTTATTATGGTTTCTAAAAGGTTTGCAAAAGGTTTTAATTCCCGGGATCCATATAAGTAGAGAGTGCAACACTGTTCCTTGCAGCCGAGGAAGAGGTCATCTCTTGTCGAGCAGTGTATGATTATTATGGGCTGAGAGGTTAAGTGTAAAACCATTGAGAATAATACCTGATGGGCTAATCTTGCATCTGCCCACAGTCCCTGGCTGTTACAAGGTGACTTGGCCCAGAGACCACTTAGGGTAAGTGTTGGGAACATCGAGCCCATGAGATGGGTAAGTGTTGTAACAACGGCTGGGCCGAACCCATGTGGATGATCAATGTTAGGGTCCCACGCCATACAAGGAAGCCCAACTGGGCAGCATTTTGGAAGGCTAAATGATTACATAACCTTAAATGGGCCTTAAACCCATTTCGAACTGGGTTGATTTGATTTGTCACTTCAAGGGGCGAATTCTGAGATGGATCAGCTGATAGGATTGGGCCCAGACCCTATCCACTTAGAAAGTCCAAGAATTAAATAAGATTTAGATCTAGAAACCTCCTAATTAGATTAGGAGATGGCTGATCTGATCTGCAGATAAGATAAGGGTTATCCCTTATCACTTAAAGGGACTTCTTATCCAGATATGATTTGGATTAGCAACTCCTAATAGGATTAGGAGCTGATCCCTTTAAGTCTATAAAAGGAGGGGGTGGCAGCCTTTAGACATGCAATGCAACACACTCTTTTCTTCAGAGCTGAGATCACAAGAAGAGAGAATTCTGCACCTTGCCAATACTCTCTTGCCGCCGCCTCTAGCAGTTCGATCTCCAGTTCTTGGGAGAAATCAAGATTTGATATTGATACCAATCTTTTGGAGCTGTATTCACAAGCCACCCAGTTGATTCCTGCGAATAGTCAAGTTCTTTTGGAAGAACACTGCTGATTCTGCTCCACCCTGCACTGTGCCATCTTCAGTGGGAGCAGATTTTGGATCATTCCTTGCGTGTGAACACCTCCATTGGGAGATACTACTTCTCTATATCAGGTATAATCCCTCCCTACTCCTTTTGGTTCAGATCTGGTTCAGTTTATGATTCAAGAATGATTCTTGAAAATATGATTTTCTAAATAGGGAATTCGATTCATAGTTGAATCGAGAGAAATTTTTTTTGAAATTCACCCCCTTATTCCGCAATCTTTGGGTGTCCATGTGATGGATATCCTATCCCTTCAATCTTATCTACAGATTAGATCAGCCTTCTCCTAATCTCATTAGGAGTTTTCTAGATTCGAATCATATTTAGATCTGGACTCTCTGAGTGGATAGGGTTAAGACCCTTTCCTATCTGCTGATCCATCTCAGAATTCGCCCATATTTTACTTATTAAATTAGTCCATTTCAAAATGGGCTTCAAGTCCTTTAAGATTATGTGCTCACTTAGCCTTCCTAACTGCTGCCCAGTTGGGCTTCCTTGTATGGCGAGGGACCCAAGCATTGATCTACACATCAGCCACATGGGTTCGGCCCAACCTTTGTTACAAGGCCTGGCCGAATACATTGTTATGGACAGTCCACCCCCTGAAATCCATCGAATGGGCTCTATGGGCCCAACACTTACCCTAAGTGATCCCTGGGCCAAGTCACCTTGTAACACCCAGGGACTGTGGATAGATGCAAGATTAGCCCATCAGGCATTACCCTCAATGGTCTTACACTTAACCTCTCAGCCCATAATGATCAAACATTGCCCGACAAGAGAGGACCTCTCCCTCGGCTGCAAGAAACAATGTTGCACTCTCTACTTATATGGATCCCGAGAATTAAAACCTTTTGCAAACATTTTAGAAACCATAATGTATATATACTTTTATATCTCATATAAAATATATTTTGCAAGTCAAATCTCAATGATTGAAATCGACTGCCAGCAGTCTTGGTTTCCATCAGTGAGAGTGAATCCCCAATCATTACCTTTGTCCGACAAAGGGGCTGGTCATATCACTATGATCGCCCACTCAGATGAATTCTCAGACTGTCCCAACATACCCAGGTTTTGACCCCTGCTAAGGATCTCACTGATTGGTACATCAAAGATAGCCCAATCTGACACCTAGTGCAGTATCAAAATCGAGTCTAGGGGTCGGGTGTAACTTTCCAGTTTGCCCATTAATCTCCAAGGTCTTGGGCAATACTAGAAATCTAGTCCAGTTCAAAGGTTCAATTAATCCTACACTGTATGTGCCTAAAGTCTCACCCTGGCAGCTGAGACAGGCCACCCCTACCGACTTGGTGGCACGACAGTGTCAGCCTTATCAGGATAGGTCTCCTTAAACCGACCCATCAGCTGTGAACATTCTAAACTAACACAAGTCTCATTAAGTGTCCAGTTTAAGGGTATTACACAGAAACATACCAAGGGAACATGAATCAAATATGCACTTTTATTCATTTACAATAAACTCATAAAGTACATCATTCTGATTGAAGCTAAGGGCATACAAAACTGTCCAACACCTTTTATAGAGAAGGGTAGACACAATGGGAAATAGGGAGAATGATGGGGAAGGCAACTAGGATTTAGCAAAGTTAGGGACGCCCTAGGGTTTCTAATGAATGGCTAAGATGGTTTTGGGGTGATCCTATGGCTGAAAATAAAAGGAGAGGGTGCCCAATTTTATGTAGGGTTGAGATTTGGGTGCCTAGAAATGGAGGGTGTAGATTATAACATCTAGGGTTGAAGGGTTAAGATTAAAAGAATAGGTGGTGCCCTAGATTGAATGGTTGGGATATAAGATGGAGGGAGTGGCTGAGATTTGAAGGTGAGGGGCTGAATGGGGAGGATTAGTAGAATAGGTGGCGCCCTAGGGTTTAAAAGCTATAAAGGAGAGCCCTAAAATGAATGGTTGAGATTAAAAAGAGGTGGAGGGTGGAGATTAAACACCTAGGGGCGGCTTGGGTTTGCTAAGAGTGAAAAGATTAGGTTAAAAAGGCTCCCTAGGGTTTGCTAAAGAGAGGGGAGCATGGTAACACAATAGGATGGGCGCCAACTGGGTTTAGCAGATAGGAGGCGCCCTCCTATTCTTAGTTCTTTACAAAAACACCCCCTCTCTCAGCTGGTCTTCACACCAACTTCCCAAAAACTGCACTTCAGCCTAGAAAACTTCCTAGTTTTCTACATAATTTGCGCAAAGACCCTCAGAGGTCACAAAATTGATTTTAACTAGGAAAATTGTACACTTTGACTATTCTAAGGCCAAAATAACCCTGAACTGATGCCCTTAAGGCATCAAAATGTAGGGTTATTAGATCTCCACCACATTGTAGCTTTAAGTCCTCTATTTGAAATACCATGCAATAATACAAGAAAACCATCAATATGGGAAACAATAATGTGACAATAAATTGAGGAGATTACTGTGCCTAGCCAGAAGAAAATAGAAAATAAGTGAATAAAATAAAACATAATATAACTACCAGTGAAGAACCTGGTTGGAAGAACTATAGGAAAGTAATGCTCAATTTTTTCTTGTATTGGTTGAGGTTACTTAACCACCGGTGTATCGGTGAGCACGTGGCGGGTTTGTCGAAGCCCTCAAAATTAGTACTAGTCCCACAATAAAATATTTGTAGTAAAAGTGGTATTAGGTCGAATCCCACAAGGAGCAAATCAGTAATCTCTTAGCCGAATGGATAAAGTAATTGTGTGGGAAAATTTAATAACTAAAATTAAATGAATAACAAACTAAACAAACAAGAGAAAATCAGTCTTACCGAATTCTGGTTCAAGGGTTTGGGTTGAATCGATTGAAAATCGATCCTAGGTACAATTCAGCATTCTTGCAATTCAAGCATTTAACCTTAGATTTACTAGGATAGCTATAATAAACCTTGTGTTTTCCTAATTCAATTGACCAAACCCAGCATTCGATCAACACTTATCACCACTCAACTAGGTACGATAGCGTTCCATGTTAAACAATGATAGCATTAAGATTTGTGAAAACAATTAAACCAAAATAACAATAATTGAGATAGCTGCAATTATTGAATTTTGTTCCATCGATTCCTTTAGGTTGAACCATGATAAAACATTTGTCAAAGGCTGTCATGAACAATTGACCCAAAAAGATATCAACCTAATTGCTACTTGTACCATTATTTGTGACAATTACGAATCACCGAAATCATGGATAGCAATAGGAAAATCAACATTAATTCAGTTGTCAAACTAATTAACATCAATGTCCAATAAAAATATGCACAAGAATCAATGAATACTTGAATTAGAAAGAAAGAAAGAAAATAAAGTAACTACAAAACCTCACAATGACACAATCGAACCTCCCCCTTGAACAAGAAAAAGAAGCTTAGCTACTCATGATCTGCGCAATCTCCATGCTTTTCTTCTCCATAGCCGAACTACCTTCTTGAGCTTCTTGGCCTCTTGATGATCTTTTGGATCTTGGAATGAGTGATGCTAGAGCTGGTTCGCCCCCCTCTTTATATAGCCAAAGGAGATGGCTGTTTTCCAACTCCTTCTAGGAGATCATCTTATCTTTAGGGAGTCTTGATCTTATCTTCTTTGAACTAATCCTATCCTATCTCTTATCTAATCCCCAACCTTCTTATCCTTATAGGATTACATTCAAAGTTTAGATCTAATAAGACTCTCTCCCTCTTGGGAGATTACATTCGAATTAGGACTCTAGACTTTTGTATCTGACTTGGGCTTCTCTGCTACTAGGGCTGCTTCCAAGTTCTTCTGCGAGTTGGGCTTCAGCTGTTAAATGGGTCTGGCTGCGACATTGCTCTGACTTCGGGCCCGTTTTCGTACTCGATGTGAATGGAATCAGTCAAAACCCAAAACATAAAAGTTGTGGGCCTTTCATTCTTCTTTCTAATGCTTCTTGAATTGCCCAATTCGGAGTCCGGAATTGTGATTTAGGCCCAGATCACTGACTATCGCCGAAACTGTGCAAAATCACCCGAATTGGCATGTTTCCTTCCAATTGCCTTCTTTATTGCCCTGAATCGAAATACAAGAGTAATGAGTGCATTTAAGTGTTAAAATAATGAAAAAAGATGAAAATTAGGGGACAATATAGGGTTCTTTTCCGTCTCATCAGCACATCCTCGATTACCGGATATCGGTGAAATCTCTTCGAACAGGATGTTATGGAGAATGGAAGAAGAAGGTTAACCAACTGAGTATAGAGAGAATAAGATACCAGTGAGCACGTTATCGGTTGCTGGTTGTTGGTTGTCGATGAAGTTTCTTGGAATAGTACGCTGGAGAGAATGGAATGGAGAGAACGAGAATATTAGAGTTCTTGCAAAGGAGAATAATTATTTTTTGGTTAAAAAATTAATTGAGTTAATGAGTGAATTCTGATGGGATGGACGTCCATCCCATTTTATCCCTTTGAATTCACATGCAATTCTGCACATGTGAAGAAGAGGCACATGTCAGTGGACATGTGTCCAAAATTTATGGTGTGGTAGGGACGTGGGTAGTAAGTTGTGGGTAGGAAATCCAGACTTGGTTGGGTTAGGTCGCAGTTGCATCTCTCCTTGCATTGGATCAACTCCTACTTACATTGCAATAACAAGTATGGTCTGATTTTTTTTTTCCTTTTTTCCTCTGTCAAATGAAATATTTTTACCTTAGGCTATTTTTCTCCTACTTACATTGCATCTCTCCTTTTTTCTCCTTTTTTCCTCTGTCAAATGAAACATTTAAAATCGTTTAGACCTTCGAACTGCATTTTTTCCCTTAGGCTATTTTTGGAAACAATGCAAATATGTGTGAATGCAAATATGTAGAGTGCAGAACAGTTCATATAAATTGTAAAATTGGGTTAGTTTTGCATTGATAAATTTACCTTCTTACCAAACAAATCTTTAGTTGTAATGGATGCAAACACAAATTCCAATAAAGCATATGCATTTTTTATCAAAAGCCCACTTGAATGTAAATTTACTTCTTATCTATTGATGTACTTTTACATCTTATTATCAATGTAAATATGCATTGGTCTATCATTTGTCAATGCAAAAATGTAATGTTTCCAAATACAGGCAAAAGTGAACCAGAGTGAAAATTTACCTTGAACCGGGATTTACACTCCATTTGCATCGTTTCCAAATGCAGCCTTAAAGACCTCTGTGTTGTTTTCATTGATTTTGCATCTACTTTATTAGCGAACACTATAGAGAGAAATCAAGTGATGAAGAAAGAAAAAACATATCGGGTTTGGCTCGGGCTGTTACACCTAACCACTTCATACCTAGTTCATTTAATTAAAATTAAATCATTATATATGGCTTTAGTTAAATGGGACGGGTGCAAAGTGGACCGAGTTGTAATTTGGCCCATATTCGATCCACTTTATTATGGTATTAATTATTAATTCATCAATAAATATTGTTATTAATAACATTACCTATTAATAAATATGGTTGTTAGTACTATTAATTAATGAAGTTAATTATTAATTATTAATCATCTTCTTCCTCGAGAAGATGAAATAGAGCCCAAGCTTTCTGTCACAAACCGATGCGCTTAGAAGACACTAGCAAGTGCACTAGCCAAACAAGTAATATAATGATGAGTAGAGTATCGTTCCCACGGGGATTGATCCAACAACTACTAGTACTGAATCAGCCTTTTGTTATCCTATAAACCGAAATATTAAACAAAGGAAAACCTTAACTCCTAATTAGCAAGCTACCCAAAGCAGTTTCGGATCAGACCACCTTTAATGATAAGAAGAATTACTGCATGCAAGAACTAGCAAAACCGGTTTAGCAATTAAATCTTTAAGCAGCCCAACCGAAGTGAGTTCAGTCTTGGGTTGGCGAAACCCTAATCGTATGAGTAGCCTCTCTCGAGCACAATCCACTCTATCTATGAGCAATAATTCCTATATCTCTATCAGAAATTTAATTGCCATAGATGCATTAAGAACAAGGAGTTGATAGAAATTTATTCTAGTTGAAAGAATGCCAACGAATCTTGCAAATTATCTCTAAGATGCATTCAATCCGTTTTCTTGATTAGTTGATCTGATTACCTAAACTCTTTCTCAAGCAATTCAAGCAATCCAAGAAACAAAAATAATTCGGCCAAGATTATTCCATTAATCAAAAACCCTAATCAAGAAATCCCAAGAATAAATCACAATCAATCGGATCTGCTTAAAATATTAACTACATATCAGATTTGAAATCCATCATGGTTTGCATAATAGAAAGAAGGAAAGATAGATTTAATAAAGAAAGATAATGAAACCCTAATCAAATCTAGGTTACCAAATTTGTAGAATCAAAGAAGAAGACAACCTAAGATTTCTGCATCAATCTTTGATCTCCTCTTCAATTCGCATTCAGTAGCCTTCTCCCTTCATTAGCACTTCTTCTTCTTCCTTGGTTTTGTCTTCATGGGTCCAAACCCTAATTCCTTCTTTTTCTTTTCTTTTCATCCTCCTTTCCTTCTCTAAAGTCAACCGCCTTTTTGGAGCCTCCCTTAGGGCTGTGGTTGGGTTGCTGTTCTTGGTGAGCCAAATTGCTGATGGGTTGTTCTCCTTTGTGGGCCGAACTACTGTTCTCCCATAGGGTTTTGGTTGGGCTGCAATTGGGCCTCTTTTCTTGGTAGGCCAAAGTGCTCTCCTATTGATTTTCAGTTGGGTCTTTCTTCTTGATGGGCCGAAGTATGCTCTCTTCACCCTAGATTGTCCCAAACTCTTAGTTTCCTGGAATTATGCTCAATTAGTGTAAAAACCATTGCAAATCATCATCAAAACCATGTATAAAGCAATAAAAATGATGTGTAGCATGTGCACACGTCACAAAGTCGTTGCAAGTCTTTGCCAAGAACAACAATTCCAAGTTTTATACAACTTATTTTTATTTTCTTTAACTTAACACAATAATATTTTATTCCTATAGGTAAAAGAGAGGAGAAGAACTGGAATCTTTGTCTCGATACTTGAGAGAGAGAGAGAGATCAGTGATGGTAGATGGAGACTTTTCTCTTTTTTGATTTTTCGGATAAGATAATTACAGTAGTTAAAGGGTCCAAAGATGACCGAATATTTAGAGGTAAAGAAAGACAAAAGTATTGTCGCAAGGATGAAAATTTTGACGGTCAGTTATGATTTTAGCAGATTGATGATAAAGAAAATTAGATGACACTTGAAGGGCATTTATGTCCTTCCACATGCCACTTTACAGATAGTTAATGATAGGTACTAGATTGTCGCATTTCAAAAGTTCAGGTACTAGATTATCCATCGAGCCAAAGTATAGGGTATTGATCGGGAATTTACTTTATAATAAATATTGTTATTGCTTTTAATGAATTGTGTTATTAAAATTAAATGATCATACCCATATTCTATATGAAAATTATCATTAATAGATATTATATTTTCATTCCAATAATTAATTAATACTTTTATTAAATACACTTATTTATTTAATTTAATACTTTTGTTGTTGTAAATATTGTTAACTATTAAAAAATATAATTGTTATTAATTTAACACTATTATTGTTGTAAATATCATTAATTAATAAATACCACTTTCAAAAATACCATTAAATAATAGTAATATATTACCAAAAATACTTTAATAAATAATGGTAATTATTAACTTAATAATTAATATAACAGAATTTATTTTTGGTAAATTCTAAATTATTTAGGGAATTATTAAATTATGTTAGGAGATTTTTGGACTATTTAAATTGTGTATTATGGTTTTGGTGGTTTTAAAAGTATTTTTGCTAAATTATTGATTTAAAAATAATTAGAAATTATTTTGATAAATAATATAACCATATTTATTTATGATTATTTCTAAATTATTTTTTGTGATTTTTTTCTATACTTAAAACTATTTTTGTAATTACATTTTATTACTATTAATAATAATGTATTTTTTCTAATTATTAATTTAATAAATAACATAACTATAATCATTTATTTTAGTTTCGTAATTTTTAAAGTATTTTTATGAATTAGTGATTTAAATTTTTGTGGAATTAGTGATTTAAAAATCATTATAAATTATTTTGGTAAAGAATATAGCAATATTTATTTAACATTATTTTTAAATTATTCTTGGTGATTTTTAGTAATTTTTTGTGGAATATGAAAAGTTAGAAATTATATAACCGTTATTAATTGAATACCAATAATTAATACATTTATTATCAAAAATCAATTTAATACTGTTATTGTTGTAAATATTGTTAATTATTGAATAATGTTTTTAATAAAGATCGTAAACTAATAGTAAAAATTACCAAAAAAACTTTAATGAATATTGGTAGTTATAAATTTAATAATTAATATACAAAATTTATTTTTGGTAATTTGTAAATTAATTATGGAAATTTTTTAATTATTTTATGTGGTTTATTGTAGTTTTAGTAGTTTAAAGTATTTTTGGTAAATTATTAATTAAAAAATAATTAGAAATTATTTTGATAAATAATATAGTTGTACTTATATTTCCTCTTGATACTTTAATCATCAAATTGGATATTGTATTTTCCCATGCATCACACAGGTACCCACTAGTGTATTTCCTTTCTAATCGATTTCAGCCCAACATGTATCCTTGATTCAAAATCTGGATAGAGGGAGCTTGGAGCTTCTAAATCAAAGATAATGAAACCACTATTGGGGTTTGAAGGAATGGTCTCTACACAAGACTCATCCATTGAATGGATTGATCTAATGAAGTACGTTCTTAACAACCACCAAGGGTCAAATAGGTTTGAGTCTCATATAAGTCATTTTCAAATCATTTTATTCATGATATAAATAGTAATGTCATTTTTAATTCATTTTATGAACGGAATACAATATTCAAATTGAATAGATAAGATTCAAATCAAATCGAAGCTAAAAATTTTGGATCTTGGCATATTTGATCTAATTGATTTGCAGCCTTACATTCTTCATTGATTCAAAAACCAATTAGAGGGAGCTTGCAGCTTCTAAGGTCAAAGATGAAACCTTGTGCATTTGGCAATGGAGAAGAAATGTGATCTTCTTGTTGTAGTTTTAGGTGTGTGATTCAAAACTTTAGGAAGGATAGTTTTGTCTTTTAAACTTTTGTCCATTTTGATTTTATTTTCACACACCCATTGATGCGTTTGGATTACACTAGCAAGTGCACTAGCCGATCAAGTAATATACTAATGAGTAGAGTATCATTCCCATGGGATTTAACCCAACAACTATTAGTACTAATCTGTCTTACGTTATCTGACCACCTTAAAGAATTAACGAGCTATCCTAGGTATTCTCAGATTAGACCACCTTAAAGAATTAGAGAAAGTGTTTCATGAAAATGCTAGCAGAACCGATTCAGCAATTATATCATTAAGCTATCCAACCGAAGTTGATTTCAGCTATGGATTGGTTATTTCCTAATTGCATGAGCAGCCCCTTTCGAGCACATATCCATCTATCTACGAGCAACAACTCTAATATTTCTATCAAGAATTTAATTGCTATAGATGCATTAAAGACAACGAAATCGAAGGAAGTCAATTCTTGATGAATGAATGCCAAACGAATCATGCAAATTATCTCTAAGATACATTAAATCCATCTTCGTGATCAATTGATATGATTTCCTAAACCCTTTTTCAAGAGATTTAAGTAATCCAAGAAACAAGAGCAGTTCGGCCAAAATTACTCTTATTATCGAAAACCCTAATCAAGAAATCCCAAGACTGAATCACTATCACTCGGATTAGCTTAAAATATTAATTATAGATCTGAATTCACATCAATCATGGTTCGCATAGTAGAAAGAAGGAAAGATTCAACCAAAGAAAAACCCTAGTTGAACCTAGGTTACCGAAATCGCTGAATTAAAGAAGAAGACAACTCAAAAGTTTTGCATCAATCTTCGATCTTGCGTCAAGGGGCCAAACCCTAATTTCTCCTTTTTCCTTTTCCTTTATACTGTTTCTTGCAACTTTTGGTTGAGAGTCCTGCTCCCCTTTGAACTCTACTAAAGCCATCCGCCTCTTGGAGCCTCCCATAAGGTTGTGGCTGGGCCGAAGTGCTCCCTTTTCTGCCATATCACCATGTTTTTATGCTCTATTAACCCTAAATTGTCCCAAATTCCTATTTTCCTGAAATTCCGCTTAATTTGGGTAAAACCATTAAGAATCATCATCAAAACCATGTATAAATCAATAAAAACAACCCATACAAATCTCATAAGCACATGAGCCATTAGAATTTTTTTTTAAATTCAATTTTTCTTTCCCTCCACTCTTTGAGCCCACTTTTCATCTCCTATATTTGTTTGAATCTCACATGGAAAAATTACAAGAAGGTTTTTGAGTTTATTACTAGGAGGTGTCTTTCCCTTATGGGGACCCAAATGGGGTGCATATACATATGGTCTCTCAGGGCTTGGTGGGTGGATGGGAATTGCCTTTCACACATGCACACCGGGACGAGTTGTGGGTGTGGGTGTGGGTGTGGGTGTGGGTTACCCGCCTATTTTATGAATTGTAATTTGAATTCTTACCACTATGTCATATCCATTAATGGTGTCTCTCATAAGAATCTCCACCCCTCTCACTTGTATTAGAAAAAAATATTTATACCCTACACGAATCAATCTTGATGTAGGTGCATTTGGCCGGCCTGTACGGGGTTGACATGTGTCCAACCAAAGGGCAACATCTTGAGCGTACCATGGGAACACTCAGGGCTCAAGCTTAGACCAGACAGACCCAATCTAAGAGCACCGCGTGGCTCTAGCAGGTGATCTCGTCAGGCCCTCATACGGTTCATATCTGGACCATCTAGGCCCAACTACTCCCAAGCAACTTCGGCTATAAAGACGAAGAACCCCCCACAAGATAAGAGGTTAGACTCTCTGGACTCGACTTGGAGCTTGAGTAATCTCTAATCACTACTTCCCTTTGGAGAACTTAAGAGCTATTTAAGTCCTCGTCTGGACCCCTCGGCTCCAGACCTCTGACTCACTTTACCCTCGTACTAACTTGATCATCAAAATCCTCGCCTCGGGTTCCCACCCGAGGCCTCTGACACCTCTATCCTTGCACAATCTCCTCCGAAGCCCTCGGCCATCTCCACCAAAGCTCGGGAGCAAAATTACCTTGTTTCCCTTAGCCAATCCGAGCATCAACAATTGGTGTCGTCTGTGGGAATGTTGCTAAGACGATCTCCTAAAGCATTAAGAACAAAAAACCTCCCTAGCTTCAAACACCATGGTACGGAGAGCTAGGAACACTCAGAACTTGGTTACAAATGAGTAGTTCCAAGTAGTCCTTGATTGTCTAGAATACTTAACACACTACGTGGAGCAAGCATGCCCCCAGGCAGGAGGTCCCCCCTAAGGTAACCACCCCGTCGGGGTGTCCGAACATCAAGGTCGGTGCGAGTAGACCAAACCACCAGCCCTCAGCACACCTCAAAGTAATGAAAGACCTCCCAGGTGCAAGGAGGAAGAATCAACAGCGTCTAAAGATAGCCGCCAGCCCTCCGAACAGCATCACCGTCGCAGAAGGGACAACACCCTGAATGAAGGTGGGCGCTTCAGCCCTCACAACGTCCACTCCAAGGCCGAAGGCCAACGCCACCCCTCTCCTCCTCTAGTCTCTGACCTCTACGATGTCCTAAACGACCATCGCGCCAGATGGGAGATGCACAGTCTCACCTCAGAGCACTCTAGAGTCTGAGCCAACCCCCACCGTGTCCACAAAGACAAAGGGAGGCATAGGCTCCCACCGACCCTCGTATCGTGGAGCTACAAGACAAGTTTAGGGCTTTCAGGGACAAGATCTGACAAGTTTGCGAAAGTCGAGTTGATACCTCAGCCGACCAAAGCAATCAAACGGGGAGAATGGACGCCTTCACCCCAGACATCATTTTGGAACCTCTCCCCCCAACACTTTAAGGCTCCCACGCTGGAGATGTACGATGGGAACTCTAACCCCGACGACCACCTAGAGGGTTTTAGAGCACTCATGATACTCTATGGGTATTCCGATGCCTTGACGTGCTGGACCTTCTAGGCTACATTCAAGGGGCAGCTTGCTGATGGTTCTCCAGCCTTCTACCTCTGTCAATCGGCTCATGGGCGCGGTTTACTAGTCTGTTCCTTGCTCGCTTCATCAGTAGTAGACGATGTTAAAAAAGTGCGGTCTCACTGATGTCGATCAAACAAAATCAAGGAAAAAGTTTGCGGTCCTACATCGACCACTTCAAAAAGGAAGAGCTCGAGGTCCATGACCTTGACCCCGTGGTCTCTATGCATGCTGCCATTAATGAGCTCTGCACCGGCTCGGCCCTCAAGTGCTCGGTTGCTGAGACCCTGCCAAAGACGAAGTTGGAGTTCCTCAAGAAGGCCCAGAAGTATATTGCGCCGAAGAGGCTTCAACTAGGGGCCATCACGAAAGAGAAGCTGAGCACCACAATGAGCACCCTGAAAAGAAGAGGAAGGGCAGAGACAACCCCCACCCCAACAACAACAACAGCAATGACAACAAGAATCCACCAACCTCGGCCCTATCTTACAAGGAGCAACCTCGGCCCTATCTTACCAGGCATGATACGGAGGATTGCTACGATCTCAAGAATGAGATTGAGTCCCTCATCCTCTGTGGGTACCTTAAGTAGTTCATAGGAGGATAGGTTGGCACCTCGTCCTCCTAGCAACAATAGCACCAGCAAGTGGCAGGCGTCATTAACATCGTCGCCGGGGGCATGGCCTTGGGTGGAGCCTCGGCCTTGGCTCGCAAGGCCTACACCAGGCAGTTGAACATCAAGGGGCCAGTCCCAAAGAAGTAGAAGTACCTAGATGCTCCCAAGGAACCGAGCTGTCTGAAGGCCCTCATCTTCATGGATGAGGACCTAAAGGGGGTCATAGTCCCCCACGACGACACCCTCGTGGTCGCAGCAATCGTTATCAACTACATGGTGAAGAAGATCCTAGTGGATAGTGGCTCCTCGGCCAACATCCTTTCTACAACACCTTCGAAAGGATGAAGCTCGCGCCCGAGCGGCTCTAGCCAGCTAATGTTCCCCTCGTTGGCTTCTCCAATAGTGTCATTAGACTGGAGGGAAAGATCACCCTGTCCATCATGGTAGGGAGTGAATCGAACCAGGTGACTTGGATGCATGAGTTCCTGGTAGTGAAGGTTTGCTCCCCCTACAATGCAATAATGGGGAGGCCAACCCTTCACGCGTTAAGGGCAGCCATGTCTTCCTACCACCTAGCCCTCAAATTCCCACTAAGCACGACATCGGAGTTGTTCGTGGGAACCAGCAAATCGCCTACTAGTCTATGTGCCAAAGCTGAAAGGAAAGAACAAGGAGGCCCTATCACTGGAGAGCCTCGACCTCAGGAAGGAGCTAGCGAGCTGAGGCTAGCCGGCTAAGGACCTCGCCTTGGTTCCCTTGGATGAGGCAGACCCTAAGAAAACAGTATGCATCGGTTCCAACCTTCCCCCCAAATGCCTATCCGAACTGGTAAGTTTAATTAGAACTAACGCCGACGTCTTTGCTTGGTCCACCACTGATATGCCTAGAATTGACCCCTCGATCGTTATTCACAGGTCAAGCGTGGATCCGAGCTCTCGGATAGTTTGGCAAAAGGAGAGGAACTTTGTGTTAGACAGTTTTGTATGCCCTTAGCTTCAATCCGATTTGATGTACTTTTGTTATTTAGTGAAAATAAATAAAGTGCATGTTTGATTCATGTTGTTTGGTTTAATTCTGTGTAAAACCCTAAAACTGGACATTTATAGAGACTCATGTTAGTTTTAAATGTTCACAGCCGTTGGATAAGTCTGGGGAGATTTATCCTGCCAAGGCTGATACCGGTGTGCCACCAAGTGTTGGGATGGCCTGTCTCAGCCATCAGGGTAAGACCCAAGGCACATGCAGTATGGGATTACTTGAATCCTTGAACCGGACCAGATTTCCAGTATTGCCCTGGACCTTGGAGATAGATGGGCAAAACTGGAAAGTTACACCTGACCCCTAGACTCGATTATGACATTTCACTAGGTGTTGGATCAGGCTGCCTTTGATATGCCATTCAGTGAGATCCTTAGCGGGGATCAAAACCTGGGTATGTTGGGGCAGTTTGAGAATTCATCTGAGTGGGTGATCATAGTGACAGAATCAGCCACTTTGTCGGACAAAGGGTAATGATCGGGAATGCACTCTCTCTGATGGAAACCAAACTGTCGGCAGTTGATTTCAATCGTTGGAATTTTGTTTTGCAAAATTAATATATTTATGTATATATGTACAGTTTCGAATTGTTTGCAAATGGTTTTAATTCCCGGGATCCATGTGAGAGGATAGTGCGGCACTGTTCCTTGCAGCCGAGGGAGAGGTCCTCTCTTGTCGGGCAGTGGTTGATCATTAAGGGCTGAGAGGTTAAGTGTAAGACCATTTAGGATAATACCTGATGGGCTAATCTTGCACCTGCCCACAGTCCCTGGGTTTTTATAAGATGGCTTGGCCCAGGGACCACTTAATGTAAGTGTTGGGCCCATAGGGTCCATATGATGGACTCAAGGGGTTCATTGAGTTTTTCAGTGAATTCGGCTGGGCCTTGTTTTAGAGGTTGGGTCGAACCCATGTGGCTGGTGTGTAGATCAATGCTTGGGTCCCATGCCATACAAAGAAGCCCAACTGGGCAGCAGATTGGAAAGTAATTAGACACTGAACACTTAATGGGCCAAAAGCCCATTTCGAGGTGGGCTGATATGATCACCCATCCATGGGGCGAATTTGAGATTAAAGTTAGTAAAAGGATTGGGCCTTTAGCCTTATCCACTCTTAGAGACCAAATTCAAATTAGATTTGAATCTGGTAACCTCCTGATAAGATCAGGAGTAAGCTAACTCTATCTGCAGAAAGGATTAAGATTATCCCCTATCCAAATACTGATTTGGATTGGGATAACTCCTAAAAAGGAGGTTTCTTAATCAAGAAGAAAGGAGGAGATTTCGAACCACCTTGAAGAGGTATAGGATATCTCCTGCGAATTGAGAGAGGATCTCATTCATACTCTCCAGAAAAAGAGAAAAAGCAGTTCAGCCTTTTTCGTTTTGGAGATCTCCTCCTGCCGCCGCCATCTGCCATTGCAAGATTAGATCTTTGCAGAAAAGAAAGTCAAGAAATCTGTTCTTGACATCAGTCTTGCAAGAAAGACTGAAAAAGATTCAGTGTTTAATACTTCCAGAGGATTCTTGTGAAGGATTCAGTGTGTAGGACGCACCCTGCTGGTTCTGTTCCATTCACAGCTGTGTCATCTTCAGCAGGAACGGATCTTGGAGCATTCTTTGGGCGTGAACACCAACTTTGGGAGATACTACTTCTCCGGATCAGGTATATTCCTCCCATTTATCTTTTGGTACAGATCTGGTTTGATTATGGTTCAAGTAGGATCCTTGAATATTGTATTCTAAATTTAGGGAATATGATTCCCATTTGAGAGAAGGTAGGAAATTTTTGAAATTCGCCCACCCATTCCGCAACCTTTATGGCATCCATTAGATGGATCCTACCATTCTTTCAGTGGTATCAGAGCCACAGGTTCGAATCTTGAACCAAAAGAAAATCAGATCTGACCCTGCGCAGATGGATAGAAGGTGTTCTTTCAGGATTTGCGCAGATTGTTTTCTTTATTTCAAGAAACTGTTTCTTGTTAAGGGCGATTGATCTGAAATTAATTTTATTAAATCCAAAATTTATTTAGAATTGTTCTTTATTTATTTTGATTTAATGGACTGTTCGAACCTGGAGATCACAGTGCAGATTTGGCGCAGATAGTCTGCGCACCCTTTTTCTTTCTATTTATTTATATTCGGTTTGTAAATAATTTTTTTTAATTTTAGACTGAATGTATAGGATTTGATCAAGAATGTAATTAATAGAAATAGGATTTCTGTTATTTTTCTTGATTAAAGAAGAAGGAAGAAGAAGGCGGCGCTGGAGGTTTGCAGTTGGAGAAATCGTTTTCTGCGATTTGCAGTTTGTGAAACTGCAACCCTTGTGATTAACCTCTGTTTTGCAGGTGGTGCGAACAGTCCATAGTTTGATTTGTGATTGTTTGAAATCAAAATTATTAATTTCAGATCTTTCATGAATTAATTCTTGAATTGAAAATCAGTTTTGGATCCTCTCGGACTAGATTGGACCAAAACTGTTTGGACCGAATCTGGGGTTCGATAGGGACTGTTTTTCAGTCTGTATTTCTCACACTTGCTGTTCCAAATCTGATGTTCAATTACAAGGATTAATTCGGCCCACTTGTAAAGCCCAGTTTTAAAGGGTTAAAACTGCAAAAGGCCCATTACTGTGAGATAAGCTGTATGGGCCGAACTGCTATCTGCGATTCAGCCCATACACCTAGTAGTCACTAATTGTTAATGACTTAGTTTTTAAATGGGCTATTCAATGGGCTTTACAGCAGTTAATTGATTGGATCAATTCCTCCTTTACATGTGATGTTTGGATGTTTGATGTGCTGCGACCATGGGCCTTAAGTTCTTGGCCCATGAAGACTCGTTAGTGGCTCTTGCGCACACCATGGCTGAATGCACATCATTGCCATAGTGTCCTTCAAGGTCATTGGATGACCCCTCTTTGCTTGGTGGGCCCCACAACCCTGAAAAGGGATGTGTACGGAACCCCTAGCCGATTAAGGCCCACTAGAAATCTGACTTTATGAAAGTCTGTGGGAGCCACTCTGGTTTGACCTAAATTAAAACTAGGGCGTTTTTGTTCCCTCTAGCAAATATGAATGCATGTGATAGGGAGACCCATATCATGGACTCTCTAAAGGCCTTCCGTCATTAGCACAATGATGGGTCCTTCAGTAATGAGGAAACGCACCATAAAATTGGGCTATCCATTTGCTGTTGGATATATTAGAGTGTTTCATAAGATGATAGGGGCGTCATAGACCGATGTGGGAGGGGCTTCACCAGAAAATGGGAACTCTCTCACGGTACCTTGGCGTAACCTGAATATGATGGGTAAGCACTCACTGGACAGAAAGGTTTACCTGAAAACGGCTCTGAACCTTGTCTGACAGAGGCCAAAGGGAAACTCATTTGATGAGTGGATATGATCCGTCACAGAAAGGTGGTGAGGTTATGCAGCTGAAACAGTTGGCTTCATGCACCCCATGTGATTTCCCACATTTCCAGAGACATTTCGTCGTCTCCGTCACTGAGAAAGGAGGGAAATCTCATAGATGAACAAATGGGAATGGAATATAGATTAAAAGCCATATCTATGTAGGTAACATGAATCAAACTAAGGTTGTGGACTAATGATTTTGCTATTTTATCAGAAAATGGCAAACGGTCAATTTGCAAAGCTTCTAGACGATAACAAGCTTAAGGGCCCAAACTATGCCGACTGGTACAGAAATCTTATGCTGGTCCTAACTTCCGAAAAGTTAGACAAGGTGGTGAAAAATCCTGCACCAGAACGTCCGGGTGATAGGGCTTCTGAGGCCCGTAGGAGGGACTACCAAGAGTGGGAGGATAAGAACTCCCTAGCCCGCTACTTTGTCGTTGCCTCATTAGACAACTCAATACAGAGGCAGTTCGATCAGATCGAACTAGCCAAGGACATATTGGACAGTCTAAGAACAATGTATGAAGAGCAGAACCGTTCTACTCGACAGAAGGTCCTGAAATTGTTCATGACCGCGCAGATGACCAAAGGGTAGAAAGTTCATGACCATTGTCTTCGGATGATGGGTTACATTAACGAACTTGAAGCTCTTGGATCCGGGCTAGATCTTGGCACGCAAGTGGATGCCATCCTCAATTCTTTGCCCTCTTCCTTCAATGCGTTCACAATGAACTACAATATGAATAAGCTGAATGTCAGCGTCCAAGAACTCAGCAATATGTTGCAGAGAGCCGAGGATCTACTCAAGAAGGATGAGCCTGTAGTTATGCTTGCTGAAGCTAACAAATCGGGCAAGAAAAAGAGAAAGGCAAAGAAGCCTCGGAAGAAGGCTACCAATCCTAAGAAGTAGAAGAAGAACAAGGCATCTGATGTCTGTCACTTCTGCAAGCAGACCGGCCACTGGAAGAGGAATTGTCCTGCCTACCAGGAATCTAAGAAAGGTAACATCGAAACTTGTGTCATAGAAACTAACATGTTAGTTACTTCTGTGTCCTGGTGTGTTGACTCCGGGGCTTCAACTCATGCGTGTAACTCACTGCAGGGGTTCAAAGTTAGCAGAAGGTTGAGTGAAGGTGAAGTGACATTATTCTTGGGAACAACTGCAAGTGTTGCAGCAGCGGCAATAGGAACCGTAGAATTAGTTTTTAAAGAAGGAATACTTGTACTTAAAGATTGTCTTTATGTACAGAACTTGAAAAGAAATTTAATTTCTGTTTCAAAACTGTGTGCTGATGGATATACTGTTTATTTTAGTAATGTGATTACTGTTAAACGGAATAATAAATTCATCGCATGCGGGGAACAAGAGAACGGTCTCTATGTTCTACATCCTTCTCTGGAAACTAACTTAACCGAAACTACGTCGGTCGAAAATCCCAAGAAAAGGAATCGTGATACAGTAAGTCCCACGTGCCTCTGGCATTACCGACTTGGCCACATCGGTATTGACTGAATCACAAGGCTGGTAAAGGATGGTCCTTTGGATTTTCTAACCGTAGAAAATCTTCCCACTTGTGAACCTTGCCTTCAAGGTAAGATGTCTAAGCGGCCATTTGACGGTAAGCCTGAAAGATCTGAAGGCACACTTGACCTAATATATACTGATGTATGTGGTCCCCTGAGTGTTTGGACACGGAATCAACACGTGTACTTCATCACCTTTACAGATGATTTTTCACGATATGGTTATGTGTACCTAATGAGACATAAGTCTGAATCATTTGAAAAGTTCAAAGAGTTCAGACAGGAAGTCGAGAAACAGTTAGGGAGAGAAATTAAGGCCCTTCGATCAGATCGAGGTGGCGAGTATCTCTCTGACGAATTCAGGGACTACTTAAAGGCCAATGGGATACTGTCACAATTAGCTCCTCCTGCTACACCTCAACTCAACGGTGTTTCAGAGAGGAGGAATAGGACCTTGTTAGACATGGTCCGGTCACTTCTCGTACGCTCACAATTACCCACATCCTTTTGGGGATACGCATTAGAGACTGCTATCTACGTGCTGAATCGGGTTCCAACCAAATCAGTTCCAAAAACTCCATATGAACTTTGGACCGGAAGGAAGCCAAGTGTAAGACACTTGAAGATTTGGGGTTGTCCTGCACACGTTAAAAGAACAAGTGTGGACAAATTGGAATCTAAAACCAGTCGTTGCCTGTTTATAGGCTACCCAAAGGATTCGGTGTGTGTGTGTGTGTGTGTGTGTGTGTGTGTGTGTGTGTGTGTGTGTGCGTGTGTGTGTGTGTACGGTTTCAAAAGATTTGCAAAAGGTTTTAATTCCTGGGATCCATGTGAGTAAGAGTGCGGCACTGTTCCTTGTAGCTGAGAGAGAGGTCTTCTCTTATCGGGCAGTGCTTGATCATTAAGGGCTGAGAGGTTAAGTGTAAGACCATTTAGGATAATACCTGATGGGCTAATCTTGCACCTTCCCATAGTCCCTGGGTTTTTATAAGATGGCTTGGCCTAGAGACCACTTAATGTAAGTGTTAGTCCCATAAGGTCCATGTCATGGGCTCAAGGGGGTCACTGAGTCTTTCAGTGAATTCGGCTAGGCCTTGTAATAAAGGCTGGGCTGAACCCATGTGGCTGGTGTGTAGATCAATGATTGGGTCCCATGCCATACAAAGAAGCCCAACTGGGCAGCAGGTTGGAAATTAGTTAAACACTGAACACTTAATGGGCCAAAAGCCCATTTCGAACTGGGCTGATATGATCACCAGTTCATAGGGCGAATATGAGATTAGTGTTAGTAAAAGGATTGGGTCTTTGACCTTATCCACTCTAAGAGACCAAATTCAAATTAGATTTGAATCCGGTAACCTCCGGATAAGATCAGGAGTTAACTAACTTAATCTGCTGATAGGATTAAAATTAACCTCTATCCAAATACTGATTTGAATTGGGATAACTCCTAAAATATTGGGAGATTTCTTAATCAAGAAAAATGAGGAGAAAACCCTAGCAGAAATATCAGATTTCGAACTAGGGGGTTTGAATAAACAAGAAACACATCCTGCAATCTGAGACTTGATCTCGCACAGACTCCAAAGAGAAGAGACAATTATGCCCTCTTCGTCCCTGGACTTTTCCTCCTTTAGCCGCCGCCACTACCTGTTGGAAGATTGGATCTTTGCAGCAACAGGAAGTTAAGAAAGCAGTTCTTGACAATAGTCTTGCAAGAAAGACACTAGGATTCGGTGTTCAAGGTTTCCAGAGGGTTCTTGTGAAGAATCCAGTGTGTAAGACGCACCCTACTGGTTCTGTTCCATCCACAGCTGTGTCATCTTCAGCAGGAGCGGATCTTGGTTACCTCTTTGGGCGTGCACACCAACTTTGGGAGATATTATTTCTCTGGATCAGGTATAATCCTTCATGTTTCCTTTTGGTTCAGATCTGGTTTGTTTATGGTTCAAGTAGGATCCTTGAATAATGTATTCTAAATTTAGGGAATATGATTCCCAGTTGGAAGAAGGTAAGAAATTTTTTTGAAATTCACACCCCATTCCACACCTTTCTTGGCATCCATTAGATGGATCCTACCATTCTTTCATAAAGTGCAAGCCTTAGCTGATTTTGTAACAGAGTGCATGATGTGTGGTTCATTGTGACACTAGCAAGTGCACTAGCCGTTCAAGTAATAAAGTAGTGAGTGAAGTATCGTTCCCACGAGGATTTAGGAAACAATTACCAATACTAAATTGAGCACTTCTTATCTGATCAACAAATAAATCAAAACTCTAATGAAAGCTAAGAAATCCTAAATTAAAATCTATCTAAATCATTGGCCCAATTGCCTTCAATTCATGTTAGAAGAGTAAGCAGTAAATGTCAATCTCAGAATTCAGCAATCTATCAATTTGGATCATTCGAATGAATCATGATTGAACCTTGGTTTGGTGAAACCCCAAGCTCATGAACAGCCTCTCTCAAGCGCATGTTCATCCTATGCATGAGTGACGGTTCTTCTATCTCTAGCAAGAATCTAATCCCCATGCATGCATTTCTTCAAACACTTCTAAGGCATCAATTCAAATCTGAATTGATCACCAACTGAATTGTGCAAGTTATCTCTAACCTTGCACTCAATTCAGTTCTTGAATAGTAGATCTGAATTCCTAGAGTCTCTCTCAAGCACTCTAGGAATTCCAAGCCCATCTATAGTCTTGTCCCCTCAGTTTATGGCCTTGATCCAACCTTATTGTTTTGTGGTGTTCAAGTCGAGTTGTTGTGCCTCAACGAGTGAGATAAAGTTATGGGTGGCCCCGGTATCCACCAAGGCTTGAGGCGGCCCCTCAACCCCCATTAGCATTGAGAATGCCCCCCTCCCATTCCAAGACCATGCACATTCGCTCTCCAACTGTTAGATAGTGAATGCCCTTAGCTCCAATCAGATTGATGTACATATACATTTATTGTAAGTGAATAAAAGTACATTATTGTTTCATGTTGATATTGGTATGCTTCTGTGAAATTATCCCTTAAACTGGACACTTAAGAGATTTGTGTCAGTTTAAAATGTTTTCACCATTGAATAGACTTGGGAAGTTTATCTTGCCAAGGCTAACACTGATATGCTACAAAAGAAGTTGGGGTAGCTTGTCTCAGATGCTAGGGTTAGACCCAAAGCACACTCAGTGTGTGTTTAGTTGAAACACTAAACCTGGACCATTTTCCAGTTATGCCCTTGACCTTGGAGATTGATGGGCAAAAGTGGATAGTTACACTAAACCCTTAGACTTGATTATGGTACTGCACTAGGTGTTGGATTGGGTTGTCTTTAATATGCCTATCAGTTAAATCCATTGAGGGTCAAAACCTGAGTTTGTTGGGGCAGTCTGAGAATTCATCTAACTGGATGATCATAGTGATACGATCGGCCCCTTTCTCAGACAAAGTGAATGATAGGGCTTACAGTCTCCCTAATGGAAACCTAAACTACCATCAGTGGATTCCAACTGTGTTTGAGATTTGGTTTCACAAAATATATTTATATGATACATATATTATGTTTTGTAAAAAAAATGTTTGCAAAAGGTTTTAATTCTCGGGATCCACTTCAGGGGGGGGCAGCCTTTAGAGAATATATATACTCACATCCTCTTCAGAGCTGAAATCATAGGAAAAAGATTTCTGCAATCCCTGCAAAAATCTTTCTTGCCGCCTCCATCCTACAGCCACCAGACATCCAGTTCGATCTCCAGTGGTGGGAGAAGTCAAGATTTGATCTTGACATCAGTTCTTTGAGAAAGAATTGATAGGAAGTTGTGCTCACATGCCATCCTTCTATTTCTTGCAAAGGACAGAATTCTTGGAGAAGAATACTGTTGATTCTGCTCCATCATGCACTGCGCCATCTTCAGAGGGAGCAGTCTTTGAATCCTTCATTGGGCGTGAATACCTCCGTTGGGAGATATTGTTTCTCCATATCTGGTATAACCCCCTCCTACTCTTTTTGGTCCAAATCTGGTTCAGTTTATGGTTCAAGATTGATCATTGAAAATATGATTTTCTAAATAGGAAATGCGATTCCCAATTGAAGGGAGAGAAAAATTTTTGAAATTCGCCCCTTTATTCCACAAGATTTGGGTGTCCAAAGGATGGATCTCTCATCCCTTCAATTATAGAATTGTTCTATTATGGATTCTTGAAGTCTTGGGATAAAAGTGTAATGGAGATCGAAATCTTGATGGTGGCAAGATTTGAGCACACCGAATTTATTAATTTAATTATGTGGTTTATAATTAATTATTTTTCTTTTCTAAAAAAATGTATTACATTTTTTTTATGTAAGCAATACAAATTAGGGTTTTCCTTTTTTTTTACATTGGAAAAATTGTCGGAGCTTGTAGAGAAGACAGAGATTTGCATATGGAGATCGATCTGCATATTGCAGTTTCGTAGGATGCAGTTTTTGTCCAGATTGGATTCAAACCATCACACTAACACTAGGTATTCAGCCAAAAAATAAGTTTTTGACAAATTGCTTTTCTTTATTGGCTTGTGAGAGATTTGAGCATTTGGATGGTTGATAAAATAAATTAGATGACACCCAAAAAGGCATTTGCATCCTTTCACGTGCCACTAAACGGCAGTTAACGATTTTAGAATAAACTGGGACATTTTGGAAGTTCAAATACTAGGTTGATACATTTTGAAATTTGGGTACCAAAGTGAGACTAGGGAACATAGGAATGTTTTTATTGTTATTATGTATTTTTATTTTTAAATAATAAAAATGAAAATTAAGGGAACATTGTCATGTGGGCACAACTCTTACTTAAGAAGATAAGATAAGATAAGGATAAGGGATAAGGGATAAGGAATGGTGTAGTTGGCGATGAGTTGGTGAAAAGAGCTGATGTGATAAGATAAGTGCAGACCCACCCTGATGAGCTATCATGTGGGCCCCACCCTACTACTGTTGCCAGGCGCTGCGCGTCTCACAATGCTGCTATCGTGAGGTGCGTGCTGCTGTCTAGTGCTGTTGCCGTGCGGTGCGTGCTACGCGCTGCCGGGCGGTGCATGCTGCTGTGCAGCCCACTGTGCGTACTGCTGCCTATGACTGCACCACAGTGCACTGTCGAGCAGTGTGTCCATAACATCACACCCTTCCAGAACTACGAGCTTGTCCTCAATCTCGAATTGGGTGTCGAAAACACCGTCAAAGCATTCCTGGATAGGTGGAATGGCTTTTCCCTCCTGGATCGGGTTCCCATGGAGGGGTTCATCCTCATCTTCCTCTTGTTTCACTAGGAGGCAGAAAAGTCTCTTACACCTGTGCCCTACTAAGTAGAGTTCATCACAATTAAAACATTGCCCCCTCGCCCTGCGTTCTGCCATCTCAGCCCTGGACAAGTGCTTAATAGAGGGTGTACCGATGCCGCTCCCCACACTGGGTGCTGATTTGGAATTGGTGCTCGTTTCTGGCTTCCATTCTGGGCTAGCTGCTGGATATGGAGCCATTCCGAGTGGTTCTCTGTTGGCTGCCAGCGAAGGCCCTCCTCCAGTAGGCTTCGGATTTGTCCAAGCCACTACTAGGCATCCCATGCTGGACGGCCCTTGGCTAATCTACAGTTTGCACTTGAAGGCTCAAGCTAAATTCATTATCGTGACCAGGTTAGGCGGGCTCTGAATCTCTACATCAACTCTCAGGGGTTCGGCTAGACTAGCTGTGAACATATCCACCTGCTAGTCTGGGCGTACTGAAGAGGCCTTGGCGAGAAGGGTCTAGAACTGCCGTTGATACTCTACTATGGTCCCAGTCTACATGAGGTTAATGAGTTCCCCCAAGGGGTTGCTTGTTAATGGGGGTCCGAACCGAAGGAGGCAGTACGACTTGAACTGATCCCAACTAAGACTTAGTTCCTCCTGCTCCACTCGGTAGAACCAGAGTTGCACTTCTTCGGTTAGGTGGAACGCAGCCAGGCTGACCTTGTCCTTCCCCTCCGTGCGCTGATTACAGAAGAATTGCTCACAGCGGTACAACCATCCCAGTGGGCCGCTGCCGCTGTATGAGGGAAATTCCAAACGGCTATACTTGGGAATAACGGTGGCTGTCAGAGCAGCGATCTGCTGTTTGCTGGATGCCTCTGCCCAGTCCGGACGGCGACTATTTGTGTTGGCGATTCCCTCCGAACTCCTTTCTTTATTGGAGAGGAATGCTTCTAGCAGGCGTCACAGCTCCCGAACCTCTTCCTTGACTTCACGAACCTCCATGCTGGTTTCTACAAGCCTATGTTCCAGTTCGTGGACCCTAGAAGACAGCGGCTCCTGTTCCCCCATGATGTTTGACTCTGATACCAGAATGTTATGGCCCCGAGCATAGGATCTCATCACGGGGAGGAAGCCCTACTTTCCCTTGCACCTTCCCTAGCGTGCAGAACCTATTGTGGAAAACCGAATGGGTGATTTGTCCAAGAAACCACCCGAACTCTCCTTACTCTTCTCTTGACTGTAAAACTGAATGTCTTTACTTCAACTCGTAGCTCCTTAAATAGGAGATTACAGAAGGAAATTCCTTGTTGGATTTGGCTAGGCTAGGGTAATCCAACTCAAACTCAAACTCCTAATTACCTACCCCTAATGGTAACACAACTCTTACTTAAGACGATGAGATAAGATAAGGATAAGGGATAAGGGATAAGGGATAAGAAATGGTGTAGCTGGCGGCGAGTTGGTGAGCAGAGCTGAGGTGTTAAGATAAGTGTGGACCCACCCTAATGAGATATCGTGTGGGCCCCGTCTTACTGCTGCTATTGGGCGGTGCATGCTACTGTTGTGCGGTGCGTTCTACTATCGTGAGGTGCGTGCTGCTGTCGTGCGATGCATGCTACTGTCGTGCGGTGCGTTCTACTATCGTGCGGTGCGTGATGCTGCCTAGTGCTACTGTCGGGCGGTGCGTGCTGCGCGTTGTTGGGCGGTGCATGCTGTGCGCTGCCAAGTGGCGTGTGCAGTGTGCTGCTGGGCTGCTGTGTAGCACTGCCAGGCGATGCATGCTATTGTGCGGCCCGCTGTGTGTGTTGCTGCTTATGACTGCGTCGCAATGCACTACCGGGCGATGTGTCCATAACAATGCCTCCCTTCCTCCAAAGTCTATATCCTCCTAGGAGCATCTATAGACGCAGTTTTTAGCATTGTTCACCACCAGCTAGGGACACTAGAAGATGTCGAAAAGCCTCATGCTGGTGCGATAGAGGAAGGGAGAAACCTTAAGAGAGAACTTGGCTAGGTTTAACACTGAGGCCCTACAGGTTCAATCTTTGGACCAATCTGTAGTAGTGACAACTATCATGAGTGGCTTGCACTCCTCTACATTCAAATTTTCACTACAAAAGAATCCTCCCCCCAACCTAACGGTGCCCATGAAGCATGCACAAAAGTACATGAACTTCGATGATGCCCAGGGACTACAAAGGAGCGAGGAAGAGCAGCAATACCAAAAGGGAAGGGACCATGACGAGCGTAGGTCGAATCGAGAGAGCAAAAGGCAAGATTGATGACCTAACCGAAGACCGAGGACACCGCCGCCAATGTATAGGAACTTCACTCCTCTAAGTGCACAATCATGTGAGATACTAATGCAGATCAAAGGCCATAGCTTTTTCAGGTGCCCCAAGAAGATGAAGTCCAAAAACAACAATAGAAGATGAGACAAAAAGTTTGACTTCCATCAAGACTGCGGCCATGAAATTCAGAGCTGCCATGATCTGCGCCACCACTTGGATGACCTTGTCAGGCACGAATACCTCGGCGAGTTCGTAGACATCAAGGAGTAGAAGTTGAAGGAAGAAACGCGTTGCCCCAATACACCACCAGCCCGAGCTCCCCCAACGGGAATCATTGCTATCATCTAAGGCAAAATGGCTTCCAAGGGGGAGAGCAACTCAGCCGGCAAGGGCTATGCCAAGCTACTCCAGGGCGAATACAGGGAGTAGAAAACATGGTGACAAGATGATCCAATCACCTTCATCGACGACAATCTTAGGGGGTCCAAACTCCTAATGACAACACCCTCGTGAACACTGCCAAAGTGGCCAACGTATATTGATATGCATAGGGAGCTCAGCCAATGTCCTCTTTGAAGAAGCCTTTGAGCAGCTCGGCATCAGCAGGGATTGTCTCACGCTAGTCAAAACTCCCTTGTTGGGTTTCTATGGGGACTCCCTTATGCCCCAGGGGAAGATCACCTTATCACTACTGATAAGTGACGGTAACATTACCACCATGACAATGGACGACTTCATAGTTGTTCTAGTCCTTTCTCCCAAAAATGCCATCCTCAGCCGGCCAACAATGAATGCTCAATGCGCCTCAGTCTCCACATACCACCTGGCTATAAAGTTCCCAACCCAAGACGGAGTAGGCGTCGCTTGTGGAAATCAAAAGACCACAAAGCAATGTTACCCGACAGCCTTCCAAGGAAGATTGCATGCCACCAAGACGGTCAACACAAAGAATATGGACCTGAGGGATGAGTTGTGAACATAGAGTGGCCAGCCCCTAGAAGACTTCATCCAGTACCCCTTTCAAGTGAAGACCCCGAGAAGACGGTCTAGGTTGGATCCCTCCTGGAAGACCGTCTTCTGGACAACATAGTGCAGCTCCTCAAGGATAACACCAACACGTTTGCCTGGTTGGTGGTAGACATGTCAGGGATTGACCCCAAGGTCATCACCCTTTGCCTAAATGCCGACCCACGCTACCAATCTGTAAGGTAGAAGAAGAGGAGTTTCGCCTCAGAATGGTGGTAGGTAATCAATGAGGAGGTGCAAAAACTGCTTGACGCCGGCTTCATCCAAGAAATCACTTACCCAGACAAACTAGCAAATGTGGCAATGGTCAAGAAGGCCGACAAGAAGTGGAGAATCTACATTGACTTCACCGACCTAAATAGGGCCTATACGAAAAATAACTTCTCCCTACCGAGGATCAACCAGCTCGTCGATGCAACAGTAGGGCACAAACTCTTGAGTTTTATGGGCACCTTATCTGGTTACAACCAGATTTAGATGCACCCAGACAACCAGATTCAAAAGCCCACAACCTCGGCTACCTTACACCCGGCCAACACAAGACCGAGATCCATAACCAGCTCGTTTACAAGGCATATCAGTAAAAGAAAAGGAAAGACACGGAAAATAATGCTCAGCAAAAAGTCTAAGTTTTTCATTAATTGTAAAGTTGATTACATGGATCAAAGCTCGACACTCTGAGTTGCATACGGTAAAAAAAAGAAACAAGAGAGAGAGAGAGTGCAAGGAAAAGACTTCATTCATCAGTTAGGGACTCCTCGGCTTGCTCCTAGATGTCTGCAACAGCGTCATCCCCTTCAGGCGTAGGAGGATTAAATGAGTTGAACCCCTGGACAACCTCGGCCACCTCCAGGAAGTGATGCGCAACCCTTCACTACCAAAGAGTTGACCCCTCCTGCCAAGATTCGGTGGCAAAGTCATCCAAGTCATTCTAGTGAGCCTCCAAAGCCTTGTACTTGGAGACACCCTCAACGTCCCCGAGCTCCTTCCTTAGCGCATCATGTGTCTCCTCCAGGTCATGGATGCGGCCCTTCATCTTGCGAATGATGTCGTCCCTCCTCTCAACACCACGCTTCAACTTGGTCAGCTCTGCCTTTAGCTCGGCAGCCTCCGCCTTCAGTTGCTCGTACTCGACTCTAGCAACTCATAAAGGCATCGCAGTGCACGAAGGCAATCAATGAGACGGACGACCAAGTAGACAGATTGCAAAACATTAAGCTATTAGTATGAGAAGAGAAAAAGCAATAAAAAACAACAAAAGAAGCAAAACTTACCACCAGAGCCTAGTGCATGGCTGCGCTCTCCAAGAAGCCGTTGGTATGACTATTGGCCTCCTACCTAATGCCGGGGAGCATCAAACCCTGAGTGAGTTGCTCGGACACCCCTTCCGACTCAAGGGTGTCCTCCAGCCGAACAGACCACCACGACGCATATACCACGATCAAGCTCTCTAGCGCGGCATGCTCCAGAACGTCCCCCCTTAGTGGTGATAGATGAACAAACTAAGTCGTCGCCTCTTCGGAGTCAACCACAATGACTTCCTTTGTGGGCCTCGACCTCTTCCCTTTCTGAGGCATGTGCTCCACCGAGTGCCCTTGCTACTCTGCGACCTCGGACTACACACTTGGAGCCTTAGCCACTTGCGCTCTCCTCTCTACCATGGCCCTCATACACCATGTCCGTTCATACACAACTCACAACAAAGTCATTATAAAGTAAAGATAAGATCAAAATAAATAGAAGGAAGACCACATAACCCACAGACCAAACTGATAGTACTCGGTTGTGTTGCTCATCAACCCAGCACAGACCAACATCGAGAATGACATGTACTCTTACACCTCAATCCTCTCTACCTGCCTTATGGCTGCCAACTCCTTCCTAGATAGCTCAGCCTCGGTTGGCGCCTTTACCTTGGTCCTCGGGACACAACTCAGTGGGGAATGGCCAACCCCCTGGGCAATGCACAAAGAAGAATATCTCCTTCTAATGCTTTATTGAGGAGGGAACCCCGACGAGTACCTTGTTATGCTACCAATCTAGGAAGTAGTAATGGCCTGGTTGGTGCTTCTTCAGATGAAGGAATTATGTGAACATCGACAAGGTGATGTCCACGTCAAATATCGAGCAGTAGCAAATAAGGCTTACTAAATACCTAAAGTAGTTGGGCGTTAACTGGACAGGATGGATATGGTACTACCTTAGCACTACAGTAATACCCTCACTTAAACGAAACCTCAACCCGGATATCAAGTTGTGCTCTTAGATTCAGAGCTCTCTAGGTCGAGCCATGGTAGCCCGTTCACCAGTGCTTGGGCACTTCAACTCATACCCTGCGGGAATGGAATATGACAGCACCCAATTTTTGTTCGATCCATTGCCTGAACCCCAATTCACCTTAAACTCTTGATCAAACTTTTGATCCTTTCGAAACACCTTAAAACCCAAAAATCCCAAATTTTACCCCAAGAGCCCTCAGATCCATCATTAAACCTGCCCAATACCTATCCGATGGCCCCAACCAACCCTCACTTACTCCTCCCAAAAACACCTACCCATAAACTTTCAATCCAAGATTCCCCCATTTACCCACTCATAAAATGAAGATTCATTTTCAACCTCTCTTATTAACCTAATTGGAATTCTCTTCTTATTAATTTCCTTAATTAATAACCCTCTTTCTCATTAAATTCATTTTGTTAGTATAAAACTACAAAATAGCAATAGCAAGATTTGAACCCTAAACATTAGGCTTTAAGAAATACAGGTTAACCACTAAGCCACACCCATTTGCTTGTTATTTGTTTATGCATTTTTATTTTTAAGTAATATTTCTCTTTTTTTTTAGTGTATGCTTATCAATAAATGTTAGAATTAATTATTAAAATTTATGTATTAATAAATATTAAAATAAATTATATTGATTATTTTAAAACTAATGTATATCAATATACATTTTAGTTTTTTTTTTCATGTTTTACTTATTCCATCATTTGCCAATAGTTACTAAGTGTGTCTCAATATCTCGAATTTTATATAGGCCATTAAATTATGGTTTTTTTACTTTTAAATAACTTATTTACAATCATCTAAAACTTGTAACTATCGTTATTAATATATTTTTTAGGATTTATTTAAGCTTTTTAGCATATTTATGTGTATCTTGATTTTTCATTCGTACCCATACGTATCCAAAGTGTATCCCGATATGTCTCTTAAAATTATCTTTCCGATACACCTTACATTTTCGATACTTTAAACCTTGAAAACACTTGCTCATAAAATTCCACCCCTTGATTCTCACACTTGCCCTTCTATCAAACCAAGATTTCATTCTGAAACATTCCATTGACCCAAATTCCTATGATCTTGACCCTCTAAGACTCATCAGACCTCATCATTAGATCTCGGACACCCCCAAATACCCACCTATGAAATTTCAGCCCATAACATCTCAATTTACCTTCAATTATGCAAAGATTCTGTTTCAAGGCTCCAGATTGATCGGATTCCAAATCTATCCAATCCAGGCCTAGCTTATCCAATCACTTTAGACTACCCAAAAACCCAGCCTTGTGAAATTCCACCCAAAACAGACCTTGTTTGCTCCTCAATCACACAAAGATTCTATTTTGAGGCCCTAAATTAGCCAAATCAAGTCCTTTCCAGATTTACCTAATCAATGCTCAATTGGGCCAATTTGACCTGCCAATCAACTCAAAATGTCCAAAAACCCCACCCTACAAAATTTCATCCAAAAATATCCTCATTTACCTTTCATCTAAAGCGATTCCATTTTAGCCAATCTTATTAGCCCACATATACACGACCCCATTCCTCGATCAAACCCGTCTCAACTCTCCATTTTTTGCCCAAAAATCCCCATCATTGAACCAGAATCCCCAATTTGACCACCGGACCTTCTTTGACCCAAATGTCTCAAAATTACAAAAATACCCCCGAGTCCCAAGAATTGCAAAATTGTTCCTGCGTTCTACTATTTAACCAAACCATTTAGGTTCAGTGACCATTCTTCTTTCCCTTCGTTCGAACAGAGTTGCAGCGGCGGCGAAACCAGAGACGTTTTTCCCCTTAAACCTCCGGTCATTTTCTGTCCCTCCCTCTTTCTTCTTCCTTCTTCCCTCTTCTTCTTCTTCTTCTTCTTCCCCCTTTTATTTCAGCCGCTACAACTGGTTGGGACTGTTCATCATCGTTTTTGCCTGCCCGAAAACCAGGAGCGACGGCTACCTCACACCGGCTTTTCCCCTAACTCTTCTTCTCCTAATCTCACGAGGGAGTGGTTTTAACTCCCTCTCCATTCTCTCTCTTCTTCTTCTTCTTCTTCTTCTTCTTCTTCTTCTTCTTCTTCTTCTTCTGGGAACAATGGTGGTATTTCTACCCCTTTTCCGCAATCCATCTCGGTTCCCACGAGATTTGTGAAGAGCCCGACTCCAACGTCATTATCTTTATCCTGCTTCTTCTGCGTTGTCTTCTTATTTGGTTCCCTACAACCGACTGAGGCTTCCTATGTTCTGTAAGCTTCAAACGAATCTAATCGAATGCACTGTTCCTCTTCTCTCCCACTTGAACACCGAACCAGAGCTGCGGCCGATTTTCTCCCATTTCCGTACTCCAACCTCTGTCACTCTCTTTTCCTTCTTCTTCTTTTTCTTCTTCTTCCTCCATTTTCTCTTGGTTTCCCCTCTCGTCATCGCCGCTACAAGTTGCAGTAGTGGCAAATCTGAACTCTCGACAATGAACCAGCGGCGGCAAATCCAAAACAACCCCATCTCCGATCTTCCTCTCCCTATCTCCTTCCTTCTTTCTTTCTTTCTTTCTTTCTTCTTCTCCACTCCTCCTCCTCCCTCTGTTTCGCTTTTAGCAGTAACCGCCGTTGCAACTTCAGGCAACGGCGGTTTCTCCGCCTGCCCGCACTCCCTCTCTTTCTTCTTTCCTCTTCTCCTTTCTTCTTCTTCTTCTTCTTCTTGGAAAACCCCCTGATTTTTTCTCCTCCTTTCAAGCGACAGAGAGCGGCGGCAACCTCCAATCTCGCTCTCTCATTCTCTCCTCTTGCTCTGCTTTCTTCTTCTTCTGCTTATTTTTTATTTCACAATTTACAGGAGCTCACTGTTCGTCGTCCCTAACCTGTGGAGGATGGCGAGCACAAAATTTTTGGTAGCAACGACAGCTCGATCATGCCACCACACCGAACACATCTAAAGTTCGATTCCCATTCTTGGTGAAACTGAAATTCGAAGCCCATTTTCCTTTTATCAAAATTTTCCAGACCAGTCTACTCCCTCTATATAAACTAGCAGTCATGCCCCTCAGCCTTCGTCGCTCAAGTTCAATTAAATCTCCTAGTTGTAGAATCGGCAAAGTTCAGGACAAGATCCCAAATCAGACTCAAAATCTCAATCCAAATTCGTTCACATACAGTACTGAAGCATTGATCCACTGGCGAGGACAACTCAAGTAAATCTGAACCAAACCTTTCCTATGTTTATTTCGATAGTGAGGATTCGAGGCTGGGGTGTAGAACGATGGAGTTGGTTCTGTCCGATTCACTCCTGTAGATCTTATAGGTTGCATATGTCGGGATTAAGTTGTTATTAGTCTTCTTTTTCTTCTTTTCGGATTACTATTTTGACTTTAGAAAATAGATTTTAATTTGTTTAATGATGTTGATAACATGATTGTTCGTTATTTCTGATAAATGACTGCTATGACTAGTTCAATTAGTGCCTCAAGCCTGGAGTCACTAATAAATCAAAAGTTTTTCCCATGTAAAACTTGGACGTGCCATCACCTCCATTTCCATAAATGATGGGTGGTGATTCCATTCCCAACCCCAAAGGGAGTCGTTTTCCCGACACTCACTCAGTACAAGGCCCGGATTTGAGCCAAGTCCCCTGGAGTCAGACAACAAGGAGGAGACGCAAACGGGCTGTTGAGCCGCACAGGTGTGACGGTTCAGCCACCATCGGCACCATCAGCATGCCATTTAAGTGTTTTGGATTGGGTCCTTGTACTCTTTTTGTAAGGGGTATGCCAATGGCAATTATGTAAATAGTAGTATGCATGTATAGTATTTTGATGTATCATTTTGTCACTCCTCCAAAAGTTTAACGTACTCTTTGAGGGGAGGTAGGTAGTCAATTGAGCTCATAAGCATGTAAAGGTTAAGCATGAGATCCCCTCAACACTATACTGTGTGCTTGTGCTTACTACTGATTAATGCAATACAAGTTGCCTTTTGTTTAATTTGTGTGCACTCTTGTTTCCTTTCATGTGTTGTTGCTTGCATTTGTAGGCTTTCTCGACCCCAATCGAGCGTCGCACGGGGCCTCGTCGATTATCCCCGTGACAGTTGGTATCAGAGCTTCGTTGACACTAGCAATTATCAAGCCCAACGAGTCCCTGTCGTGCCCCGCAACAACACTAGCCCGATGAAGAATCGTGACACGCAAGAGGAGATCCAAGAAAGGATCTCACGGGTTTATGATGAGAACGAGCCTAGAGGTAGCTCTCCCAAACACAAAGGCGTCAACTCAAAGCATAGCAAGCGTGACAAGTCAGTTGACAAGCTTGCAACCATGGACAAGCGCATCATGCGCTGTGAAGCAGTGGTTGGCGAAACTCGTGACCGTGTGGATCAACTTCAACTCAACCTTGAGACCATAGCATCGGTCGTGGAAAGATTGGAGGACCAGTCCGATGACAGCTCCAACAAGCCAGACAACCCACTAGAAGACCTGGTGAAGTGCCTACAGATCCAGCTCGAAGACTTGAAGGGCAAAGTGACCCTTCTAAAGAGGTTGATGGCCAGTATAGCCAGCACACTTGCTGTTCCAGCCCCTCTAAAGATCAAAGTCCGCGAGCCTACCTCATATGCAGGGACTCGCGATGCCCGAGAACTTGACAACTTCCTGTGGCAAATGGAACAATATTTCACCGCCGCCGAACTCGTTGAGGAGGCGGCCAAGGTGCGTACTGTTGTTATGTATCTTATTGACATTGCTATGTTATGGTGGCACAGGAGATGTGTCGATGCGGAGTGAGGATTATGCTCCATTAATACCTTGTCTGTGTTCAAGAGCGAGATAAAGTGCTAGTTCTATCCAGAGAACGTGGAGTATCAAGCCCGTCAAAAGCTCAAAAACCTAAAACACACGGGCTCATTGCATGAGTACGTGAAGGAGTTCTCCGCACTATCGCTCGAGATCACGGACATGTCAGATAAGGACCTGCTCTTCAACTTTATGGACGGCCTACAACAATGGGTCGAGCTTGAACTACAGAGACGAAGTGTGAAGGACCTCGCCACAACCATGGCCATTGCTGAACAATTTGTAGACAACAGGCAACCAAGCAAAGACGGTCCCAAACCAAACTCATATTAGGGTGTAGGGAAGATTGGAGGTGATAGGAAACCTTACTACGCACCCAAGGGAGACTCTGGGCCAAGTAAACCCAACACTTTTAAGTTCTACAGGAGACCCAAGGGAGACTCTGGATACAGGGGTGGCCAGTTTGTGAAGAAAACACCTCCAGCACCGTGTTTCATCTATGAGGGAAAACATTGGACCAGGGATTGTCTTAGTCGGGGGAAGCTTAATGCCTTGCTTGCAAAGCTTAGTGATGATGAGCATAGCGAGGAGGAGAAGGAACCAGGGGAGACAAGAATGGGGGCTCTACGAAGACTTAATGCAATGAAGAAGAAGATGAGCCCGCAAAGAGCATCGAAGTTCAAGCCGAAGGGACTGATGTATATAGACATTCGCTTGAATGGTAAGCCCACAAGAGCCATGGTGGATACAGGTGCCACTCATAACTTTATTTCAATGGAGGAGGCATCCCGAGTAGAACTTGCACCTACCAAGGAAGTTGGATGGTTGAAAGCTATGAACTCTAATGCCAAACCCATACAAGGTGTAGCTCATGGGGTGGTCTTGCAACTTGGTGACTGGGAAGGGATGATAGACCTCTCAGTCTTTCCCATTGATGATTTTCAGGTTGTTCTCGGCATGGTCTTCTTAACTCAAGGAAAGGCGATGCCCATGCCCTTCCTCAACAAAGTGTGCATATTCAAAGATTAGGCTCCTTGCATGGTTCCAGTTGTGCCAGAGACCACGTCCACTCCCAAAATGCTCTCAGCATTGCAACTCAAAGATGGACTGCAGAAAGGAGAAACCACTTACCTAGCCACATTGGTGGACTCTGACCTGCCTGACCCACCAACCGGGCATATCTCGCCAGCAATTACAATGGCACTAGAAGAATTCCAAGATGTCATGCCCCCCACATTGCCAAAGAAGCTTCCCCCAAGGAGAAGTTGATCACAAGATTGAGTTGCAGCCTAGAACCAAACCACCGGCGTGCCCGCCATACAGAATGTCTCCTCCTGAGTTGGCCGAGCTACGAAAGCAGTTGAATGAGTTGTTGGATGCTGGATTGATTCAGCCTTCTAAGGCCCCTTTTGGAGCACCAATCCTGTTTCAAAAGAAACATGGTATTGACTACCGAGCTCTCAACAAGCTCACCATCAAGAATAAATATCACATACCTTTGGTGGCCGACCTCTTTGATCAGCTCAGCAAGGTCAAGCACTTCACCAAGCTAGACCTGAGGTCGGGGTACTATCAAGTGCGTATAGCCGAAGGAGATGAACACAAAATAGCTTGTGTTACCCGATATGGGTCCTTTGAATTTCGAGTCATGCCCTTTGGGCTCACCAATGCTCAATCCACCTTTTGTACATTGATGAATAGAATATTCCATCCCTACCTAGACCAATTTGTTGTGTATATTGATGATATTGTAATTTATAGTAGAACCTTGGAGGAACATGTTGACCACCTCCATACTGTTTTTTAGGTCTTGCAGGACAATAACATATTTGTTAAGAAGGATAAATGTTCTTTCGCCATAGAAGAGGTGGCCTTCCTCGGACATATAATCTGAGCAGGTACAATCAGTATGGATCCAGCTAATGTCAAGCCCATTCAAGATTGGGCATCGCCCACCAGGGTCACTGAACTTCGCTCCTTCCTTGGCCTCGTAAACTAATATCGAAGATTCATCTTTGGGTTCTCAGCATGAGCCACTGCCCTCTCCAACTTACTAAAGAAGACTAGTACGTGCACCTAGAGTGAATGTTGCCAAACAGCTTTTGATGATTTGAAGAGAGTTGTCTCAGCAGAACCTATACTCGACTTGCGTAATCCAAGCAAGCCATATGAGCTACACACAGATGCTTCTGATTTTGCCATTGGTGGGGTTTTGATGGAAGGACATCCCATTGCCTTTGAAAGCTGTAAATTGAATGATACAGAGAGGAGGTACACTGTGCAAGAGAAGGAGATGACAGCCATCGTCCACTGCCTCCACACATGGCGACACTACCTACTTGGCTCCAAGTTCGTGGTCAAGACTAACAACATACCTACTAGTTACTTTCAGTCACAGAAGAAGTTGAGCCCTAAGCAAGCTCGATGGCAAGATTTCTTAGTGGAGGGCCGATGAACAAGGTTGCTGATGCACTTAGCAGGAAAGCCGAGCTTGCAGCACTATCCACAGGTGAAGGTCCATCTCAAAGCCAAATCAGACTGGACCTCATTAAGCACATCAAGGAAGGACTCCAGAAGGACCACATTGCTCAGAGCCTATTGATAGCGGCTCGTGAAGGGAAAACTAGGCGGTTTTGGGTTGAAAAAGGCATTCTTTTGACAAAGGGAAGGCGGATATTTGTACCGAGAGTTGAAGACTTGAGAAAGACTCTCCTACGTGAATGTCAGGACAGCTTATGGGCAGGACACCTTGGGTAGTAGCGTACCTTGGCACTTCTACAACATGCCTACTATTGGCCTCATATGGAGCAAGATGTTCGAGAATACACAAGGACATGCCTGATTTGCCAGCAAGACAAGCCCGAGCATGCCAAGCCTCTTGGACTCCTACAACCTCTTCCAACTCCCTCACAACCTTGGGAGAGTGTTTCCATGGACTTCATCAGCGGTCTTCCTAAAGTGGGAGACTATGCATCCATCATTGTTGTTGTTGATAGATTTTCCAAGTATGCCACTTTCACCCCAGCACCAAAGCACCTTTTAGTTGAAGACACGGCATACATTTTCTTCAAGCACGTGGTGAAATATTGGGGAGTCCCACAGAATATTGTTAGTGATCGGGATCCCCGATTCACTAGTGCTTTCTGGACAGAGCTATTCAAGCTTCTTGGCTTGAACTTGAACTTCTCCAGTAGCAGTCATCCAGAGTCAGATGGGCAGACAGAGAGAATGAACTCTCTCCTTGAAGAGTACCTCTGCCATTTTGTATCAGCTACACAGAAGAATTGGGTTCGATTGCTGGACATTGCACAATTCTCCGTCAACACACAAAAGAGCTCCTCCACCAATCAAAGTCCTTTTGAAGTCATCACCGGCCAACTACTAAGATGTCCGCACAGCATCGTCAACGACCATCAAGGAAGAAACCCTCGAGCCTTCACTTTCACCAGGGAATGGAAAGAATGCCTTGACATCACTCGAGCCTCCCTAGAGAAAGCCTCCAAAAGAATGAAGAAATGGGCCACTTTGAGGGGAGGTAGGTAGTCGAGTGAGCTCATAAGCGTGTAAAGGTTAAGCACAAGATTCCCTCGACACTGTACTGTGTGCTTGTGCTTACCATTGATTAATGCAATACAAGTTGCCTTTTGTCTAATTTGTGTACACTATTGTTTCCTTTTGTGTGTTGTTGCTTGCATTGGTAGGCTTTCTCGACCCCAATCAAGCACCGCATGGGGCCCCATCGATTAGCCCCGTGACACAGGGGCATTGGGCCCCTCATCAGACACAACTTCCATTTTGGCATCATCAACTTCGGCCCCCCGGACTGCAGCCTCCTTTACCGCTTCAATCTCACCCCCAAACCTGTCGACCTCGGCCCCGCGGCCATCGGTCCCGCAAACCATGATTGTAGTAGCCTTGGCATGAGACCACTTCTCAAACTCACTACTCAATGAACCTGAAGAAGAGGATGAACAGGAAAAACAAGAAAATGATGAAGATGAAGACATCTTACCAGAATAAATGAAGAGGCTACACCGCGGAATAAGATAAGCACTAGTCAAGGACTATTTCTAGCCAAACTCCAAGGAACAGACTCTTTACAAATGACAAAGTGAAATGGCTTTTCATCCCCTTTTATAAAGCCATCCAATGGTCCAAATCAAGTCAAATCAATGTCGCACTCTGCATGTGAGGTTAGAAGATGAAATGATGCATCTACCAACCTATCTCAGAAACGGCATGAGCGTCAAACCAAACGGTTCACCTAGAAAACCGACCTCACCCCAGGCCACTCAACTCTAAAAAGAAAGATTAATTGGCATGCTAAAGTTCCTTAGCCAAGGACCACATAGCTCTTCCATGCCAAACCACAGCCGAGCACTACACTCCCCGATTTAGGAAATGGGGGAGTGGTGTTTGGGTTATGGTTGAGCTGGCCAAGGATGCCACGGGGCATCCTCCGTGGCCACCTTCTCTCTCCATCCACGTCGACACCACACAGGATAGATATACACAACCAAGAAGGAGTATCGTACACAAGTGAAGAAGTTAACTCCACTAGGGAAGAGGAGTCATCCCGAAGACCTCGGCGGATAACCTCATCCCAACAACCCCGAAAGCCTCATTCGATTAGAACACGGACGTCCAACTATAAATAGGTAATCTCCACTTATGGTAAGGGACTTTTGACTTCTGATACTTTTGCACCATCTCTTATGCTCGGACCAGCATTGTTCTCACTTGCTTAGCCCTACCACTTACCTCCATTCAACTGACTTGAGCGTCAAAGTACCTATCTGGGGAACAACTCCTTGGACCTTTGACTGTCCATCTTGGTTGCAGATCCCAGTGCGTGACTTCATCCTTCCACCTCAGCTTTGTCTAATTGGCAGGACTATCTGACTACGTCCTCGATTCGGGACACCTCGGATCAGACAATATTAGAAAGTAAGAAAGTAAAAGACAAATAATGCTTGGCCACCTCATTATTACATTTTTTACTTTATTATAATATTATTCTTTTAATGTAATGAAAGTGATTATCCACTCTCTAGATTTTGTTTTTTTTTTTTGTATATTATTGATAATTATTGATTAGAATAATTATTTTTTAATCAATTATTCTTTGAAGTTATAATAATCTGTGTATGATAGGATTATGAAAATAATTTAATTTTTCATAGTGTGACATTTTTCTTTGTTTTATTTTAATAAATTATATTTCATAAGAACAATTTTTACTGTTATATATATTTTCACATTAGATACGTGTATATAAATACAATTAAAAATGAAAATATAACTTCAACAAAGCAAAAGTGAACCAAAATTTAAACTCTTTTATTGATGCAAATGAAAGTGCATTGTAAACAAATAGGGTCAATGCACTTAAAAATAGCACGATGTGCAAGCTTGGGAGTTTTAATACTTGCTTCAATCTAGAGTGTCCAATTTGTGGAAGGGCTTCAATATCATGTATATCTCATTGACTTTGATGGCTTCGGATGGGAAGAATTGCAAGAATTTGACTTTTTCTCGTGTGCGGCATAGAATGGCAAGTGTTGCACATAGCGTTGTCTTATAGAGTAGCATCATTCTATTGTTAATTGTTATGTTTGCTTTGACAAAATTTCTTAAACTACCCTTATAGTTTAGCTAATTAACTAATTCATCCTTATTGTTTACATAGTCTTAAAGTACCCCTACTGTTTTTGACAATTGTCTAAAACCTCCCCTACAATTACCTATCTGTCATAAACTATTCACATGTGATATCACGTGATTAATATATTTTTAAAAATTCCAAAAATACCCTTTTGTCACATTGAACTTGGGGCACCAAGACTGGGAGCGAGAACTCAGTTATAGAGTTTCAAACCAAAGCATAACGGAACCGAAGACAATCTTTTTCTTTTCAAATCGAGAGGCAAACAAGCGTTTGGGGTTTTTTCTTCATTTTTTCTGGGGTTTTTTTCTTTTCTTCCTCTACTTTTTTTCTTTATTCCTGGCTTCATTTCCGACAACTTCTAATAAGCCTAACATTTGGAGGGGTCATTTATGATGATGATTGGGTCCCCTACTATTTTTGACAATGATAGCCTT